>NC_136059.1:351200146-351800146 GCF_964261635.1 Lissotriton helveticus | reverse complement strand
GTGAATCTCCACCGTAAGAAAAGAAAGACTAGTACGGTGAGGAGTACAGCGGGAGGTGAAGTAGAGGAAAGGGACTTGAATTACTTAAAAAAAAAATATATATAAGCGAAAAGAAAGGAAAATAACAAAACTAAAGTCGCGCGCTAACTTTCGTTTTGAAAATTGCTCATTCACTTGCGCCGACTGTTTACTCTCTCGCGCTACAAAATGGTGGTGCGTGTCATTGACGCTTAGCCTCGTTGTGTAAAAAGTTCAGCCTCGTTTTGAAAGGGATTTGACACACAAAACGGGGATAGAAGTGCACGTCAAATGAACAAAGAGCTTTATGACGTTTAAAGATTCCAAATGAGTGGACACTGCTGTGAGGCAGAGTTTTATACATGCCTTGGAGAAAGAAAGCATTGTGAAATATAATAGAATTCCTACAAAGTGAAAAAACTCATCAAAAGAACTTTGAGAGTGTATCTTGAGAACTATAGAATTGTGACATCAACAATCAATGTTATTATTCCTTTGCTAAATAGCACTGCTAATATACCACAAGGAGCATTAAAATATAAATAAATAGCTAAATAACACTACTATTATATTACAAAGAACATTTGAACCTAAAAAAAAAAAAAAAAAAAAAATGCAGAACGTAACACAACCTGCATTCTTTTTAACAAGTCCAGGTGAGTCAAATGTAAAATGGCAAAAATGGAGGAAGATTTTTGCAAATTATGCAAGAGTATGTGGCACGAACTTAAGTGCAGAAAGAAAGCATTCGTTACTACTACACTGTCTGGGAGGAGAAGGTCAAGATGTTCTAGAACATTTACCTGAACTTACTGCATCTGAGCAAAGGAATTTGAACGAATACGAAATAGCGATTGAGCAGTTAGATCGACATTATCTTCCTAGATTAAGCACGATAATGGAAAGGTATCATTTCGGCTGAAGAGGTCAAAAGAAGGACGAATCAGTTGAGGAATATGTTTCTACACTAAGGAAGTTGGCCTCATCGTGCAAATTTGGACAGACCTTGGATGAGAGAATAAGGGACCAATTTGTATTGAAATGTGCTCATGACAGTATTCGAAAGGAACTTTGGCTAAAAGATGAACCACCATTGGAAGAAGTTCTTGTTATAGCAAAGCAAGTTGAGCACATGACAAAATGCGTAGATGAGTTAAAAGAGGAAAAAGAAAAAATGAATGAACCTGAAAAGAAAAGCGAACCTAAAGTTGAGGAAGTTGTCTGTCAAGTGAAGAAAGAAGAAAAATCGTCTGGTGAAAAAAATGAAAATGGAACGAATAATTTCAATCCGAATTTTAATGTTTCTAGTAAATTTTCATGTTTTAGATGCGGAAATAATGGGCATTTAGCTAACTCTCCGAATTGCCCTGCTTTGAAATCTATCTGTAACAACTGTGGTAGAAGAGGTCATTTCTCAAAATGTTGTAGGACTAAAAGTAGTAAGAGAGATAATGTATATAAAAGATGGTCTCAACCTCAGGTGAAGACAGTGACTTTCCAGGTCAATAGTGGTTCTTTGGAACATCCCTCACATTTGGTAAAAGTTGATGATGCCATGATTGAGTTTAAATTTGATTCATGTTCCCAGATCACCATGATTGATGAAGAATTATTGCGTAAGACTTTTGGAGAGAAGGTCAAACTCTTCAAAAGCGACATAATACCTTTAGGTTATGGAAAAAAAACTATCAAAATATTAGGTTATTTCATGACTACTCTTGAGTTGGGAAGTCGCATCATACCTGATAAAATTTATGTAACTAATTTTGGTGATGCCTTGATTAGTTGGAGAGACCAGCGAGATTTAGGAGTAAAACTTGATCCTAATGCTTCACCTCAGGTGCAGATACAAGAGGTGGAAAACTTGTCTGAAATGTTTGCAGGAAAATTTCCTGAGGTGTTTAAAAAACAATTAGGATGTTTAAAGGGCTACAAGCACTGCATAAAATTAAAAAAGAATGCCATACCTGTTGTAGCAAAGGTATGAAGGATTCCCTTAGCAGAACAAAGTAAAGTACAAAAAGAGATTGAAAAATTGATTGATAATAACATTATAGAACCAGTAGAGGCTACAGAATGGTTGGCCCCAATTGTTATAGCTAAGAAACCTACAGGGGAGATTCGCCTGTGTATTGATTTAAGGGCGCTAAATAAGGAAGTAATTGTTGACAGATTTCCTTTGCCAAACATTGATGAGATTGTGGGGACGTTAGAAGGGGCAAGGTATTTTACTACTCTAGATCTAGCATCTGCTTACCATCAAGTGGAACTAGATACTACTTGCCAAGATCTGACTGCATTTATTACCCCTATGGGTACCTTTAAATTTAAAAGGATGCCTTTCGGTTTAATCTCAGCAGCCTCAGTATTTCAACGAATCATGACTCATATATTAAAAGGTCTTCTAGGTGTAAAATGCTATCAGGATGATTTATTAATTTATGGTGTCAACATTCGAGAACACAATGAACGGGTGTGTGAAGTATTGAAAAGATTGTCGGAAGCTGGATTATCTCTTAAAGAGAAGTGCAAGTTTGGGTTAGAGGAAGTGAATTATCTTGGTCACTGTATTAGGAGTGAAGGTGTTTTTCCTAAGTCGGAGTTGGTCACATCGATTGATAACATGGTGGAACCTGTAAACAGAGATGAATTGTTGTCATTTCTTGGCATGGTTGAGTTCTATGGGAAATTTATTTTACATTTTGCGGACAAAACAAAGAATATGAGAAGACTCACACAAAAAAATGACATTTGAGTGGTCAGATGACTGTAAAAGAGAATTTGATGAGATCAAGAAAGAGTTGAGAAAAGCTCCCTGTCTTCAGGCATTCGTTCCTGGTTTACCGACTTTCGTGTATACCGATGCTAGTGACAAAGGTCTGGGAGCTGTTTTGGTACAAAACAAAGGTGGTAATGATTCCCTTATTGCCTGCGCTTCAAGATGTCTTCGTGGTCCGGAGCTTAATTATTCAGTAATTGAAAAAGAGTCGTTAGCTATTTTTTGGGCTCTTAAAAAATTTAAGAATTTAGTTTGGGGAACAAAAATTATTGTAAAGTCTGACCACAAACCCTTGAAAGAAGTTTTTTGTAAAAAAGGGTTAGAATCGATTTCTTCAAGGATTAGAAGATGGGTAATATCTTTACAGGAATATGATTTTGAGGTGCAATATTTTCCTGGTGTTTCAAATAAGGCAGCAGATTGTTTTTCTAGGCTGGTAAAAAGAAGTGATCTCTACAGTGATGAAGTAATGGTAGATGAAGAGGAGTTTCTTGATGTTTGTGAAGTTACTGAGGGTGTTGTTGGGAAAGATGAGTGGAAAGAAGAACTACTAAAAGATGAGGAGCTAAGTAAGGTGATGGTCTCACTGAGGGATAATAAACGTTTAGATAAACCATGGTCTCTGGTTTCACAAGAATTATCGATAACTGATGACTTACTTACACGAGGTTTGAGACTTATTCCTCCCTATACTTTAAGGAAAAGGTTGTTGTTACATGCACATTCTGGACATCAGGGTATAGTAAAAACTAAGGAAATGTTACGCACTCAGTTTTGGTGGCCGGGGATGGATTTGGAGATAGAACGAATGGTCAGGGATTGTGTAGAGTGTTGCGCGAGTGACAAAATCCTAAAAACCAGACAGATGCCTATGGTTTGCAGGGCGTTACCCAATCATCCTTGGGATGAATTGGCTATTGATATTTTGGGTCCTCTTACTGGTGTTCTGACACTCCTTATCTAATAGTTTTAATTGACCTTTATTCTCGTTGGATTGAAGTGAGTGCTGTCAGTGAGATTACATCCGAGTCCATCATTAAATTCTTGTCTGAGATTTTTATGAGAGAAAGTTTTCCAAACAGTATTTTATCAGACAATGGCCCTCAGTTTTGTTCTGCGCTGTTTGGTGTCTATCTTACTAAATGTGGCATATTACACAAACGGTCCTCTTTGTACCATCCAGAAACTAATGGTGCAGTTGAGAGAGTTAATAAAACGTTAAAAGAATGCATCCAACTTGCTAAGGCCAATGGTTTAAATTGGAAAGAGGCACTTAGAGAAAGAATTGAGGCTTACAGGTGCTCTCCACACTCCACCACTGGTAAATCCCCTTTTGAGTTATTTAAAGGAAGGGTACCCAACACTATGTGGTGTCCTGGTTGGATGAATTTGAACAAAGGGTTCGTTGATAATCAGGTTGGTGATTGGAGGGAGAGGGAGTTAGAAAAACAAGCTTGTAGAAAGGCTTATTTTGATAAAAAGAAATGTGTTCGTTTTCAAGAAGTTAAAGTAGGTGATTTAGTTAAAATAAAAGCACCTGTTGGGAGGAGTTCCTGGTCGAAATATACAAATGTCAGACCCGTTATCAAGGTGTTTGGTAATGCCATCAAGACACAAGATGGAAGGATCTGGAATAAAAGTAGAGTAGTTGTGATTAGGTCAAGAAATGTTATTCAACATACATCTGATACTGTTTGTGAATCTTCTCCCACATTCAAGTTACCTGTATCCAGTTCCAATAATTCTGTTTCCCCTTATATGAGGAGTCAGAGATTACGCAGAGCACCTACTTATATGAAAGATTATGTCTAATCTTTCTTTTGTTTTCACTGTTAAGAGTAATTTGTTTTTCTTACCTTTATTCTCTTTTCTCCTTATTTCTTTTAGTACATTTATTATTATTGTACAGAAGGGAGATGTGTAATGTCTTACTTTGCTTATTAACACTTGCCTCCTCATAGAATGTAGATTCCTCGCTTGTCATGATTCTGAGAATGTAGAATGTTATGGGGGACAGTTGGGACTTTGGCTGTTCGTGGATGAGGCAATTAAATTGCTCCAGAACCTACCTCTTGGTATCTATCCTTATTTACCTCAACAAATAACTATTTTACACTACTCACTACCATAAGTTTTGTTTTATGGTCATGCCATTGTTCTCTGTATAGTTGGCTAATTTGTTAATGAGACGTTGTAAGCCAACTTTCATTTGGCTAAGCAGTATTGCATTGTCCGCATATAGAAGGTTTGAGATGTGGAGGTCCCCTAGCTTTGGTGGATGAACATTTGTCTCATCCAGGTTTATAGTCAAATGCGCTAGAAATAGGTTGAATAAGTATGGCGCTAATACGCAGCCTTGTTTTAGACCATGGGAGGTATATATTTTTCTGGATAGGAAAGAGCCACCACTGATTTATTGTTGTCCAGGTACCTGTGTATAACCTCTGGATTGCTTTTAAGAGGCTTGATTGAATGCCCACTGTGCCAATTTCTGTCAGAGCAGATTATGCTGGACACAATCAAATGTGGCTTTGAAGTACACAAAGCAGAGGTGGCACTGTTTAATTTCAATTGATCTATTATGATTGATAGTGGCAGATATTAATTGCTGTACCCCCGCCTTGTGTGAACCCGGTTTGATTTGGAGGGATTTTTCCCTTCTGCCCAGTAGGTTAGCTCTGTTAGGAGACCTGTAAAATGTTTTTCTCAGTATCCAAGAGGGTGATGAGAAGATAGTTTCAGGCTGTGCTCAATCACCTCCCTTGAATATGGGGTTGATATTTGAACCTTTTCAAAAGTCAGGTACGCTTTCTAGCTGTGTTGTTCTGTTGAAGACGAAGGTCAGTTTTTTTGCCCTGTATGTGCGATTGGTTTTATATGGACTAGAGCCTGGGGGATACTGTTCGGGCTGGGGTCTCAGTCCCGTCTGCTCTTCTTAATTTTGCAGATCTGGTCTTTAGAGAAGCGAAGGCCATACTAGTCCAATGATACAACCGTTGTTGGGTGTAGTGCAGGCCTGTCCCATGATTGGTTAAAGTGACCATATATGAACTTGCCCAGCATAAATTCTGTGAGATTTTAGTTATTTATAGCATTTGATGGCTGGTTCAGGCTGTTGAGCAAACTCCAGAAAAATCTTGTTTTTCTTTCTGGGTTATAGAGCTTTAGCCCAAAAAGTTTGTCTTGCTCTTTGTTTTTCCTCCCATATCCTCTTTCTGTAGCATTTTGTTAGGCACCTTAAAATATGTAGTTCACGGACAATTCCCATGTGTACATCTTTGCTCCTGAAGGCACACATGTAGTAATTTATACAAAAATAGTAACCCTGGTAGGATACCAGAAGAAATAGTCACAACCATCCAGAGACATGACTACATGTGTGCCTTCAGGAGTAAATATATTGATACACATGGGAATTGTCCGTGAACTACTTATTTTAACGCCAGACAGCAATGGGGGCATTATGCTGGGTAATGATGTAAATCTTGTCAATATTGTGAAATTGTCTGTGGCTTGTAACAAAACGGCCCGGAGAGGGGTGTCAAAATTTCACATTCCATACACTGTACACAGGCAGTGTATAACATATAATTCATAATAGACCTAACATTATTCCTTTTTGTCTCCACACGTGCCCCTTAATAATTCTGGACTTTAATACCACATCTCCCCGTTTCATCGCAGGAGCGCCCTACATACACGAGATATTGTGGATTGAACAAACTTTATTTAGATCGGGTTCACCCGATTCGAAATGGCCGCTTAACGCTAGATGACGCGACACGTTACGCGGCATCACATGGGCGTGGCCTCAGCCGGTGTTTAACTGCGAGGCCGTAGCTGGAAGGAGTGGAAGCAGCTTTGGGGCGGAAGGGACTCTGAGTCGGTAAGGAGGGTCCGGAGCTTATGGGGAGGTTGCGCGTCATGCCGAGGGCAGTTGTGCGAAAACAAATTTTGTGCGCATAATTGTCTGATGGAGTCGAGGTGGTGGCCTGGCTTATGATAGCGAGAAGTGGGCATGTGTTAAAGAGCAGTCTCTATGGCTGTGAGTCAAGGCAAGAAACTCTGGCAAAAGTTTGGTTTTTAGTTTGCATTGCTACATGACGCTCCAGTTACACCAGCGATGGAGCGCAGCATAACTTAAGCGTAGAGGCCTAACGATAGGGTTACCTCATGCTATTTGTGTGATTTATTCTGCAGGGGGCCAGACATTGATTGAGCCACCAGAAGACACGTGATCCATAGACACGCGGTATAATGTTTCCGATGGTTGCAGGTATGCACTAACTGGCAACCATCAGGTAATAGTGGATACAGTCACTGTTGAGTCTGTGTGTCTTCTATATATTTCACGTCGTTGTTTTTTACATCTTTGGACCTATGAAGTCCCTTGTTGTGGGCTCATATTATTTCACTGCTGTGTTTGTGTTTTTAAATGTCACTACAGGTCCTGTGAACCAACAAAAGTAAAGATTGGAAAGACAGAACCCCAGTTTTGCCCTGATGAAGTTGCTGAAGTTTGTAGCAATGAAACATGTCTGCAGGCAGTAAAAATTATGGTATATTGGTAACCATTTTTAATTGGGAAGTTTTGCAGCATTAGAATAAAGTTGCAAAGCCAGCAAGCCTTATTTTAGTAGTGACAACCGATTGTTTTGGTTATCACAGGGGTTTCAGGTGTACATACTTTCACATTGTTTTGGATTAGTGGACATATAGGTTCAGTTCACTACTCTTTCACGACACCAGTATTAGTTTGGGAAATTGTCACTTTGTTTTTTCCTTCTTTCTGTTCTTTACTCACAACAAAGAGAGAGTGGCCGATGATGAGAAGTGGGTAAACTGGCAATTGCTCGCCAGGAACCCCTTCGGGTGCTGCTACCGTGAGGTACTCTCTCTTTGCTCACTTTAGTTAACATTTTTTAGAGTGGGATTAGACCTGGGTGCGACATTTTATTGTAAAGTAAAACACACCATGACCCAATAGAATAGTGTTAATAAACACATCTGTGGGTGGTAGTATAATTTGCTATCTAACCCTGCCAGCGGGTTCATGATCATAGGTGTGAGTCAGTATCCTCGAACCCAAATCGAGCCCCGCTTTCACAGAGGCGAAGAAAACGGCATGCGGCGTTTTCTGCATAATTATGGATTTGATGCATAATGTGTCATCTTCTGCAGATTTTAATAAAAACAATGTTTCTAGCTCAAACAAGTAAAAAAAGACTAAACACACAGTGAAGCATTTCAGCAGTGTAAGTCCTTCTTCAAATGTTAACAGCTCACCTTTCTATTATTAATTGCTGCATTTGGGTATGAAATTGCTACTGAGGAAGTGAAACCTTTGCCCAGGCAGAATTATCTTGTAAAAAAGTCAAAATAAGTGACAATATCACAAAATGTGCTATGCTATGCCGCATAATTTGGCTGATGATCCGACCTAATTTAATTGATCCTCCTACATAATTTGGTCTTCCCCTGCCACATAGTTTCAGAAGCCCTGCATATAATATTGTTTCATCTGTAGTGAAAAACCTATAGGGTACACATGACCTCGGACTTGCCTTTTAGTTTACTCATGGCTTTGTCCTCAGGGGAGCAGGAAGGTTTCTCAGTATATGGTTAAAAAAATCACTTTTAGTAAACACTTGTCAATGCAAGGATTCCATCTGGTGTGCTAAAGTGAAATAATGGTTCTTGAATGTATTTAAATTATTTTTTTATTTTGAAGAGACTCCAAAAGATGTTTGTTGCTGTCAAGAATTGTCAGAGCTTGGCCACGGGCTCTTAGAGCCAGAGCCTACCCTTGGCTAGGTTTCCCCTTTTCATATGCTGGCTCGCTCACCTCATGCTCTGCGCTACTGCAGAGGCGGTTTTTACGTCTCTGTTCAATGTGCACGGCGGTGACGTTTGTCTTTTGCAGATTTATATAGCACCACTCGACCTGAAGGTATTGGAGCGCTTTACATGAGCATCAGTTACGTTACACAAGGACACGTTCATTTTTAGGTCTTGCCTAGCGTTGCAGCGCATGCACTGCTCGCTGTGCGAGGCATTCTGTATTAGGGTATTTTTAGGTCTCACGTGGCATTGCAGCACAACGCGCTGCTCGCTCTGCAAGACCTCTTGTGAGCAAGGGCATTTCAGAAGGAGACTTGAAGCCCTGCCCCTCATTTCCATCCATTGGCTGGCGTCACTGTATATGCTAAACGGTAGTCTGCCATTGGAAATCAGCTTTTTGGGTTGCCGCCCTTTCGCTTTTATGTCCGGCCCATCCGGACTGGCTCGTCTGCTTTGCGTCTGTCGCAAAGCACTTTCTTATCTTTATGGGAGCCATCTGTTTCTAATTAGCCTGGCCTTAGGTCATGCTAATTAGAAACCGATTGAACCCCGAGGCTCTACACCGTCGAGCGTGCCTCGTAGTGCGAGCAAGGGACGGGAAGGCCTAATTCTGACTCCCCAGTTATAGGTGCTGCCAGTTAAGCCTTGTACCTATTCACAGAAGGAATCTGTGTGGGGCTCGGACTGCCGGTGAGTGTCTGCTCTGGGATCTACTCTCGTCTTCTCGATGTTTTGTTCATGTGCGCATTGCACCCTCTGTCCCGTATTGCAAGTGTCGAGAAACTAGTGTAATATTTTTGTATTAGTGTCTGCTTTGAGTTCTACTCTCATCTTCTCGACTTTTTGTACATGTGCGCATTGCACCCTCGGTCCCGTATTGCAAGTGTCAAGAAACGAGTGTAATTTATTTATTAAAACTCTGTATATTTACTAGTCCATATTTTTGGCAGGGAGTGAGAATTGGCCTTCGTAAAATGATGGGTGGCGATGTTTCACAATCTCCAGTGACGCTTTTTGATGCTTCCCATTTAATGAGTTTCGGATTAATATACCCATCCGTATTGTTCTACAACCACTTTTTGTGCCCACCGGATCGAGGTCCTTGGTAAAATCACCTTGAATCGGCGAGATAAAAAAAAGTCGGTCACCTGGCAACCTCCCCGTATTCATATTGGCTGATGCGGTCTCCACCCTTTAGCAGATTGATTTGTCTATTTTTATGCTCGGCAAGTATTCCAGTGGAGCCATTGCACTTTACTGACATTGTCTCCATAGAGGGGTATGCGCCTCGAGGGCTCTACCCCTCTTCCTCCCCAAGCCTCCTCCAGGGCCTCATAAAACATTGTCTGCGTGGGACGCGCTAACCTTCCCGGATACAGAGGGGATCCGGCCTCTCTGGTGATCTGGTGCAGCTCCTTTTCCCGTCCTGCTTCAGAAGTTAAATTAGCTGGTGCTCAACCCTTAAAGATTAGGTTGCCCACGTGACTTGTCCATTTGAACCATGTTTGATATATACCCCCCTAATTCAAATAAGTGCCTGTCCAACTAAATGTGTAAACCTTTAATTTAGAAAACACACTGAAGCGAGGTACAACCTGCCCGAGCGTATCTAGGAACTCCTGGAACATATGCTATACAATGGAATTTCATGTCCGTTTAACCCAATTTGCCTTTGTTACGGACTCCCAAATATACATTCAAGTTTCTTTGACTTTATTATTGTTCTATGCACACACCAACGTGCCATGAGGACTCTGGAGGGGGCGTGGGGGAGTTAAAAAATGGCAATTCATTACTTATACAATGTATTAGGCAGGAGGACCCAAAAACAAGCTTCGTAAGTAACTTGTTTTGTGGTAGTGTCCCTCCCCTATTTTTGAATATGATAAACTGTCAAATTTGATGGAAGTGTTGAACAGTCTTCTCGTGAATGTGATGGGTAGGATATAAATACCTCTCCCGGGTTCTACAACCCTGCAGACATCCGCATGATTTCTCTTCGGCTGAGTGGAAGCCGAGAAGAATGTTCCCATATCTAGCACCAATCCGGAGAGGACCGCTGTTGGAAGCTGGTGTTTATAGTGCTTCACATTGACAGGTTGCCAGTTTCAAAGCATTGCAGATTTCCGCCTGAGGAACAGAGGCGCATGGGTCTAGTGATTGGAACAGCCTTGTGCCCAAGAGAGGCACCCCAGGATTGCATTTGGGCCAGCTGGTTCCACAGTGAGCCTCTAAACCACAATGGGTTGTGCCCTTTACAATCTGCCTTTGGTGATTGGACACGGGCCCCAGGCAGCACATCTACCCCTCGTATCACCCATTTATTTATTTTTTTTTTTAAAAAGACCTTTATTGTCCCACATACAGTGTACACAGCATCATAGCTTACAACCCAGCCGGGCCAGCTGCAGATAATGAACCTTGTGGCACATAAGGTAAGTGAACACAGCTTCAAGGCCGGCAACCCTGGGGTCCGGCAGCGTATATCAGTACTTCACATTACACCATAGCATGTATACATTTAGTGTCTAGTAAGTGTGTGGTCTATGGGTTTTCCTGTATGGAGTCAGTGGACCAAAGTGGCTGTGCCGAATCTACCCTCATCAGTGACAGAGGTGGCAGCCTTGTCCGTCACATCTAATGTGCGTCATTGGTGAGTGCTTCTGTGTGGGTCGACATGCAGACGGGCTTGGCGTCATGTGAGGGAGTGTTGAGGGTGTTCAGCGACTAGGCGCGTTTGGGGCGCGTAACTTCTTTGTGTATCCATTCCGGTGGAAAGAGTTGTTCTGCACCTCAGTGTCCAAGCGAGGTGTCCAAGCGGCGGCTGACACACCCGAGGGCGTGTCCCGTGGCGCAAAATGGTGCAAAGCATGAAGTTGTACGTGTACGGACATGGTCTAAGGGAAGATGAAATCAAATCAACAACTAACTACAAAACAGGGACACGGGTTATACAGGAGATAGGTGGGGGCAGGTATGTGTAGAGTTTGCCATAGCGTCGAGGGAGTGGAGGTCTGAATCAGCGGGTCAGTCGTGTCTCGCGGGGTGGGCAGGCGGGGGGGCCGGGGCTCGGGAAAGTGCAAGTCGCCTGCGCAGCGGAGTCATCAGGGGGGGGGGCCCATGAGCGGTCGGCGGGCGTGGCATTCCGGTGTGGAGCTCGAGCTCCCGTGGCAGCGTCGCATATGACGGTGCGTCTCCGGGAGTGGGGCAAGTGATCGTCAGTGTGAGGCAGCAGAGTACAAGTCAGACAGTGTGTTGCGCCTGACGGCTATGGGGAGGTGTATGATGCATCGCGTGTGTTCATGAAGGTGTCGTATCGGGAAGTGGGGGTAGCAGCACATAGTCCTTCACGTAATTCCCTGTTCCGTACATTTCTGCAGGAAGGAGTGCAGTATGTCCTCCCATTGTTGTGCAATGGGGAATTTTCTGAGCCCTGCTGTCTCTTCCCGCTGCAGGACAGAGCTCTCAGCCCGTGCCCAGTTTGTCAGCGACAGACACCAGTGTCGGAGGAGTGGGGGTGTGGTTGCCTTCCACCTCTTGGTAAGCAGGCTTTTGGCTGTGATAAGTCCAAGATCCCAGTATCTAGCCTGGACTTTATTTAGGTGCGTGCGTTTATACAAACCCAATATACAGGCTTCCCACGTGCTCGGCACCTGTTCCCTAGTGCAATGTCGGAGTATCATGGTCACTCCGCCCCAGTACTGCTGGAGGGCAGGACAGAGCCAGAGCATGTGGAGGAGATCCGCGCCTACAAGAGAGCAGCGGCCGCAGGCAGTGTCGGCTACTGGAAAGTACGTATTTATCTTGGCAGGAGTGAGATACGCGCGGTGCAGTATATAAAATTGTATGATTTTAAAGCGAGGGCTGCGGGGGATGTTCACTGGACCAGCCAGGATCATAGCCCACTCTTTGTCCGTCCAGTCCCGCCCTCTGTCTGTCGCCCATTTTTCCCTTAGGTGTACAGTTGCTGGGTGTGTATGTAGGAGGAGTGCTTGCGTTAACCGATGTATAATGCGAGTGCCGTTGATCATGACATGCAGGTATTGTATGAAGTGATGCGTTGGCGGCTCTCCAGATATGTCTCCCCAAGCGGTGGTCAACGCGTGAATGAGGGACGCGTGTGTTAAGAACTGTCCAGCCGGGAGGGATGCATCCTCTACGAGGGCTGCAAAGGGCAGAAGGGCGCCGTCAGAGTAAAGGTCGCCCATCGTTTCCACCTCTGCGGTGATCCAGCTATCCAACTGTACAGTGGTCAGGGTCCCTGCCGTCGTCGGGGTGCCTAACAGCGGCAATATCGGCGCATATGGTGTCGTTGCTCGTGTTAGACGCAAGCAGCGGAGGAAACATCTGCGAGCCACTGCGAGCAGTAGTTGCGTTGGTCGGGGAATCCGAGTCAGCGGATGGAATAGTACTTGAATCTGGAACAGGGACCAAACGGTGGTGTCTGTAGCCGTGTCGCTCAGGTTCTTACCACCTAGCCAGCTTGACACCCACTGCATTTGTGCCGCTAGATAATATAACTCCATGTTCGGAACTGCTAATCCGCCCTCTGTAGTGGGCATGTAGAGCTTCGTCAATGCGACCCTAGGCCGACCTTTGTTCCAAATCAGGTTTTGTAGCAGGACCTCGAGGTCGCGGAACACCCGGGTAGGTACATATGTTGGTATGTTCGCAAAATAATATAACAGCCGCGGTAGCACTATCATTTTAGCTAAGGCTATGCGACTAGGGACATTGAGCGGTAGTGTGTTCCAGAATCCCACCTGTGCTCTGGTAGAGGCGATCGCCCTCATCAGATTACCTTCCAAGATGTCCATCGGGTCTCGGTAGATGTGTATCCCAAGGTACCTGAACATGCTTGGGTACCACTGCAACCTACCACCCCCGATGTGTATGTCACATTCGGGAACATTCGGGCTGAAGGAGTAGGCTCCCGATTTGGCCCAGTTTACTCGCAATCCCGACATGTCCTCAAAGGTGCCGAAGATGGTAGTAAGGGATTCTGGGACGTTGTTGAGGTCCCTGACGTATAAGAGCAGGTCGTCTGCATATAAGGACACTACATGTAGTCCGTACGCCAATGGTATTCCCCAGTCAGCTCCCTGCGACCGGAGCATCGTGGCTAGGGGTTCCACTGCTAGGGAGAACAGCAGGGGTGACAGTGGGCAACCCTGTCTGGTGCCCCTTTGTACTCGAATAGGGTCAGAGAGTAGTGCTCCAGTGCGGACTCGGACCGTGGGATTTCGGTATAAGAGGCCGACCATCGTCAGATAGTCATCCCCCAGGTCGAACTTCTCCAACACCGCACGCAGGTAGGGCCACTCCACCGAGTCAAAAGCCTTCTCCAGGTCAAGCACAAGGCACCCTGCTCGTGGCCATTGTCTCGTGGCATATTCCTGCAAGCAAAATAGCCGTCGGATATTGTGGGATGTGTGTCTTGTCGGTACAAACCCGTTTTGGTCTGGATGTACCAGCGTAGGAACTATAGGGGCCAGCCTGCGGGCAAGTGCAGAGGCAAGAATTTTGTAGTCTGTATTCAAAAGTGCGAGAGGGCGGTAAGAGCCCATCTGCGTGCCATCCCTGCCAGGTTTGAGTAAGGAGACCAGCGTCGCTTCATTAAGAGATGGGGGCAGGGTGAAGTCATCGACCGCCGCGGAGTACATCCTCACCAGGTGTGGGATCAGGATTTTGGAGGCGGCCTTATAGAACTCGGCCTGTAAGCCGTCCGGCCCCGGAGTCTTACCGTTCGAGAGGTTAAAGATGGTGTCGCGGAGTTCCTCGGGATCCAGCGGTGCTCCGAGGTCATCCTGCTGTGCCGCCGTCAGGGTGGGTAATCGTATGGCAGAGAGATAGTCTGCAATGGCAGGTGGTGGGACATGGAGTCGGGAGTGGTATAGGCCTGTGTAATGATCCGTGAACGCCTCGTGTATTTGGCGCTGAGAGTATAGTGACCTGCCATCCCCGGCTTGTATGGTCGATATTGGAGCCGATCGGTCTTCCCGTGCGATCAGCCAGGTCAGCAGTCTGCCTGGTCTGTCGCCTTGTCTGTGGATCCGAGCAGAGTGTGCCGCAAAGTTGACATTTTTCAGACGGTCTAGTAGGCGGTCATGTTCCGCCTTAGCCGCAGTCAGTCGGGCGTTCGCACCACCCTCCGCAGGGCATTCGAGGTCTAGCAGTTCTGATTCCAGCCGTGTCAGGTCTCGTTCAATTTGGCGGCGCATATGTCCCTGTGTTCCCAGGCAGAGCCCCCGTGTCACTACTTTGAAGGCATCTCACTCGGTTTGGGGAGAGGACGCCGTGTCAGTATTCAGTTCAAAGTATTGGGCTGATTGTGCAAGCAAGGATCCTCGGAATGTCGCGTCAAGTAAGAGGTCTGGTTGGAGGCGCCAGGTGGGAATGGGGGGATGCGGGACGTCCCATGCAATGGTCAGTGTGTGAGGGTTATGATCTGAGTGGGTGCGGCCCATGTATTGAGAGTCTAGGACCAGCGGAAGGAGGTCAGGGGAAACCATGTACCTGTCCAGGCAGACATGTAGGGCATGTGCACCTGACCAATAGGAGTATGTGCGTGTCGCGGGGTTACGGGTCCTCCAAGCGTCTTGTAGGTGCCATTGTTGGGCCCAGTTGAGGAGAGCCTTCGTTGTGACGTGCGCCTGAGCGTTAGGTGGGGGAGCAGTGGACCTGTCTAAGTGTATGTCCAGGACACAATTATAGTCGCCTCCAAGGATCCACGGAAGCCCATGCCAGGGCGCCAGCGCCGTGGAGAGGCAGTCGAGGAAGCCACCCTGTTCAGGGTTAGGGGAATATATGGAGGCAAGTACTACCGGGTGCCCATCAAGCCTGCCCCTCGCTATCACATACCGGCCTCCCACGTCTAACCCCTCGTATCACCCATATGCCCTTCTGGGGTGTCTTGGCTCTGCATTAACAGATTCAAGTGTATGCTGCGCAATTGCTAAGGTGAAAGGCTATGGCCTTTACCTTAGTCTGCAGGGACAGAGAGAGAGAGAGCTTGCTTTCCTTACTTCCAGAGAAGCACTTAAAGCACTTCATATACATTTTGCTGTCCTCTATATTTCTTCTTTGTTTTGTAAGCCGCTTTTCTTGTTTTGTTCGTGCACGTTTAAGTTCCTTCAGTGAATTTTTATTATCACTCCAAGCAAGCTGACGGGATCCGTGAAACATAGCGCACCCTCTGGTACTTTTCCCTACTGTTCTCTCAGCTTTTTAATCAAAGGGACATTTTGTAACAGAAACATTCTGATATGTAATGAATGGTGCTGTGGCGTGACTTTCAGCTGATTCCTGTAAGCCCATTACTTCTGTGAGACTTCACAATGAATACTGCTCCGCTTCTCAGAGACATTTTGTAATGCGCCATTTATTAAGCTTGGTGGCGGCTGCGTAGACGAGGGCTCCTACAGACCAGTCACACACCGGCAATAATGGCAGGAGCGCACGCGGGAGCAGCTGGAGCTCAGGCACCGGCGGAACCAGCTGTGAGCGGCTTAGGCAAAGGGCAAACAGGCATGTCACCGCTCTTATCACGCACAGCGCTTCTTCTAGACTCCTCTGGATGATACATTTTTAATGTCATTTCGACCAACATGATAACTGTACATTATTTCTGGTGTGCAACAGAAGATCCATTGATCCCTCTAATCACAATTCATTTTAGGATTATTTTACATGGCGAACAGGAACATCTTTCTGTGTTGAAATTAAGATCGGGCTGAAAAATAACAATGCTAAAGTGAATCTATTTCCCCCACACTACACACTCTTCTGAGCCGGGCTTCTGTCCCAGGGCACATGGGCAGACTAGCCAACCTGGGGCCCCACGGCAAAGAATTCTCCATTGAAATCATAGGCAAGGGGTGGCTCTACCCAAATGTAAGTCAAAGGGCTCTATCCTACCATTAGGCAAAGGTGTCTCTGTTGAAGGCTCAAGTCAAGGGGCTGCCGTGAGAATATAGCATGAAGGGGTCTCCACCAGAATCTTAAGACCAGGGGTTTCTACTTGAATCTAACAAAAAAGGATCTCCACCACAATCTTAGCCAAAGGAAAAAAAAACACTGTCATTTACAATACCAATAGCTCAAAATAATTTAATTGCAAGACCTATTGCATTGTAAATGCTTGTTTAGAAGTGGTGTGCAAGCCCCACCCATATTTTTCATTGGTTGGCGTTATTGTCCATGGTAAATACTAGCTTCCGATTGATAATGAGGCTTCTTAGTCCCTCCTTGTTGCCGCCTTGTCTCCTTTTGTGACCGCCCATCAGGACTGGAACGTTTACTTGCGACGTTAAACTGAGTCGGTAAGCCCTATATTTTTTTCACAATGGCGACAGCTTGTTTTTGTTTGTTGCAGTAACGTGCAATGCGACGCTCGGGGGCAGCTTTGTTGAAAAGCTGTTGTCGATAAGCTTTTGCGGGGTGAATGTGGGCGACTTAGAAGGCAGGTGAGGTTTGTTGCACATGGAAGAGATACTGGTCTAATTTTTCGTATCTTAATCATACATTGATGGCATGGTGATTTTATTGAGGCAAACAAGAGGATATGTAAGCGCAGCGGAATCCTTTACCTCCCGCACAGGCCACCCCAGCTCTCTCTTCTAGCAACAGGTATGCAGGTACAAAACTTCTCTCTCCCCCCCCCCCCCGAGGTGTAGGACAGGCGGAAGGAAGGCAGCAGCAGATCAAAGCCCCCCTCAAGCAGTTGCCTCCTCTTTTTTTCATTTACAAGACCCTCTCGGAAATGGCTTAGCTGCCCTGCGTGCCAACTGCTGGAGTCCTCCCCCCTCCCCACACAACTCTCCTCTAAAAGGATCCCGTGCACCCCCTCCGCTTCCGGTAGCATGCACAGTCTTAGGCTGAAAGAGGTGCAGGCAGACTGGACAGGCACCAGCTTCTAATAGTTTTTTATGGTGGGTGGAGGAATGCGGTCCAGGGTCAGAGAACAACAGGAAGTGGTCAAAGAGACTTCCTTCCTATTCAGTCACGCAGGACAATTGGTGGGGAAGGTTCCTCCAAACCACTAGGCCTCATGAAAGCTTTCCCGCGCAATCTGCCTTTAATGCACTTCACAGCACCTGGGATCCTTTCACCTAGCGAACGTGCCACTTATTTACCTCACTAATGTACTCACTCCTCCCCATACACAGCCTTAATCTCGCACATTGTGTTCTTAAACCGCCCCCCGCCCCCATATCCGTAATGTGGCCTACAGACCACAGAAGACCACCCTCAAGGCACATGGGCAAACACCCTCCCTCCTCACAAGACTTAAACTCCAGCAGATCCTACTTTGACAATAGAATACAGAGACTGAAAAGAAAATGGGGAAAAGAAATTCACTCACCGATCCCTCATCGTCCCACAAATCATTTGTATTTCTGACCAACACCTAGCTGAAGTAAGTTAATTGTGTTTGTGTGTGTTTTAAAGACAGGATGGCTAAGGTGTGCCACTGAGGGTAGGTTGGGGAATCACCCTGTTGTGGGTGAGCAGGGGGTGATTGCGTCCTTTGAAGGCACTAGAAGGGGCCTGAAAGAGCAAGTGGGCAGGTCCAGGTGAGACCCCATAGCAAAACCTCATAGGATTTGGCATTAAAAGGTGGTGGGGACCTGATCACCAATCCGTGGTCAGCACATCCACTGCATCGCTTCCCAACATAAAAGCTGCAATTGTGTGGCACTAGTCGCATTAAGATCTGTTCACTATAAAGATACTCCCCACCTACGCCACAATAGTTAGACCTAAAATGGGCATAGTTTAATGGGTAAGGGCAAGAAGCCATGGGGTACTTTGGGAAGGGTATATGCTGTGCTCTCTCCTATGACCTTTCCTTTACAGCCTACTGGCACCATATTGTCACAGGCAGACACCAGTGGAATATAAGGGGACGTCTGGAACTAGTTTTAGCACTTTTCTTTGTACAAATCTGGAGCCCATAAAGCTCTATCTAATGAACGGAAGTTCACAACTAAGGCTAGTCATTAAGTAAATACAATTAAATAACGCATAGATATCACCAATAACGCCTTCACATGTTTATAGTGGCGCTCTCACAGAAGGGAGTGTTAAATTATGTACTTTTCCCAGGAAGTTGCATAAACTTAGCCTTGAATTTTAATGCAAAGAACCATAATTACAATAAGTTTGTTGCATTACTAACAAGCATGTGCAATGCAATAGGTCTTGCATTTACACAAGTTTAAGCTATTGGCATTGCAAATAACAATGCGGTACAAAAGGGGGTGGTGAAGGACGGAGCATCTGAATCAATCAAACACTCACACCCAGTCAAAAGATCTGGGTTTAATCCATCACCGTTCTTTAGCCCACTCTGCCACCCCAGTTCAGACATGGCTATATGCAAATCAGTCTGACCCTGTGCCTCATGGGAACAGTCCAGCCCGAACTGCCAAGCCATGTCTTCCCTGGACCGGAAACAAGCTTCCGAGGACCGGTTTCTGGCATTCCAGCCGTCTTCAGCCCGGCTTGCCTGAATCCAGTGGCAAAGTGAGCAAGGGACTCACGTCTGAGCATACCCTGCCACACTTATGGCGGCCAAAAGCGGTACAAAAGGGGGTGGTGATGGACGGAGCATCTGAATCAATCAAACACTCACACCCAGTCAAAAAATCTGGGTTTAATCCATCACCGTTCTTTAGCCCACTCTGCCACCCCAGTTCAGACATGGCTATATGCAAATCAGTCTGACCCTGTGCCTCATGGGAACAGTCCAGCCCGAACTTGCAAATAACAATGCCTTTAATTTATGTTTTAAAAACCAAAACAAAAATAAAAGACATTATCTGCAATGGCAATAGCTCTAACTCGCATAAATGCGTGAGCTATTGATTGCAAATGCTTGTTGTGTTTAGACATGGGACTGATCAATTTAAAAAATGTTTTTTTACCTTGGTAGCTCTTTGTAATGTGGCATGTCATTGTACTGTTTTCAGATGAGTATGTGTTTATTACATTTTTTATGAAACACTCCCATTTGGAAACGTTTAATTAAATCAGATGCAGATTTTCCGATGGCTTCTATGGATTCTTCAGACCACCTGATTTTCTTGTATTTCTTTTTTGATAATCAAGTTTATTAACATTTTTGCAGATCGAAAAACATCGGTAGCAATCTGACGTTCTAAAATACATCATATGAAATGGGGTATGGTTTAGACTCACTCGACATTTGGGGCGAGCCCCTGCACTCGCCTGTTGCCCACCACTTACACGTCCATATGGGCCCTTTACACTGGCAATAAATTAAACCTTTTGCCCCATATTTTCCCAAAGAGTTCTGGACAACCTCGGGCCTCAAAGAGGGGCTCCTCTTGGGTACCGCACCAGTCCACCCCCGCCTCCATTTCCTCAGGGTGGGCGGCCTGACCTGGGACCAAAGTGTAGTGATATCCCGCTTTGCCACCGCTATTGCTGTTCCCATAAAGCGCTTGTCCACCTGTGATCCATCCCGGCCACCGAACACTCCCAGGATCAGGCGTAGCGGGGCATGAGGGACCTCCCACCCTAGGGCCTGCGTGAGTTCGCGTTCCACCCCTGCCCAGAACGGCGCAAGCACGGGGCATTGCCACACCATATGGTAGAAATCGGCTGGGGTGTAGCTGCAGCGTGGACACGCTGGGGAGGGCTGCAGGTGGGCGCTGAACAAGCGGGACGGGGTGAGGTATGCCGTATGGAGGTAGTAGAGTTGAACTAGACGCAACTTGGAGGAGCTCGTCAGGGTCTTGGGTGCCATAAGGGCGTCCCTCCAGTCCGCATCTTCCAGGGGACTCAGCTACCCCTACCACCGGGCTCTGAGCGCATCTAAGGACGTGGGACCGTTCACCAATGAGCGGTAAATCCGTGAGACCCCCCTCTGCCCAGGTTCTCCATCACTTGGGCCTCCAGGGGATTAAATTCGGGGAAAGAGGTAGGGGACGGGATGTGTGCTTGGAGGGCGTGCCTCAACTGCAAGTATTTGTAGAATTGGGAGGAGTGGAGGGAGTGGCGGTGTTGTAGGTCTGCGAATGATCAGACATGGTCCCCCACCCAAACATCCCCGAGGAGCGAGATCCCGATGTGGTCCCATTTCCGAAAGTTCTGGAGGGACGAGACCTCTTCCAGCCAGGCCCCGCCCCATAGAGGCGTCTGTCTGGTGAGCTTCCGATCCCATCTAACGTACAGTAGAGCGGTGCACCATGCCATGAGCACCGTTCTAGTGATGGGGGGCGGGGGGGAGAGCCAGTGGGTCCAGGCTCCTGTACAGGTAGGCCTGGAGTTGTGCAAAGTCCGTCGACAGGAGCTCCACTCGGTACGCTGGGTCGGTCCAGCCGCCCGCAAACCAATCATGGATCACGATCAGCCTCAATGCCAGATAGTAAAGGTGGAGAATAGTTACCCCCATTCCCCCGTCGTAAGGAGGTATGCGGCAATGCTCTAGGGATATGCGCAGCCTGCCTCTTCCCCATAAAAATCGGGTGAGGATGCCGTCCAACTCCTGAAACCAGCCGCCGGGGAGATGAGTGGTCACGTTTTGTAGGATGTATAGGAAGCGGGGGAGGAACATCATTTTGAAAAGAGCACTCCTACTGAGGGGATTAAGGGGAAGGGTCTGCCATCTCCTGAGGTCCGCTTTGGCCTTGGTGAACAGGGGTGTGATGTTCAGGGCCCACTCGAGCTCCGGAAGGAGGGCCACCCACACCCCCAGGTACTTGAAGGGTTGCCTCCGCAGGTGGATGGTAGTCTGCCAGTCGAAGCATACCCTGGAAGAGTGCAAGGGAACTAGGGTGGACTTCGCAGGGTTGAGCTTGAGGCCAGAGACCTGCTCAAAAGCCAAGAGGGCATCCAAGCATCTCGGGCCAGAGCTCTCCGGGTCCGCCAGGAAGAGAAGGACGTCATCAGCGTACAGGGCAATTTTGTCAATCTGGTGCGGATCCCACCGATGAGGATATCCTGTCGGATGAGAGAAGCTAAAGATTCCATTGCTAGTGCGAATAGAAGTGGCGAGAGCGGGCAACCCTGACTGGTGCCCCTCCGGATGGGGAACGCCTTCAAAACCACGCCGTTGATAAGGACCCTTGCCTTGGGGGCAGAGTAAAGGACTCGGATGAGGCGTCGAAAAGGGAGGCCAAAGCCCATCCTCTCCAACACATCCCCCAGGTAGTCCCAGTCCACCGTATCAAATGCTTTCTCAAAGTTTATGAAAAGCAGTGCAAAATACGGGGTGAGGAGGTGGCGGTGCGCAAGGGTGAGATGGAGACGGCGTATGCAGTGCCGGGTCCCTCGGGCAGGCTTGAAACCGCATTGATCTGGGTGCACCAGATCTTGTAAGTGGGGACGTAGCCGCTGGGCCACCACGGTAGCGAAGAGTTGAACTTCCGTATTGATAAGAGAAATGGGGCGGTAATCTGAACACACTAGGGAAGGTGGCTGTGTCTTCGGAAGGACTACAATAGTGGGCACGTCGGTCCCTGGTGGGAAGGCCCCCACTTCGACGACATGCTTAAACAGGTCTTGTAAGTGCGGGACCAATGTGTCTCGGTAGGCTGCATAGTATTCCTGGGGGTAACCGTCGGGCCCGGGCGTTTTGCCGGAGCGCAATAATGAGATAGCCCCATGTATCTCTTCTGGGGAAAAGGGCCGGTCCAGGGATTCGGAGTCCGTCTGGGAAAGGCAGGGCAATTGAGTCCCAGTCTCGGACAGCAAAGCCGCCAAAGAGGTCCGGGGAGGGTGGCTGCATAGAGGGTTGCGTAGTAGTCCGCGAACATCTGGGCAATGTCGTGGGATGTAGTGTGGTGGGTTCCGGTTCCATCCCTAATCTCGGGAATAATGCGATTGGCTCTGGGTATGACATCAGGTTGTGGAGGAGTTTGCCATTTTTATCACCCCAACCATACACGCGCGCAACCGAACTGCTCCAAAGCATTTTAGCGGACTCCCTTGAGATCTGGCAAATTTCCTCACGGATCAGTGCAAGTTGTCTGGCGAAGCCATCATTATCAGTGGTAGCCTGGGCCTCGTCCAGCTGCGTGAGTCAGGCGGATTGTTCCAGGCGTTTTGCGTGGACCAGACCCCTAGCCACACCGTGCATCACAGCCTTGCTGGCCTCCCACAGCGTGCCCGGCGAGTGTACCGAGCCCGCATTTGTCAAAATATTGCTGCAATTTCTGCCCGAGGGACTCCACGAATTCTGCGTCCTGTAGGAACCAAGCATTCATTCGCCAGACCGCACGGGCGCTGCCGGGGTGGTGTCCAAAATGAAGGGAGACCGGGGAGTGGTCAGATACGCCTCTGGGCAAGATTGTGGACCCGGATATCAATTGACAGTCCACGGCAGAAAGTAGAAACAGGTCGATACGAGAGTGGGTATGATGAGCTGCCGACGTGTGGGTAAATTGGACTTTAGGGGGATTCCACACCCTCCAGGCATCACAGAGACCCAGAGCCGAGGACCAGTCAGACAGGCGTTTCGCAGAAGCAGGGCGGGCCGCTGAGAGGGTACCCGTTGTGTCGCATGAGGGCTGTAAGACGGCGTTGAAGTCCCCTCCTAATACCGTCAGGCCTTGTGGGAAGGAGGAAAGCACCAGTGTGAGGCAGCGGAGGGCCGGGCCATGACAGCAGGGGGGATGTATGTGCATAGGAGATTAGTGGGGTGTCCCTCAATCCTCCCCACCAGGGCCACATAGCGGCCTTGTTCATCTGTCTGCTTGTGTCAGGGTGAAGGGCAGCCCTTTCCGGAGTAAAATGGCCACCCCCCGGGTGCCCCGCGTGAACCCAGAGTGCCAGACCCTGTCGAACCCATACCGGGCAAGGAAACTACATTGTGAGCCCAGACGGTGAGTTTCCTGCAGGAACAGGACATCTGGGGTGTGCCGGTGGGCACTTCGAAGGACAGCAGTGCGTTTTATGCGGTCCAGCAGACCTTTGACTTTCCACGAAAGAACGTGGAGGGGACTAGGTAGGGTGGACGCCATCGTGGTGGGTGGTATAGGAAAGAGGAGGAGGAGGAGGAGGAGGAGGAGGAGGAGGAGGAGGAGGAGGAGGAGCGAGCGCAGGCAGTGTCAGGTCCCGGGGAGGGGATGCTCCTATAGCCGGGGTTTCTGGATAGGAGGTATATGACGAGGTGAGTCTTGTGTCGTCGCCAGTGGCGTGTATGCATGCGTGGTTACCAGAAGAACGAGAGAAAAGCGGCCCTTGGGCGGCTAAGAACAACAAACAAACTGGAGACAACAGTCGGAACTACACTTCTCCAGTATTAGGGGTGTCTTTCATAGATTCACATGCCTGAATCATTCCCCGTCGTTGGAGTAGGAGTCCCACGGTACATAAAAAAGCAGTAATATGCCATTTGTACATAGCAAATAACAGTTATACTAAACCAGGAAGTAAAGTAGCCCCAGCTACCAAGGAAAAAACTTCCACATTAGTGACTATCTAAGTCATTATGTTAGACCAAACTGCAGCCAATCAGGCCACAGCTCCCACCAGAATACTCTCCCCAGAGACCCAGGCTGTCAGATTTTTTACCGCACGTCGTGTGATAGGGAGTCTCTCTGAGCTCTGCTCAATTTTTTCTCTATTTTTGAAAGTTCTCACTTTCAAACATGTCTAAATCAAAGTCCTTATTCAGGGCCTGTGAATCCTGTGGCAAGGCACGGCTGTTCAAAGAGGATCCGCATACTCTATGCATCTATTGCTTGTATCCTGATCATCAAGCAAAGGAGTGCATGATTTGTCGCACTTTTCCTGCTAAAACCCTCAGGGACACAGAGGGTTGCCTACTGCTGTGGATACAGAGGATTAAGGACAAGGATTTGCCACTCTCTGAGGTAGGAAGTTTGGCCTCAGTGTCTTCTATGGGCTCTAGGAAAAGGATGGCTGAGGGTAAGGTGACTACTCCTAAGGCGAAGGTGGCGAGGCAGGCCCAGCTCTCTCAGGACGCTGATGAGCCTTCTACCTCAAAACTGAAGAAATCCTCTGAAAAATCTGTGAGGCCACCAGAAACTAAACAGACTGCGTCTTTAATGTCACCTCAGAGGCACATAACCAAGGCAGCAACTTCTCTGCCGGTTTCCTGCCAAACAGCCACTGCAGTAACTTCTACCATGACTTTTTCCTCACCAAAACCCTCTTTGGTGATGTCCTCAGCGTCCTCTCCTACCTTTGTTCATGTACAGGTTCGTCCCATCTCGTCGACGAAAAAAATTTCACCCCCGTCGACGAAGCACAGATCAGCGTCGACAAATAGCTTGCCGTCGACGACAGCCTTGCCGTCGACGAAGAAGACCGTACCGTCGACGACGACGCCGTCGACGAAGCAGCCC
The DNA here is from genome assembly GCF_964261635.1 of Lissotriton helveticus. NCBI lineage: Eukaryota > Metazoa > Chordata > Amphibia > Caudata > Salamandridae > Lissotriton > Lissotriton helveticus. The sequence continues at coordinate 351,775,168 of NC_136059.1, read as the reverse complement.
TCGACGATCCCATCGACGACGCGGAAGACCCCGTCGACGGCCCCGTCGACGATACCTTCGTCGACGCGGAAGACCCCGTCGACGACCTCGTCGACGAAGTCGTCGTCGACTGTCTCGTCGACGAAGAAGATAGTTCCGCCGACGACCTCGTCGACGACCCCGTCGACGAAGAAAATGGTCCCGTCGAAGACTTCGTCGTCGACGACAAAATCCGCATCGATGAACTCTAACCAGCCGCAGTCGTCAACGGAGCAATCGTCGTCGAAGAGTGCATCGTGCTCAGCCAAGTCTAAGCCACAAGACTTGCCAGTGCCTCAGAAAACTCCAATAACACCAAAGCTGTCATCCTGCACAGACATCCAAGTCTGGTCAGCAAGAAGCGATGTGATATCGCTGCCATCTCCAGCCACCACTGCGGCGCTATTACAAAAGCACCCGTCTCAGTCTGCATCTATGTCGCCACTGACGCTGCCAGACAGGCTCTTGGTGATGAATTATTTCAAGCAGCCAAGAGTCCATCTGACTTGCTTATTCTGGTGAAAGATCAGGACGAAGAAGAGCAAGTGACGCAACCGCCCAGGTTGGATACTACACCAACACCAGGAATGCATATGCCTATGGAACTGTTCCACAATTTACAGTACATGTTGAGCGATTACTATCGCCGTTTTCCGCCTTCAGAGTCTGGCGAATCTCAAATCTCGTCCCCACAGCCTCAAGTGACCCCGAATTCAATGCCTACTAGGCCAGAAGAAACGGGGCATAACCCATCCATACCGGTGCCTTATAACCAAACGGAGGATGAGAACTCTGAGGAGGAGGCTCAGGAAGAAGGTGAATTAAATAAATCGGATTCGTCGGAGTATGAGGATTATCAAGCTGACACACCGTCTACGGATGAACAACCAAAGGCTGAGTCACCACCGGTGGATATTGCGAATTTCCATAGGATTATGGACAATGCAACCAAGAGATTTCTCATTACCATGGAGACTAAACAGGATGAATGTTTCCTATACGACTTTAAGAGTTTGTCTCAAAGGCAAAGCTGGTCTATTCCTATTATAGACTTTATTTGGAAAGAAGGTCTCAAGATTATGGCCACGCCGAATTCTTTACCTGCGGTTTTACCACGAGTGGATAAGAAATACAGAGCACCAGCATCTTCACCTGCTTGCCTGATTGGCCAGGCCAAGACGGAGTCAGTCATTTCACAAGCAGCTCAAACGAGAGCAAAGAACCCGTCGTCTCAAATCTCCACTCCAACGGACAGAGACGGGAGACGACTCGATACCATTGGGGAAAAAGGTATCAACGATTGCAGCGACCACAGTTAGGGTTGCTAATTCTATGGCAATTCTAGGCAGGTATGATAGGCAAATGTGGTCAGACATATCGCCTTACATTAAAAAACTGCCTGAACCGGACCGGACCGAAACCATGAAAATCCTGCAGGAAGGGGAATGTGCTTCGTCGGTTATCATTGATGCTGCAGTAGATGTAGCAGCTACAGGATTCAGACAGTTGGCAGGAGCCGCTGTCCTTAGAAGAGAGGGATGGTTGAAATCTACGTCCTTTCGGCAGGAGGTGCAAGCCAAGGTGTTAAACATGGCTTATGATGGCGAGTACCTATTCGGCTCGCATGTGGATGAGGCTTTACAGGCCATCAAAAAGGATACAGAGACTGCACGATCGTTGGGTACTTTGCAGTATCGGAAATCTTCCTTTCGTGGTGCTAGAGGAAGAGGAACCTTCACAAATAGAGGAGGATATTACCAACAGCGTTCCTATACGAACACCCAAAATACCCAGAGGTACCAGCCATATAAACAACAACCTTATGGCCAGAGAAGAAAAAATTATTCACAGCCCCGAGGGAAAACAACATATCGGGGTAGAGACAACACCAGCAAAAAGTGAGAATCACTTCCTGCCGCCACTTTGTCCCAGCCAGAAAAAAATTGGAGGAAGAATATCCCTACATTACTCAAAATGGTCAAATATTACCACAGACAAATGGGTGCTGGATGTGGTTTCCAAGGGCCACATATTAGAATTTGTAAAAACCCCTCCAAATTCACCCCCAAAAGGGCCGCCCCAGCTCATCTCAAGGAGCTATTCATCCAAATCAATACAATGATTCGGAAGGGGGCAATCGAGAGAGTACCTCAACATCAGAGAGGAAAAGGCTTTTACTCTCGTTTTTTCTTGATACGCAAAAAATCAGGGGAATGGCGCCCAATCCTCGATTTGCGGGCCCTCAACAAATACATCAAAAAATTAACGTTCAGAATGTTAACCCTCCAAGAGATCCTCCAGTTCTTGGCAGAAGGAGACCACTTGGCAACACTCGACCTTCAGGATGCTTACTTCCATGTACCCATTTTCCCCAGACACAGGAAGTTCCTGAGGTTCAGAGTGGCTGGCAGGGATTTCCAATTCAAGGTGCTTCCCTTTGGACTACGTTCAGCCCCGAGGGTGTTCACAAAGATGTTGGCACCTGTAGCGGCCCACTTGCGATTACAGGGTATTCAGATATACCCGTATCTGGACGATTGCCTTATCAAGGCCAATTCCTACGCCACAACAAGCAGACATGTCCAGAAATGCCTTTGCCTGCTTCAAAGCCTGGGTTTCTCAGTGAACTTCGAGAAATCAGATCTGATACCATCACAAAGGAAGTCTTTCCTAGGAGCAACACTGGACTCCAGGCTCGCTCAGGTCTTCATTTCAAGCGAAAGACAGGAGAAGATCCAAAAAATGGCGACTACACTCCTCAGAAAAGAGTGCGTTTCTGTTCGGAAATTCAAATCTTTCCTAGGGATGATCTCATCGTGCATTCCTCTCACTCCAAACTGTCGTCTGAGGATGAGACCATTACAAGAGGAACTCAGTCACCAATGGGTGCAGGTATCAGGTTCCTTCGAGGATATCATCACCTTAACACCTCGAATGAAGAATACAGTCCTGTGGTGGAGTCAGACACACAACCTGCAAGTGGGTTGTTCTTTCCTCGCAGAAGTCCCCAGATTCATAGTAACCACAGATGCCTCGCTAGAAGGTTGGGGCGCGCACCTTCAAGGGATGACGATCAGTGGCAAATGGGACAGTCAACAAAAGAAATTGCACATCAATCTATTGGAATTAAGGGCCATTTTCCTCGCCATGAAATCTTTTCAGGCGATTCTGGAAGGCTCGACAGTGTTAATTCGAACAGACAACACAACGAGCATGCATTACCTGAACAAGCAGGGGGGCACAAGATCAGCCCGGTTGTCCCAGCAGGCTCAAGAGATCTGGACTTGGGCTCTGGCTCACGACATCAACTTGTCAGCGGTGCATGTTCCAGGAGTAGTCAATGTGCTGGCAGACTCATTGAGCAGATCCAAGAGCAGCACTCACGAGTGGGAACTGCATCAGCCAGCGCTGGATCGGATCTTCCAAAGATGGGGTCACCCCGATCTGGACCTTTTCGCAACGTATCAGAACAAAAAATGTACACACTTTGCGAGCTGGATTCCCCACAGAGAATCTTGCGGGGATGCGCTGTCAATGAATTGGGAGCGGATATTTGCCTACGCTTTCCCGCCAATTCCTTTAATTCCCAAGGTCATCAAGAAAATGAGGAGACAGCCGTGTCGAATTATTATTCTGATTGCTCCACGGTGGCCACGACAGTATTGGTTCACACAGCTTCTTCTTCTATCAGAACCCGAACCAGTCCAACTGCCTCAAATTCCGAATCTTCTGACAATTCAAGAAGGCAGGGTGTATCATCCAGATCCTCATTCTCTGAAATTATCGGCTTGGCTCCTCAACACCATGAGTTTTTTTTTTTTTTAAAACCTTTATTAGCATCAAAAGGATATACAATTCTAGGCCTACAACCAAATCGTCCGGCATCAATATGTAAAGCGGTCAAAGGTTCCAAGGCAAACAGTACAGATTCAATCAGCAAAAGCAGAGGCAATACAATCGTAAAAAAGGAAGGAAGACACCTAGGAACCAGACGGCCAAGAAACAGGAGCAAAAAAAAAAGTTTAATTTTATAATATGGGGATAAGGAGTACGATAGGCTCATTTTCAATATAGAGGCGTCCGAAGTCCCAAAACCATCCTCAGCGACACTAAGTGGGCACGGGGCCGCAATACAGGAGAGGCAACACATTACACACCGGGAGACAGGGACATTTTAGACATAATCGACACGTGTTCATTATCATCTTTACATGCCCACCACCCAAACCACAGCCAAGCCAGGACAGAGGGATCGGACAAACATTACATCAAAACTAACCCGTCATAGTGACCTCTAGGAAAAGGGGGGGGGCCAGGAAAAGGGGAGAGAGGGGGAAAAGAGGGGGAGGAGAGGAGGACAAAGCGGAAAAATGATAAAAGGAAATGAAACACAAAAACGAAAGAAAGAAGACCACGCCGAAACAGGCGTCCCGTGGAGAAAGTACAGGAGAAAACAGGAGCATCCGTAACAAGGAGGGTACAGCAATCGAGACGAAAAGTAACCAACCCAGAAGAGGAGGATCGACGACGCCACATACCCCACCCCGAACATACCACGGGATGCAAGGACAGACGCGGCATTACTATAAAGAGATACAAAAGGGCCATAGAACCATAAAACAAACAACAAATAGATCCCGACCCACCCATCCCACCCTGCACCCCTGTAGAAGGCTATGGCCTACCCTTCAGACAGCGTGCCTGTCGCCCTAAACCAGAACCCGAAATATAGCAAGAAAGAAAGAGAGAAGAACGAGACAAAAAGAAACATAAATGGAGAAAACAGGAGGGAGGAGCATGAGAACAGAAATCAATACGGTCGGCCGCAGCCCTCCGCCCAACCAAACAATTGCAGCAAAAAAACAGACCAGGTTGACACCCTTTCAAGCGCCATAAAACTTACAGAGGAGAGGACCTCCCACCGCGCTATGGGTACTAACAATCTCGCCACGAAGTCGTACAGCAAGAATCCCCATGAGTCGCGCATATCACCCCCATCCCTTCCGAACCACAAATTCCACCCACCACATGACAATGCAAAGTGAGCTACTCAATACAAGACCAGCACACAACCGAAATTTTTTTTTACTGCCATGGAGACAAGGGGGGGTCAATCGTTCCGCAAGTGAACAAAAGTCCAAGTAGAGAGTTTATGAGCATCAGCAAGCGCAGCACGGGTGATGAAGAGCAGGAGATTGGGTTCGCCGTTTGGGAAAGCGAGGGGTTCTCTGTAATAGACCAACGCGAAGCCTTCGGTGCAGGCGCAGGCGGCAGTCCACCAATATTCCCGGGCATCCCAGCCGAACAGGGCCGCGGCACAATGTCCAAGTCCCTGGGGTCAGAACCTCGAAAAGCAGGGAGCCCCAAAGTCACCGGCACACCAAATGATCGTCGATCAGCGGCGGCAACACTTGCAGCAGTCGAGGGGGGCGAGGCAATGGAGTCTCTGAAACAAGAGGGAGGCAAGAAGAAACGGCTGCTCAAAATGGCGGCAGATCGTGGCGGGCTCACGGGGACATCGGGGGCCAGGAATGCGCGCAGGGATCGCAGAGCTTCCAGGATATCTCTGAGGGTAAGCTCACACTCATCAGACCAGACCCCCGCGTAATCAGGCAACCCAAGCCCGCCGCCACGAGGCGATACAAGTTCCAGATGGTTGGCCGCCATTTCGCGAAGTCAGCCCAGTCGCCACCCTCCACGACTCTCAAAAACAATTCCAAAATGTAGGACTTTACAGAGCTCCGGGGGGCTCCCAGCAATGGCAGCCCTGGTGCAGAAAGGACGCCCGCCCAATGCGGGTCTCCGCCTACGCCAGCACCGGTGCCCCAAACAAGCAGAGTCCGGGCGTAGAGGTCCAGAGCCCCCGGACACAGCAGCGGCGGGGGGGGGGCCCCCTCACAGAATCAGTCCCCGGTGCATCTCACCCACTTCAGCCTCGCGGCCACCAGGGCAGGCCCGGATCAGGATCGCCGGGATGTTCGCACAACGGCTCTCATTGATTCACTCTCTCGACCGGGGCCGACAGTCGTCGGATCCCACAGGCTAGGTCCCGGTCTAGGTTCCACGGAGGCCCCGGTCTGGCGGAGGGCACAACTTCGGAACCGCTGCACGTCAAAACCTCTGGGCCAAACGGTAAGTGCAAGTGAGGTGTCCCGTCTTCAATTCTACGATAATTTGTCGTCCCCGGACAGGATACGATACAGGATAGACGATCAGGCCGGAGGGCTGCGGGAGCCGAGCTAAAAGGCGACCATTCCGCTCGCGCGCTTGGCTCCTCCAACACCATGAGTTTGCACACTTAAACATTCCGCATGACTGTCAAGAAGTCCTAGCCAATGCTAGAGCACCTTCTACGAACAAAACTTATAAACTTAAATGGAAGCGCTTTTGTGTTTGGTGCCAAACTATGAATTTACATCCCATGCATGCGGAACCGGAAAAGATCTTACCCTTCTTTCTACAGTTGGCTAAATCAGGTTTGGCTCACTCAACACTTAAAGTGTTTTTAGCGGCCATATCCCGATACCGTCAGGATGGTACGAATTCTCTATATTCTTCAAGAATAATCCAACAATTCTTTAAAGGTTTATTTCGTATGTTTCCTCCAATACGTCGGCCACCCCCATCCTGGCACTTGAATATAGTACTAGCTCAGCTCATGCGCCATCCCTTTGAGCCGATCCATAAAGTTGATCTCAAGTTTATCACTTGGAAGGTTGCATTACTACTGGCATTAACATCAGCCAGAAGGGTGAGTGACATGCAGGCGTTCACGTCTAAGCCGCCTTTCTTGCAATTCACAAACGACTCTGTGATACTACGCACCAACCCGAAGTACATGCCCAAGGTGCCATCGGATTTTCATTTAAATGAGCCAGTGATACTTAAGACATTCTTTCCCAATCCGCAGTCACCAGCTGAGCGGACTTTACACACATTAGACATTAAGAGATGCCTTAAGTTTTATCTTTCAAGGACAGCTGCCATCAGAAAGACGGATCAGCTATTTGTAGCGCATGGCAGACCGAGACAAGGCTGTGCAGTGACAAAACAGACTATCGCCAGGTGGGTCTCATCCACGATAGGGCTCTGCCATCAGCAAGCAGGTAAACCCTTACAGACCTTACCTAGAGCACATTCTACGAGAGCAGTCTCCTCTTCGACTGCTTTGTTTGCTGGAGTGCCTCTCCTACAGATTTGCAGAGCTGCAACCTGGTCCAGCAGGCACACATTCACGAGGCATTACTGTCTGGATTCTTCAAGTGATACCGATGCCTCGGTGGGGAGAGCAGTCCTGCGCAATCTTTTTCAATAAGGTGAGCCTCTGATGATCTCTCCCACCTCCTATTGCTCTTTTGTCGCTTTCATATGTTATTGCATTACTTTATTTTCATGCATGTAAACTGTTCCTTGGCATCTAAGAGCGACATATGGTATTACTGCTAACTACTCGGATTCAGGCATGTGAATCTATGAAAGACACCCCTAATACTGGAGAAGAACAATAGTTACTTACCTGTAATCTGTGGTTCTCCAGTATTGGTGTCTTTCATAGATTCACATGCACCCACCCACCTCCCCTCAGAGTCTCACTCAGGTTGTTCAGATATATCTATATACACTTGGTACACTCCGGTGCTACAAAAATCTGACAGCCTGGGTCTCTGGGGAGAGTATTCTGGTGGGAGCTGTGGCCTGATTGGCTGCAGTTTGGTCTAACGTAATGACTTAGATAGTCACTAATGTGGAAGTTTTTTCCTTGGTAGCTGGGGCTACTTTACTTCCTGGTTTAGTATAACTGTTATTTGCTATGTACAAATGGCATATTACTGCTTTTTTATGTACCGTGGGACTCCTACTCCGACGACGGGGAATGATTCAGGCATGTGAATCTATGAAAGACACCAATACTGGAGAACCACAGATTACAGGTAAGTAACTATTGTTCTTCCGAACGTGAAGCATCTGTCGCCCTGAAAAGGAAAAAAACAATTAACAAGAAGTCCAGTCGCTAAGCTAGAACGATTAGCGGAACATGACTGTGGCAGAGATGGACCCCCCTCCATGCGATCGGATAAGAGAATCGTGAACAGCTACAACTACGCATCGGGCAAGTAAACACTAGGAATGCAAATTAAGTCCATGGAGTGAAGAAGGGAGTAGATCATGAAACCATTGGTGTCAAGGAGAGTAGATCACCCCCCCCCCCCCCCCCCCCCCCCTGGTGTGAAGCTCGAAGATCATTGCCTCCTGGGTGCCTCAGAGGGCTAGAGAAAGTGTCCTTGCCGTGAGCTATCGTTCAAGTGACCTCAGAGTCACCGGTTTCTCGGATCATCGGGCTCCTAGACAGGTCAGAGATGGTGTGTCGCGAATTGTCCGAGGGGTCCGGTCGGTCACTCGGGTCGATCAGTGAGTTGGCCGGGCTGGGAGTGTTGGAGCCTCGGGCCAGTGTTCGAGATGGAGAATGTTGGGGATTTTCTTGTATTTTACTGTTTCCATATCCCCTGGCAGGGTAGTTGCTTGTTGATGAAGTGGACTTTTGATATTGAGCTCCATTATTTGTGAGGCGTGATCTTATTGTTAATTATTTTCTATATGAAACCATGTTAAGTGAAAAAGGGGGGGTGCTTTAAAATCTACTATTCACTGAGTATCAGCTGAATAATAAGTTCAGGCCGCTTGATACCTGCCATTTAATATCCTCAAACCAAGGGATTTGATTTACCAAGGAGGCTGTCTTTATATTTTCATTCTGTGTCCTATAATTTCAGTTTGGTTATGAATAAGTCAGAAATTATCCTGTTGCGGGATGTAGTCTTCTCAATCATAAGGCTGGAGGAGGTTCATGTTAAAATCCCCTGTCACCAAAACGTCCAGATATGTATGGACATGTTGGTTATTTAACAGGATATTTGTTATTTTTGTGATAAGGTTCTCCTTGCCCCACCATCCCAGTGAATGTTAAGATTGATTAATTAGAGAGATGTGTTGTGTTTTAAATGCCACTACTCCAGCTTTACCATTAATATTTTTTCATCACCTGAATCCACCAATTGGCTCTCTATGTTGAGAGAAGTAGCCACGAAAATTGCCAAGCCCCCTTTTGAGCAGCCAAACCTCTTGATCTTATACACTGTACGCTGGGCTAGAGTAGCCAATGAATCCTTCAAGGGTCAGAGCTGGGGCTGGCAAGTTTCTTGTAGCAGTATGATATGGGAACTCCTTAGGTAGTCAGCCAATCCCTCATTGTCATCTTTGATTGTTTGATATGAGGTTGGTATCTCTTTTGGGTGGCGGGAGATGAACAGAGGCCTTTATGTGCATGATTGATGATGTGTCCCTCCAAGGTTCCATTTTCCTCGATACAAAGCACATGATTATGCCTGCCAGTTTCACTTCTGGACGTGTTTACACATGGTGGTTTTATCGAAGTTAGCTAATTTTTGGCTTTGTCCTATCTGGATTTGGAAGCTGTTAGTCACTTCGATCTGGTTCCTGTACCTTAGGGAGAGTGACTTCACAAAGATCATTTGGATTTCCCAATGTGTTGCTAAAGATGGGGAAGATCTTCATTTCCTTGGGGAGATCCTTATGAGCTGGAGGTGCTGAAGTGGTGATTTCCAGACCTATGTCATGGGTTGATTTTTACTTGTATGGATGTGTAAATGAGTGGCTGTATGAGTGAGTGATTGGTTATCTGAGTACCTGTCTGTGTGTCTGCCTGGGTGGGTGAGATTGTGTGTGACTGTATGGATGAGAGAGTGGGCGAGTCAGTGACTATATGGATTAGCAATTGTGTGTGTGAGTGAGGGGCTGTATGGGTGATTGAGTGTGTGTGGGTGAGTGGATATGTCATTGGTATATGGATGAGTAACTGGGTATGTGGAAGGCAGTCTAGGTGAGTGATGGGGTATATGAGTGACTGAGTGAGTTAATGTGAGAGTGGCTGTATGAGTGAGTGTGTGCTTGTGTTGGTGACTGTATAGGTGAGTGAGTATGTGGCAGTATATGTATGGGTGAGTGAGTAGGTGTGAAAGTAGCTCTATGGGTGACTGACTCTACTTCAAGGCTTGTTTGATTCTTTCTAGCAGCCGTCTGTTGAGCCCTTTCCCTCCCCCTGTTTTCGCATACTCTCTTGAGTTGCTTCAAAGGGTCAACCCTTATATTGTTTATTTCCTCTTTCAGGTTATCCTCTCCCCCCGACGACCCGGCATTAGTTGACTTGTGCCTTATATACATGTTGGAACACCATAGTACCTCAGGACAGGTTTCTTTTTATACATTTGTGATGCTCTATCTCCTGATTTATTCAGGTAATTAAAGGGGGTAGCCTCTACATTGACTCCTCTTATTCCCTGGTCTACATTTCCCCCCTCCCTCCACCCCCCGTCATACAACGACGATAGTTCCGTAGCCATGATTTGGAATGATTGTTTGGGCAGTTCCTCACGTTGGTGTTCCGCTCTCTTTCTGTTGCAAAGTTTCCTATTGCCCCATCTTCTTAATTTTCTTCCTCCTGTACGAGTCGCCATCCCTGCAGACCTGTCGCCTCTCTGTCCTCCCCATACAAGGGAGTCTTTTACACAGAGTGCCCTTCAGTGCCCGGGTTGAACACACTGATCTTAATAACCCCGATGACCAAGCTTAACGTCCTAACTTGGAATGTCAAGGGTATCCAGACACCTTCTAAGCGATACACTATCTATACCCATTTGCTGCGTCATGAGACAAGTGTTTCACTCCTACAGGAAACACACCTGGCGGCCATAGATGTCACACGCTTACGCCGACGTTAGCGTGACCAGATTTACAGCACCAACTACTCGTCTATGGCTAGAGGGGTGCTGATATGGATTAAAGCTGGGGTCCCATGGGAGGAAAATGAAGTCCTGACATACCCAATGGGGTTGTATGTCATGATAAGCGGCAGACTGAACTGCCAACCTATTTTACTGGGTTCCTTTTACGCCCCCAGTGTTGCCCAGGGCACCATTCTGAGTGATCTCTCAGAGATACTGCTATGCTGGAGGGATGTCCCATGGCTCTTGGGCAGGGATTTTAATGCAGTACTTGAGGTTTCCCTTGACCGTTCCTTTCCCCCCCTCACTAGTACCACAGCCGCCTCAAACTCTCGCCTTTTAAACACATGGCTAGGTAACTGGGCCCTCTCCGATGTCTGGCGGGAACGTCATCCTCACTCCAGGGTATACTCCTTCTATTCCCCATTCCATAAGCTACACCTGCGCCTTGACCGTATACTCGTATCCGCAGCCCTCCTCCCCTTGATACAAGCGAAGGACTACCTTAGTCGGACACATTCCGATCATAACTCCCTGTTGATGCACCTGGCCTGGGAGGAGCCACCCCTACCGGTACCGACCTGGCGCTTACAGTCCGCTCCCCTGGAGGATCCCCTCTTCCGAAGCTTGCTGGAGTCAACAATAGCTAACAATTTTGCTCTTAATACCGGCTCCTCAGACTCGGTCCTCACTGATTGGGAGGCCTTCAAAGTGGTGATTAGGGGTCATTGTCTGGGACAGACTTGTAGAGTATTCTCAGGCAGTTAGACACCTCATTGACTCACATTGAGGGACTGTTACTCCTACTCGAATCGCAGGTAGTCACCAACCCAGCGAAACAGCAACATCTCAATGCTGCTCATACCGAATGAGCGGCACTTCTGGACCGCCTGCGCCGTCATAACTATTTGGCACACTCGAACTGCTCCGACTTGGCCGCGGACTAAGCCGTGAGACTGCTGACCTATTAGATTAGGCAGGAACATCCCCAGCGCCCTATACATCTCCTCTTACTTGACGATCTTGGTCGAGAATGTAGCACCCAGGGAGACATACACGCACTGATGACCGAACACTACACTCGTCTGTATGACACCCTTCTGATGGGTAACACACATGATGTTGGACCAGTCCCTTCTAGTTGAAGACAAAATACGAGATGCATTGCGTGGCTTGTCTTCGGGTAAAACTCCAGGGCCGGATGGACTCTCGACGGAATTTTTCAAAACCTACGCAGAACATTAAGTACCGCAACTACACTCAGTGTTTCTGGAGACAATCTCGGAAGTGACCCTGCCCCCCACCATGTGTACCGCTAACGTGGTGTTGTTGTTGAAACCTGGTAAGGACCCCACATCCCCTGGCTCCTACCGACCGATCGCTATATTAAATTCGGATTATAAAATCCTGGCAAAGGTGTTGGCCAACTGGCTGGCCCCGCAAGTCCCTGATCTGGTGCACTCTGACCAGAGCAGTTTTGTTCTGCAGCGTAACATGGCCCTGAATCTATGCTGCTACTTTCGAGTGGCAGAATATGCCCCAACTGCCTGGCCGTGCTCCGGTTGCATAGTATTAGACCTTGAGAAGGCCTTCGACTCGCTAGCCTGGAGCTTGGTGCAGCTGTTCTATTGTAATCCATCGGTCCGTGTTTGGACGGGCCCATATATTTCCGATCCGATTCCAGTCCGACGTGGGACGACCCGGCAGGGATGCCCGTTATCCCCGCTACTATTTGCAGGCGGCTCATATCCGCATGCATGTTCACATGGGAATTGAACTAGGTGATGGCGTACACACCATATCGCTCTACGCCGATGACCTGTTAATATATGCCAGGGATCTTCATGATATTCCTCCTTCCCTTGATCATGCCCTTAGCCTTTTTGCGCGAGCTTCCGGGCTGCAAGTCAACCCGTCAAAGTCCATACTCTTCCCCGTTCCTAAGGGACACCCTGTACCCAGGCTATACGCTCGGAGGGACACCGGTGGCCGGGTGCACTGACCCTTTCTGTTACTTAGGTGTCTGGATTCATCGCGCTAAGGCCGACCTCTTTGACGGAAACATTGTCCGAGCTACCACTGCGTTTCAATCCCAGATGGGTTTCTGGAAAACTCTCCCATTAGCGATCTCTGGTAGAATCGCCCTGGTTAAAATGGTGGTCCTTCCCCACCTCCTCTATTATTTTGCCACTCTACCCCTCACCATCTCCCCCCTTCAGGCAGTGGGAAGGTGTAGTACGAGTTTTCATATTTGGGACCTCGCACCATTGGGTGTCCATGGGAAAACTTTACCTACCTACGGAGCTGGGCGGCCTCGCGATACCCAATTTTGAACATTAACCGCTTCAGCGCTACCGCGTTTACCTGCTGTGCGCGCAAAGAGGAGCAAATGGCTTGTTTGTGACAAAGCCAGCTCGTCATGAGCGCAGGGCAGGTAACGCCCATGACGAGCTGGCTTTGTCATTAGCGTCGAAGTGGTTAATACCTGGCCTCCCAGCTGCAATGGATTGCCAGGTTGATGTCCTCCCGTTACCTACTAGATACAGCCTCCCTGCGACCCCCACTGCTGCTGAAAAAATCTACTCCAGGTCTTCCATCCCTACTCTGTGCTTAGACCTCCAGATATGTTCCTCCTCACTGTAGCACACAAATGCTTTTGCGGATGCCTTTTCCTCACTAGAACCACCATTCCATATGCACCCGCCATTCCACTGTTTGGAACCCCACAGGGTGACACTTACACGACGGCAGCAGAGTTACATCACTGGACTTTGGAGGGGGTACAAGATGTGGGGGACCTCTTTCAGGACGGCGCTATTATTCTCCAGGAACTTGTAATAGGGGAGAATATACATCCTGGGCAGTTTTTACTACACAGAACACTCATAGCTTCATTAGCATCCATGCAATGGGGTGCCCTCGCTCAGGAACCTCCCATACACCACACTTTGCAATACCTTCACGTGATCGGGAGAGGACGACACCTCATGCGCTGATTTGCATCCTCGCTCCGACCACACACGGAAACAGATCTTACTCGACTTTGACTTCACTGGGAGGAGGCCCTGGGTAGAGCATTCACAGATAGGGAATGGTTGGCTGACCGTATCGGTCCGACCCACATCCCTCGGAATCAACTATTCCGACAGATAAAACCTTTCATATTACATCAGGCCTACCTTACCCCAGCCCACATAAACAGATACATCCTCCGCCTAGATGCAGATTGTCCCCGCTGCCGACAATCGGATGCTGACTTGATACATATGCTTTGGTGTTACTCGGTCCTTACTGACTGCTGGAACACCGTGACAACTACCCTCATAAGCTGCACATCCCGCACCATTCCCCTAACCTGGGAAGCCCATGTACTGCACCTCTTCAGCAGAAACAAGAAATATAGAGCTGCCACACAGTTTCTAGACCTAGGTCTACTAACAGCCAAATGCTTGATCACCAAGTGGTGGAAATCACCCCCTACCGCCTCACCCTCTTGCTTGGCGTCGATGCCTGTCCAACTGGGCGAGGACAGAGGGTGCAGCATTACGCAGAGAAGACATGCTTGATTTTCGCATGTTCCCCCTGGCACCTCAATGGGATGCGATGGTCTCCAAACTTTTGGAGACTGACACAGACACAGTATCCCCACCTGCGTCACAGAGGATTATCACTCAGAATACCTCCCCCACTGAAGCGACTGCTTACTAACACTGACGCCCAGATCACCACTGCCCCTATGCTACAGAACCCTGCTGCCACTGAGTCTTAGAGGGGTTTGAGGTCCTCTGGCGAATCTGGCTAGGGCGACAGGTCTTGTGCGACTCTACCCTACCCTTCCTTCGCTTTCGTTGTCCCCATTTTGTTGTGCCCTATGTCCTAGGTAACGTTCGAACTGCACTGCTCTCACAATACCCGCGTGCTATTTGATATCGTGATTTGTCAGCATCACTCTGCCTTTCTTGGGATATTGCCACAAGCTTTGATGTAATTCATGCACTCCCGAACTTTCATTGTCATGTTGTTATTAGCCCGAGTACCTTGTCGCTGACAATCCATTTTCTCTCCTTCTCCATCTGTTACATGAGTAATACCCTGACTGTATGTTTTATTGCCTGAATTCCTTGCATACTACCCGATGCTGGTATTTGTCAGCACCATTCTCTTTCTTAGGATATTGTCACTAGCCTTGATGTAATTAATGCAATCTGAATTTTTATTATGTTACTAGTCAAAATGTACCTTGCTACTGGCAATTCATCTCCACACCCCATCCCTTTTCTATCTATTACATGATTGCTGTTCTGACTGTATGTTTTATTGATAAATGTGCAAAAACAAACCAAAAAGGTTAATAAAAACGATTTAAACAAAATGAGTGGCTGCATGGGTGAGTGAGTGGATTTGTGTGTAGATCTGTGAATCAATGGGTGTACAGGTATGGGTCTGTGGATGGGTTTGTGAACTAGAACTGCTGAATTGCACTGGTTTTGTACGAGTGAAATCTGAGCCTAATCTACCTCTAACCAGTGAATTTGTAAGTTGTTTTTTAATGTGTAGTAAGATGCTCCTTGCAATGCACAGTGGGAGTAGGGTTGAACGATGGGTGGTTTTCTTTTAATTTATTGTTTATTAATTTTTTGGCACCTTCAATTGGGTTTAACCAAAGGTGGGTCTTTTAATTAACCTATTTGAGCATATACTGCTAAGGGATTCTTTCAGGTTGTGGTTTTTAGTTGACCATCACATAACAATGTTCACCCATTCATAGATTTTCAACTACACAGTTCCACATGATGGTGGTTCCACAAATGTATTTCTGAAATGTTGACAGTCGACCTTAGGCTGACTCCCCTAAACTCTCCTTTTATATTTTCGCAGATAAAAAGTAGAAGGACACTAAATAGGTGGTAATATAATATATATATATATATGTTCTGCACATTGCATGGCATGCAAATAGCATATTCCTAATAAGGAACTTATAGGAGTTGTACCAAAGGAACTAGGTTCCCATGGTCCTGAAGAAGAGCCAATAGGGGCATGGCTCAAAACATGTTGCCCTTGAAAAAAGGTAGGTTCATCATAGCCTCGCTTTTTCAAAACCAACCCCTAATTTTTAATCATACTGACTAGAGACAGGAATAAAGTAAATCAACCTACCAGTCAGGTATTTTTTTAACTCAGTTTATCTTTACCCTCCACCTCCCCTCCTTTGTAAGATTCCCTTTATCATTGTATAATACACCAAGAAGTGCTACCATTTAGCCATAGATGGCAGCACGCCCGATCCGTAGCGGATCGGGATGGACTCGATGATGAAGCATGCCACCAAGGGGCAACCTTGGTAGGTGAGGGTTTTATATGAAAAACAACATTTTTCTTCCTTTTGGAGAGTTGTGAGATCTTCCCCACTGGGTTCCCCATTTTTTGCATTTAAAGATATTACCAACACCAATATCTCTTGGATTGTTGAGACCTATTGGCTTTACCAATTTTTGTTGATTTAGTTAGTGCCTCTGTGTGTTTATAGCCACATATAAATTAATTCTTTCTATGCTTGTATTTCACAGCTTGCATTGAAAGGATCTAATTACAATGGTCTGTTGGAGCGGCATCATATTCATACCAAAAATGTGCAGCATATTATCGATAGTTTACGGTAAGAGTGCATTTGTTATATTTTACCATTTGACTGTTGCTTGCACAAAAGATTTGAATATTGTCAATCTGGGCGGCAGACCCATAGCAGTGCTGAAGTGTACTTTTTGAATAAACTGATTCATAGGTAATGTGAACGATCATTATTGCTTTGTAGTGAGTAAAAAAGTTAAAGCCTTTGACGAATAAAGAGTCTGTGTAGTTAGAATATGCCTGCATAATGTTTGTTTTGGATTTTTGATGCGTATGTATGCCAGTATGTTTTATGAAATTCTTTCATGATACCTATAATGAGCTGTGTGAAATGTAACAGGGTGCCTAATAGAATCAATAGCTAAAATACTGGGCCATGAACTTTTATGACTTCGGCTCCTTCTAGTTCTGAATTTTGAGGGCATCATGGACACACATTTCTTTGTGCAAGGAGTTCTATCTTTCCTTATGATTAATAAGGCTACTTTAATTCACATTCTCTTTAAAAAAAAAAATATATTTTTGTTTTATTATGTCATGATATACAGCAAAACAGGGTGCAAACCCGCACCCAAAACAGTTTTGTATAAAATCAGAGGAGGCAGAAGTACACAAACATCCGTTTGCACAAGTCAAGCACATAGCACCAACGAGTAGCATCAAGAAGGATGAAGTGCATTAATAAGTGAGATGACATTACTGTATGCAATTGAATGGTAAGCACAGTGAAAGATCCACTGCATTCGCTGAGAAGTGTAGGTCATAGTATTTGTCGGTTCCCCCAAACCTTGAAAAACATGCATGGAAACCCCCCTACTCCTGTATGACATTTTCAGCAGTCACCTGTAGGTCCATCCCCTTATTCCTTTTTCCCAAGGTTAGGAATTCTGGCACTCACCAGTGACATACCACATCACTCTTGGACACGACCACCCCCAGGTTTCAAAAAAGGAGTTTAGCCTGGGGACACAAAGTAGAATATATTTTGGCCCAAGAGGCCCAATACATGACTGAGTTCCCTCCCCACCCGTGATCAAAATTCATGAATAGCTGGGCTGCTCCACATTGTATGTATAAATGTACCCCTTGCTCCACTATATCGCATACATACCGGGAACCCCGCTCCCTCCTTGCGATGTAGGCAGTCAAAATCATACTAGACTGGGCCGTATTTTGAACTGTATCAGGGGCAGCATGGATTTTATGGCCAACTCACTTGGGTGCATTAGGGTCGCCTCCCAATCCACATCTTCCATCTCTCCCACATCCTTCATGTCTCCTACATCCCTCCCAACCTGTCTCTCAGCTTACTCTCTGTATCTGGAATATTGTTGTTTAGTGTCTTGTAAGTGAGAAGGATAGCCTTCAATTCAGTCTCTTCCATTAACAGCCTACCCTCCAGAGGGGCATATTCGGGTATATCCAAGTCTCCCTGTACCTCTGCTTGCTAAGCATACCCCAGCTGTGCATATTTTTAGTTTTGGTTCGGGGTCATTTGGTACTCTTTCTGAAGGGATGAAAAGGGCACCGTTGCCCTCTTCCAGGTGATCCCCCTAGCTGAGCAATCCCAAGCAGGTCCTATGCCTCAAAGCCCTTGAGTTTCCCCCAGTTCCCGCACCCACTATCCTTCACAGTTTGCCGTTGGGTTATCTTCCCTGCCCAATCTATGCATCTAGTGGCTTTCTTCCTGGCTTCCAATGCCACCTGTGTCACTGGCAGCAACTGTCAAATGTCCTTCCCTCAATGTATGCAGTACGAATGACTGGTTAGCGAACTGCGCCTGCTCCTGCCTGTAAGGGTAGTGTTACTGCGGTGCAAATGACTAACCACTTATGGCCACCGTGTGTGCCGCCAGTAGTAGGCCCTAATGTCTGAGAGAGCAATCCCACCATTTTATGGGTTATGCAGAAGCGTCCTGAGCTCTATCCCAGGGTGCCCGCCGCTCCATGGTAAAGTCTCAGATCTCCCTCTTGGTTAGTGAATGTGGCCTCTGGGATTGGATAATAGGTGTTTTGCAGGGCATGTAACAGTTTGGAGCATCTGATCATTTTAATAACTGCTGACCCCCCCAACAGTTTAAGGGCCAACGTTTGCCAGCGCTCTGCCTCTTCTTGGAATTTCAATACTCTCCTCCCAGGTTCCTGAACAGAAACATTTCTCTGTGGGGAGTTACATAAATGCCCAAGTATTGGAAACCATCATTCTTCCCTTGGAGCATTCAAGGAAGGATAGTCTGATCGTATAGGCCCTAGCGGTTCCTCGTCCATTCGGGAATGTTGAGAGAGTGGCTTTCACCCTCACCACCGTAGTAGTGGCCTTATAAAGTAGATTAATTTATTTATATTTAGGGCCACATCTAAACTTTCTTAGTGTCTGATGAATGAGGGGCAAGCTCTCTTCCAAGCCCTTGGAGATCTTTTGCACAAGTTGGAAGTAAAGTCCACAAAGTCCTTTCTCCTCTCTTTGGCAGTCAGGCAACCACTGCAGGCCAATCCCCCAAGCAGCACTTCAGCTTGGGAACAGTCTCTCCTCAGTTTCTTCAGGTTCCTTCTCCTCAGCAGAGGTTTCGTCTTGTAAGTCCAGAAGTGATCTAATTTCATGGGATCAGGGTCCCAATATTTATACCCCAAAATTCTTTGTTCTATGAGGGGAGAGGGGCCTGTGCCTAGAACAAACCAGTTCTGAAGCACTCTGTTTACCAGACTTCTCCTTTCATTTCACAGCGCAGGGCATGCACATCAGACGCCCCACAGGAGGTGGAGCCAGCATTGTGGAAGGCAAGTACAGTTCTGGAGCATTTTGTTGACATTCTATCTTCTCTTCTTTCAGTGTGCAGGGCAGAGACATCAGACACACCGCAGGGGGTGGAGCCAGCATTGTAGAGGGAAGGCCCAGCCCTATTCAGGTCCCAGGTGTAACTCCCCCCTCCCATCTAGATGCAGATCTCCCTATTCACCACCAGGCTGCCCCATCCTGTCTCCTGGAATTCCCCAGCCCTGTCACAAACAAACTCAGACAAGGAATACACAACCTCGCAGAGGCAGGCTCG
Source organism: Lissotriton helveticus (assembly GCF_964261635.1). NCBI lineage: Eukaryota > Metazoa > Chordata > Amphibia > Caudata > Salamandridae > Lissotriton > Lissotriton helveticus. Next base: position 351,755,671 of record NC_136059.1, on the reverse strand, counting down.
AATGGTTAGGCAAGCAAATACCTACTTTCTAAAAGTGGTATTTGCAAACACAGAATATTAAAATAAACTTCACTAAAAGATGTATTTTATTACTCTGAGTCCAGGCAGCATACTAAACTCTAATTTCTGCCATGTTCTCTTGAGTCTGCTAGGATTATAAAGTGTAATAATTCTAACAGCCCATTCTGGCCTATAGAGAACAGGTAGCCTTGCAATAGTGAAACACGAAAATGGCTGTAATTCACTATTAGGGCTTGTCCTACCTTGTACTTACAATGCACCCTGCCCGTGGGCCTACCATAGGGGTGATTAATAGGAAGTCAACGGAAGGTTTAGGGACTGGCAAGTGGGTGCACTTGCCCAGTCAGCATGACAGTACCAGACTGCACGCAGGCTCTGCAATGGCAGAGCTCAGACACGTTTTGCAAGGCCGCTTCTGTGGGTGGCACAACCAGTGCTGCAAGCCCCCTAGGAGCATTTGGTTTTACACGCCCTGGGCACACTCGGTGCACTGTACTAAGGTCTGACAAGTAAACCAAACATCCAATCATGGAACCACTAATCAATACATCAATTTACAGTAGGGAACACTCGCTCAGTGGCACTGGACAGCAGTGGCACAGTGCCCAAAGCATCTAGCACCAGCAAAAACACATGAGGCAACAGCAAAAATGGAAGGGAGACCCACGCCAATGGTGCCAGGTCTAACAGTGTCTGGTGAAGAAAGGGTCAGTGGATTACGTCAAACGCCTTCACACATCCAATTATGCAAGCAGGCTGAGTCTGGTAGACCTGCTTGGCATGAAGCCAGATTGGTCTCTGTGTATAAGCAAGACTGATAAAAGCCTGGTGGCAAGAATTGTGGCCAGCACCTTTCTTTTGATGGTCAAGAAGGAAGTAGGGTGGTAGAAGCCACAATTGGTCTCTAGCTTAACCTTCTTGTGTATCACGGCAATGGTAGCACATTGTAAGTCAGGTGGGAGTTTACCATTGTCTCAGGCCTCTCTAAAAAGGACTTGAAGATATGGTCCCAGCAGCCCTGTGTATCGTTGAAAGAATTCAGCCGGAAGGCTGTTGGGCCCCGGAGTCTTCCCTGATTTCAGTTTTGCAATGACCGCCTGGACCTCCTCAAGTGTAATTTCCTTCAAGTGCCAGTCTGCCCTCAGCGGGCACCACTGTGTCTATGTAGACTGCAATGTGCTTCGTGTCAGCCAGTGGACGAGCCCTTTAGACGAGGCATAGAACCATACAAAGGCCTCTGCAATTCCCTTGTCATTCAAATGGGGATCCTGCATCATCAATGGAACATCGCACCCAGCTTGTTGCTGCCTTCCGCCTGCTCTTCCAGGCAAGCAGCTTGCCAGCCTTGTCACCAGCATCATAGAGATATTATGTGGCCAACATCTGCTTTTCCACCTTCTTATTATGCCAGTTCTCCGCATTCCGTACGGAGAACCTCTAGTTTTCGGAGTACTTGCAGGGCCGTTCAGATCAATGAGCGGACTCTCAAGCTCTTCTGTGCTGTTGATTTTTGCTTCTTGCGTGACAATATATTCTGTGCCCTATCTCTAAGGACAGTCTTGTAGACTTCCTAAAGCACTACAGCAGAATCTTCTGTCCCCTTCTTGTCCTTAAACTAAAGTTCAGAATTGCTCTAGAGCTCCCGGTCAACTTCTGCGTTCCTCCGGTCCCATGTGTTAAGTTTCCGGCCCATGCCCCGGGGTCAGCGCCCCCCACCCACTGTGATCCGCAGAGGTGAGTCCTTTGATAGTCCTGGTGCTAAGTAGTCTGCCCTGTCCACCTCGGCAACCTCGCCTGCAGGAGCAAATATGTAGTTGATCCTAGAAAATACCCTGTATGTCCCAGAGAAATATGAATAGTCTCTGTCCCTCATGTGATGTCGGCGCCACAGATCGGCGAAACCCAGTGAGGTTGCAAATCGTGTCATTGGTATGCCCCTAATGTTTGGGGGGGGGGGGCACACAACAGTGCCTCAGCTCTCGAAATTGGGCGCCATGACATCGTTGAAGTCATCTCCCATGATCTATAGGGTAGGGGTGACTCCAGGAGTATGACTGCCACCTGCTTCAATTAAGTTGCTAGCATTTGGGGGGGAGGGGTTAGGGGGGGGGGGTGTATACTTATTAGGGTCATTGGAGTTCTTCCCCATTATCCCTGGACCTCTACATATCTCCTAGTCTGGTCTACCCATGTCTATGACACCTTTAATGTCTTTTTTTTGAATCATTATGGCCACCCCCTAGATCCGGATGTGAACCCTGCATGTGCTAAAGTGGTGTACGCTCCTCTACCTAGGAAGCAGCATTGGGTCCCCATCAGATGCGTCCCTTGACACCTCGATGTCCGGCTTTAGATGGTGTATATGGCGTGTGACCAAGCTCCGTTATATCTTGCTACCCAGACCGTTGACATTCCAAGACCGTATGGAGTACTGTGTGTCCTCTTTAGGTCTACCCTGTGTCATTAGGTAAGCATGTGGCACTGTTCAGTTTGCCCCCACCTGTGTTCTAGATTTAGTAAATCCATGAAACCATTAAAACACTCCTGTGGAGCGGTTCACCGTCTCCTGCTTCCTCCATCCCCACCCCCCACATCACCCGCCAGTGTAAAAGCTCATATCAACAGAACTACTACTAGTTGGCGAGACAAAAGTCTGTAGCTCTCCCCCAAATTCCGAGGACACCAATTGTTACTGAGGCCCCTCCTTCTGACACCGTTGCTTAAGGTCCGGCCAAGCCGAGCGCCTTCTATGCATCCCATGTTTCCACTGGGGAGCCAAAGAAGTGGGAGTGGCCTCCTTTCAACAGCTTCAGCTTGGTCAGGTATAGGAGCATATATTGCAGATTAACCTAATGGCTAGTGTTCGACCTTGAAGCTGGGGAACCGGGTTTGAGTCTCGGTAGGGACGCTAGACATCCTGTGATTCTGGGCAAATTACTTAATCTTCCCGTTCCTAACAAAATCGACATGTCTGCCTGTAACACAACTAGTGCTCATGTAAAGCACTCTGATTCTTCGCGTTGTGTTCGCTATATAAAACTCTAAAAAAAAAAAAAAAAAAAAAGTGATCAGAATTGCTGCTTTACCGCCAGAAATTGCTTTCGTCTAGTCTACACACTGCAGGTATAGTCCGGGAAAATCTTCATTGCAGACCCTCCAAATTTGGGGGCTCCTTGCTTCCAGACCCATTGCAGTATGATTATGCGCTAATCTGGGAATCGCCTTGTATGCCCCGTCTGTCTAGAAAAATGCTTTGAGAATTTGTTTAAAAGGCCAACCTCAACTATATGCAGTGAGTAAAGAAAATCACTCCAGGTTTAAGTACCACCCAAATGACTTCATGGTATTCGGCGCAAAGATGGACAAAGTCCAACGGTGAAGTTCTTCTTGATGAACTTCACACACTAAGGGAAATTAAGATGACGGCAGCAATTTAATATAGCTATTTATGAGGCTCAAGAGACTAAGAGACCCATGTTGCACCAAATGATAAGTAGTCTGCAAAATACCAATCTTCAGGTATCTCATTTGCCTAGTATCAGCACTGAGGGTAGTTCTTAAATTCCAGATCATGATCTCGGTTTCATCCTGGCTGATAGCTAGTGCATTTGGTAAACTGGTAGGCTATGCAATCTGCTCAAACCTCCTTAGAAATGATTCAGGGGGTATAGATGATGATTAAGGGCATTTAGTATATATATTTGTACAGCGCAACCTTTTTTATTTGTCCTTGTATTTCAAATAGAGCTATTTCATCATATAAACTTAGTTTTCGGCAATAAATAGATCAAACCAGATCGGAGGAAGAAGGCAGCCTTGATGCGTACCCATTTTAGTTAGAACTTTCAGAGTCAATAGGTTATGTACTAATATTCTGGAAGAAGGATTAGAGTATAGCCATTGGATGGAGTTTATAAAAATGACAGGAATATCAAAACTATTAAGGCATACCCTGATGAATGGATTAAAGCCTTGGCTGTGTCGACAGCAAGAATTGCGAGGGGCAAAGTAAAGTGAGTGGCAAGATCAATAGTTCTGATAACCAACTCCTCTAAATATCTTTCAGGTATAAACCCCTCTGATTCCTATTAACCAATTTCCCTATAGCTCCAGCAAGCCTTTTAGCCAATATTCCTGCAATGGTCTTATAAACGGTATTTAATAAGGAAATCGGTCTGTAAGAATCCCACCTGGTAGGTTTATTTTTTGGCTTTAAAATGGCAACTATCTTAGCCTCTCCCCAAGATGTTGGTAGGGGTTGATCTTTAATCATAAATAGCTCTTTTCAAACAGGCTTTTTGATTAATCGGGGACTAGTAGAGTTCCACTGGAAAGCCATCTTGGCCTACATCTTTCTCTTTTATTATACTAGAGATGCCTATTTTTTATTTTGTCTCCTGTAATTTCTTGTGTTAAAACATCCTGACCATGTCTAGCCAGTTCCTATTCTCCTGGTCCTTTGCATCCATGCATTCCCTACTTGTGAACTAATAGAAATTCTAAAAAGCTTCCCCTATCAACGCATTTTGAGTATACAGAGGAACCTCTGGGTGGTTCTGGATAGCTAGAATATTGTATGGGGTCTCTTGCATGTATGCAAGCAATGTACCAAATGTTTCCCCATACTCTTGGTTATGTATTTCGTTTGACACTTATCATGTATCTTGTATTTCAACTTAGATCTACATTTGAATTTGAGTTTCTGTAGTTCAATCTTAATCTTTTCATATATTGATTCTTGTTCTGGCTCTGTTAATTATATTTCCAGATTTCTAATTTGGTTTAGAAGTGTGTTCTCTTCCTCCCTCTTGCCCTTGGTGTAGTTAACCCATTTGGTGATACCTTTTAAGCATGCTTTATAAGTGCCCCAGACCACATTAAGCAAACAACTTCCCAAGTCCCCCCCCTGCCTCCCCCGCCCCTCCCCCAAAAAAAGTCAATGTTTTTAACTCTAAGAGCTGGCCTATGGCAGATGAATTAAGTAGCCTCCTTCCCATGGTCCATCTTCAACATAGTTGTCTTTGCTAGGTCTGAAGTACGGGATTACCATAGCATGATCACAGAGATAGAATGGATTATATGCTATCTCAGACCACTTGTTTTTTTATCTTCTCTGCAAACCAGTAGTCTATCCTGGAGCTACGCTCATATTTTTGCATTGAAATCACTACTATCCTCCTCTTACGTCTATTTCTTGCTCTCTAGATATCAATTAGACCTAGGTCTTCTGATTAGATTTTTAAACATGCAACCATCTTGTAAAGGGTGCAATGTGCTCTTGATGTATAACTATTTGTCTTAGCATTCAACAAGGTATTAAAGTCAACCCCCCTCACAGAATTAGAGCATCATAATATAGAAGGCTGGCAAAAAGTTGTGCTAGTAAAGATGGATCGTCTAAATTAGGCCCATAATCACCAACATATGTAAATTGAGATTGGTGTATTTGAAGCAGAGCAATAATGCATCTATAACTCTGGTATACTTACTTCTAAACTAATTCGGTGGATATTCATGTTTCTCCTAATCATTATTTGTTTATTTATTTATGTTGAAAGTTTTATTCAGAGCGAACATGACCACCAAGGATATCCGAGCGTTTTACAGATTGTGCATCGCAAGGGAATAATACAGATTGTGCATCACAGGGTATACGCATACAAAGAAGAAAAAACAAAACGACAAGATCAGAGTGTCAAATTGTCCAACAATCTCGTGAGGGAAAAGCAAACACATAGTCGAGTAAAAATCAAAATCTAGAAATGCCCGACCTACTCGTGGACCAGGTGGCTGGGCCAGAGACAACGGGTTTGAACACAGAGTCAGATGATGGCGGCAGGCTAAGGCAGAAATTTCTTCACCAGGAGCCCTTTGATTTCTTTTTTGAAGAAGACAGTTGAAGGGTTCATCCTGACTTCAGGGGGAAGGGAGTGCCAGATCCTCTGGGTCGTCCCTGAAAAGGCTCGGTTATAGGTCCTTTGTTTGTTGAATGTATGAGGTTTAAGCAAAAGGGTGCTGGCGCAGTAGTGCCACTCTCTTATTGAACCTAACATTGGTGGTACACACCCCCCTCTTGGACTCCTGAATAAACATTTTAGATCCACCTGCATGAGGTGTTTCTTGCGAAAGTATTAATGGACTTCCACTAGCTCTCAAACTCAGTTATACATCTTTGTCTTTTCCTGGTTCTAAGACCATTATAATTTCAGAATGTTATACTGATTGAAAGTTAACTCCTGTTGGCTGACCTTAAAACACCTGATTGAATGGGCCCATTTTCTGCTGGGTAAGTCAAAAAATTTATGAGGACTGGAGTTTAATTTTTTACCTCAACTTGTTCCCCAGCCATTGATACCCTTGCCCCACATAATACCCTTAATAAATCTCTCAGCTACCCTCCAGCTTTTCGAGTGCCTCCTCCACACTAGAGTACTGTGGAATAATTACTAAAGTGTGAGATGGCAATATAAAGATTATTTGTGAAATACAAATAACCCTTTAATTAGATTAATCTAAGCATATTGTATTCCCCCCTTCCCCCTCCCCCCCCCCCCCCCCCCAAAGTCCAGACTCTGGCTTTATACTTATTTGCCTGAATTTATGGTCCCGATCAGCTAATCTGAATCCTCTTTAGATCTCAATTCAATATGTGCATTTTATAATTCCCCATCACTTTCAGAGATGCTGGAAATTTCAGCTGCACTTTAGCCCCTAGACCCTGAAGTTCAACCATTTTCCTATCGAGGAGCCATTGCCTTTCTTCTCCCAATGCGGTGGCTTACCTGGGGATAAGCCCCTGCCTGTCTGGTGCCTCACCGCCTCACCTGAAGGACTAGCGTGGCCGTCACGGCAATGTGGAACTGCGAAGGAGACCTGAATGTCACAGCAGAGTTCCGAGCGCAGCTGGCTGCGAGTGAATGGACCGAGGGGCACAGATACCACCGCTAATGACCGCCTTGGGGTGAGGGGTTCCCAACGTCATTTTCACCGTTTTTGACTTGGGTGCATGAGAAAAGATTTCCACGTGGAGCCCTGTCTGACCCCAAGATGGCGCCTGCGCTGTGAGCTGTCTTCTTCTTGATCCTGTCACTGCATATTTGGGATCACAGGAGCTACGATAGGCTGTACACTACAGTCCCCTGCCTGACCCCAAGATGGCTACCATAGTGGTCCCCTCCACATTGTTTTACTCCCCTGGACAACAATTGTTTTACTTCCCTGGGACAACAATGGACATTGACCAGACCTTGAACCTATCCCCTAACCTGCTTACACATCAGGACCTGGGAACCTGCAGGACTTACCCCAGACTGTGGCGACCAAGCGATTTGGCTGATGCCCGGTGGAGCTACCATATAGCTAAAGAGGAGATGGGTTGTTGACTCCACACCCCAACCCTCCTGCCCTGGCCATCACCTAGCCAGCCGGACCTTGGGCAGATTTTCCCCTCGTCTCTACGTCCTATCTTCCTCCTACCCCTTTACCCTATCCCCTTACCTTATCCCCTTACCTTCTCCATTCTTTAAATGCATTTCCTGATACTTGTGTAACTTTTAACTGATGTAAATTGCAACATTATTGTTCCTCAGGTAAAGCGCTCTGATTCCTTCGGGTCTAGCCAGCGCTATATAATAACTCAATAATTAAATATGTTCCTATTTAGTACACTTTCTCTCTTTGTCTACTTCCCCTGCTCCTACCCCACTCCCCTGAATCTCTCCCCTTGCCTGCTTTTCCCCTTAAGTATTTGTGCTTATTGTTTATCTCGACCTTACAAGTAACTATGTTGCCATGCTCTAATAACTGTATAACCTTTGTAATGATGTAATCTGTAACTATGATCTGATACTAATGTAAAGCCCTCTGATACCTCCAGGTCTAGCCAGTGCTATATAAAACCTTTAACATAAATAAAATAAAATAAGACACAGATCAGACCTAATTACGCAGGTAAAGTCTTTAAAATTAATCAACTTTATCGTGAAGGCTGTACTTGGAATTAGATAATTCACCAAAAAAGTACAGAAGTTGTCCAGTTTTTTTCTAGGGCGATTTCTGTTTGGGTTTATTCTGTTGGGATCTCTATGGACCCTTTGAATTTCAAGCCCCACTGACTATTAGATGTTGCCCCGTTAAAGTAAATCTTGGATTAAGTTTATTACAAAAGATAATCTATTCAGATACATTTACTATCATGATATTATTTCTCTTGGCCTGATTGTCTAACCTCTCCTGGGTTTCTAGGATGAACTTAATATGCACATTTAACGTAACCAAGTCTCTTAAGTACTTTTTTAAAAATTGTTGTTTTTAAAGTTTTCGGATAAACATACACAAGTCGCCACGTCCAGGACAGTCTCTGCAGGGACAATACAAAGTCTTTAACCGCATGCGCGCTAGCGGTTTTCCCACTGCGTGCTGCGTTTTTAAATTTACCGCGTTACATGACGAGCTTAGCTCGTCATCAGCGCACGGCACGTCACGCTCATTACGAGCTGAGCTCGTCATCAGCCCCGAAGGGGTTAAATCACATTTCCCAATAATACACAATTGAGCGTTCTTTTAGCACTGCAGCGTCATATTTACAAAACAAGAATTAAGTCAAAGGCTAGTTTGGTGTAAGTTAGGGTGGTCTTGCAAATATACTGTAAGGGGCTCCAAAATATCTGATGGCTTTGACGCAGTTGGTAGTTCTTCCCCATATATTAAAAAATTGTCTCTGCAGTACACAGCGTCTTGTATCCAGTTTGTTAAGGTTGATGTTTGCTTACTGTCCCAATGCATCACCACCCTGCGTTTTGCCGAGAGCAGCAGTATGGCAATTAGTTTCTTTTTCATCGATTTCGTGGGGATATGCAGGCCCAATAGACATAATTGCGGTGTGCATGCTAGCGTGCTCGAGATTAATACACCCAAATGATGAGTCACTGTTTCCCAAAATCTCTATCTTATCATAATTCCACGCTATCTGTGCGAAGTCTGCCTGTTCAACTCTACGTTGCGCATTATCACGCAGCCCATATTTGTGTAATTTGGCTGGGGTGTGGTATGCTTGGTGTATATACTTATAATGAATGTTTCGCAGGATACCATGAGGTGTGAGTTATGTAATAAGTGCACAACATGATGACCAGTCATCTGTCAGAGGGACATCTAGGAGTTTGTTCCAATTGTCCTGCGCCTTATGGGTTTGTAACCCAATTTCCGTTTGAAGTAGCTTATATAGCCTCGAGATTGTTAGTATGAGTTGGTGTCGTTATCAATGTCTGTAAGGGCTGTCATTTTGGAGGTTTTGCTGGAAATGTGGGGTACAGTTCCTTGATGGCCGCCCTTAATCTGTGATAAATAAATCTGAATAACAGTGACTGGTTGCTGATGTAGGACAAGTCATCTAGTGTGATGAAGGTACCATCTGGGTATAAATCACTCGTTCGAGGCATGTGGGCTGCTGACATTCATATCTATAGCATAGATCGCCGCCTAGTGTTGAGTCCGGATGATTGCACATTGTTGTCCTGGAAGAGTCTTCGAAGTATCACGAGATAGGTGGCTCCTCCCCTGGACTACAGTGCGCATGGGCATCGACTCCATCCCCAGATTGTTTTTTTCAGCCATTGGGTTCGGATGTACTTTCGTTCTCTCCAGTTCGGAATCGACAATATTCTCGAGGCCAAAAGGCCTTTTTCTCTTATCGTCGGTATTGTTTGCGTTCGGTGCCCGGTTCTGTTCGGACTCGCCTCCCGAGTTCGACATCCAGGGAGTCGCGTGACTCTTTGGTGCTCGAGGCCCAGTCGACGCAGCAAGACCCTCGACGACGCGACATGGAACGGAGCCCGTTCAAGAAGTGTCCCGTGTGCGGATCGAAGTACCCACACATCGACGTCCACCCGGTGTGCAACAAGTGCCTGTCGCCGGACCACGATGAAGCCAACTGTATGGCTTGTTCCCGGTTTCGTTCGAAGAAAACGATTCGGCTTCGGCGCGTGGCGCGCATGGAGGCCCGGCAGTCTGCCCCGGCACCGGTGGACATCTTCGACAGCGGAGCAGCGGACGAACACGATGTTCAGCTGCAGATTTCGCCTCCAGCGGAAGAAATAGACTACGACTATCAAGTGGATGTCGAAGGCCTACCCGTACAAGAAGTCGTCGACGAGGTAGGAGACGACGATGAGGCCTATGGGGCCATGGAAGATAGCTCAGAGGAAGAGCTATGCCCCGTTCGAACACTTACGAAGGCTCAGGTCGAGGGATCGCCTATCGGCCTTACCCAAGACTTTCTACCAAAATCCACGGCCCCGCCTCCCGGCCCGGCTACGGACACTTCGACGGAGCCGCCATTACCGAAAACGAAACCGAAAGTGAAACCTTCGGTGTCCACACTACCTAAAGTGGTTCAAGCGCCTTCGAAACCGAAACCTTCTGCTCCACCATTGACACCCTCGTCTTCCGAGGTGTCGGAACAGCCCAGGCCGAAGAAGCCTGTCGACCCGGCGAAGTCTGTGAAATCCGTCCAGCCAAAGCAGACCAAAGGCGTCGAGCAGAAGCCCAAGAAGGCTGTCGAGCCACAGTCGAGCAAGGGCGTCGAGCCGAAGTTCAAAACGGGTGTCGAGCCGGAGACAAGCAAAGGCGCAGAGCCGAGGGCCGCGAAGGGCGTCGAGCCAAAGACCAGCAAGGGCATCGAGCCAAAGATTGGTGCCCCTAAAGCGGTTGCCCAGGACGCCAACACGATCAAGCCTTGGACCGAACAGGCCAAGTCATCGACGCTAGAGTCTTCACACGTTGGTGGACCGAGGTCGTCTGTCATGTTGGCGAAGCCGTCCGCTTCCTTCATGAAGCAGGTCTCGGACTTCCTCAAGCGTATCAGGGACAAGGCTTCGGCAGAAGACCCCAAAACGCCTTCCGCACCAAAGCAGTCGGTCCCCACCTCCAAGTCATCGACGCCAATCCTCTTCACGTTTCCGCCGAAGGTGGCACCGAAGGCCTTCGCACCACGGGCGGCACCCGAAGCGAACTTGCAGAGTGCTGTGGGGTCGACGCCTACTCTCCCGGCTGGGGGCTTGAAGCATCGACCACCATTAATGGAGGAACAGTCTGAACGTTTCATCGATGCAGACACTGGGAAGCTTACGCTTTACAAGCGGAAAATTACGGCGACGACGCCTTTGGAGTCGTACACCATTCCTTTAAAGCGCAAAAAGCCTGCTTCGGATTCACCGGTCTTGGTCGAACCACTGACTCCTCGGACTCAGAGAGTTGCCACGCCCTCGCCAACTTATTCGGATGCCGAGGATGCTGGGGATCAGGATGAGGAATACAGCTTCCCGGCCCACACAGATCCTGATGAACAACAGGACGCATGGGTGGTCACAGGTGACCAGGGGGATCAGCAACCCGCCCTTGACCCTCAGATATACAATGTCAAGACCTCTCCCACTGAGGATTCTGCGGCATTCAATGCCTTGATTGAAAGGGCGGCAAAGAACCACGACGTTGAACTGCATGCTGACCCTGTGGAGGTGGACTTCCTCTTTGACACTTTTTCGACAGCTGAATAGACTGTGAAAACCCTCCCAATGCTAAAAGGGGTCCTCAAACATGCTGCGGACATCTTCAAAGAGCCCACACGGGCAAGGGTGGTCAACCCTAGAATTGAGAAAAAATACCGACCGGCACCTGGCGATCCCACCTACATCAAGGGCCAGTTGCCATTGGACTCCCTGGTCGTTTCTAATGCCCGCAAAAGGGCGAATTAGCAAACCACTGGTGAAGCTCCTCCCCCGGACAAAGAGTCCAAAGTGCTAGAAGCATCGGGAAAGAGAGTAGCAGCTCAGGCGGCCAATATCTGGCGTATCTCTAACACGCAGGCACTCTTGGCTCGGTACGACAAGGCACACTACGACACACTAGAGACCCTGTTGCAACATCTCCCAGACCAATATAAGGAGGCTGCGGAGATGCTTATCCAGGAAGGGAAGCTCATCTCCAACGCTTCAATTAAATGCGCACTAGACGTTGCGGACACTGCAGCCAGGGCCATTAACACCAGTGTGATGTTAAGACTGCAAGCATGGCTCAGAATCTCCGGATTTAAGCCTGAGATCCAAACTACCATCCTCAACCAGCCAGTTAACCCTGACAGATTATTTGGTCCTGAGGTGGATACCACCTTGGAAAAAATAAAAAAGGATACCGAGACTGCGAAGTCCATGGGAGCTCTCCAATCCCAACAGTTTCGGGGGAGCACTTTTCGTCGCTCAGGCAATAGGGGTGTTTCCAGAGGCCAAATGTCCCACCAAACTCAATTCACTAAAGGTGGGGCGCAATCCTCTTACCCCAAACAAAATAGAGGAGGTTATCGGGGCAACAACGCCAAGGGCAGAGGCAGGGGCAACAACAACTCCCGTTCCTCCGCCTCCAACAAACAGTGACGCCCTGTCACTGCCCCCCGACCATTCCACACCTGTCGAGGGGAGACTCGAGCAGTTCCTGCCAGTCTGGAAATCCATCACCACAGACAGGTGAGTCAGGAAACTTATCCAGTTCGGTTATTGTTTGGAGCTCACATCCACTCCACCCAACATACCACCAAAACACCGTCCTATTTCCACAGAGCATTTGCACTTATTGCAGCAGGAGGTTCTTGTCATGCTGCAAAAGGGCGCTATAGAGCTCGTGCCAGCGGAGGAGGAAGGCACAGGGGTGTACTCCCTGTACTTCTTGATCCCAAAGAAGGACGGGTCCCTCAGGCCTATTCTCGACCTCCGGCCCCTAAACCAATACATTCTCTCGGAACACTTCCACATGCTAACGCTGCAGCAAGTTCTTCCGTTACTCACTCAGGGGGACTTTCTCGCAACCTTGGACCTCAAGGATGCTTACTTCCACATTCCACTCCATCCATCACACAAAAAATACCTCAGATTCACCATTCAGAATCGGCATTATCAATTCAAGGTCCTTCCTTTCGGAGTGACCACGGCCCCCAGAGTGTTCACCAAATGTCTAGCGACAGTGGCGGCGCACCTCAGGAGACAACACATCCATGTCTACCCTTATCTGGATGACTGGCTGTTTCAGTCAAAGTCGGCCCAGCAGTGCGCTGCCGACATGTCCCACACCTTTCACCTTCTTCACAGTCTGGGCTTCTCCCTAAACTATCCAAAGTCGCACCTTCAACCGGCCCATGTGCGCTAATATCTAGGTGCAACAATCAATACTCTGGCAGCCACGGCTCAGCCAACTTCAGCGCGGATCACCAACATCCAGTCGCTAATCCAACAGTTCAAACCGCAACACTCGCTTCCTGCGAGAGTGTTCATGCAGTTGATAGGCATGATGGCCTCCTGCATTTTCATAGTCCCGCACGCGAGGTTACATATGCGTCTGCTCCAGGAATGCTTAGCGCATCAGTGGAATCAGGCTCAGGGACAGTTGAAAGACCTAGTGTTGGTCACCGGTCGGGCATACAACTCTGCATTGGTGGAATCCACACAACCTTTGCAAGGGCCGACCGTTCCAAGAGCCTGTCCCACAGATCATCCTAACGGCGGACGCGTCTCTCCAGGGATGGGGAGCTCATGTACTCCACTACACAGTGCAGGGACTATGGACAATACAGCAGAAGAAGATGCACATCAACTACCTAGAACTGATGGCAATCTTCATGGCACTGAAAGCATTCAAAGTACATCTGTGCAACAAGGTTGTGTTGATCCGGACGGACAACATGACAGCCATGTACTACATCCAGAAGCAGGGAGGTACACGCTCTCCACAGTTGTCTCATCTGGATCAGAGCATGTGGAAGTGGGCCATTCAGAGGAACATCTTCCTCATGGCGGAACACCTCCCAGGCACAGACAATCAAATGGCGGACCTGCTCAGCAGGTACAGCCACCAGATGCACGAGTGGGAGATACATCCAGCAGTACTCCGCCCGTACTTCCAGCAGTGGGGTCATCCACAGATAGACCTGTTCGCCACAAGGGAAAACGCAAAATGCCAAAGCTTTGCCGCCAGGTTCCCTCACCCACAGTCGCAAGGCAATGCAATATGGATGAACTGGTCAGGCAGATTTGCGTACGCTTTTCCCCCAGCACCTCTCATACCGCTGGTGGCAAGAAAGCTAATGCAACACTCGATGACACTCATCCTGGTTGCTCCAACGTGGGCACGCCAGCCATGGTACTCCACGTTTCTAGAACTCTCCGTGGTACCGCATCAACGGCTACACCTCACGCCTAAGCTTTTGACGCAGAGCCATGGCGACATTCAGCATCCAGATCCGCAACAGCTCAACATGGCGATCTGGCTCCTGAAGTCTTAGAGTTTGGCTACCTTGACTTGCCTCCTGAATGCATGGATATCATACGGGAGGCAAGAAAGCCCACCACCTGAGCCTGCTATGCAGCAAAATGGAAGCGGTTTGTCGTTTACTGTGCTACACACATCAACCCGCTAGATGCATCCACTCCCAACATCATCTGCTATTTGTTACATCTTTACATCTTTACAGATGCAATCTAGCATACGCTTCCATCAGGATACACTTATCCGCCATAGCGGCTTATCTCCAGAACAGGCAGCATCTCTCCGTTTTCAGAGTGCCTGCCATTAAAGCCTTCCTAGAAGGCCTGAAGCGGGTCATCCCTCCCAGGACCCCGCCAGCTCCTGTATGGAACCTCAATGTGGTCCTCACCAGGTTGATGGGCCCACCTTTTGAGCCTCTACATTCATGTGAGATTCAGTTCTTGACATGGAAAGTGGCTTTTCTCATTGCCATTACGTCTCTGCGACGTGTTAGTGAGCTACAGGCGCTCACTGTACAAGAGCCATTCATTCAAATTCACTCCAACAGGGTGGTGCTGCGCACTAACCCTAAATTTCTTCCTAAAGTGGTTTCGCAGTTCCATGTCAATCAGACCATTGAACTGCCCGCATTCTTTTAAAACCCACAAACAGTTGCCGAAAGAATGCTCCACACTCTTGATGTCAAACGAGCCTTGATGTACTACATCGATGGGACCAAAGACTTTAGGAAAACACAACAACTCTTTGTTGCCTTTTCAGCCCAGCACAAAGGCAACCCCATTTCCAAAGCAGGTATAGCCAGGTGGATCGTTAAGTGCATTCAGATTTGCTATCACAAGGCTAAGCGCACTTTATCGGTCCCTCCAAGAGCCCACTCCACCCGAAAGTTGGGGGCCTCTATGGCTTTCCTTGGTAATATCCCTTTGGAAGATATTTGTAGAGCAGCCACATGGTCTACACCACACATATTTACTAAACATTACTGTGTAGATGTGCACTCCAAGCAGTAGGGCAGGCTGTTCTTAAAACGCTTTTTCAGACTTCTGCAGCTGGCACAGGTGGCCGCTGTTAATGGAGGGACTGCTATGTATTCTATGCTATAGATATGAATTCAGCAGCCCACATGCCTCGAACTGAATATGCTACTTACCAGTATGCATCTGTTCTTGGCATGTAGGGCTGCTGACATTCATATCGCCCGCCCTCCTCCCCGGCGCCTGTAGCGGCTACAGACTTTTTAACACTTACTCTTAGCATGGCCATCGCTTACACTATTACACTCCATCTTTGCCACAATGGCTAAAAACAATCTGGGGATGGAGTCGATGCCCATGCGCACTGTAGTCCAGGGGAGGAGCCACCTATCTCGTGATACTTCGAAGACTCTTCCAGGACAACAATGTGCAATCATCCGGACCCAACTCTAGGCGGCGATCTATGCTATAGATATGAATGTCAGCAGCCCTACATGCCAAGAACAGATGCATACTGGTAAGTAGCATATTCAATCTGTGTGATGCCTATTTGTTCTAGAATCTTCATGCTGGTTTTTTTCTTGCGTGACAGATAGCGCAGGTTGATGAGCCAGTGGAATATTCGGGGCATAAATCAGGGCCTTGTTTGCTTTTTAATGTCAAAGTATGTTTATTGAGTTTTAGAACAGAAAAAAAAACAGGCATGGCATAGCAATGGACAATCAACAGGCAAGTTAGGCAAGCGAGACAGACAGACACGTCTTCTCTAATAAGCGTTAGGTGAGCAGGATGAGCATGCCCAGATGGAAAGGTGGTGCCCGGAGGTCGAGAGAAGCCCCTAGTCGGGGAAACAAGGAAACAAGCCAGCCCTAAGAACCCGCCTCCCCCCCTAACACCCAACTCTAACGCCCCCCCCCACCCCACCAGTACGCCAGTCTTCCATAGTAATCGTGTGAGTTATAGCTAGTCTAAATGTATCAGGGTGCCTCTGGTCGCATTCGGTCCACAGTGCAGTCTGTGAGTCGTAGGATACGAAGGTACTTCGGGCAGGTGATTTCGTGGAATTCCCTGGAGAGCAACGTCAGGAGCGGCTGCCAAGTGGTGCGGAATGCGTCAGTGGTATGTGTGAGTGTGGCCTGGATCCGTTCCATGCCCAACGTGAACCACAGCTTGTGTAGCCAGCCAGTGTGGGTGGGTGGGATAGTGGAGACCCAGAGCGACAGGACTTGTTGCGATGCTGCCTGCATAGCGATGCCCATCTGTTTGCCGCAAGCTGATCGCAGGGGGAATGTAAGTGCATTGGGAAGCCCTAGGAGTGTGTATGCTGGGAAGCGTGGGATCTCAGTGTCGAACGTGGAATCGTCCAGGACGACCTTCCAGTACTCCTGCAAGGCGGGACATTCCCACAGGAGGTGAGTCAGTGTACCCCGGCTGCCACATCCTCTCCAACACAGTGCGCTACGGGCCGGGTTGCCTTGATTGAGTCTCGCTGGGGTAAGGTGCCAATAGATAGCCAATTTTATCGCCGATTCCCTGGCTTTGGTATTGCGAGTAGTGTGGGCGGCCCTGTAATATATGTGGTTCCATTCTATTGAGGAAAGAGGTCGTCCAAATTCTGCTTCCCATCGCCGCTGTCCAGCGGTCTTAGCAGGGTCGGCAGCAGGGGAGAGCATCCGATAGAGGTCTGAGATAAGATGTTTATCTGAGTCCTTGGACACGAGCCAGCGTTCGAACGGTGTCATGTGCCGGCCTACCAGAGGGGCAACGTCCGGGCTCAAGAGCCAGTGGCGGATTTGGAAATATTGAAACATGTGAGGGTTATCCACTCCATAGTCTCGCGAGATGTCGGCGAGAGAGAGGAACCCCTCCAGATCAAAGAGGTGCCCAGCTGATCGGCAAGGCGTGTCACGCCATTGCAGGAAAGCTCGAGTGTCTGTGCCGGGTGGGAACGCGGGGTTGTCAAAGAGCGGGGTAAGTGGGGACGGGAAGGTCGTGAGACCTCGTTTGACCGCTACCATGTCCCAGGTCGCCATAGTGGTCCGAGTAATAGGGGAGCGGAGGAGATAACGAGGCCTGTGCTGGCGAGCAAGAAACGGTATCTTCCACAGGGAGGTCTGTGCCATGGCCCTGTCCTGAAAGAGCCATCTCTTCTCTGATTCGGGCCGGTACCACTCCACCAGATATCGAATTTGCGAGGCTTGGAAGTATTGCAGCAAGTTTGGGATCCCGAGGCCGCCCTCGTCTACAGTCCTGTGCGCTACACGTCGATGGAGCCTGGCGCGTTTCCTCTCCACACAAATTGGTGAAGATCATGTTGGAGGTCAGCTAGCATTCCCATTGGCGGCGACACCGGGAGGGTCTGAAAGATGTATAATATTTTGGGTAGGACTGACATCTTTACCGCCGCGATCCTCCCAAGTAAGGAGAGGGGTTGCTTTGACCAACGCGCGAGATCAGCCCGGATCTGGGATGATAAGGTAGAGTAGTTGTGATTAACCGTCGAGACTGTGGAGGAGGTCAGGGTAATCCCCAGGTACGGCAGGCGAGTGGTGGACCGCAGTGGGCACCCGAAGGTAGGCGGTGGGATATTGGGAAGAGCATGGCTGCCAAGGGGCAGTATCAGGGACTTCCCCATGTTGACCTTGAAGCCTGACACCGCGCCGAATTGTTCCAGCTCCGCCAAAAGCGCTGGTATGGAGCTAGATGGGCGGTCTAAAGCGGCGATTATGTCGTCTGCGTACAGTCCCACCACGTGGGGTTCGTTGCCGAAAGACATTCCTATAATGTGGGGATTATCGCGGATCTTCTGCGCTAAGGGCTCCACGTATAGAGCAAATAGGAGGGGTGAGAGGGGACACCCCTGGCGGGTTCCCCTCTGTATCTCGAAGGGGTCGGACTTGAGGCCACCCAGCCGGACACGTGCCAACGGACGGTGGTAGCAGCTCGCGATCCAGGCCTGAAACCGGTCGCCCAGGTGGTAGCGCCGCAGCACAGCCTGCAAGTAGGTCCAGTCAACACGGTCGAAAGCCTTCTCTGCATCGATGGCTAATAGGGCAGAGTCGGAGACCTGAAAATGAGCTTTGTCCACGAGGTGCTGGAGTCTTTTGGTATTGTCACTGCACTGGCGGTTCGGGACAAAGCCCGATTGGTCCGGTTCGAGAATGCCCGGGAGGCAGGGGCCCAGGCGAGCCGCTAGTACTCCCGTAAACAGCTTCAGATCTAGATTGAGTAAGGAGATGGGGCGGAATGCGGAGCAGTGCGTTGGGGGTTTGCCCGGCTTAGGCAGGACCACAATGTCGGCTGCAAGCATATCGGGCGGGATGGAACTCGGCCCTTCAAAGGAATTAAATAGCCTGGCGAGGATAGGCGCTAGGACATGGCCGAAGGATTTATAAAAGCCCGATGAGAAGCCATCAGGGCCCGGGGATTTAAGCGGCCGGAGGCGTGCAATGGCAGCGAGGATCTCGTCGGGGCGAATGGGGGCATCAAGGGTTTCCACGCTCGCCGAACATAACGGCGTAATATCGTCCGATTGCAAGTAGAGGTCAATGGCTGTCGGCGACGCCTTGTCCGTGCTATATAGAGAGGCATAGTAGGAGCGAAAGGCTGAGGCGATCTGTGCGTCCTCAGTAACGGCATCGCCGGCGTCGTCTAGCAGCGTCGTGATTTTGGAGCGTTGGAGTTTGGCTTTCAAGGCGCTGGCCAGGAGCCGCCCACATAGTACGTGTGACGGAGGCGAAGAGCAGCAAATTCTGCCCTGTCGGTGTCGAGGCTGGCCAACTGGGCCCGGGCGGCTTTAAGTTGGCGCCAAATTCTCGGGGCGCCAGTGCGGCTGTGAACTCTCTCCAACTCCGCGACTTTGTCGGAGAGGTCGCTCCTCTTTTCTTTGCGAAGTTTGGCGTCTGCAGCCGATATCGCTATCAGCTCCCCCCTAACGACAGCTTTCAAAGCTCCCCATAAGGATGACATCGACACATCAGGGGTGTCGTTGGTGGCTAAGTAGTCTGAGATGCATTTATGAAGTTGGCGGGTTACCGCCGGTTTTTGTAAGAGGGTTTCGTTAAGCCTCCACGACCCCGGAGTGCGCGGCGAACTGGGCACGTTAAGCGTCGGTTCCACTGCTTGATGGTCGGAGAGGGCAGCCGGGACAATTGACACCGTGGCGATGTGGGGAGTGAGGGTCGATGAGCCCATGAAGTGGTCAATGCGTGCGTAAGTGTGGTGTACGTGTGAGTAGAATGTGTATTGCGTTGTAAGTGGGTGTGCGTGTCTCCAAAGGTCCGAGATGTCTCTATCATGCAACCAAGTGGTGCCCTTCTGCGAAATCGCCCCTGTGTCTCCGTAACGGTGCCCCGATCTATCCTTGACAGTATCCATGACGAGGTTAAGGTCCCCCCCCCCCTAGGAGCATGTAGGTGTGAGGTGCTTGAAGCGTTTCTGAGATTGCGGATAGCAAGAAGGGTTCCTGACCTGTATTGGGGGAGTAGATGGAGCCTATCGCGTAGGTGGTGTTGCCTATCTGGAAAGCGTGGGCTAGAAGGCGTCCCTTAATTTCCCCTATTTTGGCCCCTACCTTGCCTTTGAAGCGCCGTGATATGAGTATAGCCACCCCTGCTTTCTTTGATGGGAGAGAGGAGAAGAGTTGCTGTGGGAAAGCGCGGGAGCGCAGCCGGTGCCAGTCCTTAGCCAAGAGGTGGGTTTCTTGCAGCAGGCAGACGTCGGCCTCAGAATTCTCTAGGTAGGAGATGATAGCCCTGCGTTTAATCGGGTTATTGAGTCCCTTGACGTTAAGAGACAGGATTTTGAGCGTGTCAGCCATCGCCGGGGCACACAGGGGCGAACGGGCTCAGTAGTGCAAGGCGCTGCGCAATGGTGGAAAACGTGGGCAAACCCTGGTGTGTGTAAAGATCCCATGGCGTACTGGTCCCCCCCCAATAATCCCCTCCCCCCCGTGGCCACCCTAACCCCAACAGAGTGGACCATCCCAACCCCCCTCAAGTACTGAACCCCCATTCCCCAAATTCCCCACCCCCTCCCAGAACAGCCCCCCCAACAGAAACCGGTAAAAGTCTCGGGCCTAGTCGTGCAGGGCACAGGTCCGTAGAAAGTCAAAGAAAGGGGTACCATGGTTGCAGCCCAGTTGGCGGCTCCCCGGCTCAGACCCCAGTTAAGCCATGTGCGAGTGAGAGAACACCCCCAAATTGGTCAAGGTTCAAAAGGTCAATGTTCTACAGATCGGGTGCTGTGTTATCTGCCACTTCCTGTACTGCCGCCTCTCGTTCCTGGGCGACCGTGATCGGGTCGGGTTTCGGTATGGTTCTCGGCGTTCTCCTCCTGCGGACCGTCTGCCAGCCGTCTCTTGTAGGGCGAGGTGGGTCCTCTTGCGACCGGGACGGAGAGGCGTCTCTGGAGGCTGAACTTTCCGGCATGTCGATCCCAAGCAGGGAGCAGGTGTCGCGGAGTGATCTAAGCTGGTGGAGGGAGCCGTTCCATTTAAAGATCAGACTGAATGGGTGGCCCCAGGAGTAGGGTATCCCGGCATCCCGCAGGAAGTTCGTCGCAGGTCTGAAGGATTTACGCTTTTGTAGGGTGATGTTAGAGAGATCCTGAAAAAGGGCTACAGGGTCATCGCGAAATCTGATGGGCTGTGCTTTCCTGGCCTCTCTAAGGATGCGTTCCTTCAGGGGGAAGTCCGGGAGGAACGCTAGAATGTCCGGAGGTGGTGCAGGTGCTCTGCGCGCCATGCCCACCCTGTGCGCCCTGTCGATTCGGATCTCAAAGTCGCTTGGCTCTCCCAGGATGTCTCTGAATAGGTCTTGAAGGTAACTGGTCACATTGTCTTTTTCAGCCTTCAACGGAACACCCCTGACCCGTATGTTATTCCGCCTGGAGCGGTTCTCCAAGTCTTCAGAGTGCGACTGTAAATCCACCTGTTGATCCTGAAGTCGCAGGATTTCCTGCTGGAGTCTCTCCACCTCCCCACTGCGGGACCGATCAGCGTCCTCCAGAGAGGCAACTCGCTCGCCTAGGCCATCAATGTCACGACGGAGTTCGCGTTGTTCCCCAGCCAAGTCCTGTTTTAGAGTTTGGAAGTCCTCTCGCAGTGTGTTGAAGAGGGAGGCCAGGAAGGCTTTCGTGATCGGAGCGGAGTCTTCGTCCTGAGGCTGAGGGCTCGCGGGGGGTTTCGGGGACGACTGTGGCTGGTTCTTGTCTCCTTTCGACGCTGCTTTCTGCATGAGCTCCACAACGTTCCGGGTCCCTTTGCGACTAGAGTGCGTCATGATGTCCAGAACAGGGTGATGGGCTAGCTGATGGGTATCGACGGGAGCTGTCGAGTGATCGCCCAGCAACGAAACGAACTGTGACGGGTAGCGGACGAATCAGAGCCAGTTCTGGGCCCCGCGAAGGGTCAAGGAACGGCGGCCCAAGAAGAAGCTCCGCAAGCCACTCCGGGGGCGGAGGAGTCTTTCGTGGGGCGCTGCAAGGGCTGCGCTCAGAGTGTAGTGGCTAGTGAGGTACTGGGGGTAGAGATGACCAGATTAGACGGGCTGGGGCCACCGTGCCGTGCAGAGCAGGGTTATGCTCGATAGAGGAAGAGCAACGTAGGCCTAGGAAGAGTGCTTAGGCGCCAGGCAGGAGAGCAGCGCCCCGGGAGCAGCTGGAGGAAGATCTCGTGGACTGGATGTCGCGGAGAGGTCCACGTACGGCCCCAGTGTCTGAGTGGGGGACCCGGTGGACGGCGGACAACCGGCAACAGGGAGGAGGCCGGGGCTGACTTCCCTGGCGAGCGGGAGCCCAGGATAGCGTCCAGCAGGGCTGCGTCACCGACCACAGCAGTTGAGGGTCATCCAGCAGAGAGTGCAGGGACCCGGGGGGGGGGGGAAGAGTGTTCGGTAGTCCAGGTCGCTGGGCGCCACTCACCTTCTGCCCCCCCGTCCAGGGGGCCGTTATCAATGCGGGGGTGCGCTGCTGGGTGGCGTCCAACGTCGCCGGTGTGTCTCTCCGCCGGTAGGCCAGGGGGTGGGGGGGCCCTGGGACTCCCCCCAGCGGCGGGCCGGTGCCGCTTAGTAAGATGGCTGCCGTGGGAGGCGCGGTGGACGGAGGCCTCCGGTGGGGCTCGCAGTTCTCGGAGGGGCCGGGAGAGTAGGCCCCAGCACAGGTGGTATCCCCCCGCTGGAGGTCAGAGGTGCGAGGGGGAGTCCGGTGAGTTGTGGGTGGCGGGCGAGCGACGCCCCGCCCGTTGTATGGCTCTGTGGGGGCGGCGGAGCTGGTTCTATGCCGCCACCCGGTAGGCCCACGCCGGGGCCTAAATTGTCCAAGGGGCTCCCGCTGGAGTGCACGAGGCTCCGATGGAGCGGAGCCGCTGATCCCAGCGTGTCCTCCCCAGAGGCCGCCGATGAGGTGGGGGAGGACCAGCGGGAGCGCACAAGACCGGAGGCCGGTGTTCCGCGCAGCCCAAGGTTCTGTAGGCCCGCCGAGAGAAGGCGCGGGTATGTGTCTGGAGGCCCACGCCGGGGCCTGGAGTCGTAGGTTGGCTGCCGACGGGGCACGGCCTGCCCGGGAAAGGCCGGGAGCACCGACTCCTCAGGTGTTCGGTCGCCGGATGTCCCGGGTGCCTCCTCGTGGGCAGCCCCTCTCAGGCCTAGCAATCCTGTCTACGCCCGCAGCCGCCGAGACGTAGGCGCGCGGCGGAAGGGCTCTAACCTTCTTCGCCGTTGCACTGGTCGCGTCAACAGCGGAGGCTGCGGGTCGCCAGTGTCCGTCGGCGCTCAAAGCTCTAGCCGACGGTCCCCCAGTGGAGCAGGGTTGGTATGCGCAGAGTGTGGGCGCTGTGGGTCCGCCGGGGCCGGTCCCGTCCGGCCGTCTGGTAGGCCCACGCCGGGGCCTGGATTTGCCGGGGGCCCTCCGGCGGGACGCACTGTGTCCGGGGGGGTCGGAGCGCACCGCCTCCCCCAGCTACCGCATGCAGCCGCCGAGTCCGTCTCTGTGTTCCGCTGTGTGCCTCCACGGCGCTCCGGTCTAGTGCGTGCAGTCACTGCAGTGCGACCGCGCGGCGGAAGGGCTCAAACCTTCGTCGCCATTGCGCTGTCCTCTCCGGCGGCTGGAAATGCGCGCATAGATAATATAAGTGGATATCCGGGACTGTGAAACCTCCTGAAGCGTACGGGAGTGACATGGTTTGGAGGCTTATGCGAGCTTGCTTCCCGGCCTATATCAGCCTGCTGAAATTCGAGCGTTTCCATTTAAAAATTGGAGCAGGTCGTTTGTATTGGTGTATTAATAAAAAGATATAACCGCTTGGGCAATAGCACCATATTTATTAGTGATATTCTGTCAGGTAATGATAAAGGTAGTGTGATCCATCTAGTTATCTGCATTTCTATGCGGTCGATTGTAGTTCCATCATTATATCGAAGTACTAAGTCCGCATCCCGGTGTACCCAGATACCGAGGTACTTGATTGGATCCTCATGCCAAACAAATGGGAATTCCATTTGTGGTGCTTTAGTGTGTGCTGTTAGTGTTATGACAGCTGATTTACTCCAGTTTATGTGTAGCCCCGAAACGTGCCCATACTTTATATATTCACGTAGTATTGGTGAGAGGTTCTCTTCCGGGTTATGTAGATATAGCACCATATCGTCCGAATTTAATGATATGATAATAGGTCTTAGACTGAAATGTAGTGCTGCATGTGCATATTTCTGACGGATTTTACAGGCTAGCGGTTCCAGTGCTATAGAGAATAGTAACGGAGACAGCGGGCAGCCCTGTCTGGTGCCACATTGTATTCCCAATTTGTCCGATATATGCCTATTTACCTTAATGCGGGCAGTGGGTTTGTTATATAATAGGGCAATCCAATTGAGGAACATGGGTGGTAAGCCTATTGCTCGTAGTATTGTGAACAGATAAGGCCACTCAACAGAGTTGAAGGCCTTAGCCACATCTAGGAGTACTGCTACAGCCTCCAATTCCAGGTTTAGCTAATGTAGAAGAGCAGATATGGTGCGCAGGTTATGTGCTGTTGAGCGAGCAGGTATAAAGCTGGATTGGTCAGGTAAAACTATTGTGGGCATGAGTATTGTGGCTAGTATCTTAGCGTCTGTGTTTATCAGCGATAAGGGTCTTTAAAACTCCTCTTTGTCTGGTTTTAAGAGAGCCACTATAAGAGCTTCGCGTAATGTTGGGGGGAGAATTTTGTTATTATAGGCTTCATCATACATCTCTAGCAAGGGTGGGATTAGCAGATCTGGGTACGCTTTGTAAAATTCAGCGGTATATCCGTCAGGGTCAGGCGATTTACCATTAGATAGTGATTTAATTGCTGTCATCGCCTCTTCCTCCGTTATAGGTTGAGCGAGGTATTTACAGTGTGTGTCAGATAGCCACCCAAAGTTAATATCTTCGATGTATTTTAGAATTTCAGCCTCTGGTGCTGTATGCTGCGACTTGTAAAAATCACTGTATGTGTCCACGAATGTGCTGAGTATGCCTTGGGTATCATAGTGTAGTTGTCCGCCGTCGTCCTCTTCCTGGGTAACCGTGTGCCATTTGTGTTCTGTGGGTACTTTTTACGCTAGTATTCTGCCTGGCCTTCCACCCTCTCCCATTCTGCGCGCTGCATGGCGTCAAGAGGTGTATTTTATTTCACCTTCTGGTAGTGCATTGTACATGTCCAGTTCATCCCGTAGCTCACTAAGGGTGAGTGCACTATGGGCCCCGTCATACTCTGCTTCTAGGCGCTGTATGCGACCCTCACACATCTTCCGTTTTGTCCTAATAACCTTCAGAATGCCAGCAGTCGTACTTGTACAGATACCCCTCACCGTGGCTTTCAAGGCTTCCCATAATATACCTGCACTGTCTACAGATTTTGCATTGTTTGCAAAGTAATCGTCTATCGCCGTTTGTATTGTCTTTATAGATGGGATCTAGGAGCGCAGTGGCGTTAAACCGCTACACAAATGGTGGAGGCATGTAAGTTGGAACCATTAGCGCCAGTAAGACAGGTTTGTGGTCAGAGCTTTTTGGGGAGTTGTGTGACGTCAGTAGCCCATGTAGAGGCTTGGCTTGTGAGTAGCCAATAATCCAGTCTCAACCAACTGTTATTTGCTGTTGAGGAGTGGGTGCTATCCTGTGTAGTCGGGTTACGTATGCACCATATGTCAAGCATGCGGAATTCCTTCATGCCATTGAGAATGATTAAAGCTGCACATGTGTGTTGTGGGATCTGTCCAGCGTGTCATTCAGCGCTACAATCATGTCTCCCCCGTCTTCCCCCCCCCTTTAAGTTCCATGTCTGGTAGGGCACGTATATGCGTCCAGAGGTCCTTGAAGAAGTCGGGTATCGTCAGTGTTCGGGCCATACACGTTAATGACTCCTATTCTGGTTCCCCTTAAGACGCCTGTGACGATGGCATATCTACCTTGTGGATCAATAAGTGTCTGGTCTAAAAGAAAAATTGTGCCCCTGCGTATAATGGTAGTGACCCCCATGCATATGAGGAGTTGGTCGCAGATGCTGCCATCTCTGCCCATCTACTTCCTAGTATATCTACCTTTTGCTTGAGTAGATGCGTTTCCTGAAGCAGCGTGATGTCAACATGATGCCTGTCAAGATAGGCAAAGACTTGCCTAATCTTTTTGGGATTATTAAGGCCTCTCACATTCCACGTTCTAATTTGCAGGGGTGTGGCTTTAGTCTCAGGGTACGTGCTTGACTTTACCAGTGGTTGTCATTGGTTCCAATGTTGCATGATTTGTACATAGTTAACATACGCTTGTGTGTACTACTCTGGAAGATGTGACACAATTCTGTGCATGAATATAGCATCCTAGCAAGTGTGCGACTGTCAGTATAACAAAATCCCGCCACGTTCCTTCCCCCACCCACTCCGCCATCCCAAATATGGCAAAGGCAAGTCTCCGTAACTGCTAACAAAATCATCCCTCCCTAAGTCCCGTCCCTAGGTTAACCACACGATCAAAAAACAAAGGTTGTGGTATACACAAGGAGGGGAGGGGGGCCTGGGCCGCCAGCTAACTACCCCAACCGTGACACAGCTGGGGGACCTCGCCAGAAGCAGATAATAATACAAACATGTTTAAATAGTGTTTAACAACCGAGATCTAAAAGTAAAATATTCATACAACGAAGGCTTTAGGAATATAGCAGTAAATCAGTGGAATTCGCAGTGATCCAACACTTAACCACACTTACATATCCTGCGGAATTCGACAGCTCCCAGGATAACATACAAGATGTATACGAGTTCTGTGAGTTCGCTATAGTCCACTACTTGATAATGAGCGCCAAGTCTGTTGAGTTGCTGCATTCATTCTACATGAGATCCTGTTCAGCGTTCATTCCCCTTGGAGATTTACGACGCAAGGTCTGTGGGTGCTTCAGGTGCAAGTATTTTAGAACTTCCTTGGGGTCGTAGCAAATGGTATTTTTACCATCTTACGTTATTTTCAGGCGAGCGGGATATATCATAGCATAGGGGATGTTCATATCTCTGTTTCTTTTTTACATCAAGAAATTTCTTTCGTGCAGCCCTATATCTGTAGTTTAGTATCTTAGCGATTATGGGACGGGGTCGCGCTCCAGGTATCAGTGGTGGTGCAAGAGATCTGTGTGCCCGCACTACAATGAAGTCCGAGTCAAGGCCCTTTGGTGTTTTCTCGCTCTACAATGAAGACATCAGAGAATGTTTCTCAACCAGGAGGATTGATTAAGATTGTTTCAATGTACCGTTCCATATTCCCTGTCCTTGTCGATTCCACCACTCCCATTATGTGCAGGTTACAGCGGCGCGATTGGGCCTCCAAGTCTTCAGTTTTCGCCAAAAGGGTCTGTATTGTTTTATCAGCTTTTGTTTGTTTCAGTTCGAGTTGATGTTGTGAATCTTCTGCCTCTGATGTTCAGCGTTCCGCCATG
The DNA here is from genome assembly GCF_964261635.1 of Lissotriton helveticus. Taxonomy (NCBI): domain Eukaryota; kingdom Metazoa; phylum Chordata; class Amphibia; order Caudata; family Salamandridae; genus Lissotriton; species Lissotriton helveticus. The sequence goes on along the minus strand of NC_136059.1, from coordinate 351,728,422 downwards.
TCTATGCTTTCTGTTTGTTTGTCCAGCCTCTCTAACATGCGGTCAACTCGATAGGTCAAGGAATCTATTTTCCCATCAATGTTAGAAAGCGTTGTCTGTATTGTTGCAAACATCGACTGGAAATCCACTGTTGCCTCAGGGCTTGGCGCGGTTGTGTTTCCATGATTCTGCTCTGGTGCCTCGGCTCCCGTGTCCCCCGTCTTCCGGTGTTGTTCGAAGTGTAGCTTAGGCTGATTTTTATCTGGTTTCCCCATTGCTATCGCTTGCTCTGATTGGTGTATTAATTGATTGTTTTGGCTTCAGTGGCGTGAATTGCACTACTCTTCAGGATACACAGGAGTGTGATGCAGCGTGATGACTAAGGGCTGTGGCACAGTGCGAGTCCAGGGAGGACCCGGCTGCCAGCACAGATACCACAGTACACTACCCGCACCAGTTGTGGGGGTGAGGGGCAGCTCTGCAGTTTTCTTCATTGGTTTCTCAGGGTATATAGCTACTTTGGTGTAGGCGCGGTACTGATAGCAATGTTGCTTCTAGGTCCACCTGCAGCAGCTGCTTCTCGAAGGCCTAGGGCAATTGTGCTGAGGAAACTGTGATATGGTTATGATCTGTAATGTGCGCTGGAGCGGGCGCGCAGGGCCGCGTGTAGACTACCCTGTACTTGCTCGTGGGAAAGACTGCTCGCCGCGTGAACACTTAGTGGGTCCACCGCTCTTTCATAGGCCTGTTTCTTCGGTTGTGTGCTTTCCCGTATGTCCCAGCGCTGTGGGTGAGATGTGCAACGCACGGAAGATCACTCTAACTGGGGCCGCTCCCGCCCTGCGTCTCGCCTCCACACTTCAGCTCCGTTTCCAATCCGTGTCAGGTAGCCACCGGCGTGTCTCGCGCTGGTGGCGCTGCCCCCTGTGTGGCACTGTCTGAACCGCCTACAGCTCCAGTGACATCGATGACGTGCTTATTTCAAGGCGGTCCAGGTCTGTGGGCCACATGGCGTGTGCAGCTCTGTCTAACTTGTATATCCGCCCCTCCTCACCAGTTGGTGCTAGCTGTGTGTTTCTGGATGGTAGGGAGTGCGCCGGCAGGCAACCACAGCGGGCGCTTCTTACCAGGTGCTTCGAGGCTTCCTCCGGGTCTTCGTCTATTGGGCCATCCACCGGGGCCGTGCCCCGATTCCAACGCTGCGCCGGCACTCACCAGCGCGCTCCCAGATCCTCGCAGTCAGCTGAGTCAGCAGCCGGCTGCCAGCAAGTACGTGTGCCCGCCGCCTCTACTTCGCAGCGAGGCCTCAGTGTCCATTCCGCTCACGGGCCTGTTCCACACCGGTGCACACCAGACTTGCGCTCCGAGAGCATTGCGACGTACGCAGCCTCTGGTCCCCAGGCGCTGCTCGGCCGGAGCTGCAACCTCCTCACTTGACGTCACAGGGCTCTGCAGATCAAATCGGAGCACACCGTCCCCTTGCTGGTGGTTTCTGCTATGCGGTCACTCCATTTCGAGTTCCGAACATTGGCTAAATACACAGGATACGTTTAGGATTGTGGCGTGGTCAGGAGAGCTCGCCTACGGCGCAGCCATTTCCAAGCGTGGCTAGCTCCGCCCCCCCAAGTCTCTTGAGTACTTCATCTATTGTGAGGTTTTAGCCTTTGTAGCTTTGAAAGAGGAAGTTTATACGGCCAGATCAGTCAATTTCTCTTTGAGCACTTAGTACTTCTCAAACATTTCATGCTGGATGCTCTCAGATTTGGCAAAACAGTTCTTATTTAATCTTCAATAGCTTTGTTTGACCCCTCGAGGTTCAGATTATCATGGTTGTAGCTGCTACCAGTTTTTTGAAATTTTACAAGGACAGGACTATGTAATGACCCTTTGATTACACCAATACTGTCCGAGGTATCAACAGGAAGGATCACCCCTTCAGAGAGGCAGGTTCTTCAAATAAACTATTTAAAAAAGAAAATCACATTGTTGTAAATAGATTAGGTAGGCAGCAGGACACATCTTCAGGTTATTAAGATATATTTATTAAGTTAGACAGCAGAGCAGTAAACCTCACAGCTGACCAGACCATCAACTGCCAAGGATGGAATCCACACATACCAGATAGATAGCCATATTGAAGAAAGTATACATATACAACACACATCTTGGTGTGTGGTAGGGGTCTAGGAAGCTTGAAATGCCTACCGAGTGATGCCCATACTCTCAGTTGACACTAAACCTTCTGACACTACATATCCTTCAGGAGGTACTTAATTTACTGCTGCCTGCAGGGAGGGAACATTTACTGCCATATTAATACAACCTGCTGCGACTGAGTGGCTAAAATTTGAAGGGGTGGGCCTCCAGAGGAAATTGTTTTCTGTGTCCCTTGTATACGCTCTCCTCCCTCTCTAATGCCTCCTGAGGCCCTTTATTTATTTATTTATGTTCTTGTATAGCGCAGGACTCGACCCCCGAAGGGGTATCTCCGCGCTTGCGCTTTTAGTTCAGAATTGCCCAGTTGGTCCATGGTCTATAGGATGATTAATAATTTATAGTTTTTAGGAAGTCCAGAATAAATACGTTTTTAATGATTTCTTGAAGGATGAATAATTAGTGGTTTGTTTCAGAATTGGGGGTAGTGAATTCTAGAGAATAGGGCCCTTGTAGGAGAGGGTTTGTCCTCCCTGCCTAGGACTCCTAATCCTGGGTATCTGAAGTAGTTGTAACTTAGTGGAACGCAAAGAACGTCCCGGAGTATAGGAGTTAAAATTTCCAATCAAATATTTGGGGCCGGTGCCAAACAAACATCTGTGTATAGTGCAGCAGATTTTAAATTTAATGCGTTGCCGCACCGGCAACCAATGGAGTTTATCCAGAAGGGGGCGTGAGGAGGTCCTGGGCTGGACATTGAGGACAAGTCTCGACGCAGTGTTTTGGACTACTTGTAATCTATTGAGTTGCTCCTCATTGGTCGAGAGAAGCAGACCATTACAGTAGTCCAATCTACTGATCACCAAAGTCTGGACAAGTGTTTTCCTGTGACTATCAGGCAGGAAAGGAAAAACCCGTCGTAGTAGTCCGATGACATGGAAACAAGATCCGGCAACTTGTCCTACATGTTCTTTAAGTAGTAGGTCCTGATCTAATCGCACTGCCAGGTTTTTCACAGTCTGGATTTAGGACCAGCACCGAGCCCTAAACAAAGGCCACCATTCAGGGGACCGCAAAAGCGTGGCCTCCCCGAACAGCATAACCTCTGTTTTGCCTACATTGCACTGGAGGCAATTTAAAGCCATTCAGTCTGACACTGCCCTCATTCCGTCCGCAAAGGATTTTTTTAATGCGGGCGTAAGAGTCTTAAAAGGGAACAGAAGTTGAGTGTCGTCTGCATACGACACCGGGGTGAACCCATAAGTTCTTACAATGTCCGCCAAGGGGGCCACATACACGTTAAACAGTGTGGGGCTTAGGCATGAGCCCTCTGGCACTCCCTTGGTGAGCTCCCTAGAGATGGAATGATGGGAGCCCAGTCTGACTTCTTGTGAGCGGCCTGAGAGAAAACTCTCCAGCCAGGACAGCGCCGTACCTCCTAAGCCCACTTCCCTTAGACGACCGAGAAGTACCTCATGTGACACCGTATCGAAGGCAGCGGATAAATCTAACCGCACCAGAATCCTAGAGCCCCCTCCATCCAGTTGCATCCTGATGTTATCGGTCACTGAAAGGGGGGCTGATTTGGTGCTGTGATTAGGTCTGAACCCAGATTGAGAACAGTCCAGACCTTCCGCTACTTCGATATATTTAGATAAATGGGTGTTCACATGCTTCTCGTCATCTTACTAAGGTATGGCAGGAGGGAGATGGGCCGGAGATTAGAGAGGTCTGTCCATGGGAGTGCCGCATTCTTTCGAATAGTGTTCACCACTGCTTTCTTCCATTCCGAGGGCACTTGCCCCTCCCTAAGCGAAAGATTTATTACTGATTGGATGAAAGGTCCAAGCAGGGGGCTCAGGGGTGCAACCATTTTGGCAGGCAAAAAATCATCAGGAGACCCCGATTTTATATCACTGATAAGGCGAGGAAGGTCAAGGGCACAAATTGCTGGAAAGGACATTAATGAGTTCTCTCTGCATGCAGGCAGATTAGGAGGGGGAGGAATATTATTCCTTTTACTGGAGGCCACCATGATTTTATCATAAATCAAATTTATCTTATTTTCAAAAAACCATGAAATATCATCACAAAGGGATTGAGAACATTCGTCAGGGCTCTCAGAGGCTACCGGTTTTACGAAAGCCAGTAAAATTTTAAACAACCTTGATGAATTGTCTGCCTCTGCCAGTTGCTGAGTGAGACTGTTCTTCCTGGCCAGTTTTATGTTTTTATAATAGTTAGATTGAGCCTCTTGATGTGCTTTCTTGCTCTCCTCAGTTCTAGTTTTCCTCCATATTTTTTCTATCTTTCTACATCCCCGCTTCTCTATTCTAAGTATTTCAGTGTACCAGGCTTCTTGTTTGGAGAGGGGATGTTGCTTATGTAGCTTCAGAGGGGCCAGTGTATCAATAGCTTCTATAAGTGAGTTGTTAAATTTGGACAGTGCGGATTCCGCTTATCTACCGCTTATCTACCGCTGAGCCTGCTCCAGGCGAGGTCGCCCCCACACCCCGCTGCTCCTGCCCGCTGACTGCCTGAACTCTACTCTGCTGACCTCGATTTCGCCTTCTGTGTTCCCCTTTCTCCCCCCATCTGCTGCCTCGTTTTTCTCCTTTCTCCCCCCATCTGCTGCCTCATTTTGCCTTCTGTGTTCTCCTTCCCCCCAGCTGCCGCCTTCCCCCTACCTGTGTGCTGGTCCTTCTTCAGCCGGACGACCCAGCCGCCGCTCAGCCGCCCTCTGACCTCCTTCCCGCCACAGACCTCCGGCGACTCCGCCCCCCCCGCCCATTGGCCGCCCCGCTACCACCACCCAGCTGACCCGCCCTCCCGGCTCCTCACTTATGACGTCCCTTGAGCGACCGCGCGCAGCGGGAGCACCGATTGAGTGCCGAAGGTGCGCCAAAGGTAAGCCTGTCTGCGCCAGTCCGCGCCTGGACCGCGCCCAGTGCCAGGACCCCTGGCCCCGACGATGCCAGCCCACACGACGGACCTACGACGCCGCCACCCTCATCGCACTCAATGCCGGCCGGAACCACGCCTGCTGCCGAGCCACCCCGAGACGCACCCACGGACCCTTCACCTGCTGTACCTGCAAGTTCACCTGCCTCCGAACCTGCCCCGCACCCGCCAAGCCAAGCACCAGCAGCAACCACCTCAAGTGCATCCTGATCAACACCCGCTCCGTCCACAGACTCGCCGTGGAACTCTGGAACCTCCTCGACGCTACATCACCGGACGTCGCCTTCCTCACGAAAACCTGGATGAACGCCTCCTCTGCACCCGACATCGCCATCGCCATCCCGGACGGGTACAAGATCATCAGAAGGGACCGCGTCAACCAGACCGGAGGAGGCATCGCCATCGTCCATAGAAACACCATCCGCATCACGACCGACTCCGACACCTTCGCCGCAGCCGAACATCTCCACTTCCAGATTCACACCGACCCAAAGACGACCCTCAGAGGCACCCTTGTCTACAGACCCCCGGGACCACGCACACAATTCAGCGAAGACATCACAGACTTCATCAGCCCGCACGCCCTCCCCTCCGCCGACTACATCCTCCTTGGAGACCTCAACTTCCACCTGGAGAACAACAAGGACCGCAACACCGCCGCCCTGCTGGACAACCTCGCCAACCTCGGACTCAAGCAACTGGTCAACACCCCCACCCACTACGCCGGCCACACGCTTGATCCAGTCTTCTCATCCAGCAAGCACGTCACCTTCAGCCACTCCATCGGACTCCACTGGACCGACCACAGTTGCGTCCACTTCAGCTTCAGAAGAACCACGACCCACCACCACCCACCTCAGATTCCCCACAGAAGCTGGAGTAAGATCACCACCGAGCAGCTCACCACCTCTCTCAGCCAGAACCCACCCGCCAGCACAACGGACCCCAACGAAGCAGCTCTGAACTTCACACAGTGGCTGACCGCCTGCGCTGACGACCTCGCACCACTGAAGAACCCTCCCAGCAGACCCAGAAGCAAGAAGGCATCCTGGTTCACCGACGAACTCGAGGACTCCAAGAAGACCTGCCGCACCCTCGAGACAGCCTGGCTCCTCGACCGGACCACCGACAACATGACAGCCCTCAAACACGCTACCCGCAAGCACCACCAGCTTATCCGCACCACCAAGAAGAAATCCCTGAAGGAACGATTGGACAACAATACTCACGACAGCAAGGAACTCTTCAGCATCGTCAAGGAGTTCTCCAACCCCAGCACTGGCACCAATGACATCACTCCGTCACAAGACCTCTGCGACTCCCTCGCCTCGTTCTTCCACCGCAAGATCGCCGACATCCACAACAGCTTCAGCACACCATCCATGCACCCCACCGTCGAACCAACGCCCCCCACCACCACCACCACCCTCCGCACCTGGACCACGGTGACCACCGAGGACACAGCCCGCACGATGAACACCATCCACTCGGATCACCGACCGACCCCTGCCCACACCACGTCTTCAACAAGGCCGACTCCACCATCGCACCCCAACTCCGGAACATCATCAACACCTCCTTCAACATCGCCACCTTCCCGGAGACCTGGAAGCACGCCGAGCTCAGCGCCCTCCTGAAGAAACCAACAGCGGACCCCACCGACCTCAAACACTTCCGCCCCATCTCGCTCCTCCCTTTTCCTGCTAAAGTCATCGAGAAGATCGTCAACAGACAGCTGGCCGCCTTCCTCGAGACAAACAGATCCCTCGACCCCTCGCAGTCCGGCTTCAGAGCCAACCACAGCACCGAGACCGCCCTCATCGCAGCCACCGATGACATCCGGACCCTGCTCGACAAGGGGGAAACCGTGGCCCTCATCCTCCTGGACCTCTCCGCTGCGTTCGACACTGTCTGCACCGCACCCTAGTCCAGTGCCCCAGCAATATCGGTATCCAAGAGAAGGCACTGGAGTGGATCATCTCGTTCCTCGCCGGAAGAACACAAAGAGTCCGCCTCCCCCCGTTTCGCTCCGAGGCCACCGAAGTCATCTGCGGCGTTCTGCAAGGATCTTCACTCAGCCCCACCCTGTTCAACGTCTACATGAGACCTCTTGCAGCCATCGCACACCAGCACAACCTCAACATCTCCTACGCCGACGACACCCAGCTGATCCTCTCCCTCACCAGAGACCCCGACACCGCCAGAACCTGCCTACACGAAGGGATGAAAGACGTCGCCGAGTGTATGAAGGACAGCCGCCTGAAACTGAACTCGGACAAGACGGAAGTCCTCATCCTGGGATCTTCGCCCTCCGCCTGGGACGACTCCTGGTGGCCCCCAGCCCTGGGCACCGCACCCAAGCCAACCGACCACGCACGCAACCTGGGCTTCATCCTGGACTCCTCCCTCTCGATGACCAGACCAGTCAACGCCGTCTCCTCATCGTGCTTCAACACCCTACGTATGCTTCGCAAAATCTTCCGCTGGATCCCGACCGAGACCAGGAAGACAGTCACCCAGGCACTCGTCACCAGCCGACTGGACTACGGAAACGCCCTCTACACCGGAACCACAGCCAAGCTACAGAAAAGACTCCAGCGCATCCAGAACGCCTCCGCCCGACTCATCCTGGATGTCCCCCGACGCAGCCACATCTCCAGCCACCTGAGGAACCTGCACTGGCTCCCCGTCGACAAGAGGATCACGTTCCGGCTCCTCACCCACGCACACAAGTCTCTCCACGACCTGGGCCCCAGTACCTCAACGACCGCATGACCTTCTACACGCCCACTCGCCAGCTACGGTCCACCAGCCTCGCCCTCGCAGCCGTACCACGCATCCGAAAAGCCACCGCCGGAGGAAGATCCTTCTCTTACCTGGCTGCCAAGACATGGAACTCCCTCCCCATCCACCTTCGGCTGACCCAGGACCATCTCGCCTTCAGGAGACAACTCGAGACCTGGCTGTTCGAGTAGTAGCATACCCCTTCCCCTAAGCGCCTTGAGACCCTCCCGTGTGAGTAGTGCGCTATACAAATGGTATGATTGATTGATTGATTGATCTGTAAGGATGGGTTGTTTCCATATTTTCTGCAGCTCCTCTAAGGATACCTTATGCCACTGTCGACGCCAAATTGGCGGAGAAGGAGTCATTTGAGGGGGTTTATTCAAGCCCAATAAGATGAACTCCACTAGAGAGTGGTCCGACCAACTAATCTCACTAGTGGATAAACATCGTACCATGGCACAGTTAGAAAAGAGTAAATCTAGGGTGTGACCCCCTATATGTGTTGGTCCACTATTCTGCAACTCTAACCCTAGGGTGGATAAATCAGCAAGCAGAGATATACTTTCTGGGTGCGTGTGGTTATCTATGTGAACATTAAAATCACCGAGAAGGATGAAATATTCTTTGGCTTTAAAATACGGGGCTAGTAGCTCCAGGAGGGAGAGGGTAAAACCCGGATTGGGTCCTGGGGGGCGATAAACTAAAGCTCCTTTCCAAAAGGTTCTAGCAGCTGAACTAATTTTAAAAATCATAGTTTCCAATAGTGGGCTGTGTCTTTGTTCCAATATAGTGACCTTCAAGTCCTCTTTATACATGATGGGCAAGCCTCCACCTGTTTTTCCAGGACGATCTAAGTTTAGGAACTTATAGCCTAAAGGAACCCCTAATGTTATCACTGGGACTGTATGGGGTTTCAGCCAGGTTTCAGTTAGGAAACATATATCTGGCTGCAACGTATGTACAAGGTCCCATACCTCATGGTGATACTTGGGCAAGGAGCAAACATTCAGAAGGAAGCTTTTTAGGCCACCTAATTGTGTGATTTTCGCTTTATTTTCCTTGTTAGTGGGGTTAGCGAGAGATGATTGAAAGTGTAAGTTTATACATGAAAAGGGGCCCTCTGGACATGGCGAGGATTTTCTCATACAGCCTACCTGAGGTGTAGATCGAAGATTTAATAGAGCCTGGGCAGAGTACGTGATCGTATTAGTCCTTGAAGATGAAGGGTCCAGATGATAAGAGCCCATTGCCCCCTTGCCCCGTCCTGTCGCGGACGGGCGCAGACGGGCAGCTCTTTGGCTGCTCTTCGGCGTGTCTTCGGCTGCGCGCAACCGCTGCGCGCTTGAAGGGGGCGAGGACTAAATAGCCCCAGAAGTGAGAGCACTAGAGCGCTAACCGCTCCAATGCTGCCGGAAGTGCCTTGCTGTCACTTGACCGTCCTCCGCACAACGGTACTAGTTACCCTGTCGGACCGGGGCGGGCAGGAAGAAAGTAGAGCCTCGGCTTGTTGCTGCCCCCAAGAAAAATGAAGAAAGCTGCTTCCCCTCCTATTTAATGATTCAGAAAAGGGGGTGGTGATGAACAGAGTGCCTGAATTAAGCAGACCACTCTTACCCAGTCCAAAGATCAGGGCTTGATCCATCACCGTTTTTTAGCTCACTGCACCATTCCCAGCTCAGAACTTGGCTATATGCAAATTAGTCTGTTCCTGTCCCAGTGCATGATGGGAACAGGGCAAACCAAACTACCAAGCCAATTCTTATACTGGGAAGGAAACAAGCTTCTGAATCGTTTTTGGCCACTATAGGTGTGGCAGGGTATACTCAGACATAAGTCCCTTGCTCACTGCTCCATCAGGATTCAAGCAAGCCGGGCCGACGAGGCTGAAATGCCAGAAACCGGTCCCCGGTAGCTTGTCTCCTTCCCCCTTTTCTGAATTCCCTCCTATTTAGTCAGGTAGGGAAAAGCGGTGAAATAGCGATTTTAAATGCCGATTCTGGCGTGATAGTTTTCAGCAGGAATAGATTATAATATTAAAAGACAGACAAGTACAACGAATTATAATTTCAAATCACACACAGCATGGAGCGCAAATTAGGCAACCTTCTTAAGCAAGCGGGTCGGGGACACTGCCACCGTTGTGGTAGATAAATAAATAATACCTCTATTTTTGAATGGATAAATGAGTAACAGATAGCTCAATAAATAAGAGTCAAGATTCGAGGTAGTAGGAGTTTGCAGGTTTATTACAGCATAAAGGACAGGAACAGGACAACCTGCATAGGAATAGGATGGCAGGGCCCGGCAGCTGCCGGGGCTGGATCTGGGATGAGCGCGCTAACATTTAATAACAATACACGATCATATATACTAAAACAGTTGCATTACAATACATACGATAGGCGGAGCAGTGGGTGTGGTCAATAGCAGTCGCGAAAGATAAGGGTGAAAGTAGGTGTAACAGAGGCGTATACATAGACATGTGATGCAAACGTAACAGAATATGTCATGAATAGGGCGGAAACATGGAGGGGGCTACCTAAGGAGCCGGGACCTCTAACCTGATGGTGCGCGCAAGCTGGCAAGCTTGTAATGACGTATTACTAGGAGAAGCTGGGGGCTACGAACTCTGTGCTAGGAGCTAGGAGCAGAGACTGAAGTCTGGAGAGTCAGGGCGACATGTACCTAAACAGTATCTAGTATCTGATGTTTAGAGAACATGTTGATAGAATCCAAAAGTTATCGGGGTAAAGGCGAACAGACTCTAAGACTGGAGCATGCATTATTCTACATGTAGTGCGTGATGAAGAATACTAAATGACCATGAATACAGTATTTCTCTTACATGGAGACGTAGAGGCTAGACAATGACGGAAACTATTGATGCGATTCAGTAGCTTAGGAATGCAGAGAAGGAGGACTGGACTGATAACTAGAATCATAACATACTCTTGGCAGACTCGTAGGCAGAGCCAGGCTGAACCGGGCACTGCAAGGCAGGAAGTAAGTGAAGGGTCAGGAACACAGGTGGGGGCTGTATCGCTCCTCAGCGAGGCTCAGGAGACAGAAGCTGAATCTGGTGTCCAGGCCCTTTTGAGGCCTAGAAACGGGGACTTTACAATGAAATAACGTGCACGCTGAGAAACGTGGCAACGTAGCTTTAAATAGGCCTGATAATCGTAGTATTCACGAGAACCGGAAACTGGCATACTAGAGGTGGACACAAATATAATTGCGTCTTTAATCGAACATGGGGAATACATATGCATATTAATCATGTACACATAACATATGATGGAGGACGCGTAGGGACACAGAACATGGCAAAATTTACTTTTCCACATTCCCTCCTTGTCACTACGTTTCCATCAGGAAACATCAATATTCATGATACCATCTATCATTTCATACAGTATCATTTGCTCGTCTCGAATTATCCTGGAACGGGATTTAGAACGGGGCTTGGGACTAGGAATACAAGAGGTAGCACAAATGCCGCAAATCGCAGGGCCACATTGTATACAGAGGCAGCAGCTGAATATGATCGCTACTGCAATACCTAGAAAGGACAAGACTTTCCATCCCCAAGCGGAAATTATATTCCAGAACCAACCGGACCATGTCCAGGTGCCTGGATCTTGGTGTAACAGATGGGCAATTTTATGGAGTCTGGTTATAGCTGAATAAACAGACGGCGCGTTATTAGGAATGAAAATGCAGCAACTAGATCCGATGACCCTACAGGCCCCGCCCCTATCGGCCAATATGACGTCAAGGACGAGACGATTCTGTAAAACGACAAATCTCATAGCAGATTGCTCTTCAGTTAAGTTACCTAGAGCAGAGGCAGTCTCATTTACTACAGCTTCAAGGGTTCTGGTTAACCTACGGATTAGCTTACTATTCTGGATAGGTCCTATAAAGAAGACTCAATCTCCCTTCTATGTCTAAGGTGTACTAGACGTGTGTTTCTGTGATAATCAGATGGGGCTAGGAAAACTGGTGGCAGTAGGAAGGCAATGTAACAGGTTCCCTCCCAATTGAGGGGCAGACGAACATATGCGGTCTGACCACAAATAAAATAAGAATGACGTGAAGCTTTGAAAATAGATTTCCCACTGTCACTGTACTTGACAATAGTAGTACAATCGCTGTGTCCTACATGTACGGAACCATTATTTCTAACACATAATTCGCCTTTGACTGGTAGTACTGAAATAGCAGGTAAGTCTGGAGTGGAATCAGACTGAACATTCAGGACCATGAAATTCGAAGAATAATTACCTAAATTGTAAACTTCGTTTTCTAGATCTAACCCTGTTCTGTGGGGAAGACCTTGCTTGTCTGGAAAACATGTACTGTTAAGAAAAGACATATCTGTTAAAGATGACGTTAACGTGGACCATGCTCCACACGAACCATTATGTGAAAATGGATAAGGAAAGAGTGGCAGAACTCCCTTCGGTGTCTGGAAAGGGGGGAGTCGACCACACACCCAACAATTAGTGGCATTGCTGGTCTGGTGTGAATAATGTAACATGCGGATAAAAGAATTGTTACGCATAGCGAGGCGGTAAGAGTTCATGAGGAGGCAGATCACTAAACGTGTGCTCTACTGTAACATTAGAGGACTTATTTACATGAGAAACTGGAAAATACAGATAAAATGCATAACTGGTGCAGGAAATCATAATACTAAGAAATAATATGAAACATAGAAAAACGATACATCGGATTGAGTTTTGACTAACTCTCTCACTATGGGGGTCTATTTTATACATGTCAGAAACCGGTCTAACCGTTTCACCTAGGGGAGGACTTAGACAATCAAACTGGCTGACTTATTTTACTAGACCTTAATTTCTTCTTATACTCCTGTTGCGGAGTTGTCTCTAACAGGGAGGGTGCAGTATCAGTGTCTTTTGCGGGACAGTCCTTAAGAATAGTACTTTGGCAGTCCTTTGAATCCTCGGAAATGTTCTTTGAAACTGGTTTCAATCCATAAAATTTCTTGATGTGCGAAAGATGCACCCAGCCTTTGCGTCCCTCCAACTTCACGGCTGTGCGGGTGGCCAGGAGGACCTGTCGGGGCTCCTTCCAGCGAGGCTCCAGCGGACTTGAACGATCGAAATTTCGCACTAGGACCATGGATCTGGGAACGATTTCATGCGGTGCCACCTCGGTATTGTCTGGAAATGCGGCGGCAACCTGTGAACGACAAGAGTTGAGGGCAGACATCAAGGAAGCTAGGTAATCTGTCAGCATATTACTTGAAACATCGGTAATACTTCGGGGTCTAGGAGTACCCCACATGTTAGGGGGGCGGCCGAAAACGACCTCATACGGGGACAGACCTGATCTGGAATGTGCGACCATGCGCATATAGAACAGGGCGACTGGCAGAGCTATGAGCCAGTCCACACCTTTCTCTTGACAAACTTTTGCAATTCGAATTTTCAGGGTCTGATTATGTCTCTCTACGAGACCGGCTGCTTCAGGATGGCGTACACAATGGAACTTCCACTGGTACCCTAACAAAAGGGACACGTGTTTCATGAGTTCAGATGAGAATGGCTGGCCGTTGTCAGAATATACGACTCTAGGGAGTCCATAACGGGGGAAGAACTCACGAACCAACTGCTTGGCAGTAGTCGCGGCTGTGTAATCTGGGACTGGATATGCCTCCGTCCACCTGGACAAAGCGCATACAACTACAAGGACATACTTGAAACCTCGACATCGCTCCATCTGAATGTAATCCATCTGGAGGACTTCAAAAGGGTGGTCAGGAGGTTGGAATCCACCTTGTTCCACCGGGACACTTTTACCTGGATTAAACTGGCAACATATCATACAGGTACGGACTTTCTGCTTGGCTGCAGCTCGTAAATGCTTGTTGAACCAAATATTCTGGATACTGTCTAACATAGCTTTTTCTCCTAAATGTGCTGGACTATGTGCGGTATTAATAATGACTTGAACCATGGAGTCGGGGAGAAACCATGTGGCTTTACCCTTTGTTACCCATCCTTGATCTGTCTGGACCCCTCCTTGTTCGGACCATTTCTTGATTTCATCGGGAGTAGCATGTAACTGGATATCTATGACATCTTGAGTAGGGTCCTTAACTGTCATACATGTAGTCGGATCTGGAGTGTGTGTCGGTGTCTTATTAACTGAAATGTCTGGTGTCTGAGCTGTAAGCTTGGCTGTGCGATCTGCTAGATCATTACCTTGAGAAATAGTGTCAGTAACTTTCGTATGTGCTTTGCACTTCATGATAGCAATGGATGTCGGTAAATGTATGGCATCTAACAGAGCCTGAATAAGGAGACCATGCTGAATCTTGGTTCCATGAGAAGTCATGAAACCTCTCTCCTGCCAGAGCACTCCGAAGTCGTGTACAACTCCAAATGCGTAACGTGAATCGGTGTAAACATTAACTTTCAGGTTCTTGGCGTGTATGCAGGCTTGAGTCAGAGCAACTAGCTCTGCTGCTTGAGCAGACAGGGTGTCAATGCGGTGTGTTTCAATAACTTCAGTGTCGGTAGTCACTGCATACGCGGCTACTAGTTCTCCTGTACTTGTTCTCATGCATGAACCATCCACATAAAGTGTCAGGTCTGGATCTGGTAATGGAATATCTGTCAGATCTTGTCTTGGCTTTGTCATGATGTTAACAACTTCCACACAGTCGTGTGTGGCAGGATTTAAATTAACTGACGGTAACAGTGTAGCAGGATTTAGAACGTTGCAGCGTCTGATTTCTATGTGTGGCTGGAACAGTGTCAGTTCATAACCTGTTAAACGTGCAATTGTCAAGTGCTGAGTTTGTGTTCGGTTCAAAAGAACCTCCACGGAGTGTGGTACTTGTACTGTCAGGGAGTGTCCTAATACTATGGAATCACTTTGTCTGATAGCTAGTGCTGTGGCTGCAACTGACTTGAGGCACGCAGGCAGAGCCTGGGCTACAGGATCTAATGTGCTCGAAAAATAAGCACAGGGCTTGTATTGTCCTGCTTGATCTTGTGTGAGAACAGATAATGCTGTACCTTCACGTTCAGTGACGAAAAGTATAAAAGGCTTACTGTAGTTCGGTGTTGCTAGAACTGGAGCTTGACATAAAGCTTTCTTTAACTCATTGAAACTAAATGTATGTTCAGATGTCCAAGGGAGAACAGTCGATACGGCTGCCTCCTGTGTCGTTAACTGTATCAGTGGTTTAGCTAGAAATGCATACTGAGGAATCCATTGTCTGCAGTAAGAAGTGAGGCCAATAAAAGCACGTACCTCCTTCTGGGTCTTGGGCTGAGGAAGACTCGTTATTAACTGGATACGGTCTGGTGTCAACTGCCTACCCCTCTTGGACAGTAAGTGGCCTAAATAGATCACTTGCTGGACACAGAATTGAAGCTTCGAAGGGGACACCTTGTGTCCCATCTCGGCTAGGAAATACAAGACTGTAAGGGATGCTCGCTCGCAAGCACATTCAGAACGGGCTGTGATCGGGAGATCATCGACATACTGGAGCAGCGCAGTGTCAGTTGGCATGTGAATGTTGTCTAGTTGTCTCTTGAGTGCTTGACTATAAATACTAGGACTTTCTGTGAAACCTTGAGGAGCTCGTGTGAACATATAGCTCCTTCCATTTAAACAAAATCCGAAAAGAAACTGGCTGTCTGGATGAATGGGGACACTGAAAAATGCGTTCTTGAGGTCTATGACCGTAAAAAATGAGGCTTCAGAATCAATGGCTGTCAATAGGGAAGAAATATCTGGGACAACTGGGTACTGGGGAATAATACATTTGTTAAGCTCTCGAAGGTCAATCACTAATCGATATACTGGAGGTGCATTTGGATCAGTACGTTTCATGACTGGAATGATCGGAGAATTACATACATTGGAGTCAGTTTCTACAACTACTCCTTGAGCGATGAGCTCGTCAATAATTTTGGATAAGGCTGCTACAGCCTCAGGTGGCAATCTGTACTGTCTGATTCGTGGCAGGACTACACCTGGCTTGAGAGTCACACGATGGGGTGTGATTTGCATATAATCAACATCAGTTGGACATTGTGCCCACAGATGCTGCGGAACATTAGACAATCTGGGATCAAAATCTCGTAATACATAGTGACCCTTGAAGTCGCGTAGGAACAATCGTATTCCCTCTGGGGAACAGCATATAACTGCACCTAACTCTTTCAGTGTCTTAATGCCTAATAGATTTTCTGGACATGACTTAGTAAGTAACAGATCAGTAGTGCGGGACAATGGACCTACTTCTAGAGTAACTGGCTTTGATATTTCATTTACAATAGGTTTTCCTGAAAATCCAAGGGAAACATTTCTAGAGCCTGAGAGCGGAGCCCCTGGAACTTCGGCGTGACTTATAGTGGTCCTACTTGCCCCTGTATCAATCAGAAACTTTCTGTCTTTCCCTAATACTTGACTGTGGACATAGGGACCTTCTTGATCTACAGGTATCTCGATGAGAGGCAAGCCTACCTCCCTCTCTAGGCTGTTTCATGAATATGGCTGATACTCTGGATACTCAGACTGTGCATACTGGTACATCTGCTGTGTAACATGCTGTGTTGCAGCGATAGGCTGCGGTGCTGTAACAGTCTGTTGTGCATTCTGTGGTTGAGGAGTCTGTGTAACTTGTTCTTGTCTAGGCGGACGTGGTCTTTCTTTAGTCTTACCGGTAGCTATGTTGTGTTTCAGAACTGCACACTCGTTTATAAAATGACCTGGCTGTTTACAATAATTGCAGTTTCCTTTAACGGGAGCTGCAGGATGACTGGCTTGATTCGGACCCCTTTTCTGACTGTCTTGAGGAACGGATTGTGCAACTAGTACTTTCATTTTCGTGTCTTTCATAAGTTTCCTTTCATGTTCTTGCTCTTCTCTGATTCTATTCTGGTGATATTGAAGCATCTGTAACATTTGGGACGGGGTATTAGCTTGCCAGGTACTTTCGACTTTCAAAACTCGATTCTTAACTTGTGGACTTGAATTCTCGACTAGTTTAGTAACAAAAAGATGAGGGTATGACTCGCTACTCGTCTTGAGGCCACTGTTTATAATAAAACATTTTTCAAATCTAGAGTAAAAATCACTAGTGTCTTCGTCTTGTTTCTGTTTACATGCTGAGATTGCATCCCAGTCTTCCTTTTTAGTTGCTAATAGTCTGGGCAAAACTTGTATTAATAATTCTGGTAATTCTTTACATTTATCTCCAAGACCGGTACCTGGTACTCATGCCTTGTCTTCGGCTTCTAGAACTGCCCAATCGATCTTTTTCTCTCCCACCTCCCATTCCTTTTCCTTGAGTTTCTCATATACCCCTGCGGGCAACAGGACCTTTAACATTTTAATAATATCTGGATACGTGTATTCTCCCATACGGAGCATGTCTTTTAATTCTCGGTGGAACCCTGCTGGATCTTTATCATGACAGGGAATTAACTTTTTCATCTCTAAGAGTTCCATCTTTGTAATTGGAGTGTAAACAAACACTCGTTGCATTTCACCATCTGTTGTCCTAACTGGATGCACTTCTCGTAACGGATTCTGTCTGTCTATGTAAAAGGGTTTACTTTCTGGGGGTGAGACATGAACAAAATGTGGGTTCAAAAACGTTCTGTATTTGTGGCGCTGTTCTAGAATGACACTAATCAAATCGGTACCTAAACCTTTCCATTTGTACTGGAGTAACTCGTTCAGGACATCATGTAACGGACCTGGATCAGAATGTTGATCCTCATACAAAGTAATGAGGTGCTGGATCATATACATACCCACCAGTCGTTGCTCGGCTGGGGGCAATTTCAGGAACATTTGTGCCACTATTTCGTCTGGAAAAGTGGTAGAATCAGTAATCCATCGGACTGCTGATCGGACTAGTTCTTGTTCATGCATGGTACTTAACTCGCTATAACCGATTCGTGATTTCAGAATGTGATCGGTAGCTTGAAATACTTGTTCTAGGGAACCTGGTTCTGGTGCTGGATGATGTAAAACTGACTTGTGTTCTAGGCGTAAATGGCGATCTGGAAATCTAGATTTTCCTACATACGCTATTCTGGTGGGATTCTCATCCTCTACCTCTTCTGTAGAAGAGTCATTTTCTTTCTCGCTTACTTGTGCTGCCTTACGTTGATCGTGTAACCTTATTATTTCCTTACGGATTTTCTTGTACATACTCTCTATACTACTGATGTTCTTATGCTTACCCTCGGCTATATTATCACTCCACCTTGTCAGGATTTTCATTTCGGCCTGATCTTTAGTCGGGGAATCTTGTTCTCTTATTAGACAATTAATCAGGAACTTTAATAGCATGAGCTGGATCTCAGCTTTCCTTTGAGACATGACTTCACTAATACTTCCTGGATCATCCCCTGTACGGATGAAACGATATATTCTGTCTAGATCTTCTTTCATATCTGGTAGGGTGACTAGATACTCGGTCACCTTTCTCACGCGTAATGAATATAAAACCATATTATCCTCGCCTGGGACTGGATCATAGCCACATTCGGTAAGGGCTTTTCTTATTTCTGCAACAGACTGATGTCTGGGCGTACGCTGTGACGCTTGTGCATGTAATTCGACTAACGTTAAACGCTTGTGTGGCGGCGGGGTTCCTGGAGGACCTCCCCCTGCGGCCCCTAAACTAGAGTCGTCTACTGATGCTCTTCGTCCTGGCAGAGTGGGAAATGGAAATGCAGGCTGGACTTGTATGGCGGGCTGGACCGGGGGTACCGTAACAGGTACTCCGGTGTCTGGAGGAGCGGGAAGTGCCTGATTTACAGGGACTGGCGGAGTAGGAACAGGATTTGCATATTCTGGGACTGTGTCGTCCAAATAGGACGAAATGAAAATATCAGCTGCGGTCGGTTTGTGACGTAGCTTGGTCGGAACTAATGGTGGCGGGAAATTACTGGATGCCTCTGGGGTCGCTTTTGGCAAGCCCTCGGCAAGAAGAGGATACATACCCTTAATAAGAGCATGCCTCTGTCTGTCTGACTGTTCGGTTTTAACTCGTTCACCAATCTCGATTAATTCCCTTTCTTGGGCTCGTTCCAAGGATTCTCTACTTAGTTCTGACTTTCTGATTTCTTTTTCGGTTCTTTTATGAGATTCCTTGCGCCATAACTCGATGGCATCTTTCTGTGACTGTCTGGCTTTCTTTTTCCATAATGCTTCTTCTACTCTCATGATGCACTCGGTATCCCATGTACCTGATACGGGCCATCTATACTTTTCTTCTAACTGTTTGGTATACTCTACCCATAAATCTAGATATAGTATGGCACTTATGCCATGCTTTTGATACATAAAATGACCTGGACTGTCCCTAGGCGGGACAGGAACTGCTTCTTCTAGCAGACCCTTTCTAGTTTTTAACTGACGTAATCTCGAAAAGAGGGACATTGCAAACTTGAATCTGAACACAATACAATACACGAGGGACAATAACAATTGAGAAAACAATTCAGACATACCACGACATTGAAAATACATTGAATAACATTATGGAGCAACAGTTCGGACAGAATACTACCTGGAACACTGAGAACAGAAACACATGAATTTCTCGAGAACGGAACAGACTAGAATTACTGGATGCGCTGCTGAAACAGCACGGAACATACCGGTCCCATAAAGGGACGCATCAAGACCCGTATCCACCTAGGTGAACACTTCGTTTCAGATCTGCGTACCCAGACCCATCGGACCAGAGACAATTTAGATTGACCCTGTCTAGATACTACCCCAGCAACGGTACTCACCGGGCAGCAAGAACGGAAAGCCTCGGACTGGACTGGACTGCTTCGACGCCGGACGGACGAACTTCGGACTTCTGTTACGGGTGGGCCTCCGGATACCTCGGACCTTGGACTCTCGGCTTGGGCTCTGGTCGGGACTCGCCGCGTTCCTCCACCGCCTCGTCTGGATGCTGGACCGCCTCCTCCGTCTCCTCCGTGGGCCTGAGGGATACTTGAAGCAGAAATATCTGCACGTGGCCGGTATGGTTCCGTCACGGCTGCAGAGGGTCAGGGGGCCGGCGTGGCTTCACCGGCGAGTGGGGAAAGGGCAAGTCCCTGTTCGGGCGCCATTATGTGGTAGATAAATAAATAATACCTCCTATTTTTGAATGGATAAATGAGTAACAGATAGCTCAATAAATAAGAGTCAAGATTCGAGGTAGTAGGAGTTTGCAGGTTTATTACAGCATAAAGGACAGGAACAGGACAACCTGCATAGGAATAGGATGGCAGGGCCCGGCAGCTGCCGGGGCTGGATCTGGGATGAGCGCGCTAACATTTAATAACAATACACGATCATATATACTAAAACAGTTGCATTACAATACATACGATAGGCGGAGCAGTGGGTGTGGTCAATAGCAGTCGCGAAAGATAAGGGTGAAAGTAGGTGTAACAGAGGCGTATACATAGACATGTGATGCAAACGTAACAGAATATGTCATGAATAGGGCGGAAACATGGAGGGGGCTACCTAAGGAGCCGGGACCTCTAACCTGATGGTGCGCGCAAGCTTGTAATGACGTATTACTAGGAGAAGCTGGGGGCTACGAACTCTGTGCTAGGAGCAGAGACTGAAGTCTGGAGAGTCAGGGCGACATGTACCTAAACAGTATCTAGTATCTGATGTTTAGAGAACATGTTGATAGAATCCAAAAGTTATCGGGGTAAAGGCGAACAGACTCTAAGACTGGAGCATGCATTATTCTACATGTAGTGCGTGATGAAGAATACTAAATGACCATGAATACAGTATTTCTCTTACATGGAGACGTAGAGGCTAGACAATGACGGAAACTATTGATGCGATTCAGTAGCTTAGGAATGCAGAGAAGGAGGACTGGACTGATAACTAGAATCATAACATACTCTTGGCAGACTCGTAGGCAGAGCCAGGCTGAACCGGGCACTGCAAGGCAGGAAGTAAGTGAAGGGTCAGGAACACAGGTGGGGGCTGTATCGCTCCTCAGCGAGGCTCAGGAGACTGAAGCTGAATCTGGTGTCCAGGCCCTTTTGAGGCCTAGAAACGGGGACTTTACAATGAAATAACGTGCACGCTGAGAAACGTGGCAACGTAGCTTTAAATAGGCCTGATAATCGTAGTATTCACGAGAACCGGAAACTGGCATACTAGAGGTGGACACAAATATAATTGCGTCTTTAATCGAACATGGGGAATACATATGCATATTAATCATGTACACATAACATATGATGGAGGACGCGTAGGGACACAGAACATGGCAAAATTTACTTTTCCACACCGTCACCTTACAGCCTACCCTTTGATTTAAGTGCCTCTCTTGTGATCCTTGAAAAGTGTCTCTGAGATGGTGTTCCATTGATTCAGCTTTTTTGCGGTAGTGGTGAGCAAAATGTCATATTGAGAGCTAAAATGGCAAAACACATTTTTGATACAACCTCCTTTAACTACATGAAACAGCTCGAAGTTTGGAAAGCCAACTTTAGCTGCCTGTGCAAAGTGACTGCAAACTGTTGTGCAGATTTGTGAACGGGGTTGTAAATATCCATCCACACCAGTCACCAACTGCCAACTAGAATGCTGAGGGGCTTAATCTGCATACAAACAACAATTCCAGAATGTGTTACATCACTGGAGAGGAAGCATGGAAGGGGAAATTAAAGGAAGTTAAGACACATCACCTTTCTTTAAACAAATACACCAAATTAACCTATGAAGAGTAACTGTAAAAACATAATAGGTTTCTTGAGGTGGTCAGACAAGCAAGTTACTAAGAGAGAAGTGTAAATAAAAAATTCTAGAAACTACAAAGTCATCAACTTCACTGAACATACGAGAAGCAAAACAGCGGGAGCTGCTGGCATTAATGGTCGAAATGGGCGTTGCCCTCCCACCTTTTGGGAGAAAGAAGAATAGGATGAAAAATAACACTGGGCAGCTTAAAATGAAATTTGTTTCAAATCTGTTTGATTATTTGTTTTTCTGAGGGGTGAGGATCTGAGTAAATGGCCTGTGACGATCCTACACTTTGCTGGGCGAGGTCTTGCTCGCCCTGCAAGCATAAGCTTGAAATGTGACTTCAATAGTGGTGGGAGTGGTGATTGTTTATTTTGAGATGCAGAATTCCATTTGGGCGTTCTTTGCAATGGCTCAGGGTGTGTCTGAAGCAGTGCCATCAAAGTAAATGGCAGGGGTAGGTCTATAGAGATAACGAAAGGCTGGGCGTGTCACTGGCCTCTGCAACTTCTGTTGCACATTTTCATTGATCTCTGGAAACTGCAGACGGGCAAGTAGGGCTGGGGCCAAGTTAGTTCTTCTCTGCAGTCTGCTCGTCCTTTGTAGGTTGCAGGATCTACCTTCTTGCTTGGGTGTCTCGAGGTCCGTAGCCAATGGGCTACTGACCTTAGGGTGACTACACCCTTGGCGTGCTCACCCCACTTGTGGGAGTGGGTACAATCCCTTATCCTGATTGGAGAGTGCCTGTAATCTGCAAGATAGCGGGCACTGAAGAGTGGGCTTAACTTCACCTCTCCCACTTGAGGGGTGGAGTTGGCAGAGGTGGCACACCTTCTGGCCTGTGCAAATGTTTTCCTATCTCTCTTCCCCCCCCCCCCCCCCCAAAAGGAGGGGAAACAGGAAGGGGGCCTGCTCCTGATAGCAGGAGAGTCTGGGGATCGCGTTACAAAGCCAGCAAGTCCCTTGAAGCTCTCCTTCCACAGATGGCTCTTCCTGGCTTGGGGAAGGTGTTACCACCTCTTTCCAGGAAAGGCTTTGTTTCTGGGCTCAGGGAGCGAAGGCTCCCACCCCAGGGGTCCAGAAACATGGCTTATGGTGGCCGGCTGGTGTGTACCAGTCAAGTACCCCACCAGCGGCTGGTCGTTTTTCAGGGAGCATCCTTAAGATACCCTCTGAGTGCATGGTATAATAAATCTCGCACTGGCATCAGTGTGGGTTTATTATGCTGAGAAGTTTGCCACTAAACTTCCCAGAATTCAGTAAAGCCATTATGGTGCTGTGGCATTCGTAATGACAAACTCCCAGACCATATACTCTTAATGCACTTGTAATGTCTAAGAATTGACTTAGACACTGTAGAGGTACACTGATTATGCAGCTCTACCCTCACCAGTGGTACAGTGCACCCAGTTAGATTGGTGTCTTACCTATACCGTAGGCAGTGGGTTGTAGGCATGGCACACAGGAATGTGTGGCATGTCGACTCTTCACTTTTCTCTGCTCTAAAACACTCAGCCTGCAGTGGCAGTGTGTGTGTTAATGTACAGGACTTCTAAGGGTGGCACAATATGTGCTGCAGCCCTTAGAGGCATTCCCTGGGCACAGCGCCCTTGGTACCCATGGAATCTTTTTCAAGGGACTTGAAATTGGGGGTTTCAAAGGTACAGTTTTAGGAAAGAACACAGGCGCTGGGAACCTGATTGGAAGGGACCCATGACATATCAAGTCAAAGTGCATCAGAAATCTGGCAAAAAGGGCAGGGGTTACTGTAACAGAAACCCAGCTTCCTACAGTAACCCATTTGCAAATGGGCAGAGTTCACCAGAGGATCCCTTTCCCTTAGAGAATAGAAAACAAATATTTTTAAGAGCAAGCATTGGTCCCATGAACCACTGCTTAATAAAAAAAAAATGAAACTGCAAAGTTTCATTTATTCTTTTTAAACCCATTCCACTTTCCTGTAAGGAAAACAGGCTACATAAAAAAAAAAGATTGCTTTATTAAAAAGCAATTACATACATGGTGATCTGCTGACCTCAGCGGGTCACCATCCCTGTTATGGCTGCGATTCCTAATGTGTCACAAACTGCGACCTACCTCATTAATATCCATGAGGGAGGTCTATTTGCGACCCACTAGGATAAGCCAATGTAACTAGAGTTTCATACATTAGAAATGCCGATTTCCTAACTGCGATTTGGACAGAATCGCAATTCGGAATTCCTAAAGTTAGTACATCTGGCCCATAATTATATTGTTAAAGGTGTTGCTACCCACACAAACAATCTCAGCCTAACTAGAAAGTATTCTACCAGAACTGTCAAATAAGAAGCCACATTTTCTCAGTACATCAGCCCAACAATGTCCAAAGTAATTCCATCCTATTGTTGAATAGTGCGACACTAGACAACCCATTGGAGAAACACTGGCTTTCAAAACTGTTTCACTTAAAATACAACTGCTGCAATCCTGAATGAGATTTTCCATCTTTAGGCCCATACCAGCCCATCAAAAAATTGTTTGTAGCCTCTCCTTTGACTCGACTACCCCAAACGTGTCCTTTATAAGCTAATTTAATAATGTCCGATTGTAATTACTTTGGAGAAATCAACTTCATTTTTATAACAATTAAGTTTATTGTGTACTGCCCAGTAAGGTTTTACCTCTTTTTTCACAATATTCCTCTTTGGCTAACAGAATGTTAACAAAACATCAATCTCACATAATACTTCGTCCTTCTCTAGTTCCTCCCTCTATTTTTCTACAATGATCATTTCTCCTGTCACCACATACTCTTGGATGCAGCCAATTTATTTTCTCACTTCTGTCTTCAATCTCTCCTGAAACTAGAGAAGACAAACCGTGTGCTGCACTGTTGTTTTTTTCCAGGGCTATACTGCACTTCCAGAGTTTACTCCAGTAAAGATTAAACCCATTTCCTAATGCTGCTTGAGACTGTATCCAACACCTTCTCCATAAATAACTTTCAGTGGTTTGTGAACAGTTCTTTAAAAAAACCAAAAATAATTCTCCTGACACAAATTGTGATATCTATCCAGAGGCCACCTAACCGCTGTAGCTTCATTTGCAATGGCTGAGTTATTGGCTTCTGCCCCTCGCAAAGCTTAAGATGCACAAGCAACTCTTACCTCCTCTGAACCATCATACTGTTGAAGAACAGCCTAAGACTTTTTGATCTGGTATCTGTCGCCTTTTCTACTAGGAATGAAGGCTTGTTAATTTGTCGCTTCCTTCAAGTCTTCCTCAAAATGCACAAACTCTGCCTGACTATTGACATCCCACTCAGACTTCATTCCTTTCCTTAAATTCCTCTTGCATGCAGTCTTGTTTGAAAGACCCTAAAAGAGCATGTATTAAACTTAAGCTTGACCATAAATGACATGAATTCTCCACTGTTTATGGAGGATGAAATCTTTTCTATGGTGATCAACTCTTTTTTTGGGTCTTACCCCCATCAATAGAAATGCTATGTTCCAAATAGTTTCTCTGTTTTGCCAAATTGGCCCTTGTCACCTCTCAGCATAAGTCAATGCTTCATCCTTAACCAGTGTATTGTGCTCTGTAAATAAATCAAAACACCATCTTGGTAACATTTTACGCCTTCGACGCCGAGCTCACCGTGCATCACCTTACATACAGCTCTGACTTAGACCCCACAGTTACCAGCCCAAACTCCCATAGGTGTAATGAATGCTATTATTTTTTGGCTTTACATACGTACCTGATTTGTTATACCATGCAGATTTGTGTAGCGCGCTGATCACCCCTGAGGGTATCCTGGTGCTTGGGTGAGCGGAGGTGTACTTGGAGATTATTTGAAAAGCCACTTCAGCTTCTTGTAGAACTCAAGAAATGATGAAGATTCTCGGACGTATGCTGTGGAAAGTCGTTCTGTGCTTCGGGGGAGACGTATGAGAAGATGCAACCTCCTGCTCTGCGTTTGTGTATGCGCGATATGTGTGCCTGTGAGAGAGCTGCTGATGGAGGTGTTTGGAGGGTTGGTGGAAGTGTACGCGACTGAGGTAGGCGTGGCCCATGTTGTGTAGTGCTTGGTGTGTGTGCAGATGTGAGTACTTTGAATTGAGTGCGTTTGTGTATCGTTAGCCTGTGCAGTTTCCTGAGCTGTGATGTGATGTAATGTGGGTGCAGTGTGGTAGGTTAAGGATGAGTCTGGCTGCTGCATTCTGAAAGGTTTGGAATCTGCTCCGAAGCTCTTTGGTGATTCCAGTGTATAGTGCATTGCAATAATCGGACAGAGACGTTTTAAGGCATGGGCAAAGTGGGCTATGGCCCAGGGCTCCAACCTTTTAGGGGGCCCCTTGATAGAGCCAGCTAAGTTATGCAGAGAGTTTTACCCTGATGGCCTTGGATATATTTTAAACAGATTGTTGTAAATAGAGTTTTTCTATCATTTATTTTTAATGTGTGAGAGTCTATTACAGGCAGGTTGTTTCATACAGCATCCTTATAAAAAGTTTATTTTAAATCTATTCAGGACCTCGCACATGAGAAATGGGAGGATGTGATTGATTATCCTAAGTGTTATTAGTGAGCTGCTGCTGTATAACAATACTGAATACACGCATCACTATGCCTGAAAATCAGATGTTCCCACATTTAGACTTTGACTGAATAGGGCATGAAAGAGCTGCAACTAGATTATAAAATCAAAGCTGTTTCGAACTGGGGCCCCCAAAATACGTTTGGCCCAGGACCCCTAAAATCCTTAAAATGTCCTGAATCGGGTCTGCTGGTTATGAGAGCCTGTGTGTGTTTTCCTTGTATTATCAGACTCTGATTTCAAGGCTGTAAACACCCATAATCGTAGACATCATCTCCAATACATTAGGTAAGCGAGATTCTTCAATACCTAGCTCTTTATTGAGGGCCCTTAGATTGATAGACATTCGTATGTCACCATAGCCATTTATTTGCTTTCACTGGAACTATCACTTTGGCCTCACACAGTCTGTGTAACTGCTTCTTCACTAAGTTATGCACACAAATGGGTAACCTCCTGACTCCAGAAGATACTGTCCTTTCTCCTTCCTTGATTTTAATTTACCCTGATCTTGTGTGTTCTTCTGTAGAACAAAGTGGTATCCTAACTTTCTTTTTCCAGCACACCAAATTCTCAAAGAAGTTGCTTACTCTCCTGTGTACTCTTAATCAGATTTTCTGCTTTCAAAATGATGTGATGAAGTAGTGATTATCAAGTTTCTTTATGCACACATAAAATTAATTCAAGCGCCTCGCGTCCTCTTGACTTAATGTGGGTACATTTTCCAGTCATAAAAACATTTTCCATTTTGCTTAATTACTCTAGCATGCTAAATAAGCATTTACAATGCAATAGGTCTCGCATTACTGAAAGTTTGAGCTATTCGTGTTGCAATATTATTAGCCAGTAGCTCAAACATTTATTAACTCGAGACCTATTGCATTGCAAATTCTTAGTTTTATTATCAGTAATATAAGACAGCAATAACCTTCACATTCAGATGATATTGGCTGAGATGGTAAATTGAAGTATTCTCTGAGTATAGTTAGCTACTCGCCTAAGAGTGAAGCAGAAAAACACACCATGAAGCCAAACTCAATGACAAAAGGCAAGTGAGCGGTAGATTAAAGGAAAAGAAGTTTCAAACTGTAGAAAAACACACAAAACACAGTTTACTTACCTGAAGATGACCCTCAAAAGTGTGGAATTGCTCGTATGTCACAGGATAGTATTTCCAAAGGCAGGACCATGGTCACACCTATATTGTAAAACATTTGAGAGAAATAACTTCTAAATTCGGGACCCAAGTCTAAGTGGCTGGATGATGCAAAACGTAAATTTATAGCAGATACTAAATGTCATTGTAGTTGCTAAAGGTAAATAGTGCACTAAATCCTTTTGGTCTTACAGTGAACATTTCATGCTGGCAAAAAGCAGTGTTCAACTTTTTTCTATTGGTAAAGTTGCACATGTGCTAACTTCTTAAAAAGAGCCCAGTAGTTGTTGGAATCTCATTATTTTAGAGTGAAATGTACTAATTGCACAGGCCATGTGTGCTGAAAAACATGCCTTTGTGGAACTACTGTTAAAAATATGCATACTCTACCTTTAAGTTTTAATGATTAGATGCGTGCCGGCAACAGGGACAGCTAATAGTCTTCCAACTAGGTTTGCGTAGTTAAGAATGGAGTATGGAAATCATGGTTGTCGAGAGCTAGTCTGCTGCTGCAGTTGCTGCCTAGTGATCTTGCGCTCAGAAACAAGGGATCTGGCATAGTGTTGGGTAGACAGGGCAGAGCCTGGTTAGGTCTCGCCTGTCAATGCGCATGCGCATTGAGCAGAGCGAGACTATAGGGGCTTAAACAAAGTTTACCTAGACTGACGATTTACTGGCGATTTGATGCTGTGCCCGTGCGCTTTTAGGTCAATGCGCAAGCGCATTGACCTAAAATGCGCGTGCACATCATCAAATCGCCAACTGTTCCCCAGCAGCACTCCTCCCACTCCTTTGAAGTGAAGCTTAGCTTCACCTCAAAGGCCCCTGCTGCTTCGCACTATTCACGGCCCCAGGTCGTGTGTCTCCCTCATCGCCGCTCTCCCGCTCCGCCCCCTGCTGCGGCCGTGTCGCATTTCTCCTACCCCCTCCCCACAGCAAGGCCGCCTAACTCGTTGGAATTGCCAACACATCAGTTACCTGCGCGCCTTAGGCGCACGGGCCAATCGCCGTTTCTTTACAATGTCCCTCTTCAGAGGTTGCGTGGGAGAGTTATTTTTATTGTTTTAATTGATGCTTTCTGCTGCCGCAAACTGTGCCATCTCAGCCCACAGCAGGAGGCACGAGCCCTGTTTTCTTTAATGAACACGGCGCCCAACGACATTTTTAACATGAGCACAGGTCTTAACAACTCTCACGCCGGGTATCCCTTCCCTATCCCGTTCGGCTCTGAGCCTGCCCACCCTCCCTTCCCTATCCCGTGTCATCTCTCCGAATCACAAGCGGCTGCCTGCCTGCTCCTCCCCTAATTATTCACGGCCGGCCGGCCGTACTTTCACTTTCACGGCTGGCAGGCCGTGTGTCGTTTTATTTTATATTCATGGCTTGTTTTTGTTTGCAAAAAGTGTGATCCGCCTCTAACCAATGGCCTCCACTAATCCCCCCTCCCCCCCCCCCCCTTCTCCCTCCGCCAAAAGTGCTGAAAGGAATTGTCTCCAGACACCCAAGCTGCATAGCAGCATAAGTGGAAAGCACACCAGAGAAAATCACGAGTGTGGATTGGACAGCTCATTTATTGTGACTTTGGCACGTTGGCAATCAAGACGATGAAATCCTCCTGCTCGTCAGCGCTATGGTGGATTGTCCAGGCAGCCCTGCTGACTCCCTTGTGTGTGTTGGAAGTTTCACAAGCTCGCCTGCTTGTGCCTGGTTTGGATGTCACTGCACTCTGAAGAACATCACTGGGCTTCCAGTCGTGTGGATCTGGGATGTTTCTGCATGGCGCAGGCATGTGCACAATGCCTTGCTTTATGGAGTTTGCTCCCAGAGAAGAGTAGAATCCTCGTGTGACGTCTGGTGCACGCAGGCCTCCCTGTTTGATTTATTTGATCCCCCACTTTTGCTTTTCGACTGCCACTTGTTAGCACTGCTGTAAAATTATCAAAAGGACAGTACTGGCGTGCACCGTCTTGATGTTCCTGTTTTGCTTTTGCCAAGGCAGGTTATATCACGTCATCAGCATTTCATGTAGCACGCATCGGTCATATGCATGGCCTCGTAGCATTTTCGAAGCCTGGTCGGCTTTTTCACGATTGTAGAGTCTCTCAGTGGCAGGGGGCATGGTGATATGGTGTCATTGTGTGTGGTCAGTGTAGTGTTTTTGTTTAGTGATGGTTCGTATTGTTTTTGTGCAAGAAATATGATGCATCTGAACCTGGAAGGAGTGTTTGTAGTGTATCTTGTCAATGGATAAAATAGGATGTTGACGTGTGTCTTGTTTCAAGAGGGTGAACAATTGTAGAT
The DNA here is from genome assembly GCF_964261635.1 of Lissotriton helveticus. Lineage (NCBI taxonomy): Eukaryota > Metazoa > Chordata > Amphibia > Caudata > Salamandridae > Lissotriton > Lissotriton helveticus. The sequence goes on along the minus strand of NC_136059.1, from coordinate 351,698,723 downwards.
TGCCCAGCATGTTCAAAGCGTTGTGGAAAACTCTGTTCACGCGGGATGCAGCCACTGTTGAAATGCGTTGTTAACGCGTTTTTAATCAATTAATACATGTTCAATTGATAAAATAGGATGTTGACGTGTGTGTCTGCTATAGGGGTCAGGTTCAGGTTTTAAAGTCTTTATTGCGATTTTTACATCATAAAAGACATCTTATAGCAAGAAAAATAAAAGGCATACATTAAAAAGTGGTAAATTAAGATCATCATCATTACATAGAACATTTCATCGTTAATAAAGAATTAAACAGTACAATAAAGACGTCATATTTAAAAACCATTTAAAAAAGAATTGGGATCGGGATGCCTGCAAAAGTCTTGCTCTTATAACCCATGCCCACCCCAGGTATTTGGCGACACCTACGACTACCACTTCTGAGGTGGTGGTACGTAGCGCCCACAAGGCCTCACCACTCCCTTGGACTTTAAGCTGTCGGCAGATAGGCCTAAGCCATTTATTTCTTGGTACGTAATAAGCAGGGCATGCAAATAGAAAATGACTAGCACTCTCCTTGTGGAGGGTGCACCTTGGGCAGGAATCGGATGTAAAGGGAGACCACTTCTTAGTAAAGGACCTTAAAGGGAGGGACCCGACTCGAAACTGGTGGTACAGTTTTTTATCAAGTGACTTAGTTTAGCGTCCCAATAAATCTCATAAGAGGGATCTAGTTTGTGAGACAAGAATCTACCTGTTAAGCTAGTAGCATCTGAGCTAATAACAGATTCCCGTCATACAAAGGCCCAGTATAGTGCTTTGAAGTCTTGTTTAGAGGGAAAGGTAGTAGACCCTGGGGATGCCCACAGCTGGTTACAACCCATGTCTTCCAGGATTAATTTAACTTCACGTAGCCAGGGTATTGTACTGGAGCCCCGGGCTAATCTTACTTCCTCTAATTCCCTGGCAACCAGGGGACGTCCAGATGCGTCTCCACAGAGCTACAAGCCGATATCGAGCCATCTTATTAATAGACATTAATATTAATAGATTTACAACCCAAGTCCAGACAAAGTAGTTTGGTCGGAGCGGATTGGGGAAGTCATACCAATTTATGCATAAATTTGTTTTGGACTTTTACCAGGGATGATAAGTCCATATACCCCCATAGATCAGCCCCGTATAGGATAGCCGAGCTGACCTTGGTATCATAGATCCTAAGGGCGGGTTTAACCCTTTTTGTTAAAGACCTTTTTACTCCTGCAGGAGACAACCAGTAAGGCGTGCAAATCTTAAATGAAGTGTGTCAACCTGTGGTTTCCAACTAAGGCGGTGATCCAAGGTTACCCCTAGATAGGTCATGACTTCAACTTGTTCAAGACTTTCGCCATTCATGCTCACTGAACTTTTGATGGGGCGGCTTTTGGTTAACACCATAAATTTGGTTTTGCCCACAATAATTTTCATGTCGTTGGCCTTGCAAAACTCGTCAAACTTATTTAATGCGGTTTGCAGGCCACTACGGGTCTTCGAGAGGAGAAAAGTGTCATCAGCGAAGATGAGCATGGGAACTTAGTCCCACCCAGTGAGGGAGCATCGGAGGGAGTGTCAGCAAAAAACTTAACCACCTGGTCGATAAACAACAAAAAGAGCGTGGGTGCCAAGACGCAACCCTGACGGACGCCTCGAGTTACGGGGAAGCAGTCCGTCACCTGCCCTTGGCCACCCCACCCTGGCAATATTTCCCTCGTGTAGTCTTACTACCAGGTCGAGCAATTCCGAAGGCAGTCCCAGGTTTTCCAGGACAGCCCACAGTTAGGCCCTTGGCACGAGGTCGAAGGCCGACTTTAGATCTACAAAGGCGGCGTAGATGGATCCGCCGCCCAACAGGACCACCTTCCAGTAAATCATAGTAAATCTGAACACCTGGTCGATGGTGCTGGTGCCTGATCTAAAGTCAGCCTGTAATGGGGAAAGGATACTTTCCAACTCCATCCAACCCTGGACTCTGGCAAGGACCATCCTGGCAGTGATTTTTTTTAATGGAGTCTATCAGGCTTATGGGGCGATAATTGCCCGGGACCGAACGATCCCCTTTTTAGGTCTCGCGCCTGCGATTGCAGGGGCGAAAGCCCCTGCTGTCGCAAAGCGAGACTATTGGAATCATTTCAGTCTTTTCCGTTTTCAAGGACTAGGCAGAGGAGACAACAGACTGTCACGCGCACGCAGCCAGCCGGACTCGGATTAGGTCGCGCGCGCGTGAACACGCGCTCCGATTCCGGCCGGCTCTTCAGTCACCATGGATCACGCACGCACACAGACACACACACGAGCGCACACATACAGACACACACCACACCACACCTCCCCAGCCCCCCCCCGCCGCCACTTTCACACACACACACACGAGCGCACACACACAAACAATTCCCTCGACCCCCCCCCCCGCCGCTGCCCACACATACAGAGAGACCCTCCCCAACTAACCCCACTCACCGCATCGCCGGACTCTGCATCCTCCGCGGGGCTCTCCCTCGGACATGGGAGCCCCGCGTCGCCACTCCTCTGGCCAGGCACTCCGTGTGCGCGTGCGCAGGCTTTTGAAGACGAAGTCCCGCCGCAGACCAGGTTTCAGTTTCGATCCTCTTCAAGCTTCTCTGCAGCTGCTGTGGGAGAATGCGTGCTATCAGCGGCGCTGCCTGTGAGGCTTGTCTCCCTCACACACAAACACACGTTTCCAGTCTGCACCGAGGCTGGCCGAGCACTGCCCGGCGGCGGCGGGGAGGGAAAGTTCACCAGGGGCAGGAGGGTGAGGAGATACGAGGACACTGACAGGAGGGACCCCGAGTCCAGCAGCAGGAACAGGAGCAGCAGCAGGGACTGCAGTGCATCCCCCGCCCCGCAGCAGGAACAAGGGCAGCAGGAGCCCCCACCCACCCCCCCCACCTCCAAGGATAGCAGGAGCCCCCACCTCCGAGGATCCGGGACTGGAGAGCATTTGCCGCCCCTGTCAGCAGCAGGGCTGGATGCGTCAGGGCGCTTTGTGTGATCTGGGGTGGGAGGAGGAGTGGGGGGGGCTGTACAGAGAGGGGGGTGCTTGGGAGGCTCCGCTGGCAATGGATGGGGTGGGATAAAAGCGCTATGAGGCGGCAGAGCTGGATCAAAGAGCTGTGAGGCGGCAGCGCTGGATCAAAGCGCTATGAAGCAGCAGCAATGGATCAAAGCGCTGTGAGGCGGCAGCGCTGGATGCATCGTGTTCAGGAGCGGGGGCGGCGCGAAGACTGGAGGGTGAGAGTGGGGGGGGCACCATTCATCTAACGTGACCCCTCCGATTAATGCCAGTGGATGAAGTGATCTGGTGTCACACGGACAGTCTACATTACTTACGTTTTTTAGGCAGATGAGCCGCGTCCATGCAGGGGACAGGTCTGTGGATGCTTCAGCTCTTAGAGCAGGACAAACTGCTGCTCGGCTCGGCTCAGGCTCGACTCGAGCTGGGCTCGGCTCTGGTTCGACTCGAGCTCGGGTCTGGCTCTGACTGGGCTGTTAGGGCAGGCCAGGCTCATGGCTCGGCTCTGGCTCGGCCTCGGCTCAGGCCCGGCTCTGGCTCGGCTGGACAGCGGCTCGGCTGGAGCTCGTTCTTGATCGGCCGATCAAGAACGAGCTCCAGCCGAGCCGCTGTCCAGCCGAGCCAGAGCCGGGTCTGACTTTGGCTGGGCTCTTAGGACAGGCGACAGGCCACACTCATGGCTCGGCTCCTGGCTCCAGCTCTAGCTCGGCTCGAGCTTTGCTCGGCTCTGGCTCGACTCGAGCTCGGCTCTAGCTCTGACTGGGCTCTTAGGGCAGGCCAGGCTCATGGCTCGGCTCGGCTCTGCCTCTGGCTCGGCTCGGCTCCGGCTCGGCTCTCCTTCTCGATGTAAAGGACGGTCTAGAGACTGACCTTGAATCGACTCAAGAGGTCCCGCTGCAGGTGTTCACTGCTTACCAAACCACTGATACCCAACCGCGGTCCAGATGGACACCCCCCCCCCCCAATACCCCTCACCCCTAGCCCCTAGCACCCCCCACCCCGAGAGTGACGGAAGAGCTGCAGCCGACAGCGGCTCGGAGCTCATTCACAACCAGGAAAGAAAATGTGTGTGGGGGGAGACCCCGCGCTGCCAACATCTGCGTCATAGCCTCATATATGTATGAGTATAAATGTGTATGTGTTGGTGTACATGTGAGTGTGTGTACATGTGAGTGAGAGTGTGTAAGTGTGCAAGTCCACATGCGTGTGAAGGTGTGTGAACATGTCTGTGCATGTCTATGTGTATGCACATGTATGTGCATTTGTGTTTATGTTTATGTTTATGATATTTATAGAGCGCGTACAATTACCCATGGGCGTCTCGGCGCTAAAAATGCATTGTTGTCTCACCCTGATCGAGAATTCACATGTGGTTATATACAGCAGTGTGTCTGTGTATAAATGTGTATGTGTGTACGTGTGTGTTTGTTTGTGTATGTGTGCATGTCCACATGCGTGTGTAGGTATGTCTGTGTGCACATGCTTTGTTTTTTGTAGTTTCATAGAGCGTGAACTTGACCCAGAGTCTTCAGAGCGCTTTATATGAACACCGGTTGCATGACAGAGGCGCCATTCGTCTCAGGAGCAGGGAGATGACATGATCTGCCTAGGATCACAGAATGCTTCAGCCTCCAGCCAGACTCCAGCTTCAAAGCCGGCCACTGCAGCAGTAAAGCCTCATCCTCTGCACATGCGTGTGTTTCTGTGTGTGTGTGTGTGAACATCTGTGACTGTACATGCATGTATGTACATATGAATGGATGTGTGTGCATGCGCGTCGTGTGTGTGCAAGCACGTGTGCGTGTTTGTATATGCATGTATGTGTGTATGAGATGGCATGTCTGCATATATGTTGAGAGGAGTGCTGTCAGATCCTGCTGGTGCTTTGCAATGAGTGTCGTCATGGCGCCCAGTGCGCGCGGCCTGCATGGCACGGCCGTCCCGGCCTCTGTGCCCGCAGGATGCTCGCCCCATGGGCTGTGGGGGTCTGTGTGCCCATCGGCACCGGTGCCACCGCGGGCAGCGCTGACCGAGGGCAGCTCCGGTGTTTCTACCAGGGGACGGTCAGACGGCAGATGTCAGCGGGGAGCGTCGCAGGGTACAGTAGGGTCATTCATCCGGACACTGCAGCATGTGCAGGATCCCTGCCGTGCTTGTAGTTACTTGTAAGCTTTCCTATAACCAGTGTGCACACTTTCTACTTGCTGAGATAAACAAGCACTGGCAAAGCGAATACGTTTCAACTATTATAGATCTATGGGCTATGTCAATGTTTTATAAACAGTTTGCACAGCAGCACGGCTCCTGTGCAACATGGCAAAGGCTAAGGGCAGGGATGCGCTGTATTTAAGCAATAGGACACATTCCAGTCCGTACTCCCTACACTGGCACCATTTTGGCTGCCTAGCGCCAACACAACGGTGCAACGGTGCCTGCACTGAAATGAGGATTGTTTTTGTGCAGTAAGGGACACCTTCCTCCACAAAAACAATCCATAACGCAGCACACATAGAAATAGGACAAAACAAGGAGACATAAACATATTTCTCCTTCTGACGCCTCACCTGGGGAGGCCTATCTTTTTGGTTCATTCATAGGTTTACCAGGTTTGGAAAATCTGGAATTGCATCAAAAACGATGGGATATGCATGGGAACACCCATCGCAACGCCCATGGAAAGCCTGCATTGCGTTGCCTCACTCCAGATGTAGAAAGTCACCCCCTCACCATCACACCACCTCACCCTCAAACACCCTCACCTTCACACCCCCTCACTCCCTCTCGCACTCACACACCCTCACTCACCCTTACACCCTCGCCCTTACACCCTCACATGCCCATACCCTCCCTCACACACCCACTAACCCTCACACCCCCACTCACCCTCACACCCCCCCACACCCTCACACACCCTCGCCCCCCCACACCCTCACCCTCCCTCACACTCCCTCTCACCCTCTCTCACCCTCACACACCGTCTCTCACCCTCACACACCGTCTCTCACCCTCACACACCGTCTCTCACCCTCACACACCGTCTCTCACCCTCACACACCGTCTCTCACCCTCACACACCGTCTCTCGCCCTCACACACCGTCTCTCGCCCTCACACACCGTCTCTCGCCCTCACACACCGTCTCTCGCCCTCACACACCGTCTCTCGCCCTCACACACCGTCTCTCGCCCTCACACACCGTCTCTCGCCCTCACACACCGTCTCTCGCCCTCACACACCGTCTCTCGCCCTCACACACCGTCTCTCGCCCTCACACACCGTCTCTCGCCCTCACACACCGTCTCTCGCCCTCACACACCGTCTCTCGCCCTCACACACCGTCTCTCGCCCTCACACACCGTCTCTCGCCCTCACACACCGTCTCTCGCCCTCACACACCGTCTCTCGCCCTCACACACCGTCTCTCGCCCTCACACACCGTCTCTCGCCCTCACACACCGTCTCTCGCCCTCACACACCGTCTCTCGCCCTCACACACCGTCTCTCGCCCTCACACACCGTCTCTCGCCCTCACACACCGTCTCTCGCCCTCACACACCGTCTCTCGCCCTCACACACCGTCTCTCGCCCTCACACACCGTCTCTCGCCCTCACACACCGTCTCTCGCCCTCACACACCGTCTCTCGCCCTCACACACCGTCTCTCGCCCTCACACACCGTCTCTCGCCCTCACACACCGTCTCTCGCCCTCACACACCGTCTCTCGCCCTCACACACCGTCTCTCGCCCTCACACACCGTCTCTCGCCCTCACACACCGTCTCTCGCCCTCACACACCGTCTCTCGCCCTCACACACCGTCTCTCGCCCTCACACACCGTCTCTCGCCCTCACACACCGTCTCTCGCCCTCACACACTCTCTCGCCCTCACACACTCTCTCGCCCTCACACACTCTCTCGCCCTCACACACTCTCTCGCCCTCACACACACTCTCTCGCCCTCACACACCGTCTCTCGCCCTCACACCCCCTCACACCCCCTCACACACCCTCACACACCCTCACCCTCCCTCACACACCCTCACCCTCCCTCACCCTCCCTCACTCACCCTCACTCACCCTCACTCACCCTCACTCACCCTCACTCACCCTCACTCACCCTCACTCACCCTCACTCACCCTCACTCACCCTCACTCACCCTCACTCACCCTCACTCACCCTCACTCACCCTCACTCACCCTCACTCACCCTCACTCACCCTCACTCACCCTCACTCACCCTCACTCACCCTCACTCACCCTCACTCACTCACCCTCACTCACCCTCACTCACCCTCACTCACCCTCACTCACCCTCACTCACCCTCACTCACCCTCACTCACCCTCACTCACCCACCCTCACTCACCCTCACCCACCCTCACCCACCCTCACCCACCCTCACTCACTCACCCTCACACCCACTCACTCACCCACTCACTCACCCTCACACCCACTCACTCACTCACTCACCCTCACACCCACTCACTCACTCACTCACCCACCCACCCACTCACTCACTCACCCACCCACTCACCCACTCACTCACTCACTCACTCACTCACTCACTCACTCACCCGCATAGCATCACAAAAAAACACAGGATAGCAAAAGATAGCATATCCTAATTATTCCCAACTCTCCTTATTATTAAGCAACATCTGACAATTTGCAAATCCTCTTTATACACTAATGCAGAGTTTTCGAAAATATTTATGCAACGCATTGTCATACACAATGCCAATAACTCAAACTTTAATGCTGTGAGACCTATTGCATTGTAAATGCTTGTTTAAATATGGGGAGAATTTCCGCCCCCTTCCAGGACACAGGGATCCGTGCCCCCTTAGCAATGGCATTGGATACCGAGGTTATATAGGGAACCCAGAGTTGGAGGTTGGTTTTGAATAGGTCAGCCGGGATGGAATCCATCCCCGGCGCTTTCCCACACTGCACCAAGCGAAGTGCAGACTCAGTTTATAAAGGAGTAAAAGTTAACACTTTGTTATGAGTAGGGTGGGAAGTTTCCCATTTGACTTGGACAATACAGGATTCCAAAACAGGTTCCAAAAACTGGCTGGAGTAGAATTCAACCCATGCTTCCACAGACACATGATTAGCAGGTATTTGAGAATCGGGGTTCCTACCCCACTTCACTATTTCCCAAAATTTAACTTGATTAGGGGAACTACAAGCATCTAAAAGATCAGACCAGTGGCGTTCATCCCACTCTTTTTTTGCCACCCACTGGGCTTTTTTGTACCTTAAGCGTGCCTCCTTTATATCGCTTGTGATCCTAGATTTAACTGCTTTGATTAATTCGCTATGCGCAAATCTGCAGGTTTTGTTGTACCATTTATCTTGACAACCCTGTACCTTTGCCTTTCCTTGAGTTAATGGAAAGGTTCGGAGGGCCTTAAGTTTATTAAAACACTGTTCATGTAGGTCACAGATCTGGTCAGTGGCAGCCGTGGTGGAGGATAATTCCAAGATGTCGCTCAGGGTCGACGAAACTACCTCCATTATACTATCTAGGAGGGAGGAATTCTCCACAACCCTAGACCATTTGAGCCTTCTCCTGTCATTAGTCAAGATGGCATCACCCGTTAGGTATACGGTGGATTTAGACCCAAAGGTAACATCTGGGAGTCTTAAAATAAGGGACAATGGGTTATGATCGCTTTCGGGGGCGAACCATGACGTCCATGTCGACCAGAAGAGACCAATATTCCATTTTTAACAAAATATAATCTATTCTGCTTTTGCTAACCCCATTGTCAAAAGTGGGTTTACCGGCCTTATCAGAGGCCGTACGCCCATTGGCTGCTCGCAGACCCCAATCCAAACACAACCCCATCCAATGTAAGGCCGCCTCTGTACTCCTTTTAATATTAATCAGGGACAGCTTCGGGATATTCCACACGATGTCATCCTCCAACCCCAGGTCCTCCGCACTAAGCAGAGGTTCAAAAGTGCAGTTGAGATCTCCTGCTAAGAGGAGGAACTTATCTCTCCCAATCCCTTCAAGATAAGAATCCAATACATTTAATATGGCTGGACAACGCCCTCCGGGGCAACCTCGGGCATAGATGTTAATAACTACAACCTCCTGATAGTTTTCCTTGCATAGTTTGATTCCCAGGAGATCCGGGTTATCCACAACAATTTCCACTGGTCTATAGCCAATAGACTGTTTAACCCAGATAACTAGGCCCCCTGAAGCTCTACCTTTATGACCCTTCACTGCTGGTTTGAAAAAATTAAAAAACCCAACCCTATGGATTGGATCAGGAGCCCAACTCTCTTGAAATAATAAGATATCAAAAGTGTCAATAAAGTCTACCCAGTCCTCTGAACCCATGCGCCCCTTTAACCCCGCTATATTCCATGAGGCTAATTTGAGTGGCACAGCCTGACTGGGGGGGACGGTGACATTCTGAACACAATGAACCGCTCCCGGGATATCACGCTTGCTGGATTGGGGACCCACCTCCAAAGTAACATTCTTATTGAAAAAGAGGGCTGTCCCGTTCTCGCAATCCTGGGTACCAAACCCCGCCAACGAAGCCGTGTTATGGTCTTCGTTAACCACAGCGGCTTGATTACTGGAAACGCTCCCGCTCCCAACCACAGAAAAAAGTCAGTCGATCCCCTCCAGACCAGAGAGGCATTCGAAGCGGTTGGACAATAAAGGATAAAACGGGCTAGGAGAGATTATATCGGCTTGGAAACCTCTGAAGGGTCTTCTTGGGAACATATGGTTGGGGGGGAACTCACAAGAGCGTTTGGGATAAAAGTACCCAAGGCCCAATGTCTGCACATCACCCAGCCTACCAAACCTCGCTTCCCTGCGTATAAAGTCCGCTACCCATGGGTCCTTAAAAGATATGATGATACAATCCCCTTCTAAGTCCTTTATAGAGTGGCCCACCCAATCAACTCTTCTCACATTCAGTATGAACTAGGTCGATTGAAGTGGGTCCGACGAGATGTGGGTATTTCAAGGGCAACACCCGGGTAGAAGCAGCAGACCAGTCCTCGGTCGTCCAGCAGGTAGGCAGAGTTAGAATCCCAGGAAGCGCTTGAAAGCGTGAGTTTTTGATGGCGAAAATGGGGGGCGGGGCAAGCAGGGAGAGCGGCCCAGGTGTTTCGGGTCAGGCTGTCAGGGGCTCCTGGGAGATGGAGTCCCTGACCACACCGCTCGCAGCCCTGCTCCTTCAACCACACAGCCCAATGCAGTGGTGCACAAAGTCTCAGCCCCTCCTCCTCAGTCCCTGCTCACGGAGGGTGCTCGGGACCCGCGAAGCGAGTCCGGCGAGATGTGGGTATTTCAAGGGCAACACCCGGGCAGAAGCAGCAGACCAGTCCTCGGTCGGCCAGCAGGTAGGCAGAGTTAGAAGGTGTCACATTTGCAAAAGTTATAACTATTGGCATTGTAAATGACAACGCTATTAATTTAGCTATTTAAAAAAACAACACATAAATAAAAAATGTCATTTATAAGACCAATAGCTCAAACTTTCCTAATGTGAGACCTATTGCTTTTCCAATGCTTGTTGAGTTTATTGTGAATGCTTTCTTTCAAACTCTTGCATATAAACAGAATGAAAACTGGAACAAATGTAACTTTTTTTATGATTGGTTTTGCTTGTAGGTCAACTAAATTGGTTATAATTGAGGCAACTTTATCATTACAAATGTATTTTGTAATGACAGGCTTGGCATCCTCCATCATTAGCTCTCCATTGTTAACCAAATGACGACTTTTACATTTTTCCCCTGGTGAGGAGGCATGGTAACCATTCACCATAACATAAGTATCCATTGGGATAGTAGCCAGACATAATGGATATTTCCCATACAAAGGGCTTTCATTAGATTCTGTGGTTTGAACATACAGACCTGCAGTAGAAAGTAATGCCAGGTCCCCAAAAGACAGTCGGTGGTCAATATGATTAGTGCACTTCTCTGTAAGCAATGCTTAGAAAATTTATAGCATATCATCAACAACTACGTATATCAGAAATAATAATAAAACAAGGTAGTTAGTGTGCATAATCATCAGATAGATACTAAATGGGTTCTAGTTGTGGGGTGAAAAGTTATTCGTGAAAGATCAAAAGCCTCACCTGAAAGTGGAAATTGAAAGCCTTCCTTTTTAGTGGAAATTGTCATCACATGCTGTTAACAAATACAGGATTGCAAGCTGAACTTTGTAGTTTATGGCCAAGAGCGATGTATTTCTTTCTGTCACTAGCGTCGCCATGGACATTTAGTAGGTTGGCAAGAGTAACTTATAGCATAATTCCGGTTCCTTTTTGCAGCAATAGGTTCCAATGCAGCTTTTACACCTGCCTTATGTGAAAAGGGGTTAAGCACATAAAAGAACAAGTATAACGAACGGGTGTCTCTGAGGCTTGTATGAACCAGTGGTGCACCGATGGTAGTGGGCAGAGCAAAGGCGTGACATGCGCCTGCCTTTGCCCAATTGCGTGCTGGCTTTTTTTTTTAAAAGCACGCGAAAGCCAATGGCTGCCGCGAGAAGCTGCTCACGCATGAGCAGCTTTCAGAACCCCATACAAAAGGGCTCTTGCTGCGCGAGCAATGCTGCGCACTTCAATGCAGGCGCGAGTCCTAAAAAACAACAGGGGGAGGTCTTACCTTGCATTTTTTCTCAAGGTTATAACTACATTTTAAAACCCCTTCCTAAAATCTCCACAAAGGACCAGCCAGTACTATAGTGATAGAGACAGGCTGTATGCGCAGAATTATGTACAAATAATTTTGTGATGAAAAATACAAAATTTCAGCTGAAAATGCAGTCTTTTTCTATTTAGACAAAATCCCTTCAAATTACATAAAAGTGATAAACACATTAACAGGTGTGCCCATCGCGGATTTACAACATTTTGAATGTCTGCTAGCATGAAATTTGAGGTGTTGCTAATTAATAGTCTGTCTATCACTGGTCAGCTTCCAGCAGAGCAGACAGTTCAAACACCCAAAGCCTGCTTTTCAGATCATGTCCTTCCTAAACAATGAAGGTAGCGTGTCACCGATTGGAAGCCCCTGGCCACAGCCTGGGACAGCAGGCCCAAAAATCTTGGATAAAATGTAGCCTGAGGGAGTGTCTGGAAGAAGAGTGCAAAAATCCATCACAGCTCCGTGCGAGATATTCAGTAATAGACTCGCCGCTGTATCTGGCCTAGCGATGAAGCTGACCTGCACAAGGCCTTATACACACCTTCTAGGGTAGCAAATAGGCCCAAACTCCGAAACCGCCACATCAGAAACACAGGGGGTGTGGGTTAGCTACCCGACCCCCTACGGTACATGACAATAGAAATAACCAAATCACATGAGAACCTAGGGAAACGCCCAAAGATACCAGCAAAAAGAATCCCAAAGCTAGTCAAGACACCTGGCGCCGTTAGGGAGAATCCCACTGCATGCCATGTGCTGGGACTAGAGGGGCATGCATGTGACCCCAGAGCATGCTGCCAACATCACCTAGTTGCTGCACATGTCCTCTTTACACATCACCCGTGCATGTGTAGATCAAAAGGCACCCCCGCACTAGGGGGAGGTGGGATGTTAGAAGTCTAGCAACGTTAGTTAAAAAACCAAAACCATCCACAGGCTCATGAAAACCACACCTTAACAAAATATATCCCTTTCTGTCATGGTGAGGGGGGAGAACCGATGACCCGTAAGCAAGAATTGAGGCGACCCATGAATAAACACCCATTTTCTGAAAAAAAAAGTAAAAGAATAAACAAAACGATTTGGGCTATCTTCCATTTTTTTTTTTTTTTATGTTTATTGCATTTTTTTTTCATCACACCACAGTGTTACAGAAATGAGGAAATGAAAATGATTAGTAATGCCTGAATATAATCAACAGATCAGTAGCTGCGATAGTCAGTCACATACAGCAATCAGTATGGCCTCGTGGGCCAGTATGTAAGCAGGTTAGCAAAGTAGCATGTCAATCTCGTGAAGAACCGGCATACAAACGGTAGGTAGGAAGTTACACGGGTGGTGGTAAAGCAAGCGTTACTTCCCGGCATCCACTCAGATTCATGTTCAGTCCGAAACATAGGGTGTACGTTGATAATAGCCCAAGGTAGGTTGGGCACGTCTATTATGCAATATACATTCAAATCTTTATTACGAAACAGTCAAACATAAGGAACAATCGGAAAAGGTAGATGTTAGAACCAGAAATTGGGTGGTGCTTAACAGTGTGTGTGTGCGTCTGTGTGGAGTGTGCAGGCCAGGCGGGCTGAGACAGGCACGCGCCCCGCGCCAGCAGCAGTGGGGATCGATATATAATTTCCGTCAAGTGCTCAGTGTGGGGGGGGGGCAGAGGGGGGGAAGAAGGGAGGGCAGGGGGGAACAGAGCCGGGCGGGAAAAGGGGAGAGGGGAGAGGCCAGCAATGGGGTTACTCTGGGGTAGGCAGCAGGGTCTAAACAATGCCACTTCGCAGGCACTCCTGGTGAAAGGCCGCTAGAATGCCATCCCAGTCTTGCGCTATGGGATACTTGCGGAGCCCCGCTGTTTCTTCGCTGTGCAGCGATGTGCTTTCCGCTCGTGCCCAGTTGTCTAAGGACGTACGCCAGTGTAGTGCTTGGAGGGGAGTGTCGCTTTTCCAGCGCTTGGTAATGAGGCGTTTCGCTGTTATCAGCCCCAGATCCCAGAACCGCTCTCGGACCCTTGTCTGTTTCGTCCGTTTCAACAAACCCAATAAGCCTGCCTCCCATGTATATGGCAACCGTCCTCCCGTTGCTTTGGACAGTGTATCCATCACCGCCCGCCAGTAGGCGTGCAGGGAGGGGCATGTCCAGAAGGCATGTAGGAATGATGCGTCTACCAGTTTACACCTGGGGCACGCCGACGGGGTCAGCCCAAAGTATCTATTTATTTTGTCAGGCGATAGATAGGCGCGGTGGACAATGTAGTACTGTATAATCCTAAAGCGGGCATTGCGTGGTATGTGCAACATCCCAGCCAGTATCCGTGACCATTCCTTATCAGTCCAGTCCCGGCCCCGATCAGTTGTCCACTTATCACGCAGCCGCTGCGACGAGAACTGTGTGTGGATGTGTAACGCCTGAGCAAGCCAGTGCACCACGTGGGAGCCGTTTCCCCATCACATGCAGATATTGGATCAACAGATGTGTTGGGGGCTCCTCCGCCAGTGGTCCCCAAGCCCGTGTCAGTATGTGTAGGAGCGTCGCATGAGTCAAGAACTGGCCAGCCGGTAGGCCTGCGTCGCCCACTAAAGTCGCGAAAGGAAGTAGGGCGCCATCTTCAAACAAGTCGCCTAGGCTCTCTAGATCAGCCGCCTTCCGGTTACTCAACGCAGGCCCCATGAGAGCCCCTCCGTCCCAAGGCGTACCCAGGAGCGGCAGGTTGGGTGCATATGGCTTGGTGGCGCTCGTGAGTTTCAGGGACCTAACATAGCACTGTCTGGCCACCGCAAGGTGCAGTTGGTCAGGACAGCGCGATTTAGACAAGGGGTGAAATAGTGTGTGTATTTGTGGGGCCGTCTTTATCTCATCTATTGTGGCAGTATCCCCCAAATTCTTCCCGGCCAGCCAATATGTGACCCATTGTAGTTGCGCCGCCAGATAATAGAGCTCGTGGTTAGGAACCGACAACCCTCCACTCTCCGTTGCAGCGTACATGGTTTTCAATGCCACTCTGGGGCGTCCCTTGTTCCAGATCAGGCGCCTGATCAGAACTTCCAGCTCTCGGAAAATACGAGCAGGGACATACACAGGTAAGTTCGCATAAAAATACAGTAGCCGAGGTAGGGCAATCATCTTTGCCAGTGTAATGCGACTGGGGACGCTCAACGGCAGGGAGGTCCAAAAGGACACTTAGGCTGTAAGCGACGAGATTGTCCTTGTGATGTTACCGTCCAACAGAGCAGCGGGATCGATGGGCTACCTTCCATAACATGTATGAATGTGAAACCACATCTTTAAAAAAGAAAGGCTTAGGAATCCCTAAGAATGATTGATGATACACAAGGAATTGTTTTTTTCTTAACCAACAAACCAAAGCTTTTGTGCAACAGGTCTGCAATCGAGCCACCATAGAGCACAACCTTTACATCGGCCCACCATCTCTTCATCGACCACTTACATAAACAAGACTCAGGTGTGGAAGTCAAAGACATCAAAATTTTATAACTAAATTTCCCTCCAAACCCTTTAAAACCTTTCCAAAGTAAAAGAATCCCCAATCTCCTGAGGACTACAAACATCTTTCCTGGATTCATCCCCAAGACCTAGTGTGTTCAATGAGTTATGCATTTTTGTACAATTGTATTTCCTTGGTTCACTGTGGGTGTGGCCACATCCATACATTGTTAAAGATCTGCCTAGTCAAATGGAGTCCACACAGACATTTGTAAAACTCTTGCTTAGGGACCTCTCGCGTCACTTATAATACACTGAACCCTAACCTAGTATTCCACATGCACTGCACAGCGCACTCTTACACAACACATGGTATCAGCACATGACTGCCACGGGTACCCAGACATCAGCCAGGTCATGTTACGGCTATTCACTGATGCCCCATTCTCTAGGTGCAGACAGGCTTTACTTGTCCCAAGAGATTGCCCCTGAAAAAGCGAAATGCCTTCTCCACCTGCACCTATGTGGGATTAGGGCCAAATACAACCCTACAGAGTAGAACCCCATAGAATTGTTGTGAACATGACCTGTTACAAGACCAATCCCACAGCACCGTACCTCTTCACAGATCCTAGCAAGATTGAAACAGAACTAGATGGGATGTGCGGGTGGGGCACCATAGAGGACAATACTGTTTGGCCCCGAGACTTTTCAGAAAAGAGATTCTTAGAGGTAGCAAAGCCACCACACCTGTGCACAAACATGTCCGCTTCTGCTTCAGTCTATGGTCCCAGGATGACCCTTTGTGTCTGGGGCAATGTTCTTTAATAACAAATGGACACCGGACATGGATTTCCAGTGTAGGGCCAACAACCTTGATGATATAAAGGGAAATGAGTCTCATAGGGGAGGGTTAAACACCAGCATAGTTAACCCATGTCAGGAAATATGGACTACTGAGTTATATAGTTACATGTAATTGGAAGGAAAGGGGCAACCCCTAATTCTACAGACATTTACACTGGTAGTTTAGTTTATTAGTCAATTAAAACCATAAACAAAATCACACAGTTAAAAAGTACATAACGAATAAAAAGTAAAATGGATATAAAACAGGTATGTCATACAGCTAGTACAACCTCGACTCTTCACGCTACATACCATTTTCTTTCTTCAACTTTACTTCCTAGAAATTTTAGTCTGGATACCAACACTAATCCATGTTAGAAAAAAAATAACTAAACAGAAATCTTTTGTTACGCTAATGTACAAAAAGGTAAGCTTTTTGCACCGGTAACTAAAATGTCTCTCAAGTACAATAATGTATATAATTAAAATGCCTATAAGTAGTACTAAGAAAGGTATGAAGACGGTGCCAGATGGACTATAAAACCCACTATAAAAAACAATTCTACAAATATTCACATCATTAAAAATACAGAAATAAAGTAATTATCCGAGTCTAATGGGATGGGGAACTACTAGTTTTAGTCCCTAGCAGCCCGTCCTTCAGTTACTGTGCGTGCTCGGCTAACACTTAGGGTTTCCGAGTCATCATAATTTAGGATTACATTCAGGGACCACCTCTAGATTACATATCACATATCCTGTTAGCTGATCATTTTCTTAAAACAGATCAATAACTGAGTCAGTCTAATGTTCAGCATGGTATTGATTGGGTCCATGGACTCCACCAGTGCATGCCTGCAGGACCTAATTCCCCGTCCAAGGAACTCCTGTCTTAATTGAACTCTTCGTTGAACCATCAAAGAGGGACAAACACAGACGATGTGATGCAGAGATTCAGGCACCTGGTGGCATAGACGGCAAGACTGGTCTTCACTTTGACCGGACATCCTCCATTTGGCATGAGGTCTAGCGTAGGTATTTCTCCAAATCTTAGGGCCAAAACAACTGTTTGATCTTCCAGTGGTATGGCGCAGCTAGCAAGGCTGATTCCCTTAAAGTGGAATATGATTTCAACACCAGCCACCCGTGGCGACATTTTGACAGGGTATCTTTGTCTGCCATCCGACTTTGCAATTTTGTACATTTATTTATGAGCCGCTTAAAGATTTGCCTAGAGATATTAGAGTTCCAAAGGTCCCCCAGATCAAGCGTCTTAATGCTGTTTTCTAAAAATATCTTGTACGCACAGTTGCCCTTTTGCAAGTTAATTTCAGTTCAGACTAGATTTGCCAGAATGTTTTCTGCTGCTGCTTGCAAGTTATAACACAGCTTTACGAATGCCGCTGGCCTAGCGAGTGTATGTTTTGTAAGCAGAAATTCTAGCCGGATTTGCGCCGGAGATGCAGACTTGGGGAGCCTAAAAATCTGTTTATATGCTCTTATCAGTTTGGCTTTTAGAACTGATCCCATGGACTTTAGATCGTGACCTTTAATAGATCTGGCCAATGACGAGAAGCCGTATTTAAGGGCCTGAGCTTTCGCCCTAATCGCCTTCTTCTGGGAAACAAAGGAGGAATTTGTATCTATTTTCACTCCTAGGTATACGTAGAGTTTGACCTCCTCAATTTTGTTTCCGTTAATAACCCATTTTCGTTATGTCTTGATGGGACGATTGCACACCATCACACTTGTTTATGAAAAATGTTTTTCCAGGCAGTTCTTTTCAGTGTAAGCTCCCAGAGTGTTGAGCAGTCTTTGGAGTCCTATTCGCGTGTTGCTGAACAACACCAGGTCATTTGCATAGAGGATATGTGACAATTGTTTACCTCCTACAGACGGAGCGTGGGCAATCTGTTCGTCAAGCTCAGTGGAAAGATCTGCCAAAAATAGGTTGAAAAGGAAGGGGGCTAGGACACAGCCCTGTTTTATGCCTAAAGTTGTTTGGACCTTCCTTGATACGCAAGAGCCGTCTCCGATTTTGATTTTGACCCAGGTGTCGGAATATACAAGTCTAATTGCTAGTAGGATGCTCGATGGGATGCCCCATTGCTGAGGCTTAGCCCATAGTTTTTCCCGAGGGACACCATCAAAAGCTGCTTTAAAATAAACAAAGCACAAGTAAAGAGGTGTCCTGGTTGCTTTCGCTCTGTTCCTGATTAGATTCAGGACCATAAGATTGGTTAAAGTACCTTGGCCCCTTTGGAAGCCAGTTTGATTTAGGGGAATTCTTCCATTGCCATGTGCCCTGTATTCGTTGTGTTTCTGAGGCAAAGAAATGATTCCACTTGGCACAAATGAGAACTGTAGCACCATGCTGCACGTACCAGACATGCAGTGGGGCACCTTCACGCTGATGGATACTTACTGGCAGTGCAGCTAATTTGCACACACCCAGTTTGTCCCCGGATATTGGGGCCTGTGCTCCCGGATCACCATACAGACACCCTACCCTGGTCATTCCTGTAGATCTGTCCGAGTTGTACCAACATCTGCTACTGAAGAAAACCACTCTGTTGCACCAGGAAAGAGAGAAAAAAACAGATTATTTTGGCTGGGCTCAGTTCAAGGACATTATGGAAAAATTCAGACCATTTTCTGACACACAAGTCAATGCAGAGGGTTCATACCCTTCTTCACCGTGTAGACGAAAGCAAATGCCTGCTGGTTGCAAATAACCAGATGGGAAATTATGAAAATTAATAGTACTGAGCTCAGCCTTAATGCAGTCAAGGAAGAACGAAGAGCCATCCGCCCCATGGTGTTGCAACATCTTTGTGTTGGACTTAATGACCGCAATAGAGGAAAGGGTGTGAGCCAAGATCGGTGCGTAATGTTGCTCGTTTATCCCAGGCAATGACATGACAATGGGACTCTGACTCTTGCCATCCAAGCATTGCATCATTTACAAACCAACATGTGTAAGGAGGGAGGTTTGACAGAGCAGGGCTGGTACGGTACATCAGTTGGTTTTCCTGTCTCCCCCTGTGGGGGACAGGATTGTGCACGTCAATGCTGCCTATTCTCATTTTTGTACTGTTTTGTGTGGTTTCCTACAAGTGGGGGTTTCCTGCTGTAAAAACAGTCCTCAAATTAGGTAGAATGCAAGTAACTAGGGAAGTAGTAATAGTTGAAAATATAACACGACAATCCCCTAATAATGTGACAAAGGATGTAATTCCTAAAACATCCTAAAGTTAGATGCCACATGAAGTTAGGAACACTCAGCCAATTCGTACACAACATACACAGCGCATGCAGTGATCAGGGTCTTCCCATGTCAGACAAGTTACCAACTGGCCCTAATTGTGTCCCTGCAAGGTCGAGACAAACCTGCATTTATCATCAGGTAGGAGTAATTTATAGCACATGCCTAGGCCCACATTCCTCTACCTAAACAGGATCCGTAAATGTTTCTGCTGCTCCAAGAAATGTATATAAAGGTGCTCCAATTGATCATACTTTGAGTCGTTCCTCAGACCTGTTTCTGTATGCTGTTCTCCCGGCCACACTGTTTAATTGAACCAACTGTTCCTGTTTTGTCAAATGCCTCTTGTCTTTGTTTTTCAAGGTAAATTCATATTTGAGGAACATCAGCCCCCATGCCATCTAAGTATGCTATGAAGAAACAATACTGGGCCCCATTAGCAAGTAGGGAGGAACAAAATAATGTGGGTATATTAACTTGTGATTTTTTTTTTTATTTCAAATCGACACATTGTTTAGAGAAACATTGGGACTTGATCACTACCCCATTTGAAAGGAAATTTCGAGTAGGGACACTGCCACTAAGGTCATTTACTAGAAAATGGGAGGGATCATAGTCCGCTTTGTGTCCATTTTATAGTTCTCATGTTAAGTCCTTATTGAATGTTTGGTTTGTATGCCCGACTTATGCCAGCCCTGCTTGGTTGGCACCTATTTGTAGGCAGCTGGGCACTACCGACTATCCGTCACCTAGAAGCGTGTAAAAACTGACTCTTCCACGATGTACGTTTGCAGAGTAGCAAAACGTTTTGGGTGATTATGGTCGATAAGACACAATTCACTCCTTTGCTCTCGTGCCCACCACCAGGGGGCTGAATTGTGGGGCTTTCCAATGTTCTAATATGCTTCCAGACACTCCACTGTATGCGTATCCTGACTTTCAGGCATTTGGACACCATTTAGGATTTGACATCCATTTCCAATCCATGCCGGGTTTTGTGGAAAAACCAATGGCCAGACAGGTTCGATTTCACACAATACCCCACCAAGTATACAAATTACCAGGTTGGACAACTATTTGATTTAGTCAATTATACTTTATTAAAACTCTTTTCAAAAGTTATTTCATATGTCGTAAAGAAAAAACACAATCATTGACAAATACACATATTCAAAGAATATTCATAAACAATATACAAAAATGCACGAAATACATGCAACAAATTACTGTACATATCACATAGACAACTGTGCGATGCCTCTGATTAATTCGTTGTGAGGCACCAGTCCTTCAATATACATGCAGACAAGCGGACATTCAATTTATTACGGTAGCCTGCTTGTCTAAACGAGCTTGAGATTTACGCTTGGTGTGAGGAAATGGATGCCGGAAGATAGGAGTGAACAGTTCCCTTTCCAATCAGGATTTTAACCGTGCGGCGTGGGGTATTGTGTGAAATCGAACCTGTCTGGTCATTGGTTTTGTTTATTGAATTGTAGTGGTCTAGGCCAGTCAGTGACAGGACCCAAGCCTCTTTTTTTGTCCGGGTTTTGTGGAAGGCAGTCTGCTCATGCTGGAAACTCCATTACTTATTATTAATCCCCTGCTCACTGCTTTGTCTCCACCCCTACATGCCAAGGATGGTTGGTGGAATTCAGCTCACCTGTGGCTTGCTACTCCTAGCCTGCTCACACCTGATGCATGAGTACTGTGAACTCTTTTAAGCCCCAGCTCCCTTCAGCCCAGGGTTGGCCATTGTAGCTGTTTTCTGATGAGACCGCTCCTTGTTTCCTGAGCTTTTGATATTCCTTGATTCCTGTGCTATAGTTAATCCTTGTTCCTTGTTTCCTGAGCTATAGGTATTCTTTGTTCCTGAGATTCAGCTATTTCTTGTTCCTGATTTGCACTGCTTGCAGTGCTCGCTTGACTCCTGAGATGTAGCGATTTTCTGTTTCCCTGAACCAGTTCTGCCTGCAGTGCTACCTTTGCTCTTGAGCTTTTGCTCAATTCTAGTTCCTGCTCCAGCACTGCCATTAGTGCTACTTTGTTTTTCCCAATTCCTGAACCATCACTATTCTTGTATACCCTTGTAACCTCCCCTTCTGTATATCATTTTGCATTCCCTGCTTTTCTTCCCATTTCCTTGGTTCCATTTCCTAGTTTACAGTCTTCTATTCCTGCTGTCTTGCTTCTATTACTTTGTATGTTTGTTACTTGCTTTCCTTTCAAGTGTGCCCTGTGATTTCCTTCCTTTCCTGTTAAGCACTCCTCCTTGCTAGCTCCTTGTCTATCGTGCTTTTGTTTAGTTTCACCCCCTTGCTGTTACTGCCTTCCATGTTCCTGTTTGATCACCACAATCCGTGGGCACAGCTGACAACCTAGGTGGTGTTTCTTTTTTTTTTTTATAACTCTTTTTATTAATAAGGAACAAGGACAATACAAAAAGAAAAATACAAACAACAGGTGATATCATACATTCTGTACACATTGTACTACTAGGCCAGAGACCGAATATTGTAACAATATCTTGTAACGTTGGGTCACGGGGATTCCTGCGCTTCCAATCTCAGACTCGGCAGTGGTGGTTCACAAATCTCTCCCCGGTGAGTATTCCATGCTCCCCACACCGTCTTCCATTTCTTCAGACAACCCCTAGCTATGAATACTGACTTTTCCTTGAACATAAACCAGTCAAGGTCCTCCATCCACTGGTATATCGGGGGCGGTTGGCTAGCCCCCCAAAGTCGGGCAATGTTTCGCTTGGCCACCATATATGCCAGAGTGGCCTACTGCCTCTGATACACATTCAAATCCGTGGGCTCCTGCACATTCAACAGACACCTTCGAGCTTCCGGCCGTATCTCCGCCCCCAAGACCTCCCTTAGTACATCATAAATCTTTATCCAATAAGTCTGTATCGCCACACAGTGCATAGGATATGAATCAGGGTGCCAGATTCTCCACATTCTCTCCTGCACTCACCACTCTCTCCCTGTCTCATTCGTGCCAATCGGGAGCCTGTGATATGAGACCTATGTAGTATCTTCAACTGTACAAGTCTGAGCCTCATCTGAATAGCAACGACCTTAGGAGAGGAAATTGCTTCCACCCGGTCTTCGTCATCTTGTTCCAGCCCGTCCATACTCCATTGGTCCCTTATGTGGCCCAGAGGACTCTCCATATTGTTGACTAGCTTCTTATATATCAAAGAGATCGTCCTCTCGGGAATATGCCCTTCTAGCACGCGGTCCTCCTGAGGTGACGACTCTGGAAGAACCGAAACCGCTCATTATTATGTAAACTATATGCTTCTTGTTGCGACTCAAATGTAAGCACCCCATCTTTCCCCCAGACATCTTTTATACGAGTAATCCCAATAGTGTCCCATTTATCGAACTCCTTGGTTTTCCAAAGGCTACCCAGCTTCTCGAATTCAACAGGGGGGTAGCCAGCGTCCGCCTACCTTCTCACCCTAAACATCGGTTAGCCGCGTGCCATACTTGCACCGCATTTGCAGTCGGGCCGGTTAAGGCAAACTTCCCGGTTTTAGCGTACAGGGCTCTGTCTATCATTCCTCCCGGCACCTTACTCTGGTCCATGGCAAATCCCGGGTTCCCGGGGAGGCCATAAACAATGTGGTTCACAGCCGCCAACTGCGAAGCCCAATAATATCTCTGCAAATCTGGGAGACCAATTCCACCATCATACCATGGGAGGGTTAACTTGGCGAACGCGATTCGGGGCCTACCATCCCATAGAAGCCGCTTCTGGAGAGTTTCTATCTCTTTAAAATAGAACGCCGGCACAGGGTCCATCGAATTCTGCAAAGCATATAAAAACCGGGGCAGGGCCATCATCTTGAAGAGGACGGCCCGACCGAGCATGGACAGCGGAAGAGCCTTCCAATGCTCCACATCCTTCCTGCATCTATCCAATGGGAAGGCCACATTTTTGGTAAATCGCAGCTGCGGATCCAGCGTGATATATATCCCCAAATACTTGAACCCTACCCTCTCAATCTGGATTGGGCACGATCGCGGTACCGATCCCCGACTAGGACAAAGAGCACCGACTTTGTCCAATTTATGGCTAGGCCTGAGTACCTGCCAAAAATATCCAGGACATCGAGGAAATTGCTAAGGGAGACTCTGGGATCGGTAAGGTAAAGCAGAACATAGTCTGCATAGAGCGATATCTTATCCTCCCATTCAGTCGTCCACAGTAGGCCCCGTATCAACCTGTCCCATCGGACCCATGCCGCCAGGGGCTCCATCGCTAGAGCGAAAAGCAACGGGGACAACGGGCATCCCTGCCTCGTGCCCCTCTTTAAAAAGAAGTCCCTTGACTTACAGTTATTAACCACCACTCTGCCTAGCGGTTCAGCATATAGCAATCGTACCCAACAGATAAACCCTGGCCCAAAGCCTAGTTTCGCCAATACTGCAAACAAATACCGCCAATCTACCCTGTCAAACGCCATGGTGGCATCTAGGGACACCACTACTGTTGATTCATCAAGGAAATCAAGACATGCCGCGAAGCATCAGCCTTGTGCTTTTCTAGAATAACCACGATGACCTTGGCGAGTCTTGGGAAATTCATTCATCTGATTAGAATGGCTTTAAAGGCAGCAAACGATCACAAACAAACCAGTGCCACCAGCGTGGCACAATAAGGGGATCAAGGCAGCCTCCCCTCAAATGAGCCATGATTCTATCCATCCGCCCTAAAGAAATCGCACCACATCAATGGCTTGAAATGGAAGGGATAAGGAGAATGATCCACAGACTGCTGTAGGAGAAAACTACCAAGGCCTACGAAGCTGTCTAAGAAACTTGGTGCAAGGACTTATGATAACGACCCGGGGCTGATGGTCCGATTGGGTGCAGCGGAGAGGGGATATATTACTTAAACAAAAAACGTTTTAACCAGCAGTCTTTATAGTTTTAATGTGATCATTGTTTTACTCACCAGTTTTATTCTTTCTTACTGTAATGATTTTAATTAATTGAACAGTTAATACATTCATTCATTCATACTGTTGGTTCATGAATCCGCAAGGAACCCCCTAGGATACTGTGAAGCCGCCGCAGATTCAGCGCCGTGTTACAACATGGCATAAACCCAGATTGATCCGGGTGAATCAAAGACGTGACCACCTTAACCAGTCGAGTGGCCAACAGTTTCGCCAAGATCTTGGGTTCTGCGTTGAGAAGTGATATAGGCCTATACGAGGAACATTGTGTCTTGGGCTTACCCACTTTATGTATAACCACAATGTTTGCAACCCGCTGATCATAGGGAAGTCTGCCCTCCTCCCTGCTCTCCAGGAACATAGCTCAAATATAGGGGGCAATGCGGCTGGCATTCAATTTATAGAGCTTGATCGATATCCCTTTAGGGCCCGTCGCCTTACCCGATTTTATTTGCCTTATGGCCTGCGCTACTTCGTCATCGGTGATAGGGGAATCAAGATATTTCCTATCCTCCTCTGATACCCGGCATAAGAATGTCTCTAATCATATCACCATTCTCAGCCTCAGAGTAGCCACTATAGGTGGTGTTTCTTGTTCACTTTGAGTATTGTCTTTGAGTTACATTTTATAACATCACCATATGTATCGGCTCCACAGACCCTGCCATTGCATGCATATCCTATATGTGGATATTTGCAGTCAGTATCTGTAACCGCAATTGTGGGTGAGGAACTTATTGAACTTCAGTCTTACCGTGTGGAGATCCAGAGTGCTTTACCCCACATTCCCTTTATTGTTAATGATTTGTGTGTGTGTATTTATATATATATATCTATATCTATATCTATATCCAAAACGACTCTCCGAACCACTTCCATCTTTGACAGCCGGCGAAGAAGGAGAACAGACCACAAGGATATGGCAAGAATGTTGCGTTCATTTCTCAATTGCCAAGTTCAGCAGGATGACGCGTTTTGGGCTTGAAAAGCCCTTGTTCACATAACTGTTCCCACAAACACATCACTTTTTTAAATGCTTAATTGTGTACACCTCTACACCATGTGACCCAGTCACGTGACTAGCAACAGTGAAGAAATACTGCATTAGTTACAGAAAAATCTTTCTTTTGAGTCAGAAAAAATTGCAATGATTTTCACAAAATACAATTTTTGATATGTCTGTAAAATACCATTAGAAACATTCGTGTATAAATACAAGAGTATCATTTCGACCGTTAAATTCAGTAATTACTGTATAAATACATTTAACATGATCCTGAGTTATGTTATAATCATAGTCTAAAGCTTCTACAAACATAATCCATTGTAAAATGCTCTGTATAAATCCAAAGCTATTGACCTCTAAATGTAATCATATAACAGTAATTTCATATCATCATCAATCTGATTCATACATCTGTAACATGTGCAAAAATACTATTTAAAAGGGTGTTATGTGCAAAAAATGGTGCGCTGTGCAAAGAAGTCTATTGGTGCAAATAACTAATGTAATGTGCAAACCGCATGATAAATAACATCTATTCATCACATCTACAACAATGAATCCTTATAAATAGGATAAAATATTGTTTAAGAAAATATAAATAGTGTCTAAAACTTTATCAATTGGTAAAATCAGTACAAAAGAGTTAAAATTCATCATACAAAAAACTTATTTACAATATTTATACAATCAAAGCCAAATGGAAATTGATGTAAAAAACCCAAGATTAGACTATTATTCATATATGTATACTCAGTTAATCCATTTTCCTCATTTAGTTTTATTCATGAAATTAGGAAACCTATGTTTCATGCGGAGATATGCAAATACACTTCCGATGCCAGCAATCCTACAAAAATTGTTCTATTACTTACATTATCCTAAGCTAAAACCAGGTAGATCTATACTGACAATCTTGGTAACTTGCGATTACAGAAAATGATGTAATTCCTCCGTGTTATTCAGCCCCCTCTGTCAAGGTTGGCACTCCGCAGGATCGGTGCGCCGTGATAAAGCTCCACCTCCGGACCTCCCGAACACCCTGAATATGTAATCACAGGGTGTTCAAGTGATACGGTGAGGGAAAAAACCCCAAAAAGGGGAAACAACCCGGGAAAGGAAAGGAAGGGGGCTGCTGGGAAAGGGAAGCTGTAAAACAAAGGTACACAGGTTAATGCAGTTCTTTAACCCTACACTCATTCAATTCTCGCTAAAAAAAAGGAAAAATATTTCACCTGCCCTTTTCTGCCCTTTGAGCTTCCAGCCAACACGTACTCCTCCTTCTCTCCTTCCCTACACAACATAAATGCCAACATTAGAGTCAATGAATAACGCAGTATCAATGGGAGTATAGAACACTAGGGAAAGTGACCTACCCCAGGGAGATTAACCTCCCGCTCCAAACAATCTCCAAAGTAATTATAGACCAGTGATATCGATTCCTTCATCCATACCACTGTTAAGCCCCAAACGCAGGAAAAGTCATAAGTAACCCCAAACACGGCAGGGCGTAGTTCCAGCACTACCGCCGTCCGCTTTGGTACTTGTAATCCACAAACAACAGTTAATCCAATCGTCATGAGTTCATGACGGTAATGTGGAGGAGCCCCCCCTAAATTCCGCCACTGGACGGATCTGAATCCACACGCTGCAGCCGACTTGCTACCACTCCTCCTCTCACTAGTCTTTAGTTTTTTAAATGCCCCAAAAAGAAGATAAACACCAGCACAAGCCAAGTCACTGAGCAGAAGCCCACATGAAGCAATCACAGAAGCGCCTGAGGAAAGGCGCGGTACTTTACCAAGACGACGATATCACCAGCCGGCAATACTGTCAGGAGATTCCTCAATCCAGAAGTTCAACAGCAGAACGAGCCGCAAGCGCTTCCGCAGGGAAACAGGAAAGAATCAAGTACACCCGCTCCGGCGCCCAGACTCGCTATAACCCATGTGCAGCAAAGAATCATGGGAGTTGTAGTCAGAGGCCCGAGCATCATGGGATGTGTAGTTCGGTAGGCGCAAGTTCAGTTCCTGACACCCTCAGCCATTTGCTATCCAATTCAAGTATAATTTTTGTTTCTAACTGGCGCAATTGCAGTTCACGATCGCCACCTCTACGCGATTTCGGGGTGGCGTGCCACCGGGTAGGCAGGGTCAGTATGTAAGATAGCACGAAGGTGCTGCAAAATCCTGACGTGCACCTGTAGCTTGGTACTCCCAACATAACTCAATCCACAGGTGCACGTCAGGACATACACAGCAAATTCTGTTCTGCAATCATAACTCCCTGAAATTGCTACATCCTGAGCACTGAAAGGAGTCCGAAAATGAGTAGTATTGACTCCGAACTTACACGCTCTACAACTGGAACATTTTCGAAATCCATTGGGCGGTTTGAGCCACATACTAGCAGAAAGTGTTTCAGGACTATTCTTATCT
Organism: Lissotriton helveticus; assembly: GCF_964261635.1. Lineage (NCBI taxonomy): Eukaryota > Metazoa > Chordata > Amphibia > Caudata > Salamandridae > Lissotriton > Lissotriton helveticus. Next base: position 351,670,998 of record NC_136059.1, on the reverse strand, counting down.
AGTTTTCTAACCATATTATTAGCTCTTCTGAATGTTATAATGGGACTACTAGATAGTTTTGGACCCAACACGTTAACAATTTTTGAGGATCGGCCAATTTTTCTTAACTATGGCTCAACTTCCTCTCTTCCCTACTGAACGTTGTTATTAGTCTAGGGCAAACAGTTTCTCCTGCATTTTCAGCAATGATCTCCCCTGGTTTAAGTACTGCTGCCGCAGAATCCTGAGACTCAAAAAGGCTTTCTCTAGATCTTTCTTCTGCCTTTTTAATTGCTTTTTGTAACAACTCATTGGAGTACCCTCGAACTTTCAATCGTGCAATTAAATCATTATTGGCACTTTACAAACTCAATTTCAGTGCTACATATGCGCTTTAATCTTAAAATTTCTCCATAAGGAATACTGGCAATCAAATGTTTGGGGTGCAAACTTGTGGCATGGAGGGTGGCGTTACCAGCTGTGGATTTCCTGTGTAAAGTTGTCTCAATTCTTTCATCTTCAATGTAAATCTTTACATCTAAAAATTCCGCACTAGTTTTATTAATGTGGGAGGTAAATTTAAGATTGAGATCATTCTGGTTAATATCATCCACAAAAACATGGGCTTCTGACTGTAATTTTTTCATCATACCATGTTTTGTGTTGCTTCTTCAGTACCTGTGTGTGTGTGTGTGTGTGTGTGTGTATATATATATATATATATATATATATCTCCATACCATGTTTAACAGGGCATATGATTAAGGCACAACTCGCCGAAACGCGTCATGCCGTAACCTTGCTGCAATAAACAAATCTTCGTGGTACCCCGCTGTGTCCCTCCGGTTTTATTCCTTGTGGAGCAACCCTTCTTTTGAAAAGAGATATATATATATATATATATATATCTGCACGTCCATCCTGGGTGTAGTTATTCTTAATGTTAAATTGCCTCTTGGGTACCCATCCTTTGAGTCTTAACCATCTTGTTTACTTATACAGCCTTCCCCTTTGGATCCCTTTTTCTCCTCTGACTTCCTGTGTGATCCTGGGCAGCGCTGCACTTCTTTCTGTGTACGTTTTCCACCCAGTTCTTGCCCAAGTCCCTGACTGTGTACCTGGCATAGTCCTGGACAGTCCCTGACAGTTGGTACCTTTTGTGTGTAATGTTTTAAACATTATAACCCACATGGCTCTTTGTGCTGTTTTGGCCAAAATAGTTATTTTGAATTAAAGTTTTTAAATAACAATGATGTTCATATTAACAATTTGTTTCAATAACTGCATTTATACTAAAACAAAATTCTCTGGGCAGGCTCGGTCAGATCTTTTAAAATAAATTTGGCCTGTGCTAACCAAGCAGTTGTGTACAACCATTATAGTTATGTGTATGATAAGAAACTGAAGAAGCTAGAGCAGTGGGAGTATTCAGAATACTTATTGTTTTACATTAGACATGCTTCCTTTTGTACAGCTGAGTGTTTATGGATTAGGGCTGTTGTATGCCGTTTTGTCACAAGCTTTAAAGTCCGTTTCTGTATCGACCTTTAATAGATGTGAAATTCTGCATTCTACCCCAGGTATAATTTCTGGACTAGTGTTAGGCAAATTTAATTAATTAAAAAGTCAACCGAGAGAGTTGCAATTTTGCATTCACCTTCAAGTGTGAAACATACACGATTTTGCCCAAAGGTCATAATTTTTCAATAGTTAGAGAATTCATTTTTTTAAAAAAACAACTGATTGTTGGAAGTAAAAACGTTTTTGTGTCAAAAAAGTGGTTTGATTAAATGTATTGCTGTACTCCTTTTTAGGTTTTGCCTAGCAAATGCGTACGAAGTACGCATGCGCTAGGAAAAACCTTATGTTTTTCTCTGTGGGGTCGGGTATCCGCCCCCTCCTCCCATTAGCTAGCTCCATAAATGGAGGCTAGCCATTGGGAGAGGGCTCTGTCCGTCAATCCCGGACCAGATTCGGGGGTGTTCCCGAGAATTTTTCGCTTTTGGCTACGTCAGCCGAAAGCCTGTTCTCGGGAACGCCCCCGAATCTGTGCTGGCATTGACGGCACCCGCCCTCATTGCAGCCGCCGTCATTTCGGAGCCCCGGAGGAGAAGTGCTGGCTGGTGCGGGGCTCCCGTGTGCTGAGGGAGCCCCGGGGGAAGAGACGGCAGGAGCGGAGCTGTGAAGCTGAATGCGTGCAGCCATTCAACATCGTGCAGCCGGTCCGCGTTTTGGGTTAGTTGTCCCAATAACTGAGGGGAAATATGCTCTATCCGGCCGAGAACCAAGATCTGGACCTCGGTACTTCTTAAAGGTACAGTGCATTTCAATTGCCATGTATTTACACCGCAGCGCTCTTTGCATTCATTGACATTCATCTAAAATGTATAAAGATGTATGCAGCTGTCTCGAATGTGGTATGAGAAGGTGGGAGATAAAACCACACATGTAAAATATTGTTTACTTATTCCTCAAGTTTACAAAGGCATATGTGTACTATACAAACGCCAGAAACGCAGGGGGAGGTATTGGAAGCAAACTAGCCACATTTGGAATTTGTTCCATCTCAGTATGTGTGTGTAAAATGTTTGTTTTACATATTAATGCCAGTGTCTTCGAAATGCAAGCATGTGGTTTAGTAATGTGGCAAACACTGGCACATGCCGCATTTGCGCGTGATGTTTTGTCAAGAGACTTTTTGTAGCCTTCCCATACTCCATGTATGTGTGTAGTGTCGACTGTGGAGAATTTGCTTGGACCCATGCACGGGAAGGGCCACTGTCGCACCTCTGCCTTCTGGGGGCTTTCAGGGACATAACATGGATTTGGGGAGACAGTGGACACCAAACCCAAGTCTTTTGTAAATAACATGTGTGATGTCCCTGGCTGAGTTCTTGGTGTTGACATGCTGGTAATCGCAGGAGACCAACAAAAACTTCATGCGTAGGGGTCAGAATGCATTTTTCGTTACGTCACTATGATTTTATGTCCAACAGGAAAAAACGTAATCTATTTTGAAGATCGACCCAGTGTTTCCATTGCCAAAACCGACAGCTCTGTTTTCATAATCAGAAACAGACATGTTTCATATATGCCGGCAGTCTGTATCTGCGCCTCAGAATGCATTCAGAGAAAATACATTTTAATCTCAGTGAAACCGAGATACTGGGAATAATGCATGCAATTAGGGTAAAAGAGGTTTGTAAATGTCAACCGAACCTTACAATGCAAGAGAACCATGGGCCAGTTGTATTATCTTTCCGGTTGCAAAAACGTTGCTTTCTGCCGTTTAGTGTCCGGGCCTGTTTTTAGCGCCCGGTTCTCCTCCTGCCTACACCGGTGCCTCACTGCTTTAGGATGGGGCTGCTCTCCCGGCTCTTGGGCTGGCTGCGCTCGCTCTTCTGGCGGGAGGAGATGGAGCTGACCCTGGTCGGGCTGCAGTACAGCGGCAAGACCAGCCTGGTGAACATCTTAGCGGTGAGTACTGGAGTTGATGGGGAAGGGAGATGTTTATTTTTGGAAGAGGCAGATGAGAGCGATGGTTGGAGGCTGGAAGGGAGCAAGTGGAGGCGGATGATGTGCTTTGAGCAGGTGGAGTGGTGTTTACATATGTGACTGTGTTTCTACTTGGCGTTTATCAAACCAGCGAGTGCATTCTGGGTGCTGTAGTCATGGTTTAGTTTAGTTGGAACAGCTATATTTATATGCCGAAGGAAAATGCTATTGGAAAACGTGTGTCCTTGGCGACTGCCATCTGGTAACCTCAGGGAAGAGTGGCTCATCAGTGTCAGTTCTCTCTATGTTCTTTCTTTGCTTTTTAGTATTTGTAATTGATACATGGATTTCCTAACGTATGTATGTTGCTTTTTATTAATGTTAATCGAAGGAACCTGAGTAAGTAATGTAGGTGCTGCAGAAATCATTGTGCACCCCAGGATCGAAAGCTGATAATATTTAAATACTCCAATTCTGACATCTCCGCCCAAGATTTGAGAATGATGGCCTTCGGGATGCTTTGAATGGCATGAAGGAAATGAAGCAAGTGGGGATCCATGTCACCTCATACTGTGTTCATGCCACTAAGAGCTTGTGAGGGACTAGTTTCAGATACCCAATCTAGTCCCTTTTTATGTATTTAAACATAACGTTCCTTACTTGTGTGGTATATTCAAAATATGTCCAGTGAATTTTCATCCAACTAATTTGTATGTCCAGATGCTCTTCTGTCGCTTCTTTGATCACTTTGTCCCGCCTGCATGCCCAGTCTAAACATCAGATTGCCAAAATTCTACAATAACTTCCACGTCACATTCTGCATTTGTCAATTGAGTGGTCTTTAAGGCGTTCAGAGATTACAGATTTGCTAGTCCACCTCAATCAAATTTGAATCCAATAGTTGACTTTCTTTTTTTTAAATTATTTATTTATTTATTGCAAGCAGGTCAGGATAGGTTTGTGCCGTCCACCCCTCCAGCCACCTACGAATGCACCGTGAATAATGGTGTTTGTGTATACACTTTTGAGCGTACTAATACATGTGTGTACATACTTATGTGTGTATGTACTATGTGTATGCGCCTGTGTGTTTGTGCGCGTGTCTGTGCGGGTTTCTTCATGTGTGTATGTCTGTCTGCGCATTGTGTGGCTGAGTGAGTGTGCCTGTGCGTGTCAGCTCGTCCGTCTGCATGTCTCTCAGTCTCTCTGCATATGTGTCTACGTGTTGAGTATCAGTGTGAGAGTGTGTATTGTGTGTCCCCGCCTGAGTGTAAAAAAATGTGCGTGCAGTGGGGCGGGCACACATTGCACAAGGGCTGTCGTGACGCCGTCGTGCCCCAAGAGGAGTGCACTATCCCAGGACACATTCTGTGTGTGTGGGGCTCGCAGTGTGTGGGGGGGGCTCGCAGTGTGTGTGGGGCTCTGTGTGGGTGTGTGTGGGGGGCTCTGTGTGTGTGGGGGGCTCTGTGTGGGTGTGTCTGTGGAGGGCTCTGTGTGTGTGTGGGGGGGGCTCTCTTTGGGTGTTTGTGTGTGGCATTTGCAAGAGATTAAGCTATTGGCATTGTAAATGACAATGCCATTTATTTATGTTAAAAAAAATAAAAATAAAAAAAATAATGTCAAGAGCAATGCCAATAGCTCTAACTTTAACAAAGGCAAAACCATTGCATTGTAAATGCTTGTTTCTTTTTTGCCTTCATTAGGAATGAGGGCATTGATGTGCAGCTCGTAAAACGAAGAGAATATGATGAAGAAACTGTTCGATGGGCAGATGCCGTTATATCAGCTGGAGGTAAACTTTATTGGGGTGTTCTAAATTATGTTATAGAGTTAGACTGCAGAACTTTGAAAACATGTTTTGTAGCAGGTGTCTTTTATATTCATGTGTTCTGCTTATGCTACCATCTTCTGGTTTAATCAGAGAGGTTCTCAAACCCGCTTTATCACAGATGTTCTGAATGTATTCATGCCTTAGAACCACCTTTATACTGCGTTTCTCCACCAACTTGTAAGGTCATACTGAAGTATTGTTAAAATAACTTATATTTATGCAGTACCATGTTGTAAATAATGGATATTACTTTTACCCAGTTCGATGGTCCTACATTTGCTTAACTCTGGATTTTGGATGGCTAAGTTGGCCTTGCCAGGATTCCAACTCATGACCTGCATATTAGTGCATATCCCAACAACAATTGTTTAACTCTTTCGAGTTATCCTGCTGGCTATTAGATCTGCTTAAAATTCCCACCGAAATTGGTGGGGTTAATGGAAGATACTGTACTGCTGTTTTGTGGCTAGCATCATACCCTATGAAAATTTGTAGCATTTTTAAAAACATTTGGGTTCTTTCAATAGGAGGATTGCAAGGGATAGAACTTCATTGAAGTTTAGTCTTGGTTACAGTAGTGAGTTACTGATAATCAATAGACGGACGGAGAAGTAATTTTAAGTCTTCACAGACCAGAAAGGCATTTTGAGCGACGGAACATGAAAACTGGTGAGTCATTCCTATGGCGAAGAACACCATCCTGTTAGTAAGTAGCTGTTTAAGATCTCCCCCCCCCCCCCCGTCCTATAGATTGCCATCTACAGACCAGACACGAAGAGTAAAATGCGGATATCGGAGGCATGGGCATTTATATAAAAAGGTAGATCTGGGGGTGTGGCAAGCCATCATGGCTTTGTATTCCGCGGATGGACGCTAATTTGATGGCATCTATCATTTAAAAACCATAATCGGACCGAGTTGGGACGGTGGCTCACTGAGGCTCCCTGACAATGTACCTCCCGAACCTCTGGAGAGAGAACCCTCGGTGCCAAACAGATGGAGACCGGATGGCCGAGGCAGTATGGCAGGCGCGACTGCTCATGCCTAGCTGGTGCCCAACCCATGTTGTGGCCTTGCCTTCCTGCATACCAAACGTGAACACCCCACTCTGGGTATCACGGCCACCGAGCGAAGTCTTTCATTGTTTAGAGTCGTTGATGTGGATGGCGGCACCATTGTGATTCAGCATCAGCGGCGAGGCAGTAAGGCGGTAGCCCAACTGGGAGACGCTCCCGAGTTAGTAGCGGGGAACTGCATAGGTCCCTGATTCCATAGCATACCTGAAAGAAAATGATAATCCCTACCTGGCGCTTCTGTAGCTGGCATGGCTGCGGAGGTTCTGCGGTACTGGATTCCTGACCCCAAGAGGGTAGTCGACTGGGGCCTCTGATCACTGGCTGTGATATCAGCTTTGCATGGCAGGCAGCACAACACCATGACACACCTTCATTTCCTCCCTGCAAAACGAGCGACAGTCTGGTGACTGGACATCATTAAAGGCAGCTGCCCAGCACTATATACTATGTGGGCCCTGGAGAGGTACATTTTGATGTAAAGCAGAGGGTGCCTCCTAAATCTCCTGAGGCACCTAGACAAGAGCGCGTTGCTGAGACTGCTACCCTAGGTTTGGGATTGAGTCTTCTCCCAGAGAGCTGCTTCGGACCGGATCCTCGTCTGGGCCTACATGGGATTGCTGTGATCTCTGGATTCTGTCAACACTGTGTCCCTTGCCTGCCTCTGTTGCGTAAGAAGGTCCAGGCCAACAGAGTTTTGAGTTATTTTGCATTAGCAGAGGTCAGTTCAGGGCTCAATAGCCTCTTCACTGGAGACAATATGGCACTAACGAAAGACTTCTTTCTTAAAAGGAATTTAAGAGCGAGCTATGGGAGAAACTCAAGACAGACATTGAAGTCTTCAAAGCGGAGGTTAATTCTCGCCTAGTTTCCCTCCAGGCCGATGTGGATTCGGTTGAGTTTCGTGCGCTGGCCATGGAGGCGAAACTTTTAGAGATGGCCCAACGGATGACACTGATGGAGTGGAAGATGTAACTCCTCCACTCCCAGCTGCAGGCTGCTCTCCTTAAGTGCGAAAATTTAGAGAATCGCTCCCATTGAGATAATATAAGAGTTTGGGACTTGGCGGAGGGAAGTGAGGGACCCGACTTCGCAGCTTTCATGGTTGGCCTTTTTTCTGTTGTCTTGGCTGATTTCCACCCGGAGCAGATCGAACTTGTGCATAGAGTGGGTCCGCAGGCTGCTGGTGAACGGAAGCTACCCAGGGATGTCCTGGCCAAGCTGAGTTTGATTAAAATGAAGGAACTGATCTTTCAGTTAGCTTAGAAATGCGACAATGTAATATTTGAAGGAGCGACATGTTCCCTATATCCGTTTAGGGCCCCGGCTACCCTGGCCGCAGATTACATTTGAGACCAGTCACTGCAGCGCTGAAAGACCCCCACATTAAATACAGATGGAACTACCCATTTGGTATTGCCTTAGAGTTTAATAACAAACATCATTTTACAGAGTTGAGTGGGGCTGTCTCATTATTGGTATAACTGACGTGGTGACTATGAGTAACAATACTCCCGGAGGGGCTTCCCCAAGGTTGGCTGAGACTGAGCACTCCTCTAGACCATGGCTCTCACAGAAGAAGGGTAGGAAAACTAATCCAAAATAATAAGGGGGTGCTCTATTCTTCCTTCCTGGGTGTTTCTTTGCTGACGGACCCCCCACTTCTCACCTCTTGGATACTCTGATAACGGTTCCCCCACTGGACTATTGGTCTCCCTGTGTGACATTGGTCCCTGTGGAAATGAGCAAAGGTTTGATCCTCTAGAAGGCTTGTCTGTAGGCGTAAGGATTCTAAGCTGTTTGTAAAGTTTAAGGTCTCTACCCTGTTGGTAGAGTTCTCAGCCACATATTCTGTGATGCAGTTCATGATGGACTCATGATTATTAGGTATGGTCTGCGGGGAACTAGAGCCGGTTTGTGTCCAATACCTGTTTAATTCCACAATAGATGTTACTAATAATTCGCCAAAGTGCTTATACTCTGTATTTCGGATGCTTTCTTTTTAGTTGGTTAGTTTTGCTGGCATGGAGGGATGCGGAATGTGGTGGGTGGGATAGGATGGGGAGATTGAGGAGGGGCGGAGCGGGGATGTAAGTCTTATTGAACCCTTGAATATTCGTATTGGAGCAACTCCTATCCCCAGGTTCAACTTTAAACTCCTGATATGACGTTAAGTATCTTTACGTGAAATATTAGGGGTTTAAACTCTCCCAATAAACAACACCAGCTTTCGAAATACCTCGGTGATCACCATTTTGATATAGTAGCCCTTTAAGAAACGCATCTTAAACGGAGTTAAAAGAAGAGACAACATCACAAATCCTATCCACTTATTTATAGATCCTCTACCGTTTCCAAACATATAAAGGGGTGGCGTTACTATTTCACTTCTCGGTTAAATTTAATACTTTGTGCAGCAAGACAGGTAAGGAGGAGAGGATTTTAATGGTTAAAGGGCTAAGTGTACTATAGCTGCAATATGTGCCCCTAATGCGGGGCAATTTCTTTTGGCCTTCCTCTACTTGCTTGGGCGGCTTTGCTGAAGGAGACATAATATTGCTGGGAGACTTTAACATGATTTAGGACCCTGCTTTGGATACAACCCATTCACACAGATCCCAGACCGGCATCTTTACCAAGGCTGCCAGTTCAGCCCTCCACCACTTGGGCTTAATAGACGTATGGAGGGAACTTTACCCTACCACATGTGACTACACCTTTTTTCACACTTCAATAGAACATAATCTAGGATTGACCATACTTTGATCAGCCAACAGCTACACTATCCCGTTCCATCTGCACTAATGCATCCAATTATATTATCCAACAACGCACCATTAGAGGTTATACTCTCTGGGCCTAAGCTAAAATCTGGATTTCGCAGGTGATACTTCCCCAATTATATATTTATCTATCTATATTTGCGATAGATCATTTATTTCGCAATGAAATTCGGAAAACAATTAAATAATTTTTTTCAATGAATGACTTTAGTGACATTTCATACTCCACCACATGGGACGCATTTAGAGCAAATATCCGGGTTAAGCGTATCTCTCTGTCAACTTCAGATCAACAAAAAGTCAAGTAGAGACCGACATTGTAGGAGGGACCCCTAACTGAGAAGGCCCGTAAGGCCAGACCCACTCTTGGTCTCTAGAGGAAGGTGATGGCCCTGAAGGGGAAGATTCAGGCTATATATGCTAATAGAGCCAAAATTACCCTTTTATGCCTGAGGAAGACTACCTACTAACGATGTAACAAAGTAGGCTCTCACCTTGCTTGCCAGTTAAGAATTAAACAGGAACAGACCTAGATAGGATGGAAAGGGGACTGTGTTTCATTCAGAGGAAGAGAAAGTAGGAATCTTCTGAGACTATCAGTAGCAGCTCTACACTCCTGACTCTTTGAATGCGGGCGATCAATCACGTTCCTAAATTCAGTCAACATTCCACGACTCTCCTTGGAGGCGCGCAGTAGTTTGATTAATCCGATTTCGAGACAGGAGGACCAGAATGGGATCGACTCACTCAAGCTCCTTAAAGCACCTTGCCCTGACGGATTTAACGCTCACTTTTATAAGATAGTTAGCTTTGACCTTACCCCCTATCTGATGGAACTCTTTAATTAAGTAACATATTCTCAAGTGGTGACCCCAACAATGACTGTTGTTTTAATTTAGGTCTTTCCTAAACCAGGGAAGTAGTATATAGGGATACCTTCACTTCAACTCTGGCCTTAATTTTGACAGCTCCGGCCAGGAATCCTGGCTTTAAATATGATGGGTCTAGTCTTAATTATGACAGGCCTAGTCTTAAACTTGTGTGTGGAAAATTTGACAGCTCTGGCTGGAAACCCTGGCCTTAAATGTTGACAGGGCCTGGGCGCAGGCTGTTGGCATTAAACAGGCCTGGTTTTAAAAGGGGTGTGACATGTAGGGATATTCCCAAGAAGTAACAGGCTGCAAAACATGTGGTAATTGTGTACATGTTTTAAAAGTGCATAGGAAAGTGCGTGCAGGCTGGAAATGTCTGTGCATGTTTAAAACTGGAGTTGCAGACAGCTGCAGGCTGAGCAGGCCTGAGTCCCCAACCCTGTGTGTTGGGAAGGTGTTTTTTCTGTTTGAAAAAAAGGGATCTTTTAAAATGTAATTGGTTGGAAACCCTAGGGTGTTTTAAAAAGCACAAGCCGTGTTCACTTTTCCCAGGAAGGCTTGGGCCTGTGAAGGCTTGGGCTTGTTATAAAATAATGAACCACAGCCACCCCTGAGATGTTGAAAAAGACAGATGTCGTGTAGAGGCTTCCCCATGAGAACCTGAAACAGGATGCCAAGTGCTCGGACGTAATTCACACAACTCCAAAGCCCCTGGGCCGAAACTGGACATGCTGGCAGGAATTTTGACAGTTTAGGCCAAGACGTGATGACTCTGGCTGGAAACCCTGGCCTTAAATTTTGACAGGGCCTGGGCGCAGGCTGTTGGCCTTAAACAGTCCTGGCCTTAAAAGGGGGGTGACATGTAGGGATATTCCCAAGAAGTAACAGGATGCAAAACATGTGGTAATTGTGTACATGTTTAAAAAAAAAAAGTGCATAGGAAAGTGCATGTTTAAAACTGGGGGGTTGCAGACAGCTGAAGGCTGAACAGCTGCTGAGCAGGCCTGAGTCCCCAGCCCCAGGGTGTGGGAGATATTTTTTATGTTTGAAAAAAAAAGGGGAGCTTTTAAATTGTAATTAGTTGGAAACCCATAGTGTGTTTTAAAAAGCACAAGCCATGTTCAGCCACCCTGAGCTTTGAGATGTTGAAAAAGACAGATGTCGTGGCAAGGCTTCCCATGAGAACCTGAAACAGGATGCCAAGTGCTCGGACGTAATTCACACACCTCCAAAGCCCCTGGGCCGAAACTGGACATGTTGGCAGGAATTTTGACAGTTTAGGCCAAGACTTGATGACTCTGGCTGGAAAGATGACCTGTGATGGGTTTAGTGCTGGGACAGAGGTCGGCGCCAACCCTTGGATCTTAAGGTAAGAATGGACCTGAGTAACTTCTACCAAATTGAAGCCGCCTGTGACAATTTAAGGAAGGTAAATAAAGCATGGGGCAAGGATGTATGTGTATGTGGTATTTAAAGTATACAAAACTGTAGTTTTGAAAATGCTAAATAGTACTTTGTAAACTGTTAATGTTTAAGGCGTTGCAACATGTTTAATGTGAATAAGGGTGCCAATGAAGTTTTTTTTACAAGACGTGAAATGTAATGTAAATGTATTTAAAATGAATAAAGGCTGTGTTGAAGGTTTGAGTTTAAAGCTATGTGTGTAGACATTTAATGTTAATAGAGGCGGTGTTGTTGGGCTGGCGCAAGTTTGCAGGGTTTTGTATTTAAGGGGCATAATGTTGTAGGCTTTAGGAGGGTACATGCAGAGGTGAACGTGTATTTTTACAAGGCATAGAAACATTTTACCAAGATGTTGTACATTTAATGCTAATAAATGTTAGAGGCTACTACTGCTTTAGGGGTCCCAGAGCCAGCAAAATAAAATACACTGCATACAATTTCAAAATAAGGAAAGCATTATTGTACTCACCAAGCCAGTGTTGAGAGTCGGAGGGGTCCATGGGTCCTTGCTGGTCCTTGGGGGGGGGGGGGGTCATGAGGGCCATGTATTTCTTTTTTTTTTTTTAAATAAGCCCTGTGTACAGTTGTCGAGGGAGGCTCCTGGTGGGGCGTCATGGTCCTTTGGGGGTGTTAGGGGTCTGAGGCCCTTTTTAAAATAAGCCCCGAGCCCGCGTGTACAAGGCGCTGCTCGGGGGTGTTGTGCGGCTGGCTCTGTGTGTCCCTGGGCCTCCGTGGACCGAGTGCCCGAGTTTTTTAGCTTTTTTTCTAAAATGCCCCTGAGCTCGCTTGCGGCTGGCGCTGCTCGGGGGTGCGAGGGTCCTGGTGTCCTGGGGCTCAGGGCCCCAAATGCCGCTTTGTGTTGCATTTTTTTTTTAAATGCCCCCGAGCCCGCTTGCACAAGGCGCTGCTCAGGGCTGCGAGGGTCCTGGGGCTCTGGGCCCCGAGTGCCGAGTTTACAGCTTTTTTTCTAAAATGCCCCCGAGCCCGCTTGCGGCAAGCGCTGCTCTGTGTGTCCCGGGGCCTCCGGGGCCCGAGTTTTGCTGCTTTTTCTTTCTAAAAGGCCCCCGAGCCCGCTTGCAGATGGCGCTGCTCGGGGGTGTTGTGAGGCTGTCTCCGGGGTCGTGCTGATCCTTTGCAGGGTCCTGGGGCATTTCCAAACAGCCCACGTGGATCCATCGGGTCAGCGGCGGCATGGCGGCTGAGTGCTTCGCAGGGACTGCTGTGCAAGGCCTGCACCAACTCATCACTGACGGGGCGGTCCTTGCACAGCAGTCTCGTGTAAGCTACATTTATTTATTCGCTTTTATATAGCGCAGACTTTACCCGAAGGCTTCAGAGCGCTTCACAAAAGGAACAGAAAAATTACAAATGAACAAAATGACAAAAGCAGACGATAAGTTACATGAGGTAAAAGTGACAATTGTGAGCAAACAAAATACATGAATAGCAAAACAGTGTTTTACAAGAGAAAAGTGACGTGTAACAAGTTACAAAAGGGTACAATACACAGGTACAAGGATAATACTGCAAACAATGGGCAAAAGTGACATTTGTGAGCAAACAAAATACATGAGGTAGCAAACGGAGCAGACGTTAATATACATAAGAAAAAAGTGACATGTGTGCAGGCTGCAAGAGAAAACCAAGTACAATTAGCGGCATAATACTGCAATATAAGGTAGGTAGGTGTGTGTGTGTGTGTGTGTGTGTTAGTGTGTGTGTGTGTTAGCATGTGTGTGTGTGTGTGTATGTGTTAGTGTGTGTGTGTGTGTATGTGTGTGTATGTGTTAGTGTGTGAGTGTGTGTGGGTGTGTGTGTGTGGGTGTGTGTGTGTAGGTGTGTGTGTGTGTGTGTGTGTGTGTGTGTGTGTGTGGGTGTGTGTGTGTGTGTGTAGGTGTGTGTAGGTGTGTGTGTGTGTGTGTGTGTGTGTGTGTGTGTGTGTGTGTGTGTGTGTGTGTAGGTGTGTGTAGGTGTGTGTGTAGGTGTGTGTGTGTGTGTGTGTGTGTGTGTGTGTGTGTGTGTGTGTGTGTTAGTGTGTGTTAGTGCTAGTATCCTTGTGGGGACTTGGGTGTGGTAACACACTTACGCTGTGGGGACTTGATTGCACTGGGGGGACCTGAACCCAGATCCCGACAAGGTAAAGTCTTCTAAATGCTTTTAAATGAGTTCATAAACATCTGTGCCAATTGTTACAATTTTTTTTTTTAATTTGCCTTGTGGGGACCTGTTTTTTAGAAAGTGTGTTTATTTTTTTGCACGCTCTGCCCCCGTAGACCGGAGGTGGTACTGCAGCCTTAAAAACACAGCATATTAAACACACTACAGCAATTGGATTACATCTTGCAACAAAGAAGATAGTGATTTTAAAGAAGCATACCAATTAGAAAACATAATACATGAATACAAATGCCTTTTTTAAATGTATATAACCCATTTTCCTTTTTTTTTTTTTTTAGAAACAAATTAATCTAATGATGTTGCACTTTTAATTTTTGGGTGGCTATTTTCTTTGAAAAGCATAGACATGCAAAATTAATAGAAGCCTATTTTTTACATTTCAAAAACCACTTTAGCCTCTGACTCTTGCATTGACAGTCAATACAGTTTGCCTGGTTGCTGCACTGCATTATGCAAAATGCGCAAATCTGTCCCGAACTTACTGTGTAGCACACAATGTGCCTCCTTTATCCATGCACACAGAGCATTCCATCTCTCACTGTGCATCATATGATATATGCAGCCCCCTCCATACATGTGCTTAATGCTTCCTATCAATTACTGTGTAGCACACAATGTGAGCAGCCTCCAGATTTGATGTGCACAGAGCATTTCAGCTGTGGAACTGCAGGAATTTTTGTGTGCATTCTCCTCCACGCGTGTGCCTACTGTTTTCCATCACGCAGTCTACAGTAAAGGATGTCAGCAGCCTTGTGTGTACACACACACACACACACACACACACACACACTCACACTCACACTCACACTCACACACACACACACACTCACACTCACACACACACACATATTCCATCACTCACTGCGCAGCACACAGTGTGAAGCCTCCGCCATGTACACACTACAATCTATCACGGAGTACCACACAGTGTGAGTGGCCTCCGCCATCCATGTGCACACTGCCTTCCATATGATTTACTGTTCAATACAAAATATGTGCAGCCCCATTATCCATGTGCTCACTAGCTCTCAGCATTTACTGGGAAGCACAAAATATGTGCATCCTCATCTATTCATGGGCAGACCACTTTCCATTAAACACTCTTCGACACACAATATTTGAAGCATCCTTTGTCCATGCGCCCACTGCATTCCATCACTCACTGTGCAGCACAGAATTTGGGCAGTCTCTGCCATTCCATGTGCATGCCACTTTCCATCTCTTACTCTGCAGCACCCAATGTGTGCAGCCTCTGCCATCCAAGTGTCCACTACAGGCCATCAATCACTGTGCAACACACAGTGTGTGAAGCCTCCTCCATCTCCTAGGGTTTGAGCCTCATAGCCTGCCCCTGTTTTTTCCACATAACCGACAGGACCACTCTCTGAGATCCTGACCGATGTAGAGCATCTTTTCCTACTCTTGTAGGTGATAGGCTGTGTATGTAAGGGAAGAGGTGTTGTGCAGTGGCCAGGGTACCTGACTCTGGACCAAAGGGTTCACAGTTCGGTCCCTGGCCCCAGCAGCAGGTTAGCCCAGCGCCATGTGACTCTGGGCAATAGCTTGCCTAATCTTCCAAACGCCCCCCAGCGCCAGGACATCTCTCCGAAGGTAGCTGTGCGCATTAACAAATGCTGGCATTTATTTATGCTGCTGCTCTGACAGTTTCTACGGTGATGCAACCTTCATTGCAGCTGAGCTGTGGAATACAGGTGTGTGATCATACATCGTGCACCATGACATCGCGGGCTTTAACCCCGCGGTGAATACTTCGCCATCTTTTACATCGCACGGTGTTAGAATGGCAACGCGCTGATTCCTATTGGCAAGCATGAAAGATCGCCGGCGCTTAAATCGCACACGGCATGACAACGTGATACATAATTATGCACACATTTCTTCTATTTAATTATTACAGGTCGCCGACCCCGACAGTTTTAAGATAGACACACACGCACCAAAAAGTATGCCAGCAAGCTTAAGTAATCTATGGCAATTTTAATTTTATTTGCTCAGCACATGATTTAAGATTTAAACTAATGCAGCCAAATGGATTTGTCTTCTTTGCTATATGATTTTTTCATTGAAAGTAACATTTCTCTGTGTTTATGATGGTAATAGTGCACATTTTCCAGAACGTAAATAATCGCCTCCGAAATGAAATGGAGAAGTTAACAATCTCATTACTGTGAAATCAAAAATCTTCATTCGGCAGATAAAGAAGGTACTGGATGAATTGGTATTTTGAGTAATGCAGAAAGAATACACATCTGAATGTTTTCCCACGTACACATATACCCAGGAGAGACTGTCAAAACGTGCAAGAGTAAACATAATGGAATTTTTGCAGAAGTACACATTTCTGCGATTATTCCACTTTTCTAATTTTTAACACTGGTAATACTGCTGCAGTACCTCCTCCAGAGATGAAAGCACCATGCTATATCGAATTCTGGTAGTGATATTACCAAATCTCCGGCGCCTGTCAAATCACCTTCCTTTGATGGGAGTCCTATGCACTGGAGGGTCTCACGCATGCGTATGCTCCAAAAACCTCGATTTTGTCACATGCCAGGACCAGCATGCTAATTTGTGCTATAAACTCCGGCAGTTCTGCAACCAAACTCTGGTAAGGCTGTCTGCTGACAGACAGTTTCACACTCCCGAGTAAAGTGCAGTAGCGAAAGGTCATGGGTAGAAAACCTGGCCTGGCAGGAATAAGTGCCAAAGTCAAAACTGTGCATTAAACACGAGGCATTAAATATTCCAGGAGTGGAAACGTGTAATTTCGCAGTTTAAAAAAACAGAACTCCCGCAACTGATGTGAGTGTTGGCATGGACAAAAGCACCACTTGACTCATCAGCCGAGCTGCTGCATAGGGTTGAGAGGTGTGGCGTCGAGAGCACAGTGAAACTCATAATGAGTGGTCGAGTGGAGATGGCTTGGATTTTGAATGCAGGAAGGAGTTTGAGTGATTGACATAGGTTTGACACACTTGATGCAGTTTCAATCCGCACACTTTCCAAACTGTAAGCTAAGCTTTGTAGGTAGATACAGTTTCAACATTTTTGTGAATTATCCAGGATCATAATGAGCATTTCTTGTATTGTTAGAAGGCCGTCACATCTTGCAAAAAAGACTTTATTAGTATTTTGTTAAATGCATCCACCCATCATGCATCCATCCATCCACAATTTTGCTCATCCATGCATCCATCCATCCACAATTTTGCTCATCCATGCATCCATCCATCCACAATTTTGCTCATCCATGCATACATCCATCCACCCATCCCCCCACCCACCCACCCACCCATCACGCATCCATCACCAATTGTCACCAACACCCACCCAGTCCTCCATCCACCCACACTTTTGAATTTTTTGCCATCCATGCATCCATCCACCCACCGATCGATCCACCAAGTAAGCATCCATCATGCATCCAGCCATCCACAATTTTAGTCATCCTTGCATCCATACACCCATCCACCCACCCATCCATCATGCAACAACCACCCACCCACCATACATCCATCCATCCATCAACCCATCATGGATCCTTCCACGGTTTTCCCCACCCATCCATCCATCCAGCCACCCACACTTTTGCAATTTTGGTCATCCAGGCATCCATCCACCCATCCATCATGCATCCATCACCAATTGTCGTCCCCCACAAACCCACCCACCACCCACCCACACAGTCATCAATCCACCCACACTTTTGCAATTTTGGTCATCCATGCATCCAGCCACCCGTTGAGCCATCCACCCATCATGCATCCATCCACTTTTGCACCCATCCACCAACCAAACAGTCATCCATCCACCCATCCATCCAGCCACATTAAATCCCAGGACATATGAGGGTACTAAGCCTCATATGTCCTGGGATTTAATGTATCTAAGCCGCAACTAAATCAGCTGCCCGCAGGTTATTCGAAAAGCAACACTGAACCCTTTTAACCCACAAAAAATAAAGTGAATATCTCTAACAATCCTGCATGAAAACATCTTTGCAAATAATGTATTCCTTTAATTGGGAGCAATCATAAGGAATGTTTTCTTTAAAAATAAAACTCACATTTATTGAAGAATGTGTTACAGCATACATAGAACATTTCATGGATTTATAATTGTGGCTTGCAAAAAACAGCTCTGAACTGAAAACTTTGACGAAGGATTGCCTCCGTCTAGGTGTATGTGTTTCAATGTTTTTGCTTTCAGAGTCTCAAGTCGGTCACACCCAGAAGCAGGCATCTGTCTTTTAACTTTACAGACTTGCTTTCCATTACACCTAGTCCCATCCCCCAGTCTGGAATTCTTGGCCGTCTCCAGCCGGCTTCTGCATACTGGTCTCTTCTCATGATAATGACGCTTTTATGATGTGTGATTAGCACCTCTCCTGCAGCCTGTCCTAAACAGCTGTTTTGGGTGTGTGCTCAGTTGCAAGGAAAGAATCAGGTTTTCTCGAGCAACATTTTTTTGTTGAAGCACGTATTAGCGCTGGCACTTTTAGGCATCTGTTTAAATTATATTCCTGTTTTATTTAGCTAAAATCATGTGTATCTGAACAAAAGCACATAACTTCCTTTATCTGCTAACATTAATGGCATTATTGCTATGGAAACTGACATTTACAAACTTGTATTTTAAGTAGCGTGTAGAAGTTACTTTTACTTTAAAACTGAATTTTAAAACAGCTAGGGTGGTGGTTGTCCCTATGGACTTTTAATTCTAGAGGCGCACAAAATTGCTAAATTTTCCACCCTAAAATGCCAATGTTTGGGAAATTGCACTTTAGGGCAATATCTCACTTGCCTTTTTTACCCTGACAGTGAGAGCAGATTTTGTTTTGAATTCGAGCTGTTGGCATAACAGGTGTGTCTTCAGTGGTTTTTGAGAGCTAGTAAGTTGGGTCTGCTTCCAGTACTCTTTATATGCCTGCTACATGTGCCTAGAATGGGGCGCTGCAGGTACAACCCCACAAAGGATTTGGCAAAGCGGCGCCTTAGTAGCAGCATCTGACTTCGATCCTATGTAGATTTTAGATTATGCATCAGCATAAGTACGCTTTCACATTTAAGTGTAATAAATGCTGATAACATCTCATCATTTGGGAAGAAAGCTGTTCCATGCATTCAGCAAGCATCATGTTATGTTATTATAGAGAAATGTACTATGCACAGGAGTTAGACGCTGGTTCCTGAGTTCCTATTCACATTCTATGTGTATTCCACGGGAAACACCCGTTACAAAGAATGCATTACTTCGTGGTGCAATCGCAACGCGACTTTTACATCGCGGACGGCTTTACAACGCATGCTAGAACGGCGCAATGACATATACATCGCTAGCGATTACATCGCTAGCGATGACAACGCTGGCAACAGCAATGAAAACACGGTGGCTCATCTATCTGCAGGTCGGGCAAGTTAAATAAAGCTGATTGGATTTGAAACACTTCCAGTGGCAGGACTCCAGTACATGTTATGTTCCAGTTTATGTTATTATTACAATGATTGTATATGAAACATACATATAATTGGTGATGGTTGCATGGTGGATGGGTGGTTGGATGGCTGGATGGATGCATGATGGATGGATGGATCGATGGGTGGATGCATGGATCACCAAAATGGTAAACATGTTGGTGGATGGATGACTGGGTGGGTGGCGACAATTGATGATGGATGCATGATGGATGGGTGGCTGGATGGATGGGTGGATGGATGACTGTTTGGTTGGTGGATGGGTGCAAAAGTGGATGGATGCATGATGGGTGGATGGCTCAACGGGTGGCTGGATGCATGGATGACCAAAATTGCAAAAGTGTGGGTGGATTGATGACTGTGTGGGTGGGTGGGTGGTGGGTGGGTTTGTGGGTGACGACAATTGGTGATGGATGCATGATGGATGGGTGGATGGATGCCTGGATGACCAAAATTGCAAAAGTGTGGGTGGCTGGATGGATGGGTGGGGAAAACCGTGGAAGGATCCATGATGGGTTGATGGATGGATGGATGGATGGATGGATGGATGGATGGTGGGTGGGTGGTTGTTGCATGATGGATGGGTGGGTGGATGGGTGTATGGATGCAAGGATGACCAAAATTGTGGATGGCTGGATGCATGATGGATGCTTACTTGGTGGATCGATCGGTGGGTGGATGGATGCATGGATGGCAAAAAATTCAAAAGTGTGGGTGGATGGAGGACTGGGTGGGTGTTGGTGACAATTGGTGATGGATGCGTGATGGGTGGGTGGGTGGGGGGATGGGTGGATGGATGTATGCATGGATGAGCAAAATTGTGGATGGATGGATGCATGGATGAGCAAAATTGTGGATGGATGGATGCATGATGGGTGGATGCATTTAACAAAATACTAATAAAGTCTTTTTTGCAAGATGTGACGGCCTTCTAACAATACAAGAAATGCTCATTATGATCCTGGATAATTCACAAAAATGTTGAAACTGTATCTACCTACAAAGCTTAGCTTACAGTTTGGAAAGTGTGCGGATTGAAACTGCATCAAGTGTGTCAAACCTATGTCAATCACTCAAACTCCTTCCTGCATTCAAAATCCAAGCCATCTCCACTCGACCACTCATTATGAGTTTCACTGTGCTCTCGACGCCACACCTCTCAACCCTATGCAGCAGCTTGGCTGATGAGTCAAGTGGTGCTTTTGTCCATGCCAACACTCACATCAGTTGCGGGAGTTCTGTTTTTTTAAACTGCGAAATTACACGTTTCCACTCCTGGAATATTTAATGCCTCGTGTTTAATGCACAGTTTTGACTTTGGCACTTATTCCTGCCAGGCCAGGTTTTCTACCCATGACCTTTCGCTACTGCACTTTACTCGGGAGTGTGAAACTGTCTGTCAGCAGACAGCCTTACCAGAGTTTGGTTGCAGAACTGCCGGAGTTTATAGCACAAATTAGCATGCTGGTCCTGGCATGTGACAAAATCGAGGTTTTTGGAGCATACGCATGCGTGAGACCCTCCAGTGCATAGGACTCCCATCAAAGGAAGGTGATTTGACAGGCGCCGGAGATTTGGTAATATCACTACCAGAATTCGATATAGCATGGTGCTTTCATCTCTGGAGGAGGTACTGCAGCAGTATTACCAGTGTTAAAAATTAGAAAAGTGGAATAATCGCAGAAATGTGTACTTCTGCAAAAATTCCATTATGTTTACTCTTGCACGTTTTGACAGTCTCTCCTGGGTATATGTGTACGTGGGAAAACATTCAGATGTGTATTCTTTCTGCATTACTCAAAATACCAATTCATCCAGTACCTTCTTTATCTGCCGAATGAAGATTTTTGATTTCACAGTAATGAGATTGTTAACTTCTCCATTTCATTTCGGAGGCGATTATTTACGTTCTGGAAAATGTGCACTATTACCATCATAAACACAGAGAAATGTTACTTTCAATGAAAAAATCATATAGCAAAGAAGACAAATCCATTTGGCTGCATTAGTTTAAATCTTAAATCATGTGCTGAGCAAATAAAATTAAAATTGCCATAGATTACTTAAGCTTGCTGGCATACTTTTTGGTGCGTGTGTGTCTATCTTAAAACTGTCGGGGTCGGCGACCTGTAATAATTAAATAGAAGAAATGTGTGCATAATTATGAATCACGTTGTCATGCCGTGTGCGATTTAAGCGCCGGCGATCTTTCATGCTTGCCAATAGGAATCAGCGCGTTGCCATTCTAACACCGTGCGATGTAAAAGATGGCGAAGTGTTGGGCTTTGCTAAGTATTCACCGCGGGGTTAAAGCCCGCGATGTCATGGTGCACGATGTATGATCACACACCTGTATTCCACAGCTCAGCTGCAATGAAGGTTGCATCACCGTAGAAACTGTCAGAGCAGCAGCATAAATAAATGCCAGCATTTGTTAATGCGCACAGCTACCTTCGGAGAGATGTCCTGGCGCTGGGGGGCGTTTGGAAGATTAGGCAAGCTATTGCCCAGAGTCACATGGCGCTGGGCTAACCTGCTGCTGGGGCCAGGGACCGAACTGTGAACCCTTTGGTCCAGAGTCAGGTACCCTGGCCACTGCACAACACCTCTTCCCTTACATACACAGCCTATCACCTACAAGAGTAGGAAAAGATGCTCTACATCGGTCAGGATCTCAGAGAGTGGTCCTGTCGGTTATGTGGAAAAAACAGGGGCAGGCTATGAGGCTCAAACCCTAGGAGATGGAGGAGGCTTCACACACTGTGTGTTGCACAGTGATTGATGGCCTGTAGTGGACACTTGGATGGCAGAGGCTGCACACATTGGGTGCTGCAGAGTAAGAGATGGAAAGTGGCATGCACATGGAATGGCAGAGACTGCCCAAATTCTGTGCTGCACAGTGAGTGATGGAATGCAGTGGGCGCATGGACAAAGGATGCTTCAAATATTGTGTGTCGAAGAGTGTTTAATGGAAAGTGGTCTGCCCATGAATAGATGAGGATGCACATATTTTGTGCTTCCCAGTAAATGCTGAGAGCTAGTGAGCACATGGATAATGGGGCTGCACATATTTTTTATTGAACAGTAAATCATATGGAAGGCAGTGTGCACATGGATGGCGGAGGCCACTCACACTGTGTGGTACTCCGTGATGGATTGTAGTGTGTACATGGCGGAGGCTTCACACTGTGCTGCGCAGTGAGTGATGGAATATGTGTGTGTGTGAGTGTGAGTGTGTGTGTGTGTGTGTGTGTGTGTGTGTGTGTGTGTACACACAAGGCTGCTGACATCCTTTACTGTAGACTGCGTGATGGAAAACAGTAGGCACACGCGTGGAGGAGAATGCACACAAAAATTCCTGCAGTTCCACAGCTGAAATGCTCTGTGCACATCAAATCTGGAGGCTGCTCACATTGTGTGCTACACAGTAATTGATAGGAAGCATTAAGCACATGTATGGAGGGGGCTGCATATATCATATGATGCACAGTGAGAGATGGAATGCTCTGTGTGCATGGATAAAGGAGGCACGTTGTGTGCTACACAGTAAGTTCGGGACAGATTTGCGCATTTTGCATAATGCAGTGCAGCAACCAGGCAAACTGTATTGACTGTCAATGCAAGAGTCAGAGGCTAAAGTGGTTTTTGAAATGTAAAAAATAGGCTTCTATTAATTTTGCATGTCTATGCTTTTCAAAGAAAATAGCCACCCAAAAATTAAAAGTGCAACATCATTAGATTAATTTGTTTCTAAAAAAAAGAAAAAAAAAGGAAAATGGGTTATATACATTTAAAAAAGGCATTTGTATTCATGTATTATGTTTTCTAATTGGTATGCTTCTTTAAAATCACTATCTTCTTTGTTGCAAGATGTAATCCAATTGCTGTAGTGTGTTTAATATGCTGTGTTTTTAAGGCTGCAGTACCACCTCCGGTCTACGGGGGCAGAGCGTGCAAAAAAATAAACACACTTTCTAAAAAACAGGTCCCCACAAGGCAAATTAAAAAAAAAATTGTAACAATTGGCACAGATGTTTATGAACTCATTTAAAAGCATTTAGAAGACTTTACCTTGTGGGGATCTGGGTTCAGGTCCCCCCCGTGCAATCAAGTCCCCACAGCGTGAGTGTGTTACCACACTTTTTTCTTATGTATATTAACGTCTGCTCCGTTTGCTACCTCATGTATTTTGTTTGCTCATAAATGTCACTTTTGCCCATTGTTTGCAGTATTATCCTTGTACCTGTGTATTGTACCCTTTTGTAACTTGTTACACGTCACTTTTCTCTTGTAAAACACTGTTTTGCTATTCATGTATTTTGTTTGCTCACAATTGTCACTTTTACCTCATGTAACTTATCGTCTGCTTTTGTCATTTTGTTCATTTGTAATTTTTCTGTTCCTTTTGTGAAGCGCTCTGAAGCCTTCGGGTAAAGTCTGCGCTATATAAAAGCGAATAAATAAATGTAGCTTACACGAGACTGCTGTGCAAGGACCGCCCCGTCAGTGATGAGTTGGTGCAGGCCTTGCACAGCAGTCCCTGCGAAGCACTCAGCCGCCATGCCGCCGCTGACCCGATGGATCCACGTGGGCTGTTTGGAAATGCCCCAGGACCCTGCAAAGGATCAGCACGACCCCGGAGACAGCCTCACAACACCCCCGAGCAGCGCCATCTGCAAGCGGGCTCAGGGGCCTTTTAGAAAGAAAAAGCAGCAAAACTCGGGCCCCGGAGGCCCCGGGACACACAGAGCAGCGCCTGCCGCAAGCGGGCTCGGGGGCATTTTAGAAAAAAAGCTGTAAACTCGGCACTCGGGGCCCGGAGCCCCAGGACCCTCGCAGCCCTGAGCAGCGCCTTGTGCAAGCGGGCTCGGGGGCATTTAAAAAAAAAAAATGCAACACAAAGCGGCATTTGGGGCCCTGAGCCCCAGGACACCAGGACCCTCGCACCCCCGAGCAGCGCCAGCCAGCTCAGGGGCATTTTAGAAAAAAAGCTAAAAAAACTCGGGCACTCGGTCCACGGAGGCCCAGGGACACACAGAGCCAGCCCCACAACACCCCCGAGCAGCGCCTTGTACACGCGGGCTCGGGGCTTATTTTAAAAAGGGCCTCAGACCCCTAACACCCCCAAAGGACTATGACGCCCCACCAGGAGCCTCCCTCGACAACTGTACACAGGGCTTATTTAAAAAAAAAAAAAAGAAATACATGGCCCTCATGACCCCCCTCCCCCCCCCAAGGACCAGCAAGGACCCATGGACCCCTCCGACTCTCAACACTGGCTTGGTGAGTACAATAATGCTTTCCTTATTTTGAAATTGTATGCAGTGTATTTTATTTTGCTGGCTCTGGGACCCCTAAAGCAGTAGTAGCCGCTAACATTTATTAGCATTAAATGTACAACATCTTGGTAAAATGTTTCTATGCCTTGTAAAAATACACGTTCACCTCTGCATGTACCCTCCTAAAGCCTACAACATTATGCCCCTTAAATACAAAACCCTGCAAACTTGCGCCAGCCCAACAACACCGCCTCTATTAACATTAAATGTCTACACACATAGCTTTAAACTCAAACCTTCAACACAGCCTTTATTCATTTTAAATACATTTACATTACATTTCACGTCTTGTAAAAAAAACTTCATTGGCACCCTTATTCACATTAAACATGTTGCAACGCCTTAAACATTAACAGTTTACAAAGTACTATTTAGCATTTTCAAAACTACAGTTTTGTATACATTAAATACCACATACACATACATCCTTGCCCCATGCTTTATTTACCTTCCTTAAATTGTCACAGGCGGCTTCAATTTGGTAGAAGTTGCTCGGGTCCATTCTTACCTTAAGATCCAAGGGTTGGCGCCGACCTCTGTCCCAGCACTAAACCCATCACAGGTCATCTTTCCAGCTAGAGTCATCAAGTCTTGGCCTAAACTGTCAAAATTCCTGCCAGCATGTCCAGTTTCGGCCCAGGGGCTTTGGAGGTGTGTGAATTACGTCCGAGCACTTGGCATCCTGTTTCAGGTTCTCATGGGAAGCCTTGCCACGACATCTGTCTTTTTCAACATCTCAAAGCTCAGGGTGGCTGAACATGGCTTGTGCCTTTTAAAACACACTATGGGTTTCCAACTAATTACAATTTAAAAGCTCCCCTTTTTTTTTCAAACATAAAAAATATCTCCCACACCCTGGGGCTGGGGACTCAGGCCTGCTCAGCAGCTGTTCAGCCTTCAGCTGTCTGCAACCCCCCCAGTTTTAAACATGCACTTTCCTATGCACTTTTTTTTTTTAAACATGTACACAATTACCACATGTTTTGCATCCTGTTACTTCTTGGGAATATCCCTACATGTCACCCCCCTTTTAAGGCCAGGACTGTTTAAGGCCAACAGCCTGCGCCCAGGCCCTGTCAAAATTTAAGGCCAGGGTTTCCAGCCAGAGTCATCACGTCTTGGCCTAAACTGTCAAAATTCCTGCCAGCATGTCCAGTTTCGGCCCAGGGGCTTTGGAGTTGTGTGAATTACGTCCGAGCACTTGGCATCCTGTTTCAGGTTCTCATGGGGAAGCCTCTACACGACATCTGTCTTTTTCAACATCTCAGGGGTGGCTGTGGTTCATTATTTTATAACAGGCCCAAGCCTTCACAGGCCCAAGCCTTCCTGGGAAAAGTGAACACGGCTTGTGCTTTTTAAAACACCCTAGGGTTTCCAACCAATTACATTTTAAAAGATCCCTTTTTTTCAAACAGAAAAAACACCTTCCCAACACACAGGGTTGGGGACTCAGGCCTGCTCAGCCTGCAGCTGTCTGCAACTCCAGTTTTAAACATGCACAGACATTTCCAGCCTGCACGCACTTTCCTATGCACTTTTAAAACATGTACACAATTACCACATGTTTTGCAGCCTGTTACTTCTTGGGAATATCCCTACATGTCACACCCCTTTTAAAACCAGGCCTGTTTAATGCCAACAGCCTGCGCCCAGGCCCTGTCAACATTTAAGGTCAGGGTTTCCAGCCAGAGCTGTCAAATTTTCCACACACAAGTTTAAGACTAGGCCTGTCATAATTAAGACTAGACCCATCATATTTAAAGCCAGGATTCCTGGCCGGAGCTGTCAAAATTAAGGCCAGAGTTGAAGTGAAGGTATCCCTATATACTACTCAGGGAAAACCCCTAAATATTGTGCACCTTATAGGCCAATCATCCTACTTACTTTCGATGCCAAATTATGTGTCAAAATTCTGGTTAG
This sequence comes from Lissotriton helveticus, assembly GCF_964261635.1. Taxonomy (NCBI): domain Eukaryota; kingdom Metazoa; phylum Chordata; class Amphibia; order Caudata; family Salamandridae; genus Lissotriton; species Lissotriton helveticus. The sequence goes on along the minus strand of NC_136059.1, from coordinate 351,644,569 downwards.
TAGACTTGAGGAAGTTCTGCCTTTGCTGATTCATCCTGACCAGTCATGATTTATCAAGGCAGTCAGACCCATGATAACTTACAGTAGGTAATCCATTTGATGTATAAAGCTACTATAAAAAGTCTCCCGGCGGTCTTTGTGGCATTTGACGCCGAGAAGGCCTTTCACCGAGTGGACTGGTCATTCCTGATCAACACCCTCCACTGCTTCCGGTTTGGTGACCGCTTTATATCCATCATACAGGCTAATTATTCCCATCCTAGAGCTTGGGTCTTTATCAATGGCACAACCGCAGACTATTTTGAGCTGACCAGGGTGACATGCCAGGGGTGTCCCCTTACACCCCTACTTTAGTTTCTGCACTCATCATCGAACCCCTAGCGCAGGAGATTAGAGCTAATCCCGCATTCAAGGGCTTCAGATTGGTTCTGTAGAACATGAAATATCTCTAGTTGCAGGTACGTCCAATTAGCTATCACTTCTCCCCTCACGTCTCTCCCAGTTCTTCAGACAGATTTACGCCTCTTTGAAAATGTGTCAGGCTTCCGGGTTAACCTCCGAAAGTCTTTCCTGATTAATTTTCCGATCCCACAGACTGAGGTGACGGAGATTGCAGCAGCCTCCCCATTCCCATGGTTTAAAAAATAAATTACCTATCTAGGAATAAAGCTCACGCCCTGAGTGGAAGATCTGTATAAAGCAAACTATTCCCTCCGCCCCCACCTCGTAAGCGCAATTAAAATGACAGCACTTCTCTGCATACTATACTTGTTTCATTGGCTTCCGGTTGAGGTGCAGAGGGATTTCTTTTCTTCAGCTCGTTTGACGATTACTAATTTTATATGGCAGTGACGAAGAGCCAGGCTCCCCCAGTAAACTCTCCCAAGGAGGCTGGAGGTCTGGCGTTGCCGGATTTGCTTTCCTATTACAGTGTGGCCTAACTCAGTTATATTTGAATGGTCCCTTATAGAGTCCGATAAACATTAGCTACATATGGATAGGGCAGTACTGGGTAGGATAATAGGGAAGCGAGGGTCTATGGAAGCCTAAACAAGATAGTTCACGCAATGCCTATCTGAGCACACCTACGTCCACTACTCTTAAGATGTGGGGCACAGTAGTTTCATCCCACGAATTAACGACTTTCCTCTCTTCATTTACACTTATTCCTTATAATGTGCCTTTCTCTCCAGCATTGCTCCCAGGCCCCTTTGATAATTGGGGGGGAGGTGGTTGCTTGATGATTTCTGACTTATTCCACAGAGGGGACATAATGATATTTGAAAACTGCTGTCACAACTTTGTTACCTCCCTCGGAACTCCATTATACTCAACTGAAACTCTGGGTATTGCAATCACAGGTACGACTCGCGAGAGACCATCTCCCCATTGAGCGCTTTGCTCAGATGTCTGGGACTACCAAGAGGTACAGGTGCATTCTGTACACCCGCTTGCTATCCACTGCACGCAAACCTACTTTATGACATGTCCTCTTCTTGGAACAAACTTTAGAGATCAGTATAGAACTCAAGCAATGGCAATCCCTTTATCGTGACGTCCATAGATTCAATCACTCTGTGGAGCTACGGGAGGCTCACTGCAAACTTCTCTAGGGGTACCTATACCCAGAGAAACTGCGCAAGATTTATCCAAATATGTTGGATAGGTACTGGAGGGGATGTTGAGAGACTTAAGGCACATATGGTGGGACTGTTAATCTATTCAACCATATTGGAATGAAATGTTACCGCATATAAGAGATTTTGGGTTACCCATTTCCGTACGAACCAGAATTTGTACTCTTGGGCCTCTAAACCCTTTTGTTAAGCATCAAACTATAGGGGATCGCTTTATTCTCTGGCTGTGTTTGGGGCGCTCCTAAAAAGGCCCTTGCCACTGTGTGGAGGAAGCCTGAAGCCCCATCTATATCCCAATGGCATGCTTGACTTTGGCAGGTCCTTGCAATGGAACGTATGACCGATATTTTGATGGATGCTTGGAGAGGGTTTGATTACACATGGGGACCCTTGGTTCACTTTGTCTCACAGGGACTCCCCTCCTTTCACTCGCCCCACCCGAGTACAGGCACTTCATTTGTTTCAGACGTAATTTCTACCACCCTTTTCTTCATGAACAACATTTTATGCAGCCATGCAAGAATAATTCCCACCCATCACAAAATACCCACTCCTGGGTTTTTGCTCTTCCACCCTTCCACCATTACCTCCATGCTTTTCATGTTTGACTTTTTAAATTATAGTTATCTTTGTTTCCAGGTGTTTTTAGCCTGAATGTTTGCAGTTTATTGAAAAGGTACCTTTGTTTCTGAGGACGATAACACTGGAGACCTGTGACGTGCCCTTGATATCATTTATACGCCTTGTGGTCTGTCAGTCAATGATTTGTTTTACACTGAAATGGTTATTAGTGTTTTGTTGAGGGGTACTAACAATTTATCATCAATGTCATGTCGATGTATGTACCTTATAAAATCAATAAAGAAAGTTTGACCAAAAAAATAAAAGCAGATCTCCAGGGCACTTCTGTGCAAATACGCTTCCACAGTGGACTTAGAATCTGGTACACCTAAAGGGATTCATGACTTTTGGCATTGTTGGCCTAAAATAAGACTCCATGGAGATCCCAAAGACAGCACTGAAAATAGAGATAACAAAAACATCAATGTTTGGTAAAAGTGTAGTGATACGTCGGCAGGAAGTGATAGGCCTCAGAAAAATGCCTATCTCCGCGTACTGGGATGCAAACCTGGTAACGTTACAGTTAGATGAGGATCATCTTAGTCAGCCCACGCAACCACCTGACCTGTCATCATAGACCTGCGCAGATGTCCATCATCTTTAGGCTTGTCATGGGCACTGAGCCGGTTCTCCCTCAATGAACGCTGCATCTCAACACGTGCATCCATTGTAGGTGTGGGGGCACATCAGGTGGCATTTTCACACGCCAACAGCAGCAGAAACGCGACAACACTCCAACTCAACTCCAAGTTCCACTCCCCAACCCCACAGTTACTGTTGCTTGACAGATATACCATGCTTACTGCAGCAAAGTCAGCTGCCATAGATTACTCGCTACACGATTTACACACAGAGGAGGAAGTTGACTGTCCATGCGCAGCATGGCCACAACACAGACAACGGACGATCCCTGCCCAGTCACCGTGCCAACCACTCCATGACATGTGCAGATATCTCCTTTGGTAATGCAAGTACTGTAGATGATATCACTTCATGTTGCAGCAGAATGCACTGATCATTGGCGATGAACATGTAATATCAATAAAGTCAATAAAAACATTAAAAAAAATCAATGATTGGTAAACCTGTCAGTTTTTGTTTGAGAGATTCATAACATTAATCTCCTATGCAAGTCGCTTTTATCAAAACATTTTTGTTGATGCTTCCCGAGGTAGCAGAACACAGTTCTACAACTCTCAAATTACTGCGTAACTGATATAAAAATGTTTTCCTATTTTCGATGTATGTGTCAAAACATGAAGAGACAATGTAACATGTATGTTTGTAAACCTCTGCTTACCCCTTGGGCATCTTGGCGTTGACGGATATTTATTTATTGTTACCCAGCTCATTGGTAGTCATTTGATCTAATTACGAACAATGACCGGCTAAGCGGTCCCACCAAGATTTTAACCTGTGACCACGAGGCCTCCTCCCTTGATGTTTGATGCTGAACGCTGCTATGCTCATGCCTGCTGTATCACCGCACTCGCCGTGCTTGCTTCTAGTTAGCAGTTCCACAATTTGTGATCGAATCTCATCCTGATCGGAGAAAGAATAAAGGAGAAAACATCCTGATAAAGAAAACTGAAGGGGCCACTGCCCTCCCATTGAGTCGGTTGCCAGACTTGTCCAGTGCCACAGGAGGAGATTGGGAGGCTGGCGTGGGACGAGGGAGACCACGCAGTGATTGTGCTACCCCACGAGGGAGCTGAGAAGTTAAGCATGGGACAGTGAGTGGGCATACACTTGGTCATTAGCCCATGCCCTTTTATGCAAAACCTTGATGTTATAGGGCATCCTATGCGGCAAAAGGTTTACCAGTCACTTTGGTTTAATTTTGTTTCACAGAAGTAAGGAGGCGTTGAGTGTCCGGTGGAGGTGGCAACAGCGGCGCAAGGGAGGAGGCAAGTCCTTTTTTAAAATATTTTTTTTCATGGTGCAACAGGAAGCTGCTGAGTGTGCACTCAGTAGGAACAGATTTTGTGGAATGAAGTTCCTGGAAAAATGGATACGGTATAAAGTGGATTGCAATCATTTTGACTAATCTGAGCAGTACTCCAAACAAGGGGATATTTCAGGATTCCACCCCTAAAAGAATTTGGATAGTAGTCGCTGTTCTAGACTACCATCGTGAATAATAACAATGTGTGCAGTAACTGAATGAACTAAATACCCCCCCCCCCCCCCCAAATAAGCATTACCCCAATTCCGGGATTAATCCATGGAATAGGCTGCGGAAGAGATCCCCTCGAAGTGACCAGGGGGGATTGAATACATTATCTGGCTCACCGAAAGTGTCTGGGAGTTCTCAAATATTCAGTCAGGACTTGAAGTGGTGGCAGGGATCGTATTCCCACGAATAGCAGTGGGGGGAGGGCTGCAGCAGTACAAAGAGCTGGTGTTTAATTGTAGATTGAGGTCGCTGTGGTTCAAGAGATATAGTTATAGGTGCAAACGGTATTATTTACATTTACATTTTAGAATCCTAATTTACTTTAATATTTAGAGGTCCAATTAAGCAATAAGGTAATGCCTATAAACAAGAGACAGCCCAAAGTAGCCCCAAGAAAAGAAACCTGAAAAGAGCACTTTGGAAACCAGAGATAACATCGAAAGGGAGCCATCCACCTTTTGTGTCACATCAACCAATGTTGGTGAAGAAGACAAGAGATTACCTCTTGTGGTATTGCTTATTTATGCTTTAGTTTGTATCGTATCTTCCCTCCCACTCCCCCTAATTTGTCTTGTATTCTATTTCCATGATATTCCCTAATGGAATGTTTGTTCTTAAACACTGGGAGTTAGGAGATCTCTGTGAAGGTCTTGGCTTTGACAGTGCACTGTGCTGTGGCTGGAATTTCTTTAATGAATACATGGAACTTATTCAGAATCTAGTGTTCCTGTTTTTCATGTCATCCCATCTGGAGTGAACTTCACATTGGTGGTGATTGGTACTGAACCCCCTGGGAGAAACTTCAACACTTTTGGGATTCCTTCTCAGAGGATTACAATATCCCTCTAAGGTATTGTGCTTATAGTCTTGCTTTATTCCAGAAACCCTTGTTTGCTCTTTCTATATTGGAAACACCCTTATCGGATTTGACCTTCATTAGTGGATTTCCTGGCCTTTTACTGTTGGCAGTTATTCCTTGCACCCCTGCCCGCTTTGGCTCCTTCTAGGCATAGAACCCATTCTTTTCTAGTTGCGCTTCCAATACTCTTTGTGCGCATTTCTGTACACGTGCTCTGCACGCGTCCACAATCCTTTTCAGCTCGCGCTGCTTCACCCCATACTCCAAGCAGCGCAAGCTATTTGAAGACAAGTTTGAGCCATTAAATCCTCATGCGCAACAGAGCACTCAACTGTTACAGTGAATAGTTGAAAGATTTCTCACCTCTAAAGACTCCTCACAGGGCAGCGTCTCCTGGTCGGCAACACAATCCGCTCCTGGCAGTGCCTGCTCGCCAGCAGAATATTCTTCTCCTGACAGCACCTGCTCTCCAGACTACATATGCTCTTGAGTGACAACTAAACAGAAAACACTACATGAACATGAACTTACACCTGTGCAGTGAATATAGTAACAGGACTATTCAGATCTTGAGAGATTCTGCATGAGTATTTCTTACATTACAATTGATATTTTCTGAATTCTTTTTAAACGCCTTTAGGTTGATTGGGCATTTCTTCGAGTACCGGTGTATTCCCCCCTCCACTTTCTTTTCAATGTATTTCCTTTATTCTTTGTTTGTATTTTTTCTTTTATGTTCAAGTCTTTGCTTCTTAACTTTGAATCCTCTTATTATTTCCCGTTTTAAATTTTCTAATGTGTTTAAAACCAGGCAAAAAATATTGCACCTCCATTTTTTTCTAACATGCCCTGGTGATCTTCCTCGTCTATGGTCAAAATGGACAAAGGTTTTTGTACACTACTTATGTATTTGTGGTTCAAATTTGTCACCTGAAAAAAGCTTCATTACTATTGCATCGTTTGGGTGCGGAGTGGCAAGAAATTCTTGAAACCGTACGGGATGTACCTTCGAAGGAAGAAGGGGATGCCGCAATTAGTGAGTCCACGATTAACAAATTAGATAAACATTTCTTACCTAAGGTTGCAATTATTTTACAAAGATGTTACTTTGGCAAACTCAAACAAGGTGATGATGAGATAAATGAGGATTTTGTTACAGCACTGCGTAAACTTTCCGCCACCTGCAATTTTGGGAACAATATTGAAGAACGAATAAGAGACCAATTCTTGGAGTGTACAATGACCCTAAACTTAGAGGTGCTAATTATTGCTTAACATTTGTAACACTCCATGTTCTGTATGCGTGAGTTGCAGAAATACAAAGAAACAATGTCTTCTGTACATTCTATTGTTATGAAACCGAAAAAACAAACTTCGTTACGGTAAAGGTAAATTTATGTTTTTAGGTATGCCTCATCTAACCATTTTGCTAAATCTAAAGATTGTAATGTTCTACGTAGTGTTTATAACTTATGTGGGGAAAAAGACATTACGCCAAATGCTGCTAATCTGTGGAGAAACCTAAAGACAAAGTAAATGGGGTGCCATAATGTGATGATCTGATGTCTTTCTTCAAAAAGTAAGATGTGAAGTGTTTCAAGCATTTTTTGTTAACACCAGTCTGAGACGTTGAACTCGGTGGTATCAGTGTATCAATGAGGATGTACTCCAGTTCTAGGTTAGCCTAAGTTTCAGACACTGATTTCATGGAACATTTTAATGGGAAAGTCAAATTACTCAATCCTGATGTTACTCCTTACTGGTACGGAGGTAAACCTATTGAATTAATAGAGTATTTTGTGGCAAATATACAATTTCAAGGAAATGAAACATTTGATCAAATTTATGTTCCTATGAAGAGAGATAGTGTTAGGCTTCCCCATCAAAAACTGTTGGGGCTTTTCCTGATCCTAACATAAATCCCCAAGTTTAGTTCAGGAAGGTGGATACTATAGAGGAATTCTTGCTGCTGGTTTTTCTTCAAAGGTTGGGTGTGTTAAAGGGTACACTTATCGCATCTGTTCTTGAAACGGTAGAGGCTTCTCAATAGGTTGTACCAATTGTGATTGCCACCAAGAGTTCTGGAGCTATCAGTCTATGTGTTTTAGATATCTTATTAAAGAAGTTATTGGAGGTAGATTCTCTTTACCCAACATAATTGAGATGATCAGTGAGTGGGCAATGTGAAATATTTTATCATGCCGGACCTAAGATCAGCTTACCACCAAGTTGAACTGTATGATGAATCTAAAGTCCTAAGCTCATTTATAACCACTTTTGGAGTTTACAGGTTTAATACAATGCATTTTGATATATGATGTGTGGTTTCTGTTTTTCAGTCTGATGACACATTTTGTGCAATGTCTCTGGGTTAAAATGATTTCAGGATGACGTTCTCCTTTTCACAGACTCTTAAGACCAAGAAAGTCTAAAGTTTTTGCTGAAAAGAAAATCTCTCAGAAAATTGTTAAGTGTAAATTCTGCTGTCTCGAAATGCCATGTTCGAGGAAATCCTGCCATCTAGTGTTGGGCTTGGATGTGTGCAAGTTGTTTTTCTTCGAAGAAAGTCTCTCATCGCAAGGAAGAGTGACTCCTCTTCTTGCTGGTAACTCGCATGGTCATCGACTCCATGTTGGATTGTTTTCTTCTGCCGTCTGGTTTGGACATGTGCTCCTCTGATCTGGTTTGACACAGTCGTCGTTTCTAAACTCAATTATCGGAATTTTTTTCGCTAGCGGCTGTTCTCTGTCTCCTGGTCTGCTTATCGACGTCTACTTAGTCGGGGCGACTCGAGGTGGTTGCAGCCCTCATGGTCCTTCAACTTTTGGGGCGTACTTTATTACTTAGGCATTCCCTCCATGTAATGTCCACTTGGTAATGGAATGGATGCCTTTCTGTTTCTGTCTTCGCTGCCATGGCAAGTTTCCACACACCGATCTCCACCAGGTGTGTAACTTGTGCCTCTCCACTAAACACAAGGAGGCTGCCTGCGAGGCCTGCAAATAGTTTTAGTCGAAGAAGACGCAGCGTGACAGTCTAGCTCGATGCCTTGAGATGTCCCACCTCAGCGCTAAAGATATTCCGGACATCTTCGGAACTGAAGACCTTCAAGAGTAGGTATAGGTCCAAGCGTCTGCCTCTGATGAGGGCAACTAGTGCCCCGAGGACCGCTTCATTTCAGAAATTGAGATGCAGGATCTCACTCCCTTTCAACCCATGAGTACTGTGCCCTCTCCAACCTGACCTCCACAGACCTCCCCAAAGGTTCGCCTATCTAACCTGGACCAGCCAAAGTCTATTCTTGGGCCACCACTGTCTTCAGGCTATGGTCGGCACGGACCGGCTGTATTGGACATGTCCAGCCTCAGCTCGGCGCTGAAAAAACAGCACGGGCCACATGCTCCGAACTGATTTCTTCCTCCATCGGAGTAGAGCAGGCCGTCAGAACTGAAACTTTTGGCGTTGAAACACCGCTCCACCTCTACACCAAAATTCCAGCTTCGGATCCGAAACCCTCTGTGCCGAAAATACTGGCATCAAAGACTTCAGCATCAGAGCTGAAATCTATCACCTTTGGCAAATAATGCACATGGTTCATAGTCTGCGGAACCAGTGCTTCAACAGCTGCAACAGGTGATAGACTCAAGACAAAACCATCTCATGATACTCCTGGTCACTGATTGTATAATTAGCTAAGAGACCATTTCTGTTTGAGGAAGCTTTGAAAGTCCCAACACCGCCAAAGCAGAGAAAGAAGGTGGACGTAGCAACACAATCCCAGTGCACATGATCTCACCACCAGTGCATGCTGCGCACCCCACACAGTCACCACCGCCTTCCCCTTTAGAACCCACACCACACACTCAAGAGTCCTCCGAGGGAAAGCTAATTTCCAGTACTACAATTCGCTGTGCCCTCGATGCAGCTGACACCGCTTCTAGAGGCATAAACTCTAGTATCCTCCTTCGGAGACATGCCTGGCTTAGAGTGTCCGATTTTAAACCGGAGGTTCAGCAAAACCTTTTAGCTCTTCCTTTCGTTGGGGAACAACTTTTTGGTCCTGAGGTTGACTTCCTCCTGGAGAAGATAAAAAAGGTAAATGAGACGGCCAAGGCCCTGAGGGAGTTCCAGACACCATTGCAACATGGCTGTTTTCGCCGCTTCTCTTATCACAGAGAATCCAAGACCTCCTCCTCTGAAACCTCCACCGCCTACCAGCGTCCCCAGGCCATCTTGCCCAGGGGATACTACAGGGGCTCCTACAGGGTCTAATATTCCAAGGGTAGAGGCATGAGCGGTTTCACCAGGCCCTCCCCCACCACCACCAAACCCTGACTTGCTAACCATCTCTCCAGACCACACAGCACCTGTAGGACATCGCCTCCGGCCAGTGGGTGTTCAATATTATCCAACATGGTTATTGTCTGGAGCTCACTTCCATACCTCCAAACATTCTACCTCACAGAAACTCATCAGAACATTTGCCTAGAGAGGAGGTTCAGACACTTCTCAAAAAGGGGCAATAGGACCAGTGCCAATGCATCAGCAAGGCGCAGGAGCCTTCACTCTGCTCCCTTATTCCCAAAATGGATAGATCCTTAAGACCAATTTTGGACCTCAGACCCTAAACGAATATTTTCCATAGGAGCACTTCCACATGGCCACTCTTCAAGATGTCATTACGTTACTTTTGCAGATAATACATGGCAGTCATGTTGTCTGTTTTGATCAGTGCTACCTTGCCAGTCGGGTGGGGAAGGAAGGCTTTGACGCCAGATGAATAGATAGCAACTCCAGGTGAATGATATGGAGATGTGTTTAGCTAAGTGTCTAGCGTCCTTGGAAAGTCCGGTCTTGTGAATGCTCTTCCCCATCCCGTTAAGGAGGATTTCACTCCAGGTCAACCTGTGAGTACTGTACCCACTCCACCCTGACCCCAGCAGACCACCACAAAGGGTCGCCTACCTACCCTGGCCAAAGACTTTAGTTGGACCCCCCTGCCTGTTCTAGTTCTCTGCGGGACTGAGCCTAAGAAAGGCAGTGTTTAAGGAAATTGTTGGTGTTCCACCACTACAGAGAGTGGCAAGCTTGATGGCCAAACTTCGGCAGACATCTCTCACCCTAATCCTAGTGGATCTAAAATGAGCGCAACCATGGTTCACCACACTCCTAGAACTCTCAATAGTTCCCCACAAGGTACTGCCGAATAGGCTGGACCTTTTCACGCAAAGCCCTGGAGAAATCGGACATTTATACCCCCAGGTATGGACATTCACAAAGAAGCATGCAGGCCAACTATTCATGCCTGTCATGCTGCTATTGTAGTTCCAAACACATTGATTCTCTAGGACCCACAGTTCAACACATTGTCGGACAACCACGCAGCCCTCAAGGACACCACCAGCAGACATCACCACATCATCAGATTAGCGTAGAGATTCTCCTTCAAAAACCGCTTAGACAACAACGCACACAACAGCAAAGAGCTCTTCAGCATCGTAAAGGAACTCGCCAACGACATCCCGCCCTCACAAGAACTGTGCGACTCACTAGCCATCTTCTTCCACGCAAGATCGCTGACATCCACAACAGCTTCAACACAACGACCGGCCAGACTACGCCAGACTCCACCGCCCCTGTGAACACCACCAGCACCAACCGCCTGACTTCCTGGTCCAATGACGACGAGACACGCAAAGTCATGAACTCCATAAACTCAAGTTCTCCGTTAGACCCATGCCCACACCACGTATTCAACAAAGCAGACGCAACCATCGCACCCCAATTACGGAAGGTCATCAACATCTCCTTCGAAACAGTGACCTTCCCGGAAAGCTGGAAGCACACCGAAATCAACGCCCTCCTCAAGAAGCCCAAAGCGGACCCCAAGGACCTCAAGAACTTCCGGCCCATCTCCCTGCTCCCGTTCCCGGCAAAGGTCATCGAAAGAATCGTCAACATGCAATTGGCCCGCCACCTGGAAGACCACAACATATTGGACCCGTCGCAATCCGGATTCAGACGCAACCACATCACCGAGACAGCCCTCCTCGCCGCCACAGACGACATCAGGCGGCAAGTAGACAATGGCGAAACATTAGCCCTTATCCTCCTGGACCTGTCAGCCGCCTTCGACACGGTTTGCCACCACAATCTAAAGGCACGCCTCCTAGAAGCCGGAATCCAATAGAAGGTCCTAGACTGGACCATGTCCTTCCTCGCAGGCAGAAGAGAGTCCGCCTCCCACCCTCCCGATCCGAAGCCACCAACATCCTCTGCAGCGTCCCCCAGGGCTCCTCCCTCAGCCCGACGCTGTTCAACGTCTACATGGCCCCCCTCGCACAAGTGGCCCGCCATCACGACCTCAACATTCACTCCTACACCGACGACACCCAGCTCATCCTCTCCCTCACCAATTACCAACACACTGCCAAAACCAACCTCCACGAGGGAATGAAGGCCGTTGCAGACTGGATGAGGAGCAGCCGTCTGAAGCTGAACTCGGACAAGACTGAGGTCCTCATCCTCAGACCCACCCCCTCAGCCTGGGACGACTCCTGGTGGCCGACCACAATGGAAACAGCACCAACACCCACCGACCATGCACCCAACCTAGGATTCATCCTCCTCTCCTCCCTCTCCATGTCTAAACAGGTCAACGCCGTCTCCTCTTCCTGCTACAACATCATCCGCAGGATCTACAAGTGGATCTCGACCGAAACCAGAAGAACGGTGACACAGACCCTCGTCAGCAGCAGACTGGACTACGGCAACACACTCTATGCAGGAATCCCAGCCAAACACCTACGACGACTACAACACATTCAAAACGCCTCCGCCCGACAACGTCCCCCGCCGCAGCCACATCACCCCTCACCTTAGAGACCTACACTGGTTCCCTGTCGACAAGAGGATCACCTTCAAGCTCCTCACCCACGCACACAAAGCACTCCACAACGCCGGACCAGCCTACCTCAACAGCGGACTCTGCTTCCACACCCCCTCCCGCCAGCTCCGCTCAGCCAGCCTCGCCCTCGCCTCTGTCCCCCGCATCCAATGTACGACCTCCGGCGGCAGATCCTTCTACCTCGCCGCCAAGACCTGGAACACCCTCCCTACCCACATACTTTAGACCCAAGACCTACTCGCCTTCAGAAGACTCCTCAAGACCTGGCTCTTCGAACAGTAGCAGCAGCCCCCCCCTCCTTCCCGCGCTTTACAAGTACAGTGATTGATTGATTACTTATTTAATTTACATATCTCTGGTCTAGCTTCTACGTCTATAAGGCTACACCTAGCAGCATAGCCGCATATCTACAAATCAGACAATACACTTGGCAATTGAGAATTCCAGTCATTAAAACCTTCCTTGAAGGTCTTAAGAGTCAATCCTCCTACGGTACCACCAGCTCCCACTTGGAATCTCAATGTTGTATTAACAAGATTAATGGGCTCTCCATTTGAACCCCTCCACACCTGCCCCTCCAGTTTTTGTCCTGGAAGGTAACATTCCTAATTGCTATCACTTCACTCAGACGTGTCCTTGAGCTTCAGGCATTAACTTTAACATAACCCTTCTTCCAACTACATAGAGATAGGGTGTTACTACCTACTAATCCTAAGTTTCTTCCAACGGTTGTGTCTCAATTCCACTTTAATCCATCGTATTTTTTGTCAGTCTGACTCCGATGCGAAAAGGGATCTACACACTTTAGATGTCAAACACGCCCTCATGTATTCTATTAATAGAACAAGATCCTTTAGAAAAACACAACTCTTTGTTACTTTTTAAAAACACCACAAAAGAACGGTCATTTCTAAATCTGGGATTGCACGTTGAATTGTCAAATGTATCCAAACATTCTATGTTAAAGCTAAAATAACTTTACCTATCCCTTCTAGAGGTCGCTCCACTCGTGAAAAAGGAGCTTCAATGGCCTTCCTAGGAAATATACCGGTCACTGAGATGTAAAGCAGGTACGTGGTCTACACCACATACATTTACAAAATATTATTGTGTAGCTGTATTGGCCCGTCAACAAAACCATGTGGACCAAGCAGTTCTATGTACAGTTTTTCAAATATACTGCAGCCGCCACAGGGTAGCTACAGCTTATGGAGGAGGAGTGCTTTACAGTCTATGCTAAACATGTGTATCTAAAGCCACACATGCCTCGAACAGAAAATGTTAAGTACTGTAGATTCACAGTCGCCCACCATCCTCCCCAGACACCTGTGTTTGTTACAGTTACACATTATCAGAAATTCCTTTAGCATGGGCATCTCACTGTACTAAGCTATACTTTACATTCCATCCTCGACAGCCTCGCAGGGAAACAATCTAACAATTGGGTTGATGACTGCGCATTACCAGGAAGAGGAGTCACTCTACCCTGTGACTCAAAAGACTTGCTTTGAAGAAAAACAACTTGCACATAATCAAGCCCAGCACTAGATGGCAATATTATGCTAAACATGTGAATCTACAGCACTACATGCCATGTACTGATGCTTACTGGGTAAGTAACATTTTTCATGTAAGGCACGCAATCACAGGGAAGGGGGTCAAGCCTAAGGAAGAATTGGTTAATTCCATTCTAAAACACATGCAACCCAAAAAAAGGTACAAACCTTAGGCATGGCAGTTTTATGTCAGATATGTTCCTAATTTTTGCCAAACTTCGTTTTGCATTAGGGAGTTACTAAAGAAGGGAGTCCACTTTTACTGATTGAATGAGTGTCAGGAGGAATTTGAGGATGTCAATTTGGCGTTGTTAGCAGCACAAGCTCTGAAAGGTTTTAAGCTAGGTTAAGAGTGTTCCAAAAAGTAATACTACCCTGCAGCCCTCGAATTATCCTCCCCATATTGTGTTGATAGAACACTGCCTTCGTCCTCCAGACCCATATCCCCAGGTAGCGGATTGTGTCCTCGACCCATGGCAACTCTAACACTGGACGTTGGTCTCCTCCCCAGTCGCTGTCCATCCCTTTTGCGTAGAGCTGTGAGTTCTGATAATGTGGAGCCCAGAGGCTCCTGCGAACTGGGCCAGCGCGGCTAGCAATGCCGGCAATGACTGGGACGGCCGGTTTAGGTATATTAGCGCATCATCGGCGTACAGTGACACCACATGCTCTGAACTTCCTACGCGTATGCCCTGTCCCACCAGTGTGCGACCCCACCCCCATTTGTAACTTTAAAGCTCCCGTGAGCAGTGGGCTGACGAGCCTGGGATCCCGCACCTACGCGCCTGAGTGGTACTATACCTGGCAGATATTGGCAGCCATCGGCAACCCCAGTACACGGCCTATCCATGCTGACGAGGGGTGATACCCCGAAACACGTGTCCAGGGATGGCGAAGACAGCAAAGATAGCAGAAGATTGATAGATGATGCATCGCAAACACTTTACTACATTGACCAGAGTCCTTAGGGGCGACACCGCCGGTGTGTGAGTAGTGTGCGACCCCACCCCCATTTGTAACTTTAGCCTTTCATTCTCACAACCCACCGGCTCGAGGACTCCGGACCCTGCCCCAGCGCACCACCCATCCCTCTAGATTACCCCTCTCAGTGTAACAAAAGAACAATTACAACCACACTGACCCTCCCAGGTCTGTGTTCACCTCCCTCCCCACTTAGACTCGAGGAATGAGCTTAACACTCCAGTCTATTCGCTCTCCAAGCCGAGGTCACCTACACCTCCTCCGTTACCCAAGGACCCTCCATGTAACCAGACGCCTCCTCCGCCACCTGTTCCTCGTCATAGTCCTCCGCCTCCTATACCACCACCACCACCTCCGCCGAAGTGTGCCTCATTACCACATCTCCCGACGCCGCCTACGGGGCCATCCCAACCTATGCTCCCGTTTCGGCCTCCACAGCTCCCTCCGCTACGGCCTGTGGACCGTCCGAGGCCACAGTGGTCGAGATCTCGCTCCAGACGGAGGGATAGATCCAGGAATCGCCGTCGCTCTTCTACAAGATCCAGACTGCGCCACAGGAGGGACTGGTCAAGGTCCCGCTACACGGATTCATCCAGTGCCAGGCACTATTCACCTACCCTGTCGGACTCACCTCGGACGAGGGTGTCTCCAGTAGACGACATAGTCTCCTTCCAGGACGTGTTGCTGCGAGGGGCGACTAAGCTGGGCACCACGCTCACTGTGCCCGCGCCATTGACTTCTGTCATTTTCTAAACTCTGCACAAGAAGCAGTTGTCTCGTCCTTTGCTGCCCTTGGTGCCTGGGCTGGTGGAACCTGCCATGGAGCTGTTCCTCACTCCTGCGGCTACGAGGTCGGCACCTTCAAGGCTGCAGAAGAAATATAAGGCTCCTGACTCGGACCCAGCGTTTCTTCGGTTGGATCCCACGCCTGACTCGGTAATTGTGACGACAGCAAGAAAACAGCACGCCACCACCCCATGATCGACAGTGCCTCCTGACAAGGAAAGCCGCTGGATGGATTCGGCAGGCAGGAAGGTTTGCGGGGCGGCCTCCACATCGATGAAGGCCGCGAGCGCCTCAGCACTGTTGGGACGTTAGGATCGGGCTCTGTGGGAGTCCCTCCAACAGTTTTCGGAACCCCTTCTCCCGGAAAAAAGGGAAGATTTCCAAGAGAACCTTGCTGAAGGTCTGCTGGTTTCCAACCAGGTGATAAGTTCGGCTGCGGACTCTTCCCTCTTGGCAGCCCACGGGTACTGCCATGGGGTCAACCTGAGGCGCCACGCCTGGTTGCGTCTTACATCCTTGAAGCCCGATGCGCAGCAGAGAGTTGCCAACCTACCCTTTTCGGGTGAGACCCTCTTCGGGAAACATGCGCACGACGAGATGGCCCTCATGAAGGCGGAGGCGGAAATCCTGACGGCTGTCGGGTTGGAAAAGCCGAAGGAACAGAAAAAGACCTTCTGCCCTTTCCAGAGGCGGTACGGGGCGCAAGGCAGAGGGCAAGGTCGACCGGCTGGACAGCAACAGCAACAGCAGCAGTTCCAGCGGAAACCGTTCCAAAAGCGCCAGAGGGGCCTAGGTGGTCAACAGTATTCCTCCGCGACCAAAGGGCTGGTCTGCGTCTAGGCCCTGAGGTGCTACTTCCCCTTCATCCGTTACCCGCTCCGGTGGGGGGGAAGCATTCAACATTACCTGGCAGAGTGGAAGAACATTACTCAGGACAAGTGGGTGTTGAATATTGTTTGCAATGGATACAATCTTCGTTTCACCAGCACGCCTCCAGCAAATCCACTGGTTGGCTCGCAGTTCCAACTGCGTGAGCTCCATGCGGAGGCCGATACCCTGTTAAGAAAAAGGGCGATAGAAGACGTCCCTCTGTCACAAAGGGGAAAGGATCTTTACTCACGCTTCTTCCTAGTACAGAAGAAGGACAAGAACGAGTTCAGACCCATTCTGGATTTGCAAGTAGAAAATGACCCTATGCACACACACTCAAAAGTACAGGCAATAGTATTGTCATTGGTTAAGAACATAAATCCAAAGGGTAAGGTAGCAAAGTGATGACGGAGTCTGGTATAGACTGAAATCTTTAGTTCTTTATTGTCTTGGCATAAAAACAGCAGCCAGCCGACACGTGTTTCATCGCTCACGCGAATCTTCAGGGCTGGGAATAACAGAAATTTTTTTTTTCTTACAGAAACATCACTATCCAAATGAAATGTCCCTATCGTATGCACATCAATTGTGCAGCCAATGACAAAATCACTTAATCATGGTGACCAGTACTTGCGATAGGTGTGACTCAAGTGAAGGAGGTGAGTAACCCTGATGAACTCATGTGTCATAGAAGACCCTAGTTAATCCAAAAATAGCCGAAAAGAAAAAGCAACCGTATGGTGTGGGTGAAGAGTGGATAAAAGATCAAAACGTGCTGCTAGGAAATAATAAGGTGAGTAAACCACTTAAAAGAGATGCTAGCAGTGGATGTGAGGTAGGGATATAAGACAATGTGTGAAAGAAAAAATATTTGAAAGCTACTAGCTAGAAAATTACCAAAACCGATGAAGAAGTAAGAGACATACCTTAAACGCTACTGTCTATGCAGAGGAGGTCTAAGGGTATAGAACGGAAATTGGAATAGCAAGAAGGATAAAGGAAAGGGGAAAAAGCAAGGGAACAAGAATAGAAGGTTGATGAGATACTAATCTAAAAGCAAACCTCAGCCCCTAACAGTATAATTAGTAGGTTGGGTATAAAGTGTTGCTCACCGCTCTGCCGGTGATACTTCCGACCCGGTGGGGCCCTTGACCAGTATAGAAATGAATAGAACAGTAAAAACGGTCACTGGAATTCAAAAAGATACATGTGTCAATACATAAATAAATAAAATAATCGGCGTAATGATCTGATTCTTATGACTAAAGCGAAAGTCCCTTAGCTGTCTGCTTTCACATGGAGGGAAAATTTTTTTTTGTAAGTTAACACCACTGCAGATGTTCAAAATACACTGTTCGAATCAGACATTATTGCCATGGACGTCCATCTATACGGGTACGAATATAACTGTATAAATAAGACTGCAAAATACCGAATATAATTAGCTTCAATTTACAAGCTAAAACTGCCAAGGTTAATACATGACTACGGAGAAACATTTTTAAATCCAAGTTTCAAATGAGTTAATATCCAAGAAAAACAGTATTAATAGCCTAATCCTATATATGTATTGTACAATATTCTAGCCTACCGACTAGATTACGTCGGATAGGACAGGTGAGAGATATTGTGTGTAGACCAGGGAGATACAAGAACGCTTCGAGAATAAAACCACTATCTGGAAAGCAACAGCGGTTTATTACCATAAACAAATCATGACTATCCATTGCAAAGAATGTAAAGGCAATAACATCATAAAAAACCTGTAGTTCAAAACTCGCCAAGGTCGTGAGTCTGGTCAGTTTCAAATTGTGTATCTAATGGGAGAATTCCCATCGAGCAGCGTAGAAGACGCGATCAAGACTGGTGAAAAAAAAACAACCGTGAAAAGGTGTCAGTAAGATCGTATCCTTTCGAGTATAGACGGCATAATACATGCACGTGGTATATCAGTTCTAAAACGGCCATGCCATGAGATAAGGGCTCTATAGTTAACTAACAAAGTCCACTTACCAGAAAGACGCGAAGTGCGCGCCAACAAAACAAAACTCCCGGGCTCCGTGTTCCTGGTATCGGACACGTGACGCGGAAGTAGAATACGTTAGGTAGTCGATCCGGATATTAGTTGAAAGCAACTAGAACGCTGACTCCTATGCGTAGTATCAAAATAACGTACATTCAGAGAAAAGACTACATGCATGTGTGTGTAGTCTGAGATTTATATAATTGACACAGGCATTAAATTAGCACATCGAGGCTATAACTCATTGTTAAATAGTGACTTGAAAAAATTATCTATTTTGATTTATTAGTGAGTGTTTCCTACAGAAAATTATAAAATCGAATGGAAGTCGTGTCGTAATTGGAGAAACAGCGTTCTAGCTGCCAAATGTCCAAGAAGGAGAAAAAAATAAAGAAAGGAAATTTATTTATATAGGTAATATACAGTCCGCCTGGAAATAATGTTATCTCCAGAAATGAAGGCGTCAGAACACTGACAGGGCTACAGTATATTATAACTACAGGGAAGACACCGTATGTGATACGTAGTTGATATTGAACATGAAAGTACATTTCCAATATATTGGAGCGGAGTGCCTTGATAATTGATGGCACCCTCAATAAATAAATAACAACTTCACAAAGATAGGGTGTGGGATAATACAATAGTACATAAAACTAAAAAGAATTTAAGATTGAAGGAATTTAGAAGTCATTCCGAATAGTGCAGATAAAATCTCCACATCTTGGATGGTGATTAATAAAATTGATGCTAGTTCCGATCACAATGAGGCGAGTCCGAATTCATGTATCAATCGTGACAGACAATCTTGACATGCAAGATGAAAGATCACGCTCTTAATACGTGTATCATGCGCATGCATACTAGTGACCGTGACACTACAAAGTTTAGTATAATCTTATTAACTCGTTCGAGATATATTGCCCAATACTCTCAATAATGCACATTTTCAAAGCATAACTTCATATCTACATGTGCGCCATCAAGTGGTAAGGAAGCCTTGTATGTCTCATTCAAAAAATTATAAAGAACATTCATGGTGGATCAAACAAAGTGATTACATAAAGAATATTTCACCAAATTAATTAGTCAGATATATATGACAAGGATTCATTTTAGAACCATAGGAGCGTTGAATCAACAGAATGTCAGCTGATGGCTTATAGACACCAATATTGCAAAGAATACATATATGTGTTCGGAATTCAGGGCAATGTGTGAAAACACCAGAGAAGTTCAACCGCGTATTGATTAGGAGACATTCTTTTGTACAACATTTTTAGACAAATCATGAGTCTTACAAGAATTAATTGTCAATAGTTATAAGTACATTCTTTAGGGTCAATCATGGCCCCCTACACTGCCATTTAGGACCCATAATGAGTAACAAAAAGCGGATACCATATTTGACATAGTTAGTCTCCAAGAAAAAATTGTAGTTCTGATTCGTAATTAAGACCCTTGCCCACTGCATGCAAGTGCATTATCCACATCGACTCAGCCCTTCTTAATTTCAATTCTCTGTTACCACCTCTGACTCCCATTGCAATTAAGTCTATGCCAAAGAATTGGACCATCCGGTCTGGTTCATCAGTTTGGCAAGTGGCGACATGTAGCGCTACGGGATATCTAGGGTCTTGTTTGTTAATGGCCCGAATATGTTCACTCATTCTGTCTTTCAAGGGCCGAATAGTGCTCCCAACATATTGTTTCCCGCAGTTACATTCTATAATGTAAACAACATATCTTGTAGTGCAATTGATGTTGGACTTGATCTTGTATTGATCACCTGTGGGACTGGTGTAGTTCTTGGTGCCATGTTTGGCCCATCTGCACATGGCGCATAATCCACATCTATAGAAGCCAATGCTACGTTGGGTTAGCCATGTTGTAGAGGTGGTGCCGTGGGGTACTGTGGGGCTTAGTCTGTTTTTAAGTGTGTTCCCCCTTCTGAATGTAATTTGGGGTCTTGTAGTGATGTTATCTACAATAGTTTTATCAGTTCTCAGGATCCCCCAATGTTTGGTGAGGCTCCTTCGTAGAGCTAGATGTAGGGAATTATAGTTTGTGACCAACCTGACTATGTTGTCAGTGGGTTTTTTGGATGTACCACTTGTCAATGTGTTAGGTCTCTTCACTTTGGCAATCCTTTTTTCTGCCTTCCTGATGGTGCTGTCTGTGTAGCCCCTCTTGGAAAACCTATCTTTCATACATTGAAGACAATGTTGGAATTCTTTTGCTTCACTACAGTTACGCTTCGCTCTCAGAAACTCGCCATATGGTATTGAATTCACCTGGTGTGGAGGGTGTGAACTAGAGGCATGAAGCACTGCATTGCAGGCAGTGGTTTTTCTATATAGTTTACTGTGTAATGTATCCTCCTTAACATAAAATTCTACATCCAGGAATTCAATATTAGTTTTGCTCGATTTCATAGTGAAAATGATTTCCCATGGATTGTTATTTAAGTGTTCATAGAATCTCGTCAGGAGATGCTCAGTCCCTGACCATAAGAGTATACGGTCGTCAATATATCGACCCCAAAAAATGATGGAGTCAATATATTCAGATCCCTTTGGTCCCCAGATCATGTCAGCCTCAAGTGTACCCATGAACAGGTTAGCAAAAGAGGGTGAAAATTTGGAGCCCATCGCTACCCCTCTCTTTTGTCGATACCAGGTTTGTTTGAAAATGAAAAAATTGTTCCTCAATACCATCTAATTCCTGGTTACTCCGGATCGGAGTTTCCTCCTGTACAGAAGAGTACAGGAGGAAACTCCGATCCGGAGTAACCAGGAATTAGCTCCACAAGAATCTACAGAAGTACAGGTTATTAATCTTTCTTTAAGAATAGAAAAATAGGTACCAAGGAAACCTATATATTTCCGAAATAGGAACAAAATATAGAGTTTAGAAGCAGTGCTTATTTGCACATCTCCAAAATTGTGGGTACTCATGTGAATTAGGAAATTTTTCAAAATGACTTTTTTTTACACACCTTCCTACATTTGGAAGGCAAAAATGAAAAGAAAGTCAATTCGTATTAACACTTGTTCTGCTATTCTGTTGTACCCCCAAGTCTCCCAATAAAAATGGTACCTCACTTATGTGGGTGGGCCTAGTGCCTGCAACAGGAAACTGCCCAACACGCACTTAGACACATCACATTTTTCTATTAAAAACTCGCCTTTTTTTGCAATGTGCCTAGCTGTGGATTTTGGACCCTAGCTCTGCCGGCACCTAAGGAAACCTATTAAACCTATACATTTTTTGAAAACTAGTAATCCAGGACAATCCAGGATGGGGTGACGTGTGTAGCACTCAACGGGTTCTGTTACCCAGAATACCTTGCAAACCTCAAACTTTGTGTAAAACAAACAAAAAAGAAAACATTTTCCTCGCATTTCTGTGATGAAAAGTTCTTCGGGGAGCCACAAATTCCAGCCACCCAGCATTCACAAAAGGCTCCAGATAAAAATGGTACCTTACTTGTGTGGGTAGACCTAGTGCCCACGACCGGAATCAGCCTAAAGCGTACTGTGGAGACATAAAAACTATTGATTACAAAAAGACCTTGTTTTGCGTGGAACGTTTTCCTACCTAGAATCCCCTGCAAACCTCAAATTTAGCTGAAAAAATCTAATTTTTCTCCCATTTCTGTGTGGGAAAGTTGTGGGCTCACCGGGCTGACACAAATTTCCTACCACCCACCATTCCTCCGGGTCTCCTGTAAAAATGGTACCTCACTTGTGTGGGTGCGCCAAGTACCCGCGACAGGCCAGGGCCCAAAACGTATTATGGGGACATAAAAGGTTTTTATCACAAAATGACCTGGGTTTTCCTTTTTCTACCCAGAACCCCCTGCAAACCTCAAATTTATCTAAAAAATATCCCATTTTATTACATTTCTGTGTGGAATCACCACACCAGCACAAATGGCCTACCACCCAGTGTTCCCCTTGTTCTCTCGATAAAGATGATACCTCACTTGTGTGGGTGTCCAATGCAGTATCGCCTAAACGTATTTAAAAAGAAACAGCGCTTTGAGTTCGATGTATTATCTCCTCAATCCCTATGTTTTTAGCCTTTCCCAGTCACGTGCCCTTGGCTCACCCACACAAGTGAGGTAGCAAAAGAAAGATTGTGGCCTTTTTTTGACGGGGGTTGGGGCATTGGCATGCCCATTCTGGGCAGCCCCCACCCCTGAACTTTATAAAAAAAAAAAATCCTTGGTGCCTAGTGGGCTGTCTGCCACCCTGGGGGGAGGCAGTTCAGAGAATATTGCCCCCATCTGCATCATGGGGAAGGCAGAGAGACACTGGCTAAGTTTTTTTTTTTTTTGGGGGGGAGGGGGGAAGGGAGGATGTTGCATGCCTATTTTGGGCAGAGCACTGTCTATTCTCATCTGCTTCCTGGGGGGTGGAAGAAATGCTGGCATTTTTTTTGGGGGGGGGGGGGGTTAAGGGCATTGGAATGGACATTCTGGGCAGTCCCCACCCCTGAATTTTGAAGAAAAAAAAAAATCCCTGGGGCATAGTGGGCTTTCTGACCCTAGAGGGGACTATTGCCCCCACCTGCCTCCCGGGGGGCAGAAAGACTGTGGCAATTTTATTTGGGTGGGGACATTGGCATGCCCATTCTGGGCAGCCCCACCCCTACATTTAAAAAGAAAAAATCGAATCCCTGGTGCCTAGTGGGCTTTCCATCCCCGCTGGGAGGGCAGATCAGCAGCTACTGCCCCCATCTGCCTCTTGGATGGGGGGGGGGAAAGACTGTGGATTTTTTTAAAGGGGAGAGGGCATTGGCATGCCCATTATGGGCAACCCCCACCCCTGAACTTTAGAAAAAATAAATCCCTGGTGCCTAGTGGGTTTTCTACCCTCCCAGGTGGGGGAGGGGTGCAGATTAGAGGATTCTGACCCATGTGCCTCCTGGGGGATAGGAGACTAAAAAAAATTATTATTTTCTGTTGGCTCTGGAAATGTTTTACGAACATCTTTCTTGGAAAATTTTACGCTGATCTTTCAAATGGGGACACAGACTGTGATCTTTCCCATTTGGAAAGTTTGTTTGCCAATGTAGAAAGAAAAAAACAGATGAACTGAATTACACCAGATTTGGCAAAAATATAGAAATTTACTCAAAGCATGCTTTTTATTACTTGATGAAGTCCGTTCAACCATTTGGAGAGGAGCTCAGGTTGGGCATGAAGGGGTTGATACTCAGAAAAAGTTAGGTATATCTAGAATTTTGATCCTAGGGTGCCGAACTTTAAAAAAAGAAAAAAAAAAATCTAATTGGGGAGAGAGCTTTTCATTACATCGGCCATTTCCGTACCGCACTACCGAGCAATATGATGGGCTAGTAGCAACTATGAACAAAATGTTGCATCCGGCCATTATAGGATGCGACAACTCTGCCCCCAAGGACTGGAAAAAAAAGTTTTTGGAAGAAGCCCATGAGGGGGCAGAGTGGATGTATTCTGACCCCCAGGACCAAGTTTTGGGTTGGTGAGGTGTTTGAATACCACCTCCATTAAGTTGAGTTGAAGAAAAAATAAATTGGGGGCTGCTGGTACCAGTATTGAATACTGTGATACCCTCTGTGGTACCGCAGTATCAAACTTTTTTTTTTTTTTAAATACTAAATCTCACTAAACTCCTTTGCAGGTTGCCGACTGGATCTGGAAAACTTCTCAACCATGTCTGGTCACCACTCCACAATGACCTGTTGCCGTTGTAAATGGTGCTTAACCACTGGTGATGCCATTTCTTACTTTTCTGTGCCTACAGATGTGAAATCTGGAGCTGTTGGTTTTTTCCTAGTTTTTTTTTGTTGCTTTGTTTGTGATTTTGCTATTTTCCTCTACGGTTTAAAAATAAATGTCACCTCTGCAGTCTATGGGCTGCAAGCCCTTTGTCACCTGCTTTTGGTTACTGATCCACATATTAGGTGCTTCTGGTTCAGGGCTCCTCGGGTGTGAATTCTTTCCTGAGAATCCATCAGTGAGTGGGAGGCTAAGCTCACTGGGCTCTGTTCAGAGGAAGATCCAGGCCTCATTCCAGGAGAAGAAACTGAATCCTTCTCTTGACCTCAGGGTAGGTCACCACATAGTCACCTGAAAAAATACAAAAAGGAGAACAAAGTCATCTAATCTTGGGGGGGGGGTTCTTCTGAAGTTCCTTTTCTTAGCCCTTACTTTTGGTGAAATCCCTTGGGAAGGGCCTGCAGCTGGTGTTCAGGTTATTGGAGCAGCTATTTTTGCCAACGTCACCTCCAATAAGCCAGTCCCTTTCGTAGCAGGTCCTTTGCCTTCATCTTTCTGCGACACGAGCAGCTCTGATCCAAAATTCATCATATCCGACCCAACTATGTGCTTTGCCTTAGGTGCTGTCTCTGCATGACTTCAAGAAGCCAAAATCTGTTATTAGTACTGCACTTCCTACAATGCTGATTACCACTCTGGCTTTGAATCCTAAGAGCCAGTATTTCTTGGAGACGACTAGTTGTAGCATCCTACCGCAGGGGAAAGTGATATCTGATATAGCAGATGTATGCATTGGACAGTCCCTGGTAGACATGGACTAATTATTTGAGTCAGAAGTCGTGGGTTTGGCACACTGATGATGAGAAACGTTTAGCTGAACTTTGCTTTCTCATTGGATTAAAATTCCAAGTTTCTTATAGACCTTGAAGATGCTAGTGGTTTGGACACATCTCCAGGGTTATACACCCTCTGTATAGAAGGTCCAGTCTCAGCAAAGCAAGTCCTGATATCTTCAGTAATATTGAAGATAGGAGGTGGCAAAGACTCTGGCAATGAAAAACCAAAGGTGGTGATGGACGGAGCGTTGACAACAACACTCACCCCCAGTCAACTGATCTGGGTTTAATCCATCACCGTTCTTTAGCTCACTCCGCCACCCCAGTTCAGACATGGCCATATGCAAATCAGTCTGACCCTGTGCCTCATGGGAACAGTCCAGCCCGAATTGCCAAGCCATGTCTTCCCTGGACCGGAATCAAGCTTCCCAGGACCGGTTTCTGGAATTACAGCCATCTTCAGCCGGGCTTGCTTGACTCCAGTGGCAATACCACTGCACTCCTGTCGCACCCATGACGTCTTTGTACGCTAATATTCTAGAAGGGAAACGCCCGTCCGCGAGTGGTCTTCTCTTTAATAAGTCAGAGTGGGCATAATGAAGTGCAAGTCGGATCCTCTTAACCTTTCTATTCTTCTCTCTTCTGAATGTTTATTGGTTCTGACCTCCTAGGGTGCCATTTCCTCTGAGCCTTCATACACTGAAGTAAAAAAGTAACTGGGTGGAAAGATCTCCTCTTCATTTCTCCTAGTGGTATATTTTGAAGCTATGTGGGAGATGTTTTGGTGACGCCTAGCATGTGTACGTACATGTGTAAATGTCCGCACTGTGTTAGGAGGACTTTAATACAGCCAGAAAGTTGAGGTAGGCAGACTTGAGCAAGAAGATACAGTTTCTGCTGATTTAGTATTTAGTATGTGGTTTTACATTGCCATGTGGTGGGTGGGGTTTGTCGCTCGAAAGGGTTGGGGGTGAAATGTACGACTTCCGTTTGATTCCCGGTATACGATTTAGTAGCATAATTGTTTTTAATCGTAGAAAGGTGGGAGGTCCCCTTCTCCTAATGTTTTGTGGCGCGTGATGGGGTGTCGTCCTGGTCGGTTTGTGACTGTGCTTGTCTGGTTGGGCGGAGGGCTGCGGCCGCCCGTTCGGATTATGGTTGTTCTGCTCCTCCCTCCTGTCTTCTTTTCTCCGCTTTTGTTGCCTTTTTGTCTTTCTTCTTTCTTACTTCTCGCTATATTTCGGGTTCTGGTTTAGGGCGACAGGCACGCTGTTTGAAGGGTGGGCCATAGCCTTCTACAGGGGTGCAGGGTGGGACGGGTGGGTTGGGCTCTATTTTTTGTTTGTCTTCTGGTTCTATGGCCCTTTTGTATCTCCTTTTCGTGAGGCCGCGTCTGTCCCGACTTCCTATGGTGTGTTTCGGGTGGGGGGGTGTGGCGTCGTTAATCCTCCTGCTATGTTTCGGTTGTCTTTCTCCCCGATCGCCATACCCCCACTTGGGCCGCTACTCCTTTTGTCTCCTGTCTTCCCGCCACGGGGGGCCTGTGTCGGCGTGTCTTCTTCCTTTCGTTTTTCATATTTTCTTATTTTCTTTTTATTGTTTTATTTTGTTTTCCCTCCATTTTCCTCTCCCTTCCTCTTCCCCTTCCCCTCTTCGTCCCCCCCCCCCTTTTTTTTCCTTCCTGTGTCCCAGAGGTTACTATGACGGGCTGGTTTTGATGCATTGTTTTTCCGATCCCGCTGTTCTGGCTTGGTAGTGTCTTGGGTGGCGGGCATGTTACGAGGATAATGCTCAGGGGCTGATTGTGTCTCACGTATCCTGATTTTCTTGAACGCATTGTATTGTCCCCCCGATATTTTGCCCCCATGCCCCCTTATTAATGTTGAGGTTGGTTTGGGATATCGGATGCCTCCGTATTGAAAGTGAGCCTGTCATATGTCTTCTCCCCATATTATAAAATTAAGCCTTATTTACTCCTGTGTTTTAGCCCTTTGGTTTCTGTATTTTTTCTCCCCTTCTGCGATTGTACGGCCTCTGCTTTGTATTGATTGACTATGTACTATTTGCCTGGTGACTCCTGATTATCTTGCACATTGCGGCCGGCCGGCTTGGTTGTAGCCCTCGACTTGTCTTTCCTTTTGATGTCAATAAAGGTTTTCACAAAAAAAAGAAGATACAGTTTCATGATCTATGGGGCAAGCAGCAGGCTATTTTCTTTTCTATATTTGTCCAGACTCATTTATTGCATAAGCTGTTTGATGACCACTAGCTATTTGGAGTGAAGATGCTCCATTAGAAAAAGTTCAGCAAAGCAAGGCTGTAGCCCAAGCACTTGGCTTCTGTTCTCCAACTAAACGGTTCTACCTTCGGTTCATTTTGGCACATTCAGGTGCAACAACAAACATACTTTTATTTCCATAAAAGTATGGAGGTTCAGGCAAGTGATGACAGCGTCAGACTGTATTTTCTTAGTCCTCTTTCACACCTACCTAAACTAAGCCTGTTGGTCTTGTTGCTCAGCCCTATAATCTGCCATTAGGCAGCAGTATTTGCAGAGGTTCTCCCACAATGTCAGAGGATAACCTCTGACAAATGGATCCTTCAGATGGTGTTCTTTGGTTATCATCTTACACTTGTATAAAAAAAAGCCTTCCCCTGTCCTTCCCAAACATCTTGAAGTAAATGTTCGAGGCATACTTGTGCATAAATCGCCATCTGGCGTTGGGATCGGATGTTTGCACTTTGTTGTTGTCTTGGTAGAAGTCTTTGTAGTCACAAGTTAGGTGACTCCTCCTTTGGACGATAGTGTGCATGGGCATCGACTCCATCCTTAGATTGTTTTTTTTTGCCATCGGGTTTGGATGTGACTTGCTGCGCTCTGGTTCTGCACCGTGTTCCCAACCCTTTTCGAAGAGCAACCAATCAACACTCGAGAGTATTGTTCAGTTCGTATGCCCTTCAATGCGCTAACCTTAAAATCCTCGATTCCATCGTCGACGCGGGCCGCTGGGCCTATCGGCGTCATTCGACCCTACGGCTAATGGAAAGGACTCTATTAAAAAAATCCTCCAGTGAGGAGCTAAATTTCCACACAATGACCACCACATGGTCTGCAACCTTTGCCTCTCACCAGAACACGAGGAAAGGGATTGCTAGGCCTGTGCCTCTTTTCACTCCAAAAAGACAATCCGTGATCGCTGGGCTCGACGACACGTTATGGCTCAAAAGGCTGCACTGGTGCCAGATTACATTTTCAAAGAAGGCCCCGCTGTTCCAGAGGCAGAGGATTCGGAAGAGCTCTAGATTGTCTCTGAAGCTCATGATTCAGACTCCGATGACCACATTGCTCCAGGTCAACGAGTGAGTACAAACGTCCATGCCCCTGCCGCATCCAATAAACAGAAGACTCCGGTCAAAACTTCGCCTGAAGGCCTAAGTTGAGACCGAAGGAATATTTCAGTAGCCCCGCCTCAGGTCCCAGCTTCGAATACAAGGGAAAAGCCTTCCGGCAGCTCTGGACTGGGCAAGCTGCATGGTGGTACCCATAAAACACCTTCAGTACCGAAATCAGGGACACATCCTATTCCCATTACACCCAATAAAGCCTCTTTATCAAAATCTTCGGCACTCAAAGACCATAAGGCCTTGGAACCGAACAAACGCCAAAAACCTTCGGATCCGAAGAAGATTTCGGACTCGACATCGAAGCCAAAGGAGCACAAGACCCTTCCTACGGCTCCAAAGCCCAAATGAAAATCATCCTCTGAACCTAAAAACTCGCCGCCGAAAGGAGACAACAAGCAGGAAGAACTGTTTCGGACAGATCCTATCGATCCGAAAAAAAGACATTACAAGTTGACCCTAAAACAGGTCATATTGTCAATATCCCAGCAGAAAAGAGGAAATCGGATGCCTCACACCCTCCTGAGTTACCTGTGAAGAAAAGAGACTTTGCAACTTCACCCATGAGACCCTCTTCTCCTATTCTTCCTACCAAACCTTTGTCTCCTACAAATTCTCCTACACACTCTCCTAGACTCTCTCCAATATTTCCATACTCACTCACGCTTACCACCACAGGATGAGGATGATCTAGGGTATGGGGGTAGACACGATAAGGACCCTGAATATAACACTACTCCAACACAGGATACATGGGATGATAACAGTCCCACAGAACCTCCAGACCTTCCTGATCCACATGTATGCTCATCTAGGCCATCCCCTCAAGACAATCTAGGTTTTAGTCAGCTCATTAATAGGGCTGCGCAATATCATAGGGTTAAACTACATTCAGACCCCATGGACCAAGATTTCCTACTACATACATTTGCTCAGTCACAAAAATCAATACATACATTACCCATGCTCAAATGTATCATTAAACACAAACCAGACACTTTTAAAGACCCTGTCAGGACCAGGATTCTCAAACCTCTGATTGATAAAAAATATAATCCTGCCCCTAACGATCCAATTTACATTAAAGGACAGCTCTCTTTAGATTCTTTGGTAGTCTCAAATTCAAGAAAACGTGCTAATTCCCAAGCCTGCTCCACCTCCAAACAAAGAGTCTAAACTGCTAGATGCATCAGACAAACGAGTTGCCTCCCAAGCAGCCAATCACTGGAGAATAGCTAATACAAGCTTGCCAGATATGACCGGGCTCACTATGATGAGCTTGAAGATCTTATCCAACATTTACCTGACCAATACAAAGCCAGGGCCAACTATCTGGTCCAAGATGGAAAGTTAATTACAAATGCATCCATCAAATGTGCCCTGGATGCAGCAGACACTGCATCTAGATCTCTAAACACCAGTGTCTTACTTGGCAGACATGCATGGTTGCTCATTTCTGGTTTTAAACAAGAAGTGCAAACAACTATCTTAAATCAGCCGTTCGATCAAGAACACCTCTTTGGCCCAGCTGTGGCTACAGCTTTGGAAAAAATGAAAAAAGACACAGACCCTGCAAAATCAATGGGAGCATTACAATCTCAAACACCACAAGGTTCCTTTTGTCGCTCCTATTCTAGGGGCGCATCCAAAAACATTAGCACAGACACTACTTCCTCCTACAAGAGTCCCACACAAACATCCCCCAACAAGGCATATTTTAGAGGTGGGTACAGAGGAAATAATAACAAGGGTAGAGGCCGAGGTAATAACCGAACCTCCCCTACTGCCCAAAAATTACTTCCCTCCTCTCCTTCCAGATCCTTCCACTCCGGTCGGAGGAAGACTCTCACAGTTCCTACCTGTCTGGGACTCCATTACTACAGACAGGTGGGCAAGACAAATTATCCGTATGGTTACTGCCTGGAATTTACCACAACTCCCCCAATCATACTACCCAAATAACATCTAATGTCCACGGAACATTTTTCGCTCTGAAACAAGAAGTTCTCTCACTTCTTTAAACGCATGCAATAGAACCAGTTCCCCTTCAGCATCGAGGAACAGGGGTTTACTCCCTCTATTTCCTCCCTCTATTTCCTCATCCCAAAAATGATGGAACTCTCAGACCAATACAGGACCTCAGACCTTTCAATATCTGCATTCAATCAGACCATTTTCACATGGACACTCTTCAACAGGTCCTCCCACTGCTCCAACAAGGCGATTTCCTTGCCACTCTAGATCTCGAAGACGCCTACTTCCATATTCCTATACACCCTGCTTACAGGAAATATCTAAGGTTTGTAGTGGACAGTCAGCACTATCAATTCAAGGTACTCCCATTCGGAGTGACCACGGCACCCAGAGTGTTCACAAAATGTCTAGCAGTAGTAGCCGCCCAATTGTGAAGACCACAAATTCATGTTTTTCCATACCTGGACGACTGGCTCATAAAAGCCAAGTCATACAGCCAGTGTGTTCACCATACTCACCAAACAATTCAGCTGGGCCACAACTTGGGGTTCCCAAAAACCTCACCAAGTCAAACCTTCAACCGTCCCACATACATCAGTATCTAGGGGCCACAATAGACGCTTGCATACCCCAATCCAGTCCAAATAGCCAGTATGCAAACCCCCACAACAAAATGTCAGCCCCAACACTCACTACTAGCTTGAGTGTTTTTGCAACTAATAGGAATGCCGGCCTCTTGCATTCTCATTGTACCTCACGCAAGACTCCAGATGCGCACCTTACAAAAATGTTTAGCACATCAGTGTAAGCAGGCTCCACGCCAACTTTCAGATCTGGTGTTGGTGGACAGCCGCGCACATCGCTCTCTGCAGTGATGGATCACACAAAACCTTTCCAAAGGGCAGCTGTTCCTAGACCCAGTTCCACAGATAGTGCTTACAGCGGACGCATCGCTCACCGGCTGGGGAGCTCATCTCTTAAACCATACAATTCAGGGCAGGTGGACCCCTCTACAAACCAGCATTTGCAATGCAATAGGTCTCGCATTTGCGAGAGTTTGAGCTAATGACATTGTAAATGACAATGCCTTTTATTTATCGGTTTGTAAAAACCAACACATAAATAAAAAAGGCATTGTCATTTAAAATGCCATTAGCTCAAGCTCTCGTAAATGCGAGACCTATTGCATTGCAAATGCTTGTTTTAAAAAAACTTCCCCAGTTTGTTGTGCTTCAGGCTACACAAACATAGAACAAAAGGCCTGTGTGCATTTGTAGATGCCTATGTTTGCAGACTGTAGCACATTAAAACCATAACATGGGACCTCATCAGATTATTGGGGCTGCCGGTTATATCGTTGTAAAAATGCATGGAACACTATCTTTATGCAAGGAAAAAATACACGACTTTACTCGCCTCCTACAGCCGGAGGCAGCCTAAAACCCCTTGACTGCCCACTTAGTTGGGGGGGGGAGGGGTGTTGCTTTTCAGAGCTCTACCCCTCCCACCCAGTGCACTTTCAAGTAATGGGACACAGAAGGCTTCACAGAGGGCAGGACCCTTCCTCGCGGTTTGTCTGATTTGTGGGCTGTGTACACACGCACACGAGGCAGGCCAGCAAGGGCCAGTGACCAGTGGAGGTGGGCTAAAACACTGAACACCATTATTATCATTATTGAACACGTAATGCGGCGCCTGGCCTAAATATTGCATTCTCCATCACCTATCTGACTAGCAACCTTATCACAAACACAGCTCTGTGTCACTGTTCGCTTTCCTCCCCAGCTCCGCGGAAGACTAGGCCATCCTGGAGCCCCCCCACCTGCTATCCAAAGCAGACAAAAAGAAAAGCAGGCCTGGTTGGCACACAAAAGTGCCCCATTCAGCCACCCATTCATAACCCAAATAAAGAAAGATGTAACGTGCGCCAACATTTTTAAAAAAAAAAATTTTAAAAAATATTTTTATTTGCATTTTACCATACCTCAACATCACAGTCATGTAATTAGCAGTATACACACCCCTACTCTCCACCCACCCTTCCCAGAGTTGCACATTGCTGTCACAGTTCGTAACACACTGATTCGATATCCATAACTTCATTGTGCAGTTGTCTCTTAGTATCATACCCAAAGTCTTCCTGGAGGTGCTCTCGTAGTCGTGCAGCCTGTTACTTAAATCACCTCCCTCATAACCCCCCATCCAATCCATGGTAGTGTCGCCACCTGGTCCAGACCCTATGGAATTTCTTCGGGCACCCCCTAGATTTGTAAGTCACTCTCTCAGCGGCCATGTAAAGGTCCAGCCCTCTCCTCCATTCCTCTAATCCCGGCGGTTCTGGTGACCGGCAGTGCTTCGCTATGTCTCTTCGCTACCACCAGTGTCAGTACCAGGAAGGTTAGTAGGGGGCGCGCTAGGTCCACGTCGTTTTTCATACCTAGTAGAGCCAGCTTGGGCTCCGGATGGAGCGGGACCCCCAGGACCTCCCTCAGTTCCATAAAGATGTGGGTCCAATAATTTTGTATCAAGTCGCAAGTCCACATAATGTGATAAAAGTCTCCTCCTCTAGGTGACACCTAAGGCATTTTTTGTCATCTATTTTCCCCATTCTATGGAGTCGCACCCTATCGTAATAGGTTCTGTGGAGCACATTAAATTGAAAAAGGCGCAGCCTAGACTTAATTGCCACCTCCCTGGGATGTATTAGTACTATGTCCCAATCTAAGTCGTACATGTCTCACACCTCAGTTTCCCACGTCCGTCTAAGCTTCGCCAGGTCACCTAGCATGTTGTTAGTTAAGGTTTTATATGTGAAGGAGACTGCCTTCCCCTGGATCTGTTCCTGTAAGAGCCGTCCCTCTAATGGTGCGTATTCTGGGAGCCCATTTAATTGGATGTTTTGGACCCGCCAAGCATGGCGCAGCTGCGTGTATTTGAAGAACTGTGAGTGATGAAGTCCAAATTCTGTCCTTAGGGCCAAAAAGGATTTCAGTTCCCCCTTGGCGGTCACGTCCCCTATGGTGGAGATGCCTATGTCGTCCCATCTTTGGAAGCCTTTCAGTTTATTTAGTTCCGTTAACCACTTGCAGTGCCATATCGGTGTCTGCCGGGTGGGTTTCTTCTCCCATCCCGTGCGTTTTGTAGCTTTATTCCATGCGAGTAAGGTAATAACGTTGCTGTGAGGAGCGGCTCCCGTCTAGCACCCCCATAAAGATAGTATAGTAAATTCTGTGATGACATTTTATGTCTTTCCAGGGCATAAGTGGGATGATCTGCTGAGCATGTAGCCAGTCGTTGATCGGGGCCATGTGTTCCGCCCAATAGTAGGCTTCCAGATTCAGGAGTGAGATCCCCCCACTGTATTGGTGTCTCTGGAGAGTAGTCAGTGCCACTCTAGGTTGTTTACCCAGCCAGAGGAAAGCCCTCAGATCCGAGTGTATTGTGGATATCACCGTTCCCAGGAGCGGATAGTATTCGTTCTGTAGGGCATATAGATACTTGGGTAGGATAATCATCTTATACATTGCCGCTCGACCTAGAAGTGTAAGTGGAAGCGGTCTCCAGCGGTCCATATCTGCGGTGGAGTTCAATATAATTCGCTCCAAGTTTTTTTGGAACAACAGTTTTCTCTCAAGGGTGATGTATATTCCAAGATACTGGAAACCCTCCACCGTTGTCAGTAGTTGCCCTGGCAATTTATTGTTATTTTTATGTAGCGCGGATATTACCCAAAGTCGTTCTAGCGCTCTAAAATAAATTGATTGAATTGGGTGAGAAAAACGGAATCAGCATTTAAAAGCGCTAAGATACACTTGAGAGATACGCCACAAAGACTAGCAACCTTATCACAAATACAGCTCTGTGTCACTGTTCGCTTTCCTCCCCAGCTCCGCGGTAGACACGGCCACCCTGGAGCCCCCCCCTGCTATACAAAGCATACAAAAAGAAAAGCAGGCCTGGATGGCAAACAAAATTACCCCGTTCACAAACACATGCGCACAGCAGGGGAGAAGAGAGGTACCGGGCACATGTGGGCCTCTTTTCAGGAGCAAACTATACAAAGACAGAGCACCGGCACCCCAGCAACACGCGCACCTGCCATTTCGAGCTTTTGCTTGGATCCAGTCACTCGGCCCGGGGCATTTACCAACAAGAGCAGTTAAGGTATCAACGCCGCCGGACCGAAAACCGGAAGTTCGGCAGCGTCACTCTTTTTTGCGGGGCCGGACTTCCGCCTTCTGTGGGAAGCCGGAGCCCACGGAGTGCCTGGCAGAGAGCAGCAGTGTGCCAGCAGACATAAGGAAGAGCAGAAGTGGCGGCTGAGGCCGCCGATGCAAGTGCGGGGCTCCCATGAGTGAGGGAAGCCCTGCGTGTGCCAGGTGATGCGGCGGAGATAACTTCAGGGGAGTCCTGAGCGTGACAGAGCCTGTAGCAGCGCAGCGAGAAAAGAGCCCGTGAGTGGGGGGTCCCTAACAATAGAGCTCGCTGGAGACAACAGCGCTTTGCGCTGCTTACGCCAGCACGACCTAAAAATGCTCCAGATCAATCACCTGGAGTTACCGGCAATCTTTCTAGCATTAAAATAATTCCAGACACATATCATCAACAAAACTTTCCTTGTCCGCACCGACAATATGACAGCAATGTATTATATACAAAAACAAGGAGGAACACATTCTTGGCAGCTTTCTCAACTAGCGCAAAGCATATGGAAATGGGCCATTCCACAAAAGATATACCTTCTAGCAGAACATCTTCCAGGGATACACAATCAGATTGCCGATCTGCTCAGTCATCAGACACAGCACATCCACGAATGTGAACTTCATGCACAAGTTCTTCATCCATTTTTTCAGATGTGGGGCCACTCAGTCATAAATCTGTTCGCCACACACGCAAACGAAAAATGCCCACCCTTTGCCGTCAGGTATCCACACCCATTGTCTAAGGGCAATGCGCTATGGATAAACTGGTCAGGCAGATTAAGCTCAAACAACAGTCTCTCAAGATGATTCTAGTTGCTCCAACATAGGCCCGGCAACCATGGTTCATAACACTCCTGGAACTCTCAGTAGTTCCACACCAAAAGCTACAACTCTCCCCAAAGCTTCTTACTCAGAACCATTGAGAGATAAGGCATCCAGATCCAGCTCAACTAAACCTGGCAATCTGGCTCCTGAAGTCCTAGAGTTCGGTTACCTCAACTTCCCACAGGACTGAATGAACATTATTATAGAAGCTAGACACCCTACTACTAGAGCTTGCTTTGCAGCCAAATGGAAAAGATTTGTCATTTACTTCAAAAACAACTAAATTGACCCACTAGATGCTTCAATTCAAAACATTATTTGCTATTTACTGCATCTACAAAGATGTAATCTGGCATACACATCCACAAGACTACATCTTGCTGCCCTTGCCGCCTACCTACAAAACAGACATTTGTCATTGTTTAGGATACCTGCCATCAAAGCGTTTATGGAAGACCTTAAAAGGATAATTCCTCCCAGAATCCCACCCTCTCCAGTGTGGAATGTAAACATTGTCCTCACTAGCGTCATGGATCCTCCATTTGAATCTCTGCACAAATGCGAAATGCAGTTCCTTACATGGAAAGTAGCTTTCCTTGTCGCAATCACCTCTCTCAGAAGAGTAAGTGGGATCCAGACTTTAACCATACAAGACCATTCTTACAAATACATCATAACAAAGTGGTTCTTAGAACAAATCCGAAATTTCTTCCCAAAGTAAAGTCTGCT
Organism: Lissotriton helveticus; assembly: GCF_964261635.1. Classification (NCBI taxonomy): domain Eukaryota; kingdom Metazoa; phylum Chordata; class Amphibia; order Caudata; family Salamandridae; genus Lissotriton; species Lissotriton helveticus. The sequence continues at coordinate 351,608,415 of NC_136059.1, read as the reverse complement.
TTCCATCTCAATCAATCTGTGGAATTACCCGTTTTTTCCCCAAAACCAGATTCTGTAGCAGAGAGAACCCTTCACAAACTTGATGTGTAAAGAGCTATACTTTATTACATTGACAAAACTAAACCTTTTAGAAACGCAAAGCAACTGTTTGTAGCTTTCTCTCCACCTCATAAAGGAAAGCCCATCTCTAAAGCTGGAATTGCCAGGTGGATAGTCAAATGTATTTAAATATGCCACCACAAAGCAAAACGTACATTAACGGTTCCCTCTAGAGCGCACTCGACACGCAAATTAGGGGCTTCCATGGCATTCTTAGGGAACATTCCCTTAGACGACATTTGTAAAGCAGTGACATGGTTTACAACACACACCTTCACCAAACACTATTGAGTTGTGCAAGCAAAACAACAAGCTTCTGTGGGCCAGGCTGTTCTTAAAACACTTTTTCAGACCTCTGCAACAGGTAAAGGTGACCACCGCTAAGGGAGAGCACTGCTGTACAGTCTATTAACAAGTATGTATTCTGCAGCTCATATGCCTCGAACGGAAAATGCTACTTACCAGTATGCATCTGTCCCTGGCATGTACAGCTGCAGAATCACTTACGCCCACCTGCCTCTCCGGTACCTCTATCTGTTCCAGGGTTATCTTACTTGGATACATTACACATGGACATCTTTTCTGTTTCTTACAAACTCCATCATTTCCCTTCATGGCGAAAAACAATCTAAGGATGCAGTCAATGCCCATGCGCACTTTTGTCCAAAGGGTGGGAGTCACCTATCTTGTGACTACAAAGACTTCTACCAAGACAACAACAAAGTGCAAACATCCGAGCCCGACACCAGATGGCGATCTATGCACAAGTATGTGATCCTGCAGCTCTACATGCCAAGAAAAGACGCATACTGGTAAGTGGCATTTTCCTTCCTCACCAGTTGTCTACATTTGAGGGGTCAGTTATATCTTGCTGTAAAGTAGTGGTGTGGAGAGCAGTTGCTCAGAGTGAGTCAAACTCTGCTGATTTAGTACCTCTCGGCCGAGGTTTCCAACATGAGGAAACGTGTTTCTTCATCTAAACTTTTGGGGTAACATAAGTTATGCAGCATGCACAAATATGTATGGTTTAAGGGGAGCTTCTTTGAACCTTGTTCAAATCAGCATTGACGTGGGGCGTGGCTTGGCCGGCAGCGATGGCGGCGGTGTGTTAGGCTCTCTCCGGCCGGCCCCATAAATATCCTATCCTGAGCGCTGAATTCCATTACCTGGCGGTCTAAGTCCCTCTGTCACCGATCGCTGCCCCCGGAGACCGGACGGGACTCCCGGATCGAGGAGAGTCACTGCGGTGAAGGAGGGGCCTGGCGCTCCTGGGATGCTTTGGAGCCGGGGCCTTGAGTGTTGGGCCTGGCCAGCGCTGTGGTCCTCCGGCCGGAGGGAGAGAGCTGGATTGCCACTTCGTGCGGGGCCCTCCCCGCAGATCCCCTGCTAGGAGAGAGGCTGTGGCGGCCAAGCTTGGGGAAAGGCAGGCTGCGCTGCCTGGTGACGCTCCAGCGACGGCGGGGGGCCTGGCTCGGCAGGACGGCGCGGAGGACTTGGGCGCAAACTGTTGCTCGGCCCCGGTGGGACGGCGGCCATCTTAGGCATTCCGAGCGGCTGGCTCTGACCCGGTAGGCTACCAGCTGGACATTGCTGAGCGCGGCACGTGGCGCTGCCGTGCCCCTACGCCCTTGCTGGGGTCCCTTGGCTGGACGGATTTGGGGTGACGTCGGGCGAGGGCAGGAGGAGTGGCCGTGCTACTGAGAGGACAGGCGGCAGTTTATACAGCGCGGCGAACAGCCTGGTGCGCCATAGTGGATGGTGGAGGGTGGCCGGAGCTTGTCTGGTGGAGATCGTCGGGGCTTGAGAGGGTCGGCTCCCTCCCATCTCTCCCTCCTGCGCGGCTGGTGGAGCCGGGACGCGTCTGCCTTGCGCCCCCCCTCATATCTGGCTTAGCTCCTCAGTGGAGTGGTGGTGGCCCAGACTCCGCTGTGCCCGGAGGCTTCATCGAGCCGGGCTGACTGTGGGGCTGTGGCACGAGTGATCTGGCCAGGAGGGGCTGAAGACTGCGCCCAGGGGCTCGCGGAGCGGGTGTCGGTGGTCATTGCGGGCCACGGTGTGCAAATCGCTGTGAGACATTTGCCGAGGGGAGAGGCCCAGCCTGCAGCTCCCCCTCGTGGCGTTCCTGGTCCTTGGCTGGCCGGTGCTGCCCGGTGTTGGGGTGCGGGTCTCTGCTGCCTACTCTATCCTCTACGATCATCATGACCCGAGGCGGGCACTCCAAACAAGGGACGCTGGACAAGTTCACGGAGGTAGGCCAGGTGGCTGGTGGTGGGGGGCAGCAAAATCCTGTGCCTGACAATGCGGTGCTGTTGGCGGCCATCACTCAATCCAGAGACATGCTGGATGCCAAGATCGGGGCAGTTGGCTCAGACGTAATGCTGCTCCGTCAGGAATTGAGGAATGCGGTGGAGCGGATCACTGGCACGGAGATGCGCATCTCGGAGGTGGAGGATGATATGTCGGTGCTAAAAAAGAAGTTTGCAGCCATGGAAAAAACGCAAAAGGGCCTCGCCATGAGGGTCGAAGATGCAGAAGGACGCGCGCGTCGGAACAACCTGCGCTTCGTGGGATTTCCGGAAGGTTGTGAGGGTAACAATGCGGAGCACTTCTTGGCCCAGTGGCTGGAGAGCTGGCTTCCTTCAAATGCGCTGTCTCGTTGCTTTGTGGTGGAGCGTGCCCATCGGGCGCTCATGCAGAAGCCCCCGGCCGGGGCGCGCCCCCGGCCCATCATTGCCAAATTTCTGAACTATGCTGACCGGGATACCATCTTGCGGCAGGCGAGGGCAAAGGAATCTCTCACACATGACAATGCCAAAATCCTTATTTTCCCGGATTACACGCGACTCGTGCAGCAGCAGCGCTAATCATTCCTTGCTGCTAAGGCCCGTCTCCGGGGCCTAAATCTCCAGTACGCTTTATTGTACCCGGCGCGGCTGCGGGTCATCTTCCAATCTCGCATGCTGTTCTTTGAGTCCCTCGAGGAAGTCTTCCAGTGGACGGATGAAACGGTGAAGCTACGGGTTACCACGGCTCTAGGTGGGAGGGGGGGGAGTCGGACTCCTCATCGAGTGGTGCGGTCCGGGAGGGCCTCCAGAGTCCGCAGCTCCGTCGCAGGGGATCGCGCTCTGGCCGGAGCTCGAGGTCTGGCTCTGTCCTGCGCCAGGGGAGTCCTGTGCCGGATCGACAGCAGCGAGAGGGACTCTGTGAGGCTGACTCTTCAATTGGGACATTGCTGATGGACACTATGGACGCTCAGGTGCTCAGGTATCGTGGGCTGGTGGCCCGCCCCTAGTGAGGTGTGGGTGGGGGGAGTGGGAACCCCGTTCTTATGGGTTGCCACTCGGGGATCCATTGGAGGGGCGGCCCAGGGTCCCCCGTTGGGGCTCGGGCTGTGGTCCGGCCGCGATAGGTGCTGCCATGTTTGGGAGGTGCAGGTTGGGGGGTGGCGGGATAGAGGGATAGGGGTTGGGGTTGGGGGGGGGGGGGGTTCGCGCTTGTTGAGCTGCTGCTTGTTTGCTATGTATTGAGTTACCAGGACACTTGTCACTTTTGCTGCACCATGGTCTTATGTCTGCGCGAGATGGGGAGGGACGGGTATGCCTTGGCTCCTTGCGAATTGTGAGTTGGAACGTCAGAGGGTTGCTGGACAAAGTAAAACGGGGCGCTGTCTTTCAGTATGCCAAGAGGGTGGGGGCGGACGTCCTGCTCCTACAGGAAACACACTTGCTGGGTACAAAGATACTGTGTCTTCAACGGTTTGGGTTCACACATGTATACCACTCAGGCTTCACGAGGGGGGTCTAGGGGGGGCTTCCATCCTAATACACAGAAGGGTTTCCTACGCACATGAGCGACTCTGGACGGATACGCAGGGCAGGTATGTCTTTATGCAAGGTAGGATAGGGGGAGACTTGGTGATCCTGGGTAGTGTATATGCCCCTCCGCCTTTGCAGTGGCCCCTTGTGGAGAAACTTCTGTCCCTCTGGGGCGACATGTCCGATACACTGTCCATTGTGGGTGGGGACTGGAATGACGTCATGGATTTAGGCAGCGACAGATGGCGTAGCAGGGCGACTGAGGGATGAGGGGCGGTTGGCACCTCCCACACCAAATTGTCTGCATTGGTAACTGGTCTGGATTGGGCTGACACTTGGCGGTACTTACATGGCTCAACCAAGGAATACACATACTTCTCTGGTGTTCATGACTCATTCTCTAGACTCGATTACATATTTGTTTCCCGGGGACTGGCCATCCTATCAGTAGACATTCTGCCGAGAGCCTTGTCTGACCACTCACCAGTTGCCCTCATGTTTAGCATGGGCCCTGCCAGGCAGCCCTTTAGATGGCGTATGTCGGGGTGGCATCTGATGCAGGACGACAATAGGGCGCATATGGCATTGGCACTGGACCACTACCTTGAGTCCAACGTAGGCTCGGTGGACTCTCCGACTAGTCTCTGGGAGGCCCTAAAACCTACTATGCGGGACGTAGATATCTCCTGGTGCGCGGCTGCCCGTAGGGAGCGGCGCAAGGAACTCGTGCGGCGCGAGGCGGAGGTGGAGAACTTAAAACGCAGTAGCCGGGATGCGGATGGCGCCCTAAACGGAGACAGCTACTCCTCGCCCAGCAACAATACGCTGCGGTGCTGATGGATGAAGCGCGCCAGGCCTGGCTGGCCACTCGTTGTCGGGTGTATCAATGGGGGAGACAAGTCGTGCAAAATGCTACATCGCTTATGTCAGGGCACGCTACACGCCCAACCGCTGCCTCGCATTGTGGACCCCAAGGGCGGATCCATACTTGAACCCCCGGCTATTGCGGATAGCTTTGCTCTACTAATAGGAGCTCTATGCGCCGCAGGAGTGCTTGCCGGATGACGCAATCCAGCGCTTTATCGACTACCTCCCCCCATGGGCGGTATCTGACGAGGTGCGGGATTTGCTGGATAGACCACTGACTGACGACGAGATAGGTACGGCTCTAGGTAAGCTGAATCCTGGTAAGGCGCCAGGGCCCAATGGCTTTCCCTGCGAATTCTTTCGGAGGTTTTTCGTACAGTTGGGCCCACGGCTCTGCCCGTTAGTAGAGGAGGCGCGAGAGGGGGGAGCGCTCCCTGCGGACTGGCGACATGCGGAGGTGGTAGTCTTTTTGAAGCCGGGCCGGCCCCCGGAATGTCACGCTTCCTACCGCCCGATATCATTGTTGAACACCGAAGCTAAAGTGCTGGCCAAGGTGCTAGCCAATAGACTCAAGCCACATATAACGGACCTGGTTCACCCGGATCAGGCGGGTTTCATGCCCCAGAGGGATACCCGTCACAATATTCGACGCGCTCATGTTGCGGTCTCTGCGTAGAGGACCCTGGGGGAGCGGGCGGCGCTGTTCCTTGCAGATATGGACCGCGCCTTTGATTCCCTAAGTTGGGTCTATTTGTTCGCTTTATTGCAACGCCTCAATCTAGGCCCGCGTTTCTTGGCGTACGTGCGGCTTCTATATATGGACCTCACGGCCTCCGTGCGTGTAGGGGGGCTCGATCTCCTGCTCCTTTGCGGTTCAACGGGGGACACGTCAGGGCTGCCCCCTGTCTCCTTATCTGTTCGCGCTCGCTATGGAGCCGCTTGCGGCATGGGTGCGCATAGATGCCCAGCTCAAGGGGTTCAGATGGTTCGTGGGTCTGACTGATAAAATAGCCCTTTACGCAGACTATGTATTGTTTTTCCTGACTGACTTGGACTGCTCTGGGCCGCATATGAACCCTGCCAAATCCACACTATGGGTGCTTGGCGAGCCGGGACGGGTAGGGGAGTGGGCCTCTGGCCTCCAGATTGCGGTGGATGGGATGAAGTACTTGGGGGTGTTCCTCTCGGAGTCCGCCGAGATCTCCCATGAACGTAACCTTACCCTGGTCTGGGATCCTGCGCGTGAGGACATGAAAGTATTGTCCCGCATGCCGCTGACCATCCATGGCAGATCGGCCATCTCCCGCGTCTCGTGTACCAGCTCCAAAATCATCCGTATTGGATTCCGCCGCGTTGTTTCCAACAAGTCAACTCTGCGCTGAGTGGGTTCTTGTGGGAGGGGGGGGGAGGGGGACCACGCGCGTGTCCTTGCGGACCTGCTTCCGTTCTACCTTCACTGGGGGTTTGGCCACCTCCGACGTACTCTCGTATTACCAGGCGGCCCATCTACTGGTCCTGAATGACTGGTGGTATGGGGACGCCTACGCGGTAGAACGCTTTCTCATGGGCTCGGCATCGGTCCACACGCTACTATATTCAGCTGCGCTTCGGCGCCGCCTTCCCTCGGCCACGCAAGTAGTGTTTTTTGTATGGAGACAGACGCTACGTAGAATGGGATGGCGGAACGTGCTTACTCGAGAGACCCCTCTGTGGCACAATGGTCGCCTGCCCCACTTGTCCGCGCTCGTGGGATTTCGGGGATGGGACGCAATAGGTATCTCCTCGTTGGGGGATGTTGTGACGGGCTGCTCCCTGAGGTCGTTCCAGGATCTCCGAGATGAGTTCGGAATGCCCCACTCCCAATTTTTTTAATATCTTCAACTTCGTCATGCCCTAACACCCCATCTGACGGCCCTGGAGCAGCTCCCTGACTTTAGCCCCTGTTCTTGCAAAAGTCTGTATCTTTTATATTTTTGATATGGTTTTGCTTGCAGTAGTCTCCGGTGCTCGGAGCAGTGCATCATATGCGAGTCCAGATAAATAAAATCTGTTTTCCAAAGAAATAATAGCATTGACGTTTTCACACACAGTAGTAAAGAGGGCTTTGAAGCAGGACCCCAGAAAGTCAGGCCATCTTAGTTATGGTCACCAGGTCTTTGCTGTTGCTTGTGCTGTGAATATTCTGAGTGTGAATAAATCTGTAACTTCTAATGTGCGTCGGACGGCCGCAGGATGTCTGATTTGCGCATGCGTAGAATTCGCCCACACAGCGGCGCAATGTGTGCCGCATCGAAGCGGTTAAGAGGTTCCCCCATGCTCTACCTCTCGTCTATAAGGGAGTGAAACATGTTTCAGTTTGTATGCAATGCGTTATTTAGTAAAAGAAATTACCCTTTGCCCTGTAGGCGGAGGTAAAAATAATGCATTGTCTTTTTCCGTGCTATATAGAAATAGTGTTACAACCACCAAAAAGGTTCAGCTGATTCTACCAACTTTGGAAAGATAAGGAGATGACTTTGATCTGCAATTCGCATGTGTGCCATACAGGGAACACCGATTTTAGCATCAAATCTAACAACTCGGAGAGCGATCTTGTCACACCATGTTACGCACCTGATCATTCGGACATTCAACCCTGATCAGAAGCTTTACAATCATACTTATTTGTTCACTAAAGTCTCTCATATCTCAAATATCCTTTTAGAATACTACATTCACTTATCCACTAACCTAACAGCAACTCCTTGTAGTCCACTGTTAGTCTGACAGATTATTTTTTTCTGACAAACACAGATGCATTTGGGGATTTGTTGTGTATCTGAGAATTCAAGACTGCTATATAGCATTACAGTATTCCTATTGCGGTTAAAGGCCCCCCTGCTTAACACACAACGTACACTCCAAAGCTAAAATAATGAGTTTTAGATATCGCACGGTGTGCAATTCCCAAATGTGGTTAATATGTTATTAAACAATTTCATAGCACTCAATTTTTCAAAGCGATGGAGCCACCTATCCCATGATTCAGACTCAAGATCTGCAGATTGCTTCAAGTAGGAGCGGTGAAAGTTAGCTCACTGAGATACTCTACCAACCAATCTTCTCCTTTTTGTCTTCTTTCTCTACAGCCGCTTAATCCAGACCTGTGTATGAGATGCATTGTGTTGAGCACAGCCATTATGTCTGAATTTAATGTGGTAAATTCTGTTCAAGCAGAATTTCTATTTGGCTGTGCTTGCAGGATATATCCCATGAAAAACTGACCTTTTTACTTTGCTAATGCTTGTGTGTGAGAGTCATTCTTCGAACCTATCAAATGCAGGGACAAAAAGGGCTGTTTAACAGGGTCCAGCGTACGTGCCCTGCAGACAGTAGACCAAAAAGAAGGGTACACAGTTCTCCCAGAAAAAAACGTGTGGATGAACCAAAGTGAGTGGCAGACAAACAGGAGGTGGGGGGAGTCCTTGTTGGAACTAGAGTTCTCACACACCCGGCAAGCTAGGTGTCATGCTTCCTCATATGGGCTCGCTCCTCGTCGGGTTGGCGGTGCAATACCCGACGGGCACCCATAAAGAGGCTCTTTGGCTGAGATCTTTTGTTCCTGCCGTATGGTGCCGTGGGTGTGAGGGCCCTAGGGGAGGGCGGGTTTTAGGTGCGTGTGTAGATGTGCGTGAGTGGTTAAAGGTTGGGTAGTCCACAGAAAAACCTTTAATGAAGTGGTAACCCACCTTACTAAAAACAAACAGAGTGGTGGCTCTCTGGCTTTTAAGGGTCCAGGGGAGCCCATCCCTACTCTATTTCTATGGTCAACATGTTTCATGCAAGATTGTTCGAAGCGATACAGTGCATTTCGTCAGGACCTAAAGACTATCTATACTAAGTTATGTGGGAGTAAGAGTGTCTTCCCACTGTAAAAACAAGATGCGAGTACGTAGTCCCGCCCAGGTCTGTTGTAACCCAGAGCAAAAGGTGCGCTTACTCTTGTCTGTCGTCTCCCCGGCGTAGGACACCTGAAGGTGGTTGTCCTGTTCTAATTCGAACTAGCGCTGGCATCATACCCAGGCACTATGTCTGGGTAGACGGGTTCATCCACACTTATCTTTTTTTTCTGGGGATCTGCGTACCCTCCTTTTTGGTCTACAGTCATTCTTCAAAACCATATTTTGTACAAACACTCAGTGTGTGAGATCCCTCCTTACCTCATCAGAGTTAGTTTGGTATAACAATTGCAACAATGAAGTAACGGAAACCTCGCGGATATCACCTTCATTTTGTTCCCTACTGATTCTTTCAGTTGTGTCTTTGGGTAGTTTCAGATTCAGAATCTCAGCTTTCCCATAGTGTACTTAAAATCATATCAAATTATTTGAACTTTCTGATAACCACTGTGATAGACACCTGAGGTGGAGGCCAGGGGCTCAATGGAGAACAAAAGTGTGGACAGATGACAGCCATGTCTAAGTCCCACTGCTTTTATTAACCAAAAGGATTGCCATCAGGTGTGCATAGTTAACTGAAATACATTCTTTTCATAATTTCCCTTGCACCATTTGGCTAGGACTGGCTCCGTATTAAGTGCCAGTCTAACTTGTTGAAAACTCTTTTCCGTCCAAGTCAAGGAGCAGGGCTGGAACCAGATTTGTAGGAGCTATACGTTTTGGGTGCTATATTTCTAAAGGATCAATATTAATCTACAGGTTTTTCTCTCTCTTAGGATTGAAAGCAGGTGCTGGAAAATCCACTTGCACCTGGTGCTTTATTGGATTTCAGACTTGGTGCTTGGTGCTTTATTTGATTTCAGACTTAGGATCACAGTCTGTACATCCACTACTGAACTTTAGACTTTTTCTTTTTTTTTTAATAAATACATTAAGGGGCCATAAGGGCGTCGCACTAGTCCTCCTCGTCTAGGGTGCCTACCCAACCTTCCCACTGAGCCTGTAATCGGTCCAAGGAAGTGGGGGCATTGTTGATCAGAGAACGGTAGATGCGGGAGATGCCACCCCTCCCCAGGTCACCGAACATTATCTGAGCCTCAGGCGGACTGTGGTCAGGGAGGCGCGTACCAGTTGCTAGGTGGATGTGAAGAGCATGGCGCAACTGTAAGTACCTATAGAATTGTGACCGGTGTAAGGAATACCTGCTCAGAAGGTCCTCAAAGGTCCGCATATGATCCCCCACCCATACATCACCTAGCTGCGAAATGCCCATCAAGTCCTAGGCTCTAAACCCTTGTAGTGCATTGACGTCTTTGAGCCATGTCCCGTGCCACAAGGGTGTGCATTGGGTTAAAGTGTGGGTCCATTTGGTATGGCGCAGTGCTGCCCGCCAAGCCAGCAGCACATAGCGTGTCACTTCTGGCAAGCGGGAGGGAATAGGACCCCCGTATAGCATAGCCTGTATCCTAACGAAGCCCAACTCTCCGACCTCGAGCCTGTATGCCGGGTCTGACCAACCCCCATTAGAGATGGGTCATCCCCAGTCCCCCGTCGAATGAGGGGATCCTACATAAGTTGAGTGCCAATCGCGCCCTGCCCTTCCCCCATAAAAACTTGCTGGCTATGCTGTCAAGTTCACGGAACCAGGCTCTGGGAAAGCCGATTGGGGTATTTTGCAGTACACAGAGGAAAAGGGGGAGCACCATCATTTTATATAGGGCGACCCTCCCCATAAGGTTCAGGGGCAATGACTGCCACTTCTGCAGGTCTGCCTTAACCCACTTCACCAGTGGGGCCACATTGAGGGCCCAGCTGAGCTCCGGAAGCAAGGTCATCCATATCCCCATGAATTTGAAGGATTGAACGCGGAGAGGAATATTGGATTGCCAATCAAAACATTCTCGGGACAGATGTAGGGGGAACCAAGGCTGCTTATCTGGGTTAAACCTGAGGCCAGAAGCCCGTTCAAAGAGGTGTAGAATGCGGAGGCAATGGGGGCCTGCCGTGGTGGGATCTGCCAAGTAGATGAGAATGTCAACTGTATTGAGTGAAATTTTATCTGGGTCGGTGTTGGGCCATTCCCATCCCCGCATACTCACACATGACCGCATCATGGACGCCAGGGGCTCCATTACCAAGGCGAAAAGCAGAGGGGACAGGGGACAACTCTGCCGCGTTCCTCTTCGAACCGGGAAAGGCTCCGACAGAACCCCGTTCACCCAGACGCGAGTGCGGGGGGAGACGTAAAGGACTTTAACCATGGCACGAAAACGGGGACCGAATCCCATCGTAGCAAGGACGCCTTCTAGGAACCCCCAGTCCACCGAATTAAAGGCCTTTTTAAAGTCCACCAGAAGAATCGCACGGTAGGGAGTGAGGAGATGACTGTGTGCCAGGGTGACTTGCAGTGTGCAAAGACAATCCCTGGTGCCACGTGAGGGCATAAATCCACATTGGTCGGGGTGAACCAGCGTGGACAAGTTGGGTTTGAGTCGTTAGACAAGGATCGTGGCGAACAGTTTAATTTCAGTGTTGATGAGGGAGATTGAACGGTAGTCCGCACACCGTGGCGAGGGTGGTTGAGACTTGGGAAGAACCACAATGGTGGCTAGTTCAGTCTCCTGCGGAAAGGAGCTCTTTTCAACAAACTCCCGAAACAGCCCCGCCAAATATGGAGTGAGACTGTCCCGGTAGTACATGAGGTATTTTTGAGGGAAGCCGTCTGGGCCAGGCGTATTGCTGGAGGAAACCAGGGCAATCACTCCTTCTATCTCCTCGCGTTCTCGCCCTCAACCTCCAACATATTTGCGAGTGAAAGGGATGGGGGTCTGGCCTTGTATAGTTGCTGATAATAGGAGGCGAAGGCACGGGTCATCCCGTCTGGGGAACGGCACAACAAGCTATCCTGCGCCATGACCATGGGAATTATGCAGTTTGCCCTAGGGTATGTGGCAAGGCGATGGTGGAGCAACCCGTTCTTGTTGCCCCATCCATACACCCTGGCCATGGATGAACGCCAGAGGAGTTTGGCTGCCTCCAGTGACAACTGCTTAATTTCTGACCTGAGCCGAGTAAGGAGTCTGGCATCAGGGGCATCTAGAAACTGAGCAGAGGTTAGTTTGAGGCAAAAGGCTCGCGCCTTACGACTGGTAATTTGTTCTGCTTGAGCCTGCCGCTGACGTTTGAGCTGGCCTTTGGCAAACCCCCTAATCGAGGCTTTGCCTGCCTCCCACAGAACGGCCGGGGAGGAGACTGATCTGTTGTTGGAGAGGAAATATTGTTTTAATTCCTGACCCACTGCCTTCCGGAACTCCTTGTCTTGGAGAAATAAGGCATTAAGTCTCCATGTCTGCCTCATGAAGGCTGGGGGAGGGCCCAAGCGGATCACCACCGGGGAGTGATCTGAGATTCCCCGTGGGAGGATGGTGACGTCCTGGACCGTGAGGCAATCTGTTGATGGGATGAAAATGGCGTCAATACGTGCTTGCGTGTGGTGCACTTCCGAAGTGTGTGTGAACTGCTTAGAGTTTGGGTGCATGTACGCCAAGCATCACATAGGCCCAGGGACTCAGACCATGTCCTCAATTGCTTTGCCTGTGTAATTCTACTGTGGGAAGGGGGACCCGTTGTGGCAAGGTCAGGCGAGGAGACTGCGTTGAAATCCCCCCTGAGATACGTGAAGCCTAGTGGTGGGGATGCCAGGAGATTTGCAGATTTAGCTAAAGTCGCCGCCAACATGGAAGGAGGAGAATAGAGCAATACAAGGTTGATGGGGCACCCGTGTAATTTACCGCTGATGGCCACTATTGTACCCTGGGCATCGAGGGTGGTCTGCACAATGACTAGGGGAAAAGAGCGCTTCACCAGGATCGCCACCCCTCTGGATCCCTGAGTGAACCCAGAGTGCCACGCCCTATCGTACCCATAGCACGCTAGGAAGGGGCAATGATTACCCAGCAAATGCGTCTCTTGCAGCAGTAATATGTCTACCCCAAGACGGTGCACGTAGCGCAGGGCAGCCATCCGCTTAAATCAGTCCAGGAGGCCATTAACGTTCCAAGACGAGATGCTTAGAGAAGCACTTGATAGAGATGTATCTGGTATTGAACTTTAGACTTTTAATGACTGCTTTAGCTATTTCGTGATGAGTAGCATATCAATTATATCTAATACTGCACTGATTTGCCAGCTCTTCAGTTTTCCTCATTATACAGTTGCGTTTACAGAATGTAAGAAACTGTGCACATTTACCTTCAGGTTGGTCACCTCACCATGCACATTCATTTTTAATACTTGCAATAAGTGCCCAAAATCCTATATGATGCAGTTATCTGTTTAACTTTGTAGTAGAAGTACTGTGTTATATTTCGAATATTCTATTCAAAGCTTTGTCAGAAAAGTGTATGGCTGACCTCTAGCCACTGATACCTTACCATCGAATATTCCCCAGGCTTCATTCTGGATACAGTAACGTTTGGTGGACAGTACACCTGTGTTGTGTCTACGTCCTCTGTGCCGCAAGTGCAGTGCCACCCCAGGGCGTTGATGTCTGTTTTGTTTTTTCCCGCTCCAGTCAGCGCAGATTCAGAAAAGGGCTACACTCTGTCACTTTTTGACAGAACCTTGTATGACCTTTGTTGAAGGTTTTTTGAGACTGTCTCCTGATATGCAGGATTTCCACCAGAAAGGGCGTTTTTAAACTGTGCGGCACCTGTCACCGACAGATATTGGTGATGGACGCGCTTTTGGTCTGTCTTTGGTGTCTTGAGCGAGATCATAATGGCAAGACATGCGAGGATTGCCGCACCAAACATCTTGAGGCGCTAAGGGAGTGCTCCTTCATGCTCCTCGCCACCTGAAGTTGATCGACTCCGCACGCTCCAGATCTTGTGATGAGGAAGGTCCCAGACCCATTTTTGAAGTCGTTCCTGGAGTTCGTTGTCCCATTCCAAATCATCTGGTAAGTCCCACAAGAAGAAAAAGAAGTCGAAGAAGTCTTCAACTTCACCGTGCAAGTCTTCATCCATTTGCGGACCATCGGCACTCGAGGTCTGGTTCTGTGGTGTAGTCTGCACCTGGGCTGAACTCCACAACCCTAGCCCAAGGTAAAAACCATTACGTGGCCACACACCATATTTGGGTTTCCTGACCCCTCTGGAGCACCCTTGTTCCCACGGGTCAGGGAGGGGCCCCTGCTAGTTTTCTGCCGACAGTTCGCCCTTTGCACCAGTCAGGTCCCAAGGAGCCATTGACTGAACCAGAGTGGTGCTGGTCAAGCGACCTCGACCTTTGTCTGCGCCTACTCCAGTGCAGATGCCAATGACGGCCAGTGATTGTGCCTCCCACATAGTCATTAACGATTTTCATACAGATCCGAATGAGAGTCGGCCAACGCCGACCAGGGGCGGCATACTCCCCATATCAAAGCCAGTGCCTAAATCATATGACAGGCCTGGCTAGGGTGATGCTTCTGAGGGGTCTGCTGACCCTAATGGATATCAGACATTAAAAGAACCTGCGGAAAACTGGTATGAGGATTTGGCGGATGCAAGTGGACTGGACACCTTCCCAGACATTGGCCTGGTCTCTCCCCCTACTCTGGCTACAGTGGTGCGGAGGGCAGTTATAGTCCTGAACTTTACCCTACCCTAGTGGCAGTCAAGAGAAACGTCTTGATGTAGTTGCTTCAGCTGGGAGGTCCCCCCACCTGACTATTACTCCCATTCAATGAAGCCCTTAGTAAGTCCTACTCGGACCCTGGTCTAATGCCAACACTGGGGCTCCTGTGCATAGGACAATTGACTGCCACAGCACATCCCTGCCAGTGGACAATGCGTAACTCTTGGTCTGATACTCCCAAACAATTTGGGATTCGGTTGCGCATGTGCTACCCATGGGGTCAGAGGAGGCCTGAGCCATACTCTCTCAAGCATTTGCTGATGGAAGGGATGCAGCCAAGTTCACCATACGATGTGGGCTGGACATGACCTACTCGCTCGGCAGAGCGATTTCATAGTCTATGGCCCTTAGGCACCACGCCTGGCTGGGAACCACTGCCTTTTTGGGGAATAGTCAAGCTTTGTTGATGGACAAGCCCTTTGTTGGCTCTTGTTTTTTCGGGGAGAAGGTAGACTTGGTGATCGACTGCTGTAAGGAAAGCAGGGCTACAGCCGGGTCCGTGGGCCTCTCCGTGCCCCCTCGCCAACCCCAGTCCACCTTCCTCCCCTATCTTAGCCACGAAAGGGACTTTCAACCGCATCTCTTCACACCTAGCCACCATGGCCAGCACATTTCAGTCTCTTTGAGGATGTTTTTCCTATAGACCAGGTGGGACAGTTAGACCGAATTCTGTTCCAGTCCTATTCCCCCTTCCCCCCCCAACCCGCAGCCGTAGGCCTCCAAAACCCATCCAGTGGGGGGCAGAGTACGCTATCACTTGAACATCTGGAGGTCAATAACATCTGACTGTTGAATTTTGCAGCTTGTCCTAAGGAGCTACTTCCTCCCCTTTGTGACCACCTCCTGATGCTACCTACTTACGAAAAGCTGATGGAGGACCACCTCTCCTGGCTCCATCAGGAAGTGTTGGCTCACTTTGGCAAGGAAGGTATAGAGAGGGTGCCAGATCAAAAGTAGCTTGTGGTTGCTATTTCCCCTACATTCTGTTGCATATTAAGGATGGAGGCCTTCGTCCTATTCTAGACCTGCACCTTCTCAGTCTCTTACTGAAAAAGAGGAAATTAAAGATGCTTGCATAAGTCCTGTCTGCCTTGGACCCAGAAGACTGGATGTATCGCTGGGCTTGCAGGACGCATAGTTTCACACCCCCGTCCAGCCTGCCCACATGCGTAACCTGCAGTTCACGGTCGACCAAGAGCACTTTTAGTTTTCCTTTGGTCCCCTGTGCCCTTACCAGCACCTCTTGAGTGCTCATGAAAGGAATGGTGGTGGTCTCCGCTCATCTCTGGGGTTTAGAGTTTCCAATCTTCCACTAACTCGACGATTGGCTGTTGGAGGTGAGCACGCTCCAGGCAGTCATATCCCACCTCAAAGCTATGCTGGTGTTCATTATCAACATGCGGAAGTCACACCTGACTCCCTCTCAAATGCTCCTCTTCATCGAATCTGTTCTGGACGCAGTGCAGTTTCGGGCTTATCTCCCTGAGAGGTGAATCCATGGTATTCAGGCTTTGATACCGATGTTTCAGCCTCTATCCTGGATTTCAGTGAGAGACACTCTGAGGAGCCTCCTGGCATACAGCATCCTGCTAGTGGCACATGCCCGTTTGCATATTTAGGCTCTGCAGTGGGTCCTGAAATATCAGTGGGCACAGCTTAAGGTGAATTTCTCTGCCATGTTCTAGATCTCAAGGGAACTGCAAACAATCTGCAGTGGCGGCTAACAAACCATGATTGGGACCCCTCTCCCTTCCCCAACCATAATTGATAGTGACCGATACGTCACTCCTGGGCAGGGGCGGCCATGTGGGAGAGTTTGAGATCAGAGTACTTTGGTCTCACAGAATCTGGGTGCCACATCAGTCTGTTGGAGCTTTGGCAGTCCGACTGGCATTGAAAGCCTTTCTTCCTTCAAGCAGGGAAAGGCTGATACAGGTGTTAGCAGACAACACCACTGCCAGGTGGTATTGCAACAAACCGAGCAGGTTGGTGGTCATTGACCCTTTGTCAGAGGCTCTGCGCCTCTGGATTTTGCTGGAGCACGAGGCCGTATCCCTAGTGGTTCAACACCTGGTGGGCTCTCTAAATGTCAGAGCAGATTAACTCAGCCATCGATTCTTAGCGGATCACACATGCATCTCCATTTGTAGGTGGCACAAGGTCTCTTTCAAGAGTGAGGAGATCCTCAGTTAGATTGGTTTGCCTCTGCTGAGAATGCACAATTTTAGCAGTTTTTCACACTGGAGCTTCCAAGGTGACTCTCGCTCTGAGACACTTTTCGTCTCGAGTGTAGCTGTGGCCTCCTGTATGACTTTCTGCCAATACCACTCCTGCTTAGAGTTCTCAAGAAGATCAGGAATGGCCGGGCCCAAGTAAATTTGCAGCTCTGGCTTGGGCATGGAGAGTCTGATAGCCTGAGCTGTTGAGCATGAGAATTGGTACTCATATCAGACTGCCTCTTCGGGAGAATCTTCCGTTGCAGCAACAAGGCAGGGTTCTGCACCCATACCCAACAACGCTTTGCCTTCATATGTGGCAATTGAGCTGCAAAATTTTTTTAGTTTCTAAATTTTTTTAATAGTGATTACATAACAATAATAAAAAAAATATCAAGCATATTGAGCAGGATACACAAAAAGAGAAATCTTTGTACACAACACATCATAGGGTAGTGATTCGCACATCAGCTATAAAGCACATCAATATTTCAAAAATAAATCCTTTGCACAAATTAGGTTTCGGATTGAAACAGGTCAGGGTGTTCACGTAGATAAATAGTAAGAGGTTTCCAAAAATTAGAGGGCTTGGCAGTTGTAGGTATCTCCTCTGCATAGATCAGAAACTTGTCTCTACAATAGGTGGAGTTCATTACCCAGCAGGCTACGGTGTTTTTTTTTACTGTCCCAATGCATTGCCACTCTTCGTTTCGCCAAGAGTAGTGCTATGACAGCCAATTTTTTCTTGCCAGATTTCAGAGGAATTAGGTGGCCTAACAGACATAATTGTGGCATGCAATCTATTTTACAATCACGATTTCACCCAGTAGGCCCACTACTTGCTCCCAGTACAGTTTCACTTTACCACAATATCATGCCAGGTGCCCAAAGTCAGCCTGATCGGACCCACAGCGTTTACATTTTGCATCATCACGCAAACCATATTTATGCAACTTAAGCGGTGTATGGTAGGACTGGTGCAAATATTAGTAGTGTATGATACGGAGATTCCCATTGGGTGTAAGTAATTTGGTAAGTGCGCAACAGGATTGCCAATCTTCTACACTCAGGGATGTGTCTAGCATCGTGTTCCATTTGTCGAGGGCCATTTGTGTTGTGGCGCCAATCTCCGCCTGTAGGGTTTTGGAGAGTTTCGCTACTATATGAATATTTTCCGGACCGGCGATTATCAACTGCAGTGATTCTAGTGTGGAAGGTTCATTGAGATATGTAGGATATAACACTTTAATTACCACCCTTAGTCTGTGATAAGTAAATTTGAATAACATAGACTGATTACTCACATATGAGAGGTCGCCAGGAGTGATAAATGTGCTTCAATATAGATGTCGCCCAACATCGTGATGCCGACCTGTTCCAGCAGTTCCATACTGCTCCTGTCTTGTGTAACCGATAGAGCGGGGTGTTGAGCCAGAGGCATATTTGGGGCATAAAGTGGTGCTTTGTCAGTTATTTGGCTAATACGTTGGCATGCCATTGATGTGGTTCGTATCGTGTATTTCTTTTTTGGATATATAAAGACATTGATGTGGCAGTATACTTGCCAGCTCAATAGGGTAGGCATCACAATCCTCCACCGCAAGATGTGGCATATAGCGTACCCGATGATACCAATAGTAGGCGTATTGCGCTTCAGCACATAGATAATATAAATACAGATCTGGAACTGTGAAGCCGCCAGAGGCGTATGGCAGTGTCAGTTATCCTTGCTTGCTTACCAGCCCATATTAGTTTAGTTGGATTCGCACGTAGTCGTTTAAAAATTGGGGTCGGCGAAGGTATCGGGATGTTGGTGAATAATAGGCAGGATCACCATTTTTATAAGTGATATCCTGGCAGCCAGAAATAGGTGGAGAGTGGGCCTTCTGGCTATTTGCGTTTCTATTTTGTCAGTTGCAGTGCTGTAATTAACTCGAAGCACGATCTCGATTAATCCAGATTCCTAAATATCTAATGGACTCTTCCTGCCAGATAAGTGGAAATTCCATTTGTTGTGACTTTGTATTTTCAGTCAGTGCAGTACTGCTGATTTATTCCAGTTTATCTGGAGGCCTGACTGCCGCCGACATTTTATAAATTCTCTGAGTATCGGCGATAAGTTTGTACTCGGGTCTCTAATGTACAACACCAAATCGTCCGTGTACATTGATATGACAATAGGACGTAGGTTAAATCGTAATGCTGTATGTGCATGTTGTTAGCGTATTTTACAGGCCAGGGGCTCCAGTGCAATAGAAAAGAGCAGAGGAGATAGTGGGCAGCCCTGTTGTGTACATCTTTGTTGTTGCATAACCTCAGATATGTATCTGTTTACCTTGATGTGTGCAGTTTGTTTAGTGTAGAGAAGTTTAATCCAGTTTATTAACACAGGTGGCAACCCAATCCGCTGCAATATTGTAAATAAATAGGTCCATTCGACTGAATCAAAAGCCTTGGCTGCATCAAGGAGCACAGCTCCTACCTCCAGCTCGGGATTCAGTTGGTGTAGAAGGGCAAATATAGTACGAATGTTGGTTGCCGTGGATCTGGAGGGTATAAATCCGGATTGATCCGGTAAGACAATAGTTGTCATGAACGGCTGTAGTCGAATGGCAATAATCTTAGCTGGTATCATAACATCCGTAGTTATTAAGGCTAGTGGTCTGTAGTATTCGACTTTCTCTGGGTTTTTGTCCATCTTTAGTATTGCCACTATTTGCGCTTCACGTAGAGTCGGGGGAGAATTTGATTATTACATGCTTTTATTCTACATTTCAAGAAGATACGGGCTAAGCAGCTCAGGGTATTCTTTGTAAAATTCCCCTGAGTAGCCGTCGGCCCGGGGAGTGGTTTTATAGCTATGTGTACTTCTTCAATGGTAATTGGCTGCACTAGGAATTCACGTTGACTGTCTGAGAGCCACGCCTGCGCAATGTCCTCAACATACGTCACAATCTCATGTGTGTGTGCTGTGTCTTGTGTTTTATATACAGTGCCATAAGTATGCCATTTAGAATAGTAGAGGTAGCTTGTTGATTGTGTTAAGTCGTGGCTTGTGATCTGTCACAAGTGTCATTAAGCGCTACATTCAGATTCCCGCCCCAGAGCAATTCCATAATTCGAAGTCCCCTCCGCGCAGACCATACGTTTGCAAAAAAGTCAGGGTTGTTCACATTCGGGCCATATGTATTAACAAGGCCTACTTTAGTACCTCGTAGTATGCCAGTGACAATAACATCGCGTCCTTGTGTGTCTGTTAGTGTTTTCTCCTTCAAGAAGTGTGTCCCTTTCCTTATTAGGGTCATTACGCCACATGCAGATGAAGAGTAAGATGAGGATGCACCAGTTTGGCTCACCTCTTCCAGAGCCCATCTGCTTTTTGTTTGAGTAGATGTGTCTCTTGGAGCATAGCTATATCTATCTAATGTCTGTCTAGGTATAGAAAGACTTGTCTAATCTTTCTAGGGTTGTTAAGACCTCTTACGTTCCAGGTGGCAAATCATAAAGATGTAGATTTAGGAACAGTGTGCATTAGGTGTCTTACGTTTACATTAGATGAAAAGTATATGTTCGTAACTAGCTTTTACATTAAATGCTGCTAGATGAGCTGTATTTAAAACGTGATGTGTGTGTGTGTGGGGGGTTGTGGTATGACCCAACATTTGTACAATTGCTTAATATAACAAACCATATAACCCGATGTACCCCCACCCATTGCAATATCCCATCCCTCCCACTGCGCCATCCCAATTATGGCAAAGACCGTCCCAAAGAATATAAAACATACCCCCCCTCTCCCTTCCAACCCTTTAGGGTAACAGAAACTTGTTGTGGTACACACAGGGTGGCAGAACTTACCAGCCGGCTTCCCCGGTGACTGTCACACAGGGGATCACTTGTCTAATTAAAGACATATCACTTACACCTTAACCTGCGGTCTATGAAGGTTCATGTTAACCACCAGGCTACGCCCAGCAGCTCAATAGCACCTAAATCTCTAAAATAAACCTTTTCCCTTTTCAAGCCATCAGTTATATTGCAATCTCTTAATCATAAAGTTCCATTAAACACTTATCTGTGTCACTTCGTGGCTGCAGTCGTTTTGTCCATTAATCCACCTCTTTTTGATCAATTCTAAGTAAAATGTTCTATTATTCGACGTCCGAAGTGTTAGTCTGCTCCTCAGGCTCTCCACTTTGTGATTTTCGGTGTGTGCTTTGGGATCCTTTCCGTTGTAGGTACTTGAGCACTTCCTTTGGTTTGCTGTAGACCATGGTTTTCCCGCCGTCAGTGACTCGTAATCTGGCTGGGTAGAGCATCGCATATGGAATACTTTGCTCTCTAAGTTTCTTTTTGACTGAAACAAGCTTCTTTCTCGCCTCCTGGACTAATGGTGTAAAGTCAGGGTAAATGGATATGTCCATACCTTCATGCTTCAAGCTGCCCAGTTCACGGGCTTTGCGGAGTGCTGCATCTCAGTCACTGTAATTTAAGATTTTAGCAATTCTCGGCCATGGTCTGGCTCCAGGCGGTGGCGGCGGAGCTAGCGATCTGTGAGCTCTTTCAACAATGAAAACGCCAGAGAAAGTTTCTTTACCCAACAGAGTTTTGAGCAGTTGTTCAATATAGCGTTCCATGGGGCCTGTGTTTGTTGTCTCCGCTATTCCCATAAGGCGTAGATTGTTGCGGCGGGAGCACACTTCCATATAGTCAGCCTTCGCCATAAGTACTGTTAGGTTTTTGCCCATTTTCTCTTGTTTGGTTTCCAATTGTTGATGTGCGACTTCAGTTTCCGAAATGCGACGGTCCGCCATGTCAATCCGTTCAGTATGTCTGTCCAGGCGCTCAGAAATACGATCCACTCGGTAAGTTAAAGAGTCTATCTTACCGTCTGTTAGACAGGGCGGTTTGTATCGATAAGAACATGGCCTGCACATCGCCATTAGTTACACCACCAGCCGCCGCCGCCGCAGTTTGCTGGGAAAATTGTTGTTCATCCGATCCAGTCTGTCAATTTGTGCTCAAAGTTTATTTTAGGTTGGGTTCTGTCGGGTTTGCCCATGTCACAGTGTTGAAAATGAGCTCCACCTTTCTCTGAACTGACTTTGTATGATATTGTGAGACGTACGGGAATTGGAGTAGGAATAGCTCGGTTCAATTGCTGTGTTCCGTTATGGGCCCGTTATGTCCATACAGATTGTGCTTACAGCTGTCTTGTCGACACAGTTTCAGTGGGTGGCTGCAATTCTGTCCCACTGAAGCGGTCTGCTCGTGTGACTGGACAGCAGAACTCCTTTTCCACTGAAGCTCAGGATATTTTGAACTGCCCCGTAGTAGCGATGCTTAGCGAGGGTGTGGTGGAAGGGTCAAAGGGGCGGTGATGGTCTCCATCCGCGCTGGTATTGTAATTGCGGTTCCCCAGATGTCGTCAGCCTGGCTTGCAGTGCCGCACCCGCAGCAAATCGCTGTCTGCGTGCTATTCTAAGCAAGGGAAACAGTCACTCCGGCTTCTGCCCTGCAGGTAGGTTGTAGCTTGCTGCCGGGGTGTGGTCGCAGTTCGTGATGATTTCGGCACAGATGCTAATGGTAGGGATCCCAGCCACAAACAGTACCCGACAGGTCTTGGTTGCAACGTGTGTAGCCCAACTCTGTTTCAGACTTGGCTGGATCCACCTTTGTGGCGTATAGTGTCGCCTGCAGCGTCACTGACCAGTCTGTTGCACAGCACGTTATTGTTCTGATTCGCTCTGATTGCAGGACCTTATTGGTTTCACTGTGGCGTGGGGGCCTCGGTAGGTTATGATATATTATCAGGAAGTTTTGTTTGATCTGCTCTGTCTCAGGTGCACTGGGTGTTAGTTACTCGCTTCAACGTTGCAGCCCCAGGCCACATCTCGCATCGTCCCTCCCTTTGCCGTCAGCGGGGTTCCCACGAATAGGGTCCCTGCAGCGATTGACGCCATCTCCAGCGCTTCACACATTGTTCGGGGGTAGGTTTCCAGACAATGGTGGGGTCGCACTTTTGTATTCACCCACGCGCTGCTTCGGGCAGCTGCAGAAGAGGTTCCGGTTAGTTGGCAAGCGGGGTTTTTTATTATTTCTTATGTTGTTTTATTTTATCTCTTTCTTATTGGGACATTAGGGGGCAGCATTATGGTCTTTGATGCCGGGCGGGGGTCCACTCCGCAAGTACCAATGGCCCTGTGCACACCCGGTCGCAGTTGTCAGTTAACGCTCCAGGGGTGGCCTAGGCCTTACGCTCGATTGCCCTCACCTGTTGCTGCTACCGGTATCGTTGGGCTCAGGTGAACCTCGCCTACGCTGTACTCCAGGGTCGATTGTCAGCAGCTCACCATATCGATCCGCAGCGGCACCGATGTCTAATTTGCACTTTTAGGAAGCAGGGCGGCGCGCACCAGTTGGCCTGTTCCTGTGGCCTCACGCGTCTCGTTCCTCAGTCAGCCTCTGGGCAGGGCTGCCGGTTCACGTCTGTGCGTGTCCCCTAGGCCCCACCCCAGCGGTACCTTTACAGGTGTATTTTCTCCAGTTCTATGCCACTCCAGGTAGCGAAAGTGTGCTCCATGGGACGGCACACTGTTATTTATGCATATTTAAGCACAACAGCAAGTTTGCGGCGTAGGGTAATTGCAGAATATTAAAGCGACCGAAAGAGCTCGCTCAGAAAGCAGTTATCTTCTGGTGTGGCTAGCTCCGCCCCCGATTGAGCTGCAACAGTTGACAGTGGTGGACCTTCTGTCTGAAGTCTAAGACTATCCCTGAACACGGTCTCCGCACACCTTCTACCGCGTGATTCATCACCCAACTTACCAACCACGCCCCTCTTCCCTCTTCTCCTCGACACTCCTCAACTCCTTCCACCCCTATCTACCCCCACTGCTCCCCTCTTCTCATCTCATCTTCCCACTTCGGTATACTCTGTTACACAATCATCTCCTTCCAACCTCCCCCCTACCATCCCCCCTCCCTACAACATCTCTGACATCCAAACAACAGTACTCCCCACATCACACCCATCCTCTACCCTCACCTCTCCCCCCCCCATCACCTTTTCCCCGGTCACCCTGCTCCGCTACACACACCTCTCCCTTCAACCTCACCACCAACATCTCCCCTCCTCTTAACACTTCTTACATCCAAACAACTCAACCCCCCTACCCCACATCCCCCTCGTCTCCTACCCCCACATCTCCCCCCACAAACACGGTCCCCCCGCACTCATCAACTCACACTCTAGCCTCCCCGTACATTGAACCTGCCCTTGGGTCCCTCATCGTAGACCTCTCCTCCCTTAGAAGCGACATCACACTCCTCTCTAAAACTATCTCCTTACTCTATAATATCCTCCTCAACACACCTACTCAATGCCGGCCTAACTCTATCATCGGCAATAACACCCCTCACTCCTACAACCATTTAACCTACACACTACCCTCTCAACCCTCTCAAATAGTGTCTCCACTCAAATCCTCTCATCCACAACCTAGTACTCTACCTAATAACTCAGAAGCTAAAACTTCCCCTAATCTAACTATTTCTCCACCCCCATCCACTAATGCTCACACTCCCTCGATTTTACCTATCTCCCCACCACCACCGTCGTACTTCTTACCCCTCAGTCATAAATCCTCTATCCCGGTTCTCATAGGAAACAGAAGTCTCCCCCCTCCTCCTTCCTCACCCAGACCTCAACAACTTAAAGCTATCCCCCCTTGCCCCCCCTCCCAATCATCTGAGCCCACTTCCCAATGTTGCTTGATGAGGAATTGCCGATCCACGTCCTACCCGACACATATATCGTCTATTCCAATTCTTTTAGGAACAAGCAATCCCCCCCTCTCCTCCCTCCTCCCCCAGACCTCCCCAACTACTTATACAGATCCCCATCTATCCCCCCTCTCCTCCACCAATCACCACCCCCCTTTGCTGCATGTTGATAAATTGTAGATCTGCCTCCTGTCACGCCACGGAGATTGCTGAAACTATTCTCAGTGAAGACATTGACATTGCTATCCTAACTGAAACATGGCTCACACCCCACTCCAACGCCATCCTTGACTTGCTTATCCCCCCTGGCTATGATATCATCAGAAAAGACCGAATCGAACAAATAGGCGGTGGACTCGCCTTAATTTTCAAAGCCGATCTTAACATCTCACTAGGCAATCCTCAAGACCCCTCATCCTTTGAATACCTCTGCGCCGATCTCATCACACCTGACTCCCCCACTACCCGGTTACACGTCATCTACCACCCCCCAGGTAACAACATTCCCTTTACGGAAGAATTGACTGATCTTATCATTCAATCGTCACTCTCCCATTCTAATAACCTCTTCCTTGGTGATTATAACATCCATTGGAACAACAAGGCTGATCCTGCTGTCATCCAACTTAATAATACAATGGACATCACAAATATGTCCCAACTCTGCCTCTCTCCCACTCATAACAAAGGTGCCACCCTTGATGCCATTATAACGACCAATGATCTAGCCTCCCTCACAAATATTTTTCCGGTTGACTGGTCTGACCACTACCTCATCCTTTTCACCTTGATCAAAAATACCTCTCGACCAGCACCCACCAACATACTATCCAAAAAATCTTCACGCAACCTTCAACGTATTCCTCCCGGTGAACTCGAAATAACAATTAAGGCTCACTTAGACTTACCACCTCTCTCTGACAGCACAAATGACCTAACCAACCATTATAACAACTCTATTCTTGAAGCCTTAGACAAAATTGCTCCTATCAAACTCAAACATCAAAAGAATATACCCCCTAAGACCTGGTTCAATTCTGAACTTAATAATGAAAGGCGGTCACTTAGACATTGTGAACGGGTCTGGAGATCTCACCCTACAGTGGAGAATCTGTCTATTCTTAGGACTGCTCGTGCCCAATACAAAAAACACATATTTAAAGATAAAGCCTCCTTTCTACGATCTCAGCTTGATCGAGCCAGAAACCGCCCTAGAGAACTTTTCAATATTGTAAAAAAACAAACATCCACTGGCCCTCCTAAAATTTTAGCCTCCACAGACAAATGCGAAGAAATAGCTAGCTTCTTCACGAACAAAATCAACATGATTGAACTATCCTTCTCTTCCCTCCTTCTCGCACCCCAGCCCACCACTACCCTACACACTCTTCCATACACTCATAAGTCGACGTCGATCTCATCTTCCACTTCGCCTGATACCTCTGATTCCCTACCTGATCTACTCCTGCATAATACCCTTCATACAACAAACTCTCCCGCTAAAAACAACGCCTCCTGGAATGATTTTAGCCCAGTATCTGAATCTTTCATCACTAATATCATTGTCAAACTTAAACCTTCTGCACATTCCAAAGATCCTCTCCCCGCCACATTAGCCCAAGAATTCAAATCCACCATTGCCCCTATTTGGTCTAAAATTATCAACTCCTCTCTCTCCACAGGCTGTGTCCATGCATCCCTCCAACTTGGCCAAATTACGCCCATTCCCAAAAACTCCACTGCGGACCCCAATGATCCAAACAACCTTCGTCCCATCTCTAACCTTCCTTTCCTCTCCAAAGCCCTCGAAAAATGTGTCTTAATGCAACTAGAGAAACACATTATCTCATTCAACCTCCTTGATGTCTTCCAGTCCGGCTTCAGAAAGGGTTGCAGCACTGAAACTGCTATGCTAAATGTCATGGATGATATTCACCGTTCCCTTGACAAAGGTGAATCCTCTATACTTATCCTTCTTGACCTCTCAGCTGCATTTGATACCGTTCACCACCCTACCCTTCTCAACACCCTCAAAGATCGATTCGGTTTGAAGGCACGGTACTCAAATGGTTCTCCTCATTCCTCCAAAACAGATCCCAATAAATCAAACTTAGCCATTTCCTCTCCAAACCTCAACCTGTTTCACTTGGAGTACCTCAAGGTTCCATCCTCTCCCCTACCCTATTCAATCTGTTCATGGAACCACTCACCCTCATCCTCAAACACGCTAATATCAGTTACCATCTCTATGCTGATGACATGCAACTATACTACAAAATCAAATCTCACAAAGACATCCTTCACCTAAATGACACTGACTAAAATTCAAACCTGGTTCCATCTGAACCATCTCAAATTAAACCCCCTGAAATCATTATATTCTCCCCCAAAAACAATCCTCTTCCCATCCAACTCTGGGTAAAGGACATCAATGCACTAAACTGCACTCTCTCCACCTCTAATACTGTTAAGTCCCTTGGCATCAGTATTGACCAAAATCTGAATCTCATCCCCCACATCAAAAATGCCTCCAAAAGCGCTCTTCTAACCCTTCTCCACCTCAAAAAACTCAAACCTTTCATTCCAGCAGAAGATTTCAAACTTGTCCAGTCACTGGTCCTCTCCAGGATCAACTATGGCAACGCCACTTTGGCTGGCACTCCTAAAATCCATCTTGCCCCAATTAAATCTGTCCTCCACCTTGCAGCTAGACTCTTCTCCGACTGCAGAAAATTTGATCACATCTCCCCCATCCTCAAAAATCTCAAGTGGCTTCCAATAGAAGGAAGATCCACATACAAAATTGCCTGCATCACTCACAAAGCTCTTCACCAAAACTCCCCTGCCTACCTTGCAATTAAACTTCAGAAAGCAGGTTGTTCCAGATCCCTGAGAAGCACTAACTCACTTATCCTGGTCCCACCCAGACTTAAACATCAGAAGACCCAATCCTGTGCGTTCTCTGGTAACGCTCCCACAATCTGGAACTCCATCCCAAAGGATATCC
The DNA here is from genome assembly GCF_964261635.1 of Lissotriton helveticus. Classification (NCBI taxonomy): domain Eukaryota; kingdom Metazoa; phylum Chordata; class Amphibia; order Caudata; family Salamandridae; genus Lissotriton; species Lissotriton helveticus. The sequence continues at coordinate 351,581,009 of NC_136059.1, read as the reverse complement.
GATGCAACCCTTCCTACCATCTCTTCAAAAAAGAACTTAAAATACTGCTTCTCAACAAATACTGGGGTATCTAATGTCACGGACACTTTACATGCCCAATATATCGTATTACTTGTAGTATGACACCATCCCTGATAACTCCTCTCTCTCATACTATGCTCTCCCCTCCCTCCTCCGCTATACCCTTGCCCTCTCTATCTCTCCCTCGCTTCACTTCCATCTCTCTCCTCCCCTCTTTATTTGTGTACTTTTCAATGTATATGTCCATACTCCTCTGACGCACTTGACTTGTTTGATCTCACTGTTCAATGTTTGTTTTTACCTTCCTTGTAAAGCGCTCTGATACTCTCGGGTCCAGCAGCGCTATATAAAACCTTTGAAATAAATAAATAAGTCTGCAATGTTATCTTGGCAGTTAGGCGTCCCTCCACCAAGAGGGTGTACACCTGCCATTGGAGCAAGTTCGTGGCATGGCATACAGATAAACATGTTGATGCTCTATCTGCACCCATTTCTTAGGTTCTTCTAGTCCTTCTTACCTTAGCCCATCAGGGCTCTGCTTTGGTCGCATTTAAAGGTTTTCTTTCTGCCATTTCGGCATTTCTGCAGTTGCCAGTTTGCTCAGCTATACCTTTTCAAATCTACTATTGTACATAAGTTCATGAAAGGTTTATAGCATATGTTCCACCAACACCTTTCCTTATGCCACAGTGGGACCTCAGCCTAGTTCTCACATTTCTAATGTGTGCCACCTTTGAGTCACTACACAACTGTCCACTCAGGCTTCTCAAAATCAAATTTTCCTTTCTAGTGGTGAGAACATCTGCCCGGAGGCTCAGTGAGTTATAGGCACAGTTTGTACATCCTCCATATCTAAACATCTACCCAGACAAGCTGGTCCTATGGGCTCGAGCAGCCTCTTAACCGAAGGTGGTAACTCCATTTAACTTGGGCCAATCCAACACCCTGCCTGCTTTTTACACTTTGCCTCACCCCTCTTAAGAAGTGGAGGGACTCCATTGACTGGACCAAAAAAGAGCATTATCGCTCTGCCTACTGCGTTAGGTCTCGGAGTGCCTGTCCTGGATATCTGACAGGCAGCAACGTGGGCTTCCTTGCACATGTTTACGAAACACTACTGCCTGGTCAGTCCAATCCGGTGTGACAGTAACTTTGCCCGTTCGGTCCCACAGAACTTCATAGTCTGATCCGTATTGCAGCCTCTCTTCTGGGAGGTATTGCCTGGGTTTCTTTTCTAAGGTAAGGAATCTGCGGCTAGAAGTCTCCATCAGATGAAAAAGTTACTTACTTTTGGTAATGACTAATCTGGTAGAGAATCTATCTAACAACAGATTCCTTACTAACCCACCCATCCTCCCTGATCTGAAAATGGATTTTAGAGCAAGTGGTTGTTCCATTTTTAAGGGCCCTAGCTTAGGGCATCAGTGGTCATCTTTCCTCGTGGCTCTGCGTTTCTGGTGTGGAAAGTCACAATAAGAAACTCACATCAGCTGGTTGGGGTGGCTCCTATCTAGGCACCACACATGTCACTTCTGGTGCAGACGACACCGTGTGGACCTGAATAGCGCCATCTGCCGGTGCGCTGGGGTACTGCTGAGCAAATATTTCTGGATCTAGTCTGACGCCTACGGAATATTCTAAGGTAAGGAATCTGCAGTTAGATAGTCTCTACCAGATAAGGAGTTACCGAAGGTAAGTAGCATGTTATTTATGTGCAAGTCGATGGCCAGTTCTTTTCCATGGTTGCCTAGATGACCTTTGATGATCTTTTCCGATCTACCTAAAATGCTATGCTCCTCATAATCTCCTTAAATGCTTCTATGTACGCCATTGGCTGCCACGTTTTTACTTTAATTCAGTTTGAAAGGTTCTCTGATATTAGCAGTTATTTCCTTTCAGGACAGTTTATCAGCGATGGTGTCCATTTAATGGTGGCCTACCCTCCCTCTCATTGATCACCTTGTGCATTAAAAATTGCAATTCTCTAAGGATGACAGTGATGGTGCTGTTTGCATTAGACCTGCAGTAAATGTTCTCAAGAAAATGTGATGTTCCACCAATGCATACCTGGAAAAACAAGAATTTAACACACTTTGGAATATATAGCGATCCCCTAAAAGAACACCGCAAAAGATGTGTTATACAAGATCCATCCCATGGTACACCCGTTGAGTACAGGGCAACTGTGAAAGCTTACTGCCTGTGCTCTCCATATTAGATCATTATTTTGTATTGCTGTCAAGCCATTTCTTTCCTAAATTCAGAGACCAAGGTTCAGGAAGGTGACCTCCCTGGTTGAGATTCAGTTTTGCCATGCTCAGTTTCCAGTCAGTATGAGTGTACTATAGTTAGACTAAGCGGATACTCTGCCCATATGGTCGTCCCCCAACTTTCTTCCAAGTCTCCTGGGTTTCATCATTGCCATTTCATCCCCCTCACACAGTTCTCCTGGATCTCCTTTCCTATTGAATGTTATTTTAATAGAATTTATAGAGCGCATGGCTGCCCCCAAGAATGGGGCTTCTCCGCTCTTCCCACAGCAGAAGAGTCCTCATGCACCATAGAGAGGCAAGAGGGGGGGCACAGCATGTGTGCAAGACTGCACCGAGTTAGAAATGTGAAACAATTGTAAATGGCCGGCTCTATCTACCCTTCGTCTTTTGAAGTTGGTCTGTTATTATTCGCATTTCCCTCCTCCTGGCTAGCTTATCGTGTGAAATACCACGCAAGTTCTAGACTTCACTGTTTCGAAAACAAATGATTTCTGGCTCACATGAGATGATCCTTAAGTTATGAAAACCTATTTTTTACAAGTTTGCCAGTAGGACGGCAACCTTTGCTCATTCATAGTCAGCCTATCTGTGAATCCTCATGATGTCGATGAGGATTGATTCATCATTCTTCAAAGTGGAGCAGTATTGACCAGCTTCAGTCTCCACTGATCTCTCCCTTCCATTTCTTTTTTTCACATTCTTCAGATGTTTATTTTCCTTACTGAAGGGGTTTTCCAGTAAAGCACATCTGTCCTATAGCTTTTGTCATTCTTAAATGCAGTCTTTGCTACTCCCTTTGCATTATCCATCTTACCAACCAGGTTTACAATTCTTTCTTCATTCGTAATAACACTGTCACAAGTTTCTTGAATCTCTTTGAATACAAGCTTAAAGCTTCTTGCCATTCTCAAAGGATTTTGCTTTGTTGGGTTTGTGCTGAGCCAATGCATCTAAGTAGGGTATTTTTTTGGGATGGGCTCCTGCTTCTCCCCTGTAACCACCTTATCTGTGTATTTAATATGCAGCAGCAGTCCATCTGTCATGTTCATACGGTCGGTATCCGCATCTCCAACAAACTAGATTTAATACATTTTTCTTACTAGTTTTCCATCTTCATTGATAGTGAGCTTGACTGGGGCACCCTTCTTGTGATTAAACAGTGTATATTTATATTTTAGTATTCCTCTAGGAACCGGCTGGACTAAGCACTTCTTTCTCTAGCTATATAGAGCAGACCCTCACCACTTCAAAGTTTCGCTTTTTCAAAGGTTTTGCAGCTTATTTTCATGTAAATTGGGTCAATGCACTAATTTTGTGATACCATACATAGTTTTAGGTCATGGCGTGTTGCTATATGTTCTTAGAAAAGCTTGGCCTCTGCTGTAAATGCATACCTCTGAATTGGTTTGAGGGATGAATTGTTATCATTGAACTACCACCAGCCCTGAAGTATTCATCAGTTCATATCAGTGCAGCTGGATTTACACTAGTAGTCCCACAGCAGGACTACTAATGTAAATGTTCTGGCCCTTGACTTTCACCGAGTGATTGTTCACTCACTGTCATTACAGTTTCTTTTATTTAGTTGTAGAAGTTTTCGATTTATTTCAAGATATTTATAGTTATACTGAGCTCATTTCTTGAGTACAGTTTTCGTCCACTATCAATCAGCATTTGTAAAATGCATCACTCTCAACCCTAAGGGTATCGGGGTCTGAGGCTGCCGTGTCTCCACAGAAAAGTAGATCTTGAATCTCTTCCTGAAGTTCGTCAGGGATGTTGCTTTTCAGAGGTGTAGGGGCAAGTCGTTCCAGGTCTTGTGAGAATGTAGGAGAAGGAGCGGCCCGCTACGGATGTGGGGGTGTGGGTGAGGGGGAGTGAATATGCATGCAGGTGTCTGGTGGGTTGATGGAAGTTCAGTCAATGGTTGATGTAGGATAGTACTTGATTATGGAGAGCTTTGTAGGCGTGCATGAGAGTCTTGAACTGGCATCTCTTCCGAATGGTGAGCCATTGGAGGTTTCTGAGGGGGCTGGGTGATGTGTGAAAGTTTGGGAAGGTCCTCGATGAGTCGAGCTGCAGCATTCTGTTTGGTCTGGCGTCTTCTGAGCTGAGGCACTGGGTGGGCATGCTGGTGTATAGAGCATTGCCATAGTCTAGGCCGCTGGTGACGAGGACCTGAGTGACCGTTGTTCTGGTGTTGATTGGGATCCATCTGAAGATTTTTCTGTGAAGCATGTGAAGTGTGCGGCAGCAGGAGGAGGTCACTGCATTGACTTGGTCAATTGGCTATTGAGGATGATACGTAGGTTGTGCACTTGGTCTGTTGGTGTTGAAGTTGGTCTGAGTTTAACTGGCCACCAGCTGTGGTCCCTGGCGTAAGTATTGTTCTCGAAGATCAGTACTTCTGTTGTGTTGGAGTTGGGTCTGAGGCAGTTGTTTCTCATCCGGTTGGCTACATTGGTGATAGCTTTGGAGAAGTTGGTTTTGGTGTTGTTGAGGTAATCGGTGAACAAGAGGATAAGTTGAATGCCTTCTGCGTAGGAGATTATGTGGAGGTCGTGGGATCTGATGACGTCTGCAAGGGGGGGGGGGGCATTTCGGTGTTGAACGCGGTTGGGCTGAGGGATGATCCTTGGGTATGGTGCATATGTTGTCCTTTGGTGCAGAGAGGCAACCGAATGCTCTGTGTTCATCCTGTAAGGAAGGAGCCGATCCACTTGAGGGTGTCTTGCAATAAGTATGTACTGACTTGTTAAGTTTATATATACATTGTCATGTTAGGATGTATTTACCTGAATAGTGCTCTATACATAATGTTGATGTATTTACCTCTGACCAGTTTAAATGATACCCATGTTCAGCGGTTTACTAAGTTGAAAAAATTAATAATAAATATAGATCTCTCTCTATATATATATATATATATATATATATATATATATATCTATATATATATATCTATATATATCTATATATATATATCTATCTATATCTATATATATATATCTATCTATATATATATATATATATATATATAGATAGATATATATATATATAGATATATAGAGATATATATATATATATAGAGATATATATATATATATAGAGATATATATATATATATAGAGAGATATATATAGATATAGATATAGATATAGATATAGATATAGATATATATAGATTTTTTTTTTTTCAACTTAGTAAACTATATCTATATATATATATCCAAGCTTCAAGTACCCAACGTACAAGGAGTACTCGAGCCGCAACATGCTCCTAAAGAGCCTTTATGGTATACAGTCCACCAGTACAACAATAACTTTAAGCAGTTCAATGTGCCATGGATGCCTGACGCGTTTCAAAGTGTCCCCACTTCTCTTCAGAGGCTTCGGCAATTGACGCCGCATAGGACACCGCCCTCATCCTTTAAATGTTCCAATGCATGCCCTGAATGGGACGCTCTGCTGCGACTATCAGAGCATTACGGGCCTTTTAGTGTCCTTTATCTCTCAATTGACGCGATATTGCTGCTGTAACATTGAAAGCCCCCAGATGGGCCTCGTGTGCCGGTGGGCATGCTAAATCTGTTGCTGCCCCACAAAATCTGCATCCTGGGGTGGTGCTCCTTCGTAGTAAGGTGTGCCGCGTATTTATTCAAGCTCCAAGTACCCAACGTACATGAAGCACTCATGGGTTTTATTGCTCGTTGTGACTGGATTTCCGTTTGGAGATATATATATATATTTATATATCTCTCTGTTGTAACTGGTGTTCAGTTGTTATCAGCTCTGTTCCAGCACTGTACACAGTACCACCCTGTCATTTAGGAACTTAAGGTTTGCTCAAACTTGTGCTGTCGCCCTCAATCAGTGTGTATGCAGTGCAGTCCAGAGTGTGTGCCATTGAAAGGGCAGAGCTGCAAATGCAAAACATGGACAATCACCATGTGTCTGTATAAATAATCAGGCAAACGTTTGCCCTCTACTTGTAAATGGTTGAGCTTTAAGGTATTAGCCTTAAAGTCGAAAGATTTATCTGTGATTTTATGAAATGGTCTTCATTTTATTTCGCAGTGAATTCTAAGTGAGTATTTCTTTGCTTAATTTAAGAGATAAACATAGTATTGATATAAATATGTCCGTTTTATTTCAGGTGACGGTACCATGCTACTTGCTGCCAGCAAGGTGTTGGACAGACTTAAACCAGTTATTGGTGTAAACACTGACCCAGAAAGGTAGAAAATTAAACCTGTATTCAGGGGATGGAAAGTAAAACAATGATTTATTGTTAATGGTTTTATTTATATTTACAGTGGCTTGATCATGAATACATGTTTGATTAAATCATTTTCTGCAGTGTAAATGAATAGCTTTTGTGTATTAGGAAGTCCATCTTTTTGTCTAAAATGTGTCAGACAACGTGATTCTTCTATAATCCTGACTTAAGAGGACTCATTAAAGTAAACTGGTCCTGAAAATAAACACATGCACCAATTTCTTTTTTTCTGTATTACTTTTCTGAAAAAAGGTCTGAAGGCCATCTCTGTCTTCCTGTGAGATACACATACTCATTTCCAGAAGCACTGCAGAAACTTTACCGTGGTGAGTTCAGGTAAGCTACTGTTAGTAAACATTTTTGCCTAACAATCAATTCAAGACCAAAAGTTAACACTGGTAGTGCTATTGAGATGAAAATATCATTAGTTTGTTGACTCTGAGAGAGTGTTGAGAATGTTGTTAGTGCTGCTGAATATTCTTAGAAACTAATAAGTGTTCAGAGTGTAAATATCTGCAGTAATTACACCAAATGATCGAGCCCAACAAATGTATAGGTGGTTTGAGCGGAAAGAGTGGTGCTGTCCTCCAGAGATCATGTTGCCAAAAATACCAAAGGTTCTGGAGAGGCACACATGAAAATAGCCTATTTCTGATACTGACATTTCAGAAATTATAGGTATTCAATTTCACATACCCTATCATTTGTCTATAATTGTTTAAATCTATTGTGGCCCGAAACCTTAACGCTGGGCAGCAGAACTAGACCTGATTTAAATGCTCATACAGTTCTGCTGTTGCTCAGGGTGCACAAACCTTACGGGTTCAGAAAACAAATTGCATATTCCAAACTTAAAGGCTCATGTTGTGGACAGCAGTAGTGATTTCACAAACTATTTACCAATATAAATAATCAAATGCTGCTACCGGCGTGCTGATATAATAGCAAGCCATTGCTGGAACCAAGGAAACAACATCCACAGCGAATCACAGCATGAATCATCACTCGCTTTTCTGGTTTAAAAGAATTTTTGAATGTCATTTTGTTATTAAAAATCAGCTTCTAGGTTTATGACATTTCATACATTTTGCTACCAAGGTCCTGATTGAAATTTGTGAGAATTCCTGGTTGGAATTCCACTCTGCCTAATGATCAGTGGCTAGGACGCCAGACCAAATTTTACTAGTTGGCTTGCTTTGGGAAAGTTTTTTTTTTCTTTTCAAAAACCTTTATTAGTAGGTGTACATATTAACACAGCTCTGTGCCTACAACCAATTCCTGTCCGGCAGCGCCGCAATAGTTCCCACAAGCATGAAACAAATTATACGCATTTCTTATGCATTGTAACACAGCAAGTCACCTACTACCACTTTGGGCCGGCCGCGTTTTAATGATCTACATGGCAATTATTTGTATTGGGTGGCAGGACACATCAACAATTAAAGTCGGCAAAGGCGGCGGAAAGTCACAAATTTGGGGCACTCTATTCCGGCTCATTGTTCAATAATGCACCCTATACCAGCGGCACAACATGGCATGCACTACCTCAACTTGACCTGGCGTCAAGTAAGGAACGTAACAGAGCATATTTGGGACTCTCAGCTCCACTGACAGTTGCACAGTTTCGGAGATCAATATCATGCAATCAGGGTCACCAGTATCATATACCTGTGGACGTTAACAGATAATAGGTATACACAGTAATTGACATATAGGCTTGCTAAGGATCCTTTTCCTGGGTCCTCGACAGTAAGTAGGATGCTAGTGGCGACCATATGTCTCTGGGCCTTGATGTGACGGGCAATAGCTCAGCATAAAGGGCAGATTGTTCTCAACAGTATATCATATCATTAAGCCAATCTTTAAATTTGGGCGCCCTCCCCCTGCTCCATCTGCAGGCCACCCGTCTCTTAGCCATTAATAGTGCAAGGGCTGTGTATCGGCGGTATGCCAATGGGACATGTTTGACATAGCTCAACAAAGCAAGCAGTGGTGTGGCGTCTGTGTGCATTGGTCATTTGGCCCAGTGCTTTGAAGACATGTCCCCAATATTCGTGTATTGCCGGGCAGTTCCAGGATAGGTGTAAAAAATCAGCTTGTGGCGCTTGACACCTATCGCACCTATCTGTTTCTCGGAGGTGGTGTCTGTGCATACTAACCGGAGTGTGATCTAGTCTGTGGAGAAATTTGTAGTGTATAATCCGTAGCCTGCTGCTGGCCGATATACGCTCAGTTTGCGAGCAGCAGTATTCCGTTCTTCCGTTATATCCACTCCTAACTCTTCTCCCCATTTAGAGCGACACGGTGTAGACTCAGCAGTGTGCTGAGTGTGTATGGTGCGATAAATCAGGGATACAAGTCGTCTTGGCGAAGGCTGTTGCAAGAGGGTCTGTAGCGGTGCAAGCAGTGGAGGTTCATCCGGAAAAGCCGCATTTAAGGATCTAACTCCTTGTTTGAGACGGATGTTTAAGGCGGCGTCTAGAGGAGTGCATTGTGTTCCCTGAAACATACTATCGGAAGTACGAAACTTCCCTTTCTCATATAAGTCCCCCCAGGTTTTGATGGATGTACGGTCCTGTAATCTGTGAAAAAGTGTTTCCTGCAAAAGAGGCATGTCTGGATGATACACCAGTGGAAGCAGCGGCGAAAAAGGTATGGGTCTCAAATGATGTGCAATACGCTGCCATGCAGAAATCGTGGCATTGACAGTGGTCTGCGTGCGCTCTAGGGTATTCCAAGTCCTATATAAGGCGCCCTCTATCGGTATGGGATGTACAAGCCAATGTTCAGCTGCCAGTTACGGCATATATTTAGGCTGCCGAATCCCAAAAAATAAATAGTGTGCCTGAGCGCTGATGTAATAGAGTTCAAAGTCTGGTATGCCAAAGCCACCTTCCGCATATGGTCTTGTTAAAACAGCCCATTTAAGTCTGGCCTGTTTGCCTCCCCATACTAATCGAATCAGCTCAGATCTGAGGGACTTAAAAAAATGCCGTCCCGGAAAAAAGGGAATATTCAAAAACAAATAGAGCAGCTGAGGTAAGATCACCATCTGTAAATGTAAATGTATTGCGACTTATATAGCGCACGTATCACCCGAAGGCATCAAGGAGCTTGCCTTGGGAACCCGTCCTGGCTTTTTCCTGTGAGATAACCCCTACTGGGTATCCCCAGGGTGAAAGCCAAGCATCCCACAGCGGGTGGGCTGCCGTAGTGGAGATTAAGCAACTATTGCCCAGAGCTGCAGCGTGGGACCCCATGATTAGAATAGGCACCGAGGCGAGAATTATCGAGTCCGTGGACATTTTGGGCTCAGGACCCTGCCGCGTCGGGAATTGAACCCTGGTCCCGGGCCAGACCTCTGCATCATGGTCTGCCGCTCTAATCAGTGAGCCACACTCCTCCACATCTTGATCAGTGATGCCCTACCTGCCATAGAGAGCGGGAGTTTAATCCAGCGGTTCACCTTTTCAGTTATCCGGGTGAGTGCCACCCCATAGTTGAGCCTCATAAGTTCTTCCTTATCCCTGGTGATGCCGATCCCTACGTATCGTAGCTCATCCTCACACCATTCTAAAGGGTAGTCCAAAGGAAAGTGCACAACTGCGTCAGTCAAGGGGAAGAGACAAGATTTCCCCCAGTTTATCTGGACACCTGATAGGCGACCAAAGACAATGAATTCTCGTAGAAGTGTATTCAGGTTATTTTGCGGATCTCGCACATAAAAGGTGATGACATCAGCATACATAGAGATCAGGATTTGTCTCATGTTGCATTGTAGGGCCATGGCATTGTGGTGCTGTCGCAACCGTGCCGCCAGGGGTTCCGTGGCCAGGGCAAATAGTGGGGATAAAGGGCACCCCTGTCGTGTACCCCTAGTAATCGAAAACCTCGGGGACAATTGTCCGTTGATAAGCACTTTGGCTCCTGGTTGATAATACAGAAGGCGGATCCAAGACAAAAAAAGCGGTGGGAACCCCATTCGACGCGTTATCGCAAATATATAATTCTCCAGTATTGGGGTGTCTTTCATAGATTCACATGCCTGAATCATTCCCCGTCGTCGGAGTGGGAGTCCCACGGTATATAAAAAAGCAATAAAATGCCTGTAATAACCAAAAAACCCTGGTAATAACCAACCAGGAAGTAAAGTAGCCCTAAGCTACAGGAGTAAAAACTCCCACACTCATGACTATCCTAGTCATTTTGTATAGACCAAACTGCAGCCAATCAGGCGACAGCACCCACCAGAATGTTCTCCCCAGAGGCTCAGGCTCTCAGATTTTCTACCGCACGTCGTGTGAAGGGAGTCTCCCTGAGCTCTGCTCAGTTTCTTCTTACTTTGGTTGGTTTTTACCTTCTAAAGATGTTTACTTCAAAATCCCTTTTTAGGGCTTGTGAATCCTGTGGAAAGCTGAGGCTGTTGAAGGAGGATCCTCACAAGGAATGTATATATTGTCTGTATCCAGATCATGAGGCAAAGGAGTGTAAAATCTGCAGGACTTTTCCTCAGAAAACCCTCAGGGACAGAGAGGGTCGTCTTCTCCTATGGCTCCAGAGGATTAAGGACAAAGATAACCCCGTTTCTGAGGTAGGGAGCATTGCCTCGGGGTCTTCTATATCCTCTAGGAAGAGGAAAGCAGAGGTTGGATTAGCTTCTCCTGGGGCGAAGGTGTTAAGAAAGGCCCAACCCTCTCAGGATTCTGGCGTGCCTTCTACTTCAAAAAAGGCTTCACCACCTATCAAATCTGACCCTAATACGCCCTCAAAGAAAGCTGGAAAATCTTCCAAGACAGCTTCTCAAAAGATTTTGCCTCAGACTGCTCCTTTGACCACTTCAGCGTCAAATACAGCTTCACCGTCGCCATCTCTGCATGTGGCCACTGTTTCAACATCTACGGTGACTTTCTCCTCACCAAAACCAGCTATGGTGATGTCTACAGCCTCTTCACCGTCGACGCTGGTTCATGTCCAAGTTCAACCTATCTCGTCGTTGAAGATAGTGCCATCTACCGTCGACGTTCCTCCGTCGACGAGAGTTTTGAAGGTACCGTCGACGGGTACTCCATTGTCGACTCGAACGTCGTCGAACACCTTGCCATCGACGAAGATATCCCTATCGTCGACGACATCCCCGTCGACGAAGCTACCGCCGAACACCTCGTCGACGAAGTTACAGTCGACGACATCCTCGTCGACGAAGAAGATGCTTCCGTCGACGACGCCATTTTCGACGAAGAAGACACCCCCGTCGACAAAGTCATCGTCGACGACAATGTTACCGTCGACGGACATACCGTCGACGAAGATTCTCGATTTTCAACCTGATGCAGGTTTGACATCGTCGACTGTGGCATCGTCGACGCCCCCACTGTCATCCTGTACGGAGTTGCAAGTATGGTCATCCAAGACAGCCGCAATACCTCTGCCTTCTACGTCTACCACAGCTTCACTCTTGGAAAAGCGTGGTTCATTTTTGACAAGGCTGTCTCCATTGAAATTACCAAAAAAATTACTGGATTCTGAGGAAGAGGAATCCTATGACGATGACACTTTCCTTGCAGCCAGAAGCCCATCTGAGCTGCTTATAAAACTTCAGGATGAAGAACAAGATGAGGAAGAACAATTCCTTGAACCTTCTGGTCGGGCTCCTGTGTCTACTCCTGCTACACAAATGCCGCTGGACCTATTGCATAATCTGCAATATATGCTAAGCGATTATAATCATCGTTTTCCACCTTCAGAATCAGGTGATTCTCACTTCTCTACGCCGGTGCCAAGAGCATCTACGGCTACACTAAGGCCTCCAAGACCAGTTTCTCCGCTGCCGACTATGGAGAAGCAGCCTACCATATCTTCTTCGCCAGGGCCATCTCATCAGGTGTAGGATGATAATTCTTCGGAAGAAGAATGAGAAGAGGGCGAAGTAGACGACAAATCAGTATCGTCGGAGTGGGATGAATATCAGGCACAAACTCCTTCTCCAGCTGCCCAGCCTATGGCGGATTCTCCACCGGTGGACATTGCAACCTTCACCAAATCATGGGCAGGGCAACAAAGAGGTTCCTCATCACAATGGAAGCTAAGCAAGATGAGTGTTTTTTGTATGATTTTAAAGACTTACCACAAAGGCAAAGTTGGTCCATTCCTATAATTGATTTTATCTGGAAGGAAGGCCTAAAAGTAATGTCGACACCAAATTCTCTACCTGCAGTTCTACCTCGGGTGGATAAAAAGTATAGGGTGCCTAATAAGTCACCGGCATGCCTTATCGGCCAGGCAAAGGCGGATTCTGTGGTTGCCCATGCGGCTCAGAGGAGAGCCAAAAATCCGTCTACACAAATCACTACTCCCCTGGATAAAGAGGGAAGGCACCTCGACGCAATAGGAAAGAAGGTCTCAACTATTGCGGCAACTACTGTTCGTGTCGCGAACTCCCTTGGAAGGTATGACAGACAGATGTGGTCTGACATATCTCCGTATATTGAAAAGCTCTCCGAGCCGGATAGATCTGAAGCCAAGAAGATTTTGCAAGAGGGAGAATGTGTTTCATCAGAAATTATTAATGCTGCAGTGGACGTATCTGCCACAGGTTTCAGACAGCTAGCGGGTGCAGCTGTTCTGAGAAGACAGGGATGGTTAAAATCTACATCCTTTCGTCTGGAAGTCCAGTCTAAGATCATGGACATGGCTTACGATGGAGAGTTCCTTTTTGGACAACATGTGGATGAGGCTTTACAAGCCATAAAGAAGGATACTGAGACTGCCCGATCCCTGGGATCTCTACAGTTTCGTAAATCTTACTTTCGTGGTGCAAGAGGAAGAGGTAATTTCTCTAACAGAGAAGGTTATTTACAGCAGCGTTCCTTCAACAATTCACAGGGTAACCAAAGATACCAACCATACCGGCAACAATAGTATGGTCAAAGGAGAAACAACTACTCTGTCAAGAGGGAAACCCTCTTATCGAGGAAGAGACAACAACAAGAGCAAGTGAGACAAACATCCTGCCACCACTTTTACCCAACCTGAAGCAAATTAGAGGAAGAATATCCCTACATTACTCAAACTGGTCAAAGATTACCACGGACAGATGGGTTCTAGATGTGGTATCCAGGGGTCACATTCTGGAATTCGTGAAAACCCCTCCAAATTCTCCCCCAAAAGGACCACCACCAGCTCATCTCAAGGAGCTGTTTTCCCAAATACATTCTATGATTCGGAAAGGAGCAATCGAGAGGGTACCTCAAAATCAAAGAGGGAAAGGTTTTTATTCGAGGTTCTTCCTAATCCGCAAGAAGTTCCTCAAGATTGTCAAGAAGTTATCGCTAACGCTAGAGCGCCGTCAACGATAAAGACCTACAAGCTCAAGTGGAAGCGTTTTTGTGTCTGGTGTCAAGCTGCTGATCTGCATCCCATTCATGCTAGACCAGAACAAATTTTGCCTTTCTTTCTGCATTTAGCTAGATCGGGTTTGGCACACTCTACCTTAAAGGTATTCCTGGCAGCCATTTCCAGATTCCGTCAGGACGGAACAAACTCTCTGTTTTCGTCAAGAATAATCCAGCAATTCTTTAAAGGGCTATTCCGTATGTTCCCTCCAATTCGTCGACCACCTCCATCTTGGCATTTGAACGTGGTTCTAGCTCAACTCATGCGTCACCCCTTCGAGCCCATTCATAAGATTGATCTCAAGTTTCTTACTTGGAAGGTCTCTTTGCTATTGGCGTTAACATCAGCTAGAAGGGTCAGTGACATTCAGGCATTCACTACTAAACCGCCTTTCTTACAATTTACCTCCGATTCTGTGGTGCTATGTACCAATCCCAGGTACATGCCCAAAGTTCCATCGGATTTTCACCTGAATGAGCCAGTGATCCTCAAAACATTTTTTCCAGATCCACAATCACCGGCTGAAAGGGCCTTACACTCTTTAGACATCAGGAGATGTCTCAGGTTCTATCTTCAAAGAACAGCAGCTGTTCGCAAGACAGATCAATTGTTTGTGGCATATGGAAGACTGCGCCAAGGCTGCGCGGTTTCCAAACAGACTATAGCCAGATGGGCCTCGTCAGCAATTGGTCTATGTCATCAACAGGCGGGAAGACCTTTACAGTCTTTACCAAGAGCGCATTCTACAAGGGCGGTGTCCTCTTCCACCGCTCTCTTCGCTGGTGTGCCCCTGCTACACATCTGCAGAGCTGCAACGTGGTCAAGCAGGCACACTTTTACAAGACATTACTGCCTGGATTCAGCAAGTGATGCAGATGCTTCAGTGGGAAGAGCAGTTCTACGCAATCTTTTCCAATAAGGTGAGCCTCTGTTCTCCCTCCTCCTCTATGCTCTTGTTTAGACGCTTCTAACATGTTATTGTTTATTACCTTGCATGCATATCTGCTGTATACTGTAAGCGTCTTACGAGCATAATGTTTTTTCTTGTACTGCTATCTACTCTGATTCAGGCATGTGAATCTATGAAAGACACCCCAATACTGGAGAAGAACAATAGTTACTTACCTGTAATCTGTGGTTCTCCAGTATTGGTGTCTTTCATAGATTCACATGCACCCGCCCACCTCCCCTCAGAGGCTCCCTCAGGCAATTATGTTGGTTTCACTCCTGTGCGAGAATCTGAGAGCCTGAGCCTCTGGGGAGAACATTCTGGTGGGTGCTGTCGCCTGATTGGCTGCAGTTTGGTCTATACAAAATGACTAGGATAGTCATGAGTGTGGGAGTTTTTACTCCTGTAGCTTAGGGCTACTTTACTTCCTGGTTGGTTATTACCAGGGTTTTTTGGTTATTACAGGCATTCTATTGCTTTTTAGGGCTCTCACTGCGACGCAATCGCGAAAGCGATTGTCGCAGTGGAATCCTATTGTAATCATTCTTGCTTTCAAGTACTTAACGAGGTTTGGGACAACAGACTGGCACGCGCACGCACGCAGCCTGCCGCATCGGATCAGGTCGCGCGCTCCGATTCCGGCAGGCTCTTCAGTCACCATGGATCACGCACGTACACAGAGACACACACGAGTGCACACATACACACACACCACACCACACCTCCCCAGCCCCCCCACCCCGCCGGCACCCCCGCCACACGAGCGCACACACACAGACAATCCCCCGCCCACACACACACGCCCACCCCATCTTGCTGCATTTCACACCACACCCTACTGCAGTTCCACCCACAGCTGCGCCGTCTTACCGGTAGACAACGTGTATTTTCACCGGCATGGCTACAGGACAGTATCACCGACATGAGATCGTACGGACAAAGCTGTACTTCCAGCACCAACGATACAATTGGTTACGTTAACAACTTCGCGCCTGCTCCGTCCAGAAATGTGCAAAAAAAACAGTCATGCCTGTCCGCCCATACAAGTGCAGACAAATCCATTTACAATAAGCGTAGGGGTAGGAAGGGATACCCTACCCCTCAGCTTGTGTATCTGCACGGTGCTCGCGCTTCCAATTTCCAACTAGTGTGTAAATAAACTTTATTTTGTTTTATCAGCACAGCTTCATTGACAGGCACCGTGTTTCATGTTTCATTTTATTTATTACTTCTGAGGAGGTAGCTTGTGTGCTTTTAGAATGGTCACGCCCGCTTTCATGTTTCACCATGGGAGAGACCACGCCGAGACTCGAACTCAGTTCGAAAGTTAGCAGCTCAAGATGTTACTCCACACTCCCTGCCGAGACAATTGGCATTTTTAAATAGAGGTTTTTAATGTCAATGAGCGTTTCCCTGGCTCAGAACCTTTAACTTTAACAGACACTCTCCGTTACTCTCTTGGGCTCACCTGGTCTGCCGCTGGCTCCCTCTCTTCGGGCTGCGGCTGCCTCCTCCTCCCCCCTGCTTATTTAACATTGCAGCCAATTTCAAATAGAAGATTTTGAACTCAGTCCTTTCATTCTAAGTCACGAAAATCCAGTAATTTACAGTTAGGGGTGTGTAGAATGTCGCGCAGTGCGTGAGTACTGTATTACTGACTGATGTGGATTCGAACTTGCCGTCTTTGTCTTCTGACTATTTCTTTCACATTATGCGGGTGCAACGTGTGCAAACCTTTAGGTTTAATTTTACATGTTATGATTTATTAAGTCCAGGGATAAAATTATTTTTTTTAAATTCAGAGTTTCTCATTTTCAAACCGGCCCCCAGTGGATCTGGCATTTAGAAAACTAATTGTTGTAATGCAACATATATTTCCAAATAAGTGGCGTGGAAGGCGACTTGACTCCTCATCATGAACGGTCTAAAATCTAGTCTGTTAACCGCCAATGTGCGTCAGAACTGAGACTGTGCAAAGCAAGCTTACTTAGCCTTGTTTTATTAGGTCTGCTTCGGTGGGGGGGATAGCGCACTGGGGTCACACTGGCAAAGAGAACCTTGAAGAGAACCGCAATATGCTTTTTTCCGCCGTGGGCTCGGTCTCTCATCTCCCTGACCCTCCTTTCATCCTATGCTCTGTCCCCTCATACTCTTCCTCTGTCCGTGGCGGGCTCGATCTCTCCTCTCCCTGTTTCCTCCCTTCATCACATACTCTATCTTCTCTCACAAACAATGCTTATATGCCAATTGCAAATAAAAAAAATAATTATGCAAAGCATTGTCATTTACAATACCAGTAACTCAAACTTTAATGCTGCGAGACCTATTGCATTGTAAATGCTTGTTTATATACCGTGGGACTCCCACTCCGACGACGGGGAATGATTCAGGCATGTGAATCTATGAAAGACACCAATACTGGAGAACCACAGATTACAGGTAAGTAACTATTGTTCTTCTATTCGATAGAATCGAAGGCCTTAGTGGCGTCAAGGAATATCGCTGCCAAAGGTAATTCGGGAGCAATATTATTCATTAATGTGAAGAGTCCTCAAATTATGGGAGGTGGCTCTGCCAGGGACAAACCCAGATTAGTCCGGGAGGATCAAGTGTTCTAACAGAAGGCTCAGACGATTAGCAATGAGCTTCGCTAAAATCTTTGCGTCGCAGTTAATCGAGGAGAGCGGTCGGTATGATCCGCATAGGTGGGCCGGCTTGTCCGGTTTCAATAAGGATATAATGAGGGCTTCTCTCATAGACTGGGTAGGAGAACCGACCTCCACGGACTCTTCATAGACTTCGCGAAGGATTGGGGCCATTAGATCTATATAAGTTTTATAAAATTCCACAGGAATGCCATCCATTCCCGTGGCCTTCCCTGATTGTAGGCCCATTATGGCCTCTCGAATTTCATCCAATTCAAACGGTGCACATAGGAATTCACGATGCACATCGCTTAGCCAGCCAATGGCCATATCCCCCAAATAAGTGTCGAAATCTAACTCTTGGGCACCCGAGGTGGTTAAAGTCCTCAAGTATACTGGCTGGATCACATGTAGTTGGAGTAGCGTGGTTGTCGGATGGTGTCCGCCAAGGTTTTGCCAGGGCGTTCCCCCTTCCCATAGCGGCGGGCCTGCCAATGTTTACCCTTAAAGTGCGTTTCTCTCTGCGCTTCTTCTGTGTATTCTGTAAGCTTGGTCCTGAATTTCTCCTATGTGTTCGGATCTGGTGTATGTGTCAGTGTCTCTTCCAGTGCCTTCAGTTCGCGCTCTAGTTTATAAAGCATATTGGTGATGTCCCTGAGTACGCCCGACCCCTTGGAGATGCCGAAACCTCTCAGTGTAACCTTAAATGCTTCCCAAATGGTCTTGACGCTCTGCACCGACCCTTTGTTGCGTGCAAAGAAATCTTGTATCTCCTCGCGCAGTTCTTCTTGGAAGACTGTGTCTAGCAGCATGCGTGAGTTAAGCCGCCAAGCGCTACGCGGTGGGCTGAAGTCTGCCGAAGAGAGTGCAAGTCTGACAGGTGTATGATCAGAGTACGTCCGAGCTAAATGCTGCACCATACAGATTGCACGGCCAAGCCCCCGGGACACAAACCAATAATCTAGTCGTGCCCAGGTAGCTGCATATGCTGTAAAATGCGTTCCCTCTCGTGTCAAGGGATGTATATGTCTCCATGCATCTAGCAATTGATTATCTGCAATGATATTTTTGAGTAAATTGCTTGCTTTAGTGTGATGGTGCGGGGACGGATGTGATCTGTCCAGGGCCGGAGCTTAAGTAACATTAAAGTCTCCACCCCAGATAATGTGATTTGACCCAATGTCTCTCACTGCTTCCCATAAGGTGAAGAAGAAGTCTGGGGCGTCTATATTGGGGCCATAACAACACACCAATGTAACTGATTCTAGACCTAGGTGTCCCCAGGCCATGCAGTATCTTCCCTGTTCATCATTGGACGACCCAACCAAATGAAAGGGCTCTTGTTTCTTGATCAATATGGCTGTACCCCTAGCATAGCTGGAATAGGAGGAGAAAACACTGTGCATGGCCCATCTAGATCCAAATGTATTAGCCTTTTGAGGTGAAAAATGAGTTTCCTGCAGCATAGCAATATGCGTGTTATTTCTATCTAGGTATGCCAGTACCTGTCGCTTCTTCCCCCTGACGTTCCACGTGATAATATTCAGTTGCGTCCCCCTGTCTTTAGCCATGTAGGTGCCATACAAAAAAAACAAATCGTGTTGTGCAGTGCCATATCTTCACAGAACATTCGTAATACAATATCAGTTGCAGTATAGTCAGTGCCCCACTAACTCTCAACGGCAATGAACATCCTTTAATCACAAGGCTGTCTGCCTATTGTAGTCAACTCATCTCACACGTTCGTCCCCCCAACCCCTCCCCCCTCCCACTGAAGCAACCCCAACATGCCAGTATCAGACACCCACCCCACCCACCCTGAACTGTCACTCAACCATGGACAAATTATAGCCCCGTCCAAAAGTGCGTGGCAATACGGCCTAGGGTAATTCCCTCAGGGGGCCATATCTAGGTGGCCACACAACAACCCTTCGTCCTCAGAACAGTCGCAGCCAAGGCTGCAGTTCCTTCCAGCATAAGGGGGCCCAGCGAAACAATCGTGGAGCACCCCGGGGCATATCGATCATGATTGCATACACTTTATTGACATTGCCCCCCCCAGCATTTGTGATACTACTCCCGAGTGCAATAGTCTGTTTCGAAATCTACAACAGTCAGAGGTATGTTCACTGGTCTCCACCATCCGCTCCCGCCAACGGAGATAGTCGAGCCTCTTCATCGCCAGGCCTGTTGGAGTGTTTAAGATGCTTAAGGAAGTCGTCCACTTGTTGCGGTTTAGTGAAGAATTTTTGCCGTCCCTGATGCGTAACTCTCAAGCGCGCCGGGTAGAGGAGGGCATAATCAATTTGTAATTTGTGCAGTTTCGCCTTGACATCAAGAAACTTCCGTCGCTCCTCCTGGACCATAGGCGTGAAATCAGGGTATATAATAAAGGAGTTACCATCATATGATAGCGATTGCTTGCTACGTGCAGTTCTCAGAGCTACAGCCCAGTCCCTGTAGTTTAGAAGTCTAGCAATGATGGGTCTTGGAGTGTCTCCTGGCTTGGGCCTAGGGCCCAGGGATCGGTGCGCCTGTTCGACAATAAATTGGTGAGAAAAGGCTTCCGGTCCAATCGCCGCTAGCAACAATTTTTCAACATAGTCCTCCATTCTGCCGGTGTTGGTTGTCTCTGGAATGCCTAAAATGCGAATATTGTTGCGCCTACTTCTCGCTTCTAAATCCTCATTCTTGGCTGCGATAATTTGCAACAGGTTATCCATTCTGGAGAGCTGCAAGGTGTGTCTGGCTGTCGTCCGAGTCCGATATACGCCGTTCTGCTTCTGTAATCCGTTCCTCATGTACATCCATTTTGTGGACCATGGCGTCCATTCGCGATGAAATCCTGTCCACTATGTCGGCTAACGTGGCAAATCCCTGGCGAACCTCTCGAAGAATGTCCTGCATCTCTGTGGATGGCTCAGTTGTTGCACCAGATGATCCAGCGCTGCCCGCCTGGTCTTGTGGGTACTGCCCAGTGCGGGTATTTCTCTTAGCAGTTTCAAAAGAGAATTTCGGTTGTCTAGCATCTGTCTTGCCCATGTTAGTTGCGGACCGATCAGTGCAGTCGCACCCTGAGTTGTTAGGTGGACACGGTGGTCCTAGTATCGAGCTCCGATATGAGAAGGACAATAGTGCCTCCGACAATGGTGGTGGACGATATATTGAGAGCTAACCTGTAGTGCGCTCCACGGTTAACAAGACCACCGGGTGCAACCTCTCCGCGCGGCTATCAATAATCCACCACAGGGTCGCGCACGGTAATCGCAATTCACAATACACCTCCTTAAAATGTGAGCTTCTCGTAGGCCCCAGATGTGATGCTGGTGCACTCGGGTCTAGGCTATGGCAGACAGCAGTGGTCCCATTTAGTGACGCACTCCACAACCCAAGCCTGTATTAGTGCCTGCAGTAGGGAAATGCCTTGCGTGTTATGTAGATAGGCGGTCGAGCAGTCAACACTGAGGCAGTCCTGCAAGTTTCTCTCCTGATGTAGGCCACTCTGTGCAATGGTGTCTGTGGTCCCCAGCTGCCTGCCGGCTGGTACAGGTTAAATATTCCGCCAGGCGCCTCTCATAGCACTGTGGAGCGCCACGGTCAGCCGAAGGAGGCGGGGGGGGGAGAGGGGGGAAGAGGGGGGGGGAATCACGCAAGAGCCTGGAGTCTCCCAAAGTTATGCGCACTCCAACCAGGCCCAGAATACACGTGGAACAGGCGAGCCCCCCCTGCTTACCGCCAACCCGGTTGTCCGCTACAATCATCTTCCTCCCTAACACAGGGGGAGGGGGGGCACAGATGTCGTCTCGGCCGCCGCGGTGCACACTCAGATTCTCCCCGGAAGCAATACCCCAGCAAAGAGGGCTGTTGAGGCTGCCATCTTCCTTGTGGAGGGCGTAAACGCCTTTGCAGACGGGGGTTTTCCAGCTTTATTATAGCAGAAGACAATTGTAGAAGAGATCCAAAGTGCAATAATGCTCCTTGAAAGGGCCTGACCTTTCCATGGAGACGCAAAAGACACAAAGAACTGGCCCAATTTCCTGAAAGTCTATGTTCTATGGATGTAGAACTTGATGCATCGTTTTACATCCAAAGAATGCAACGCTCCATCGGCAAGGTTGAAGGATTTCCAAAGTACGTTGTGAGCACGACCGGCTCATTTAAGTGAAAAGATGTTGGAAACTTTGGTATAAAGTGAGAGTGTGTTCTCAAAATTACCTTGTCTTGTTTGAATTGTAGAAAAGGTTCAGCCACAGCCGAAGTGAGGGCTAGTAAGAGCAGTTTTCTACGAAACCTATTTTAAGTCAGCTTTGTGGACCGGCTCAAAGGGCGATTTCATCAATTGAAATAGGACCGTGTTTAATTCCCATGCAACTGCCGGACGTTTTAATGGTGGAAAAACTCTTGAAAGACCCTTCATAAACTCTTTAATAATTTGTGTTGACCACAGTGAGAGTTCCCCCTGGTTTTCTGCGAAACCTGGAAATTGCAGCTAGGTGTACCTTGACTGATCAATGGGCCAATTTTGACTTTGCTAAATGAAGTAGGAAAGGCAATACTTGCTCCGGGGTCGAGAGTAAAGGTAGTATGTCCTTTTCCACGCACCAGTAGCAAAATCTTTTCCATTTCGCAGCATATGCCTTATTAGTGGAAGAGGCTCTGGCCCGCTGAAGGATGGACTTGCAATCTGAAGCGATGTTTAGATTCGTAAATTCATAGTTGTGAGGTTCCAAGCTGATAAACTCTGATTTTATATGACGATGAACAATTTGGCAGATGTCCATGGACAGCAGGTTTGGCCATGGTTGAAAGAGAATGTGCAGAGAGATGGAGCGCAGAAGCAGCTCTGGAAACCAAAAATGCCTCGACCATGCCTGAGCGATGAGTAAGAAATGACATGGTTCCTTCTTCATTTTGCTTAGCATCCTTGGGATGAAGGAAAATGACGGGAAAGCGTATGCGAATATTCCTCTCCACTGCATCTGCAGAGCGTTTCCCCAAGAGTTGGCCTAACAAAACCTGCTGGCAAACGTTTGGCATTTCTTGTTGGTCGCGTCGCGTAGAGATCCAGATTTGGAGTGCCCCATAGTTTGGAAACTCGCCATAGCTGCTTCCAATCTAACTCCCATTTGTGACATTGGGAATTGGTTCTGCTTAAAGAATCCGCCCACTCGTTGTCCATGCCTGGGACATGCTCTATCTGCAACGTTATCTTGTGCTGAATTAGTCCCCTTGTTTGGCTAGATATCACATAGTTGTGGTGTTGTCTGTTCTCATCAGAACAGAGGAGCCCTGGATTCTCAGAAAGAACACCTGCAGACCTAGACAAACAGCCCTCCCTATGAATGCGCATGTTTTCCAGCTGTCTCCCTTCTTCCCCCTGCATTTCTTTTTGCTCACTGTCACCCGTGTGTGTCACCTTGCCATCCTCCATATCGCACTTACTCTTTTGTCCTTTCCCTGTTGTTTTCTCGCATGCGTGCTTCTCCCCCCTCCGCTCCACGTTTCTATTCCCCACTTCGCCCGCGATGTTGCTTCCGTCCCTCCTACCCCCCAGTGTTGCCCCAGCCACGCCCTTGGTGTTGCTCACCTCTACCAGCATTTAAAAAAAATTGGGGTTGCTAGTAAATACTGAATCAGTATTTGGAAGGAGCATGTAAACAGTGTAATTTCCAAATACTTGTTCCTTTAGCTATGTATTCATTTTTTTCGATGGAAATCCGGTCGTAGAGTATTTGCCATCAAGTCAAAGGAGGTGGTAACCATTCAAAAATTGGAAAGTGGTCCCCAGGGGACACCTTCCATTGTGAATGTGGACAAAACATTTGAGGAGAAGGCAGTGATCCATGGGACCACTGCTTGCTCCTAAAAAAAATTGTTCTACATTTTATTTTTTAAGCGCATGGGGCGGAGGTGGATGGGGAGATTGCTTTATTTAAAAGCAATCACAAACATTCGGGGCTGCTGACTCCCACCAAGGCACCATGCATGTGACTCGAGCCATTTTTAGTGGACCACCAATTTGTGACCTAACTCATGCATATTAATCAGGTAGGTCAAATTGCAACCTCTTAAGATTTGGTATTTGCACACCGACCTCTACCAAATGCATTGTTATTCTACGAGCGTTTGGTAGATGATGTGTGCAATTGCAAATTGCGAATAGTTATTGTTTGTAATTTACGATTTCCTATTTGGAATATTAGTACAGGAGGGACCATTTGTCTAATCAAGAGAACTCTTTTATGTTTGTTGAATTTCAGATAGTCTCCAAATGTATGCATCATCTTGAATTATAAGCTCATGTTTGACCAGTACTGCTGAATTAGTTTTAGTACTTACCGAAATAAGAGATAGTGATTTACTATTCGCAATTTATGATTACATATTTGGAATATTAATACATGAGGCGCCATGTCTAATTGAAAGAGGTCTTTTATGTTTGCGTTTCGAATTGTCTCCAAATTTATGCATCAATTTGAATTATATGCCTGTGTTTATGGAGTATCCTTTGTATGTATCCAGGTTACTTTATAGAGGGTTATTCATTTTATTTTGAACTTATTTTCAGATTCCAGAATTTCTTTTTAAATTTATCAGCATGTCTTCTCTTTAATGCAACATTGATGTTTTATATGCTCTTTTGATCACTTCGCCTGGTTTATCTCTTTTTAAAATCTGTTTAATAAAATGTTTGAGATTTACGCCCCTTGTTCTTCTGAATAATTTCTTGTAATTTGAAGTAACTTGCCGTTCTCCAATAGTAACTCTTTTATATATTCACATGCTTGAATAATTCCCTGTCGTTAGGCTGGGAATCCCTGGTACATTAAAACAGCAGTATACAGTGTAAAATATACAGTATACATTAAACAGTGTAAAATGGCCGTAGGCCAGAAACATTGTTTATTTAGTAGCATGTCCACCTCATTAGAAAGAATCCAAACTTCAGCCAATGAGGCGGAAGCTTAAGCTCTCCTTCTCCCACTAGAGGCCACAATTGCTTATATTTCGAATACACGTTATGTGTAAGAGTCCCCTGAAAGAACTCTGCTCTAAACTTTTGGTGAACCTTAAATTTGTTACTGTCTTGATCTGCCCTGGATTTTAACCTGCCATATTTTCAGCATTGAATTACTGTGAATTGTTTTAAGGGGAAATTGTATAAAACTCTGAGCCAGAGTGACCTACTTCCTAGACCGAGACTCGAAATCTATTTTCAAGGCTTGGACATCGCATGGTCTTAAAAAGATTTACCTTGATGACCCTCATTTTAAGTGTATTTATTGCATTCATCCAAATCATAAGACATCCTAATGTGACATTTGTAGAGGTTTTTCAACTAAGACTCTTAAGGGCCGAGAAAGGAGGTTGGCATCATATCTCTCGGTTACAGTGAATTTTCATCCTTCTAAAGGAGATAGCCCCTCTTCAGAAGAATCTGTGAAGTGTTCCTCCAAGCACTTCCACAAAGGCAGCGCAAATGAGACTTATTTAGTTTTGTGAATTGGACTGGTTTGGAACAGAGCTTGCAGCCACCCCTTTTGCCACTGAACAAGGAAAAAATGCATCTAAGGAGCATACAGAGGATCATCCCCCGAAGAAGAAGCAAAATCTTAAAAATGTTAAAGCTCATCTTCCATCTTCGTCTATGAGATAGTTGACAAAGAGACCTTCAGCGTCGACGGCGATAACTCTGATCCCATCAACGATGGAACCAGCAAAGCTGCTGTCGACGACATCGGTTCTGTTGACATCGGTTCTGTTGACAACCATACCATCAACAATGACACCATCAAAGAATACAATTTTGAGATCTCTACTTTAACCTTTGAAGGTATCAACATTGTCACCAGCTCAGATTTTACAATCTGATCAGGAAGGGAAGGGAAGGTAAGCGACTGTGTTTCACAAACTGCATATAGCCCAACGCAACTAAATGTGAAGTAGGTCCCACATTTTAGAGAGTACATAGAGGAAAAACACTATTATTCAGACTGTGATTTTCAACAGGATTATATTCCTTACATATATAGCCTATATTAGTCCAATTGCCTGTGGCCTTCTTATCTACAGTACAGCAAGTGATGAAATCTTTTCAGAATTTAGTGCCACAAAAGCCAGTTAACAATCCACAGATTAGGTGGCTAATTCTTTACCAGTTAATCTTCCTCCGCAGCATTTTATACTACCTCCTCCACCACCACCTCCAAGAGAATCATCCAGAGTCTTGCAGAAGCAACATGTTCTACCCACGACTTAAGAGATGGGTGACGGTGACTCTTATCTATCTATATATTCTGATGAAGAAGAATGTGAACTTCCACAAAATGTTGGTGGGCAAGATGATATGGCAGTCGATATCCTGGTCCCATGGGAAGGGGATGATGCACTTGTTCCTCAAGGTCAGACAGATGATATTTGCAGAATTCATAAATCCTTCTCTGCGATTTATTCCAGCTGCAAGACAGGTTCCTGCGATTTGAGGCATGGGTTGTCCCCCTTTTACGAAGTTGACATTCGTAGACCATTGAGGCTCGATCGGTCGTTTTAAATAATCGATAACAATACCTGCTGAGAGGTGATATCTCACTCCCTCCTTCACTAGGAGCCTATTGGCCCATAATTTCCTGTTGAATCAGCGCCACCACTGTGGCGGCTTTTTGGTGCCCTCTCCCACCACCAATCCCAGTCCTGAGGAAGACCCCACAGTAAGGTGCAATTGACCTACATCTACCAGAGGTCGAAACGTCGACTTTCTTATCTTCACCTATCCATCAACAACAGATTATTATTATTACTGTTTTGTTATATGGACTAGGTGTACAAATGTTTTTCCTGTGTGGCTCAGTAAATCTGCTTCTGTGATGTCAACTGTAAAAATGTTGTGACCACATTGAATCCCCAAATCTTTTTCACTATACCCTGATCCTCACAACAACCACTTACCCACTCCCTCTCTTACCTTCCTTCGGGCACATTGTATTTACTCAGTGAAGAATTTTGTCATGCATATGTTTTAATGAAGATGTGATTAAATAACCTCTCTCTTTAATCAACTGTGTAATTGTGTTTTGACTCTAAATTAAGTACAAAGTATTGTCTGTGTTCTCTAAATGCGCTTACTGGGACCTTTTTCCCTGCAACATTGAATCCCCTGGTCCCAGTACTTTTGGGTTTTCCCTTTTGTGTAATGATACAATATGGATAACAGCAACAACAGCATTTTCTTGCTTCCAATGTTCGTACAACCAGCAATCAGCTAGACGTAAGCCTTCGGCACAAGGAAAATTGCAAGGACCATCTAAACGAAAGTGACGTTTCTCTTCCACCAGCGACCTCATCTCGAATTCAGCGTCTGCAGTCCCATCATATTTCTCCTTTTCTGAGCCAATGCCAAGCCATTACAAAGGACAAATGGGTACTAGACATCATGCGTTTGGGCCACAGCCTGGAATTTGTTTACAAGCCTCCTCGGAATCTGCCCTCAAGGAGAATGCATCAGCATTTTCCTTTGCTGAAGCAGGAAATCTCGATCTTGCTGGAAAAGGGGGTGATAGAAAAAGTTCCTTTCAGTCAACGAGAAAAATGTAATTCCAATTTCTTCCTCAAAGAAAAAGTGTGAGAAATGGAAACAGGTCATGGACCTCAGACAGCTACACAAATACATCAAGAAACAATCATTGAGAATGTTGTCTCTGCAAGACATTCTCCTATTGGTGGACAAGTGAGATTTTTTAGTGTCCCACTGACTGACTGAATTATTTATTAAGCGCACCAATACCGAGGCGTCTTGGCGCTGTGTGAGGATTTGGGATGAGCATTTCCAGTCTAAGGTTTAATGAAAAGCCAGGTTTTTAAGACCTTTCTAAACACAAACTTGTTTGTTTCCAGTCGTATCTCGTGGGCAGAGAATTCCAGAGCCACACCGCCTGAAAAGAAAATGCCTTGCCACCCCATCGAGCTCTCTTTATCCTTGGTACACAGATCAGGCCCAAATTACCAGATCTCAGTGAGCAAGAAGGTACATAGCGGGGAAAAAGATTTCATATCCTCTGCGCCTCCTCCATTTACTGCTTTATACACTAGGCACAAGGACTTGAACTGCACCCTTCGTCGGATAGGAAGCCAATGTAGTTGCCTCATACCATTGGACGTTGGGTGATATTTCGGAAGATCCAATAGCACTCTCACCGCAGCATTCTGCAATGACTGGAGCTTGGAGATCTGTCTTTCTCCAATTCCCATGTACATTACATTTTAGTAGTCAATGCGTGACAAGACCAAGGCTCCAACTACTGTCTTTCTTAATGAGAAAGGTATATAAGGTAGTGTTTTTTTGAAGGACCTTTATCGTAAAGAAACAAGCCGAGGTGACTTAATTGACTTGAGAAGTGAGTGTTAGATCTTTGTCAATCATAAAGCCTAAGTTCTTGATTTTTTGGGACGGGACAGATACCAGCTTCAGGTGGCCACCATAACTGATTCCAGATAGAAGATTTTTGGCCAAATTCTATCAGCTCCGTTTTCTCAGTGTTGAGCTTTAGAAAATACTTATTCATCCAGCTCTTAACACTTAAGAGGCAATTTCTGAATCGCTCAGCTGTAATTTCTACTCTCTGGGTAAGTGACACCACTAATTGAGTGTCATCTGCATATTACTCCAGTTGTAGGCCTTGATGTTTTATTATTTTTGCCAGCGGCGTCACATACAGATTATATAGTGTGAGAAATATGCCAATCCCTGGGGGACTCCACATGGGAGAAAAAATTCTCTCGACTCGATTCCATCCCAGTAGATTTGTTGTACTCTTGAGTCCAAAAAGAACCCAAGTAAGTTTAGGGCAGTATCTCTAATGCCTACTGCTTTGAGCCGTTCCAGTAGGACCCCCATGGTTGACAGTGTTGAAAGCTGCCGTTAAGTCGAGTAGTATAGCACAGCTCTGCCACCTTCATCAATAGTACTACAGATTTCCTCCGTTGCCATTATTAGAGCAGATTCCGTTGCGTGATGTGATCTGAAGCCATGCTGCGCGGAGTCCAGGATATTGTATCATCTACGAACTCCATCAGCTCCTGGTTCAAGATATAGGGTGATAATGTTTTGTATCCTGAGGGTCCAGTGATTCTTTCTTCAAGATAGGTCTTATACAGGCCTTCTTCCATCTTTGGGGAAAGACTCCCGATCTTATAATTTCATTGAGAAGAGGGGTCAAAAAAGTACGTATAGTTTCAGTGGCCTGATGAAGTATATAGGGGGGGCATGGATCTAAGGGTGAACCGTATTTAGTTTGGGTCAACAGGCTGGTGACCTGAGTT
Organism: Lissotriton helveticus; assembly: GCF_964261635.1. Lineage (NCBI taxonomy): Eukaryota > Metazoa > Chordata > Amphibia > Caudata > Salamandridae > Lissotriton > Lissotriton helveticus. Next base: position 351,552,135 of record NC_136059.1, on the reverse strand, counting down.
TCGTTAAGAAAGGAACTTTGAGGTAAAGTATTCGAAGCTGGAGAGGTCCCAGTTAATTCCCTGTTATTATTTCCCATATTTGCCTGCAAGTTTTGGAGATCATTATAGACTGTTTGAATTTTTTGTTGGAAGAACAATGCAAGGTTGTCAACGAAGTTTTGGTCTGGGACAAACACTGTATCTCGAGGACACTTAGCTAAAGTCGATACGGTTTTGAATAGCTCCTTGGCGGAATTTGTGGCATCTTGAATTTTATTAGTGAAATAGGTCCTTTTAGCTTGTTTTATTTCCGGTTTATAGTCCTCAAAAGCTTTATCATATTCCTTCCGGTGCTGTGCACTATAGTCAGATCTGCTCCTGACGCCGGCACTTAATTTTAAAAAGTTTGGTCTCCGCTGTATACCATGAAGAGAAAACTAATCGTCTCCTAGGTTGCTTACTTTCCTCTGGAGCTAACTCGTTTATTGCCTGGCTGATCCAGAAGTCTAATTTATTCGCCCCGCCATCACTATCCTCGATGGGGGGGATGTTATTAGACAGAATGGTGACTAACTCATCTTTCTGAATGTGTTTCTAGGTACGGGTTTTCACTAGCAAGGGGTGATCCCTTCGGCCATTGGTAGATAGATTAGTTTTTATTTTAAAATAACTTGCCGCATGATCTGACCAAGGGATGATCAGTGCATCTTCCATTTCAATGTGATCATTGCTGGTAAAAATGCCATCCAGTGTATGCCCTGCTTGATGAGTAGGTTTAGATACAATCGGTTTCATCCAATAGCCTAACATATTGTCAATTAATATAGCCGCATCAGAGTTATGTTTTTCTTCTAAATGAAAGTTAAAATCACCTAAAACTGTAAAAGTGTCAGTATCAAGGCATGATTCTAGAAAGGCTTGTAGTGCTTTAGTAAAAGGGGCTCTCGGCCCAGGCGGCCTGTAGATCAATAAAACTGGTAGGAATTCTTGATTGTTATATTTTATACTGAAAGACGTGGCCTCCGCCTCCAGCGTAGCTTCAGATCAATAATTTACTTTGAGATGGGAGCGATATAACAATGCAATACCACCTCCTACTGCTCCTTTTCTTTCCACCTGTGCCACTGAATAACCAGTTGGAGCAACAATGTTCCAATCTGGTCCAGAGGAGGAAGAAGCCCAGGTTTCTGTAAGGAATATCAAATCTGGACTAGTGTCAGATATTAGGGATTCTAATTCATATTTATGCTTAGAGATGGACATGGTATTTTGCAAATACAATTTATTGTGTTAGACATTTCACACATGGTCCTATTTGCTGGCTTCCTACCGATTTGACTATTAATCTGGTTAGTGATTCCACTTATTAAGATGTCTGAGGGGATATTGTTGATAGAGTCCAAGTAGCAAGCAGTAGCTGTGGCTGGCGTTTCGGTGATTACAAATCCACAGCTGGAACAGCATTTAAGACCAGTAATACAGTGATCGATCAGTAAAGTTGGCATTAAGCACTTACCCCCATTTAGTGACAGTAATTTATCTCGAGTATAGTGTTTCCTGTTAAAATGGGCAAGGGTTCTGGCGCTGGTCGCGTTCCGAGCGCAGACGGGCTTGCCTTTGGCGCGCCAGCATGCGTTTTATAGTCTGCCTGGAGACTAGAGCGCTGACTCCGATCGTGGCGGGCCCGCTCTTACAGACGGGCACCGCAGGTTCAATTGCATCCAGTTACAATATTTAAAACCAGATTATTTAACAGTTTTCGAAGAGACTTTGCAAATTATTAAATTAGAGCCAAAGTGCAAATAAGCAAGTTATAGCAGCCTAGATATGGGTAGAGTGGCAAAACAACTCGTGATCGCTTCAAAACAAAGCCCCCTCCTCATACGCTGCGCGGTCGTGCCGGAGTGCGTTTTATAGTCTGCCTGTAGACGATGCATACTTCCACATTCCTATTCTAGCTAAACATCGCAGATTCCCGAGGTTCGAGGTGGCTGGGGATCACTACCAGTTCAAGGTTCTGCCCTTCGGCCTTCACAAAATGTTTGGCTCCGGTAACGGCTTTTCTGAGGAGGCAGGGCCAACCGGTTTATCCCTACCTGGACGACTGGCTGGTGAAAAGGCCTACGTTCCACTCTGCAAGAGAGTCTACACAGGCTTGTCAACGGCTGTTCTCATCTCTAGGCTTGCAACTCAACGAGGAGAAGTCATGCCTGATTCCAAGTCAGAAACATATTTTTCTCGGAGCAATACTGGACACCAGGTTGATGAAGTCGTTTCCCACTTACTTCAGAATGCAAGCACAAGATAATGCTTTAAGCAAACCTCCTGCCCGCAAGAGAGTCCACTTCTATAAGAGTATTCAAATCTTTACTGGGGATGCTGTCATCCCACTAATTTCGAATTGTCGGCTCCAAATGAGGCCTCTTCAAGAGCAGTTGGACAAGCAGTGGATTCAGGCGTAGGGCTCCTTCGAAGACATCATACTTATCTCTCAGGCAATGAAACAGGCGCTGTTGTGGTGGGAGAAGGAATGCAATATCTCTCTAGGCCATAGGTTCCAGGTGGCACAGCCCAGTTATGTAATGACCTGGGATTCCTCGATGGGCGGTTGGGGAGCGCATCTCCAGGAGTTACAAGAGTTGTTCCACCATGGAAAATTGTCTGTTCAAGAAAAGCAATAACACATCAATCTCTTGGAATTGAGGGCTATTTGTCTAGGTCTGCAGGTGTTCCTTCTGAGAATCCAGGGATCCTCTGTTCTGATGAGAACAGACAACACCACAACTATGTGATATCTAGCCAAACAAGGGGACTAATTCAGCGCAAGATAATGTTGCAGATAGAGCATGTCCCAGGCATGGACAACGAGTGGGCGGATTCTTTAAGCAGAACCAATTCCCAATGTCACAAATGGGAGTTAGATTGGAAGCAGCTATGGCGAGTTTTCAAACTATGGGGCACTCCAAATCTGGATCTCTACGCGACGCGAGCAACAAGAAATGCCAAACGTTTGCCAGCAGCTTTTGTTAGGCCAACTCTTGGGGAAACGCTCTGCAGATGCAGTGGAGAGGAATGTTCGCATACGCTTTCCCGTCATTTTCCTTCATCCCAAGGATGCTAAGCAAAATGAAGAAGGAACCATGTCATTTCTTACTCATCGCTCAGGCATGGCCGAGGCATTTTTGGTTTCCAGAGCTGCTTCTGCGCTCCATCTCTCTGCACATTCTCTTTCAACCATGGCCAAACCTGCTGTCCATGGACATCTGCCAAATTGTTCATCGTCATATAAAATCAGAGTTTATCAGCTTGGGACCTCACAACTATGAATTTACGAATCTAAACATCGCTTCAGATTGCAAGTCCATCCTTCAGCGGGCCAGAGCCTCTTCCACTAATAGGGCATATGCTGCGAAATGGAAAAGATTTTGCTACTGGTGCGTGGAAAAGGACATACTACCTTTACTCTCGACCCCGGAGCAAGTATTGCCTTTCCTACTTCATTTAGCAAAGTCAAAATTGGCCCATTGATCAATCAAGGTACACCTAGCTGCAATTTCCAGGTTTCGCAGAAAACCAGGGTGAACTCTCACTGTGGTCAACACAAATTATTAAAGAGTTTATGAAGGGTCTTTCAAGAGTTTTTCCACCATTAAAACGTCCGGCAGTTGCATGGGAATTAAACTCGGTCCGATTTCAATTGATGAAATCGCCCTTTGAGCCGGTCCACAAAGCTGACTTAAAATACGTTTAGTAGAAAACTGCTCTTACTAGCCCTCACTTCGGCTGTGGCTGAACCTTTTCTACAATTCAAACAAGACAAGGTAATTTCGAGAACACACTCTCACTTTATACCAAAGTTTCCAACATCTTTTCACTTAAATGAGCCGGTCGTGCTCACAACATACTTTGGAAATCCTTCAACCTTGCCGATGGAGCGTTGCATTCTTTGGATGTAAAACGATGCATCAAGTTCTACATCCATAGAACAAAGACTTTCAGGAAATCGGTCCAGTTCTTTGTGTCTTTTGCGTCTCCAAGGAAAGGTCAGGCCCTTTCAAGGAGCATTAGTGCACTTTGGATCTCTTCTACAATTGTCTTCTGCTATAATAAAGCTGGAAAACCCCGGTCTGCAAAGGCGTTTACGCCCTCCACAAGGAAGATGGCAGCCTCTACAGCCCTCTTTGCTGGGGTATTGCTTCCAGACATATGTAGAGCGGCAACATGGTCTAACGTGCATACGTTCACCAAGCACCATTGCCTGGATTCAGCATAGAAAACTGATGCTGCTGTGGGGCAAGCGGTCCTGAGACATATGTTCACTTGAGGTACAGCCTTTTTTTAAAAATATCTTTTACCTCTGTTTTACTTTGTTCATTTCACAGTTTTACTTGTTTCTAGGTATTTATCTGGATTAGGTGATGATCTATATGTTTATATATATGTTTTTAAATGGTATGTTCATTCTCTGTGCATACGAAGGTCTTTGCCTAGTCGCAACGATTTAATAAATGGCACTGCTAACTACTCTGATACAAGCATGTGAATCTTTGAAAGATTCAATAATGGAGAAAAAAATAAGTTACCTAACTGTACACTGGTTCTCCAGTATTGATATCTTTCATAGATTCACATGCGGCCCTCCTTTCTCCCTGTCTAGGCTTGCCACTTCTTACCTGATGCTGTCACTTACCTTAGCACACTTTTGCGCGAAATCTGATATCTGGAGGCTCTTCTGGGGAGACTCGTCTCTGATTGGTCAAAGTTTACACATACATAAAGATGCTGACGAATGTTGGAGTTTTTCATTTTCTTTGGTGGTTTCCAATGCTTTTCAATCTACCACGATGCTCCCACCATGACGACGGGAGTGATACAAGCATGTGAATCTATGAAAGATAACAATACTGGAGAACCACAGTGTACAGGTAAGTAACTTTGTTTTTACCCCCACCCATTTATACGCCACCACCCTATTTGATTCATGGTCTCACTCTCGCCAGTTGCGGACATATGAGGGCCTCCTCCCTCTCCTGCAATTCCTGTTACTGTAGACTTTACAGAGGCTCTCACCGTGGACCACTAACTTAAGTGCTCCTCATTCCGTACCACGTGTGTGAGAGGAGTTCCAATTCGTGACAAAGAATATTAGTATTGAACTCCTGATCTCCCAACACCTAGGAGCGTAATAGCCACAGTGGATACGGGGCCTACGACCTCAAACTGTATACTCCAGTAGGAGTAGATCATGGTCAGACAAGAATCGCACATGGTAACTCACCCTCTGAACATTCAGGTCGCTCTCGTTTGACAATAGAAAGCGGTCCAGTCAGCTATGCGCCTTGTGGGTGGTGGTATAGCAATAGATCTCCGTACCGTGGAGTGAAGCTCTCTCCAAAACTTTGCTGATTGTTTTCTAGTCTTAGTAGTCTGTAAGCTGGCCACCATGTGGGCCGTTGTACTCATCCAGGGCGGGTGCTGATTGAGTCTACCATTCAGTACGCTATTAAAGTCTCCCACCCAAATTATAGGAAGTCCAGCGGATGGCAGGAATTCCGTCTCTAGGGCCCCGAAAAATTCACCATCATCTGTGTTTGGGGCATATATGTTGAGTAGGTATATCTCCCGGCTGTTTAACAATCCATGTTTAAGTATATGACAACCTGCTACATCTGCAACTTGGCCACACAACTGAAATGGGAACCCCAGATCCAACCTCACGGAAACCACTCTATTGTAGAAGGAATAGATGGAGGAGTAAAGCTGCCCCCTCCTTTTTTTGGGAGGTTTCTGGGTCTCCACCTCTGGCAGATGCGTCTCCTGTCCTTCTCAGGTAAGTGTAGTTTCACTAAGGAATTTTAGCCCCTTCACTTTCCATGTCAGCAAAAGCACAGAATCATCCATTACATAAGGTCTTACCACCCTCCATCCCCGTCCCCACCCACCCATCCCCCCTGCCCCACCCAATCACCCACATGATTCATACACAATCAACCGTGCACCAACATTAACTCTAAACCATGAGCAGCTCCCCCCCTGTCCCACCGTGGGGAAACACTGTGAAACACAACTAGTGCGCTTCTCCCACCCACCCAAGTAACAGTCCCAGTGCAACTTCAGTGTGTGCGAAAACCTCTGTATTGTATGAACTGAGGTTATATTTTAGGACCCAACCCTGATTGAGTGACTCGATCAGCTGTACCGCGCCCTTGTACCCTGAGGTTCTCGCACTCTAAACAATTAAACAAACACACCACTCCTAAAGGGTAGATTAAAGAACAGAGGGAAGGAGGAGGGGAAGGAAAGTAAGAATAGAAACCGGTGAGGGGGTGGAGAGGCTGCACAGGGGGGGACCAAGTCAATGCCCACCGATCAGTGCCTCCATCATGTCCCAGCTCGCCCCAATCAAGGATCATGCAGCAGTACCCAGGTGAACCCAGAGGGCTCCGATGAGTGGAACAGCCAATACCAGCTTCTCACTGAGTGGCGGTCTGCCCCAAGCCTGACTATACCTGCCCCGCCGGGTGCAAAGTACAGCACAGCTCTGCAGCACCTTCAGGTAGAGTCTTGGGACATGCATCCACATTAGGTTTTGGCCACCTACCTACTAGACTATTGGTGATCACCCACCTGATCTGAGTCCATACATGAGGAAGCTGCATTAGTAACAGCCTCAACCAACGCCCTGGCTGCTTCACGTTCCCACCACTGAGCCTCAAGGTCCAGAGTACCATCAGGTTGCACCACCGTTCTTGCGGTTGATTTTGAATGACTTCTATGTTGGCTTCGTCTCCTGGGAGTAGGTGGGGGACCACCCCTGCAATGCTGTATTTTCTGGGCCTGTCCCAAGGATGTCGATGGCAGGCAGCCCTCAATGTGGATCTCCAGCCAGTCCCAAGTTTCCTCGGGCGTCATGAAGAACCAGCCAGTCCCACGTTTCCTCAGGCATCATGAAGAAGTGGGAATGACCATCTTGCAGCACCTTCAGTTTGGTGGAATAAAGTAACATGTATTTCAGGCCCATGGTTGTCAACTTTTGTTTGAGGCCACTGAAGGACTGGCTTTGCAGTTGGACAGGCCTTGTATAGTCCGGGAAGATGTGAATGGTGCTGTTTTAAAAGATTGGGTCACCATGTCACCGCACCCCGCAGGATTTCATCACGGTCCCTGTAGTTCAGGACTTTGCCTAGGTTAGTTCTGAGAAGGTTCACATCAATGGCCATGGCCTCGATCTTGGCATGCATTGCCAGGCCGGAGGCCCCGATTGCCGCCAATATCTGGGTGCTTGAGGCTCAGTCGTAGGCTGCGATGTCTCGCCAAGTGCCTGCGGCTCGTCAACCCAAAAGTTACCTGTGCTGTACATTGGTCCATCTTTGTCTGTTGGGTGCCCCTAGGTGGTCGGTCCTTACCCATTATGCCAATGGGTGCCACAACTTACAGGAGAAATACAAGAGCGTCCCCTGCAATGTTTTAAGGCTCCTGACGAAAGCACAATAACTGCGGCTACTCTCACCTCAGCATGGCTGTGCCCTCCGATGGTTTGTCACTAGTGCGGGTAATTAAGCCTTCCATGGACGGACAGTGATAGCACCCCAGGGGTAGTGCTAATTGGGGTGCCTGGCAGCCATCTCCTGGTTCAGCCCTAAGTCTTAATTCTGAGTCCGCAATAGGGGCCCAATCGAGTGTTTTCGAGCTGTGCCAGGCGACCATCAAACTGTTAAGGCAAATGCTCATCTTATTCTTAGTTCCTGCTGCCTTGTGGGGCAGGGGGAGAAATTCTCCAATTTCAGGTCCATGAGATACCACCCAGCTCACCCACTACCTGGTTCGACCAGCCAATAGGAATGTGGCCCGTCCGGATCAGCACACTGCACCACTGTCTAGTCTCAAGGCTCTTTTTCCCTCTTACCCAGTTCCCTAGCATGATTCCTCAGGCTCACAATCCGGGGGTGGGGTGGGACATGGGGTGGGACATGGGGGGGAATAGGTGGAAGGGGGTGGGGATGGGTCAACAGTTTGTCTGCAGCCTCTCTCACGCGATCACACTAGTGCATCCCCCGGCATCCAGGCCTGCACCCTTACAACCTAGAGGGTCTTATGGACCCTGCATCCATGCAGTGCTTCCTCCTTTCGCGACGAGAGGGAAGACTGCAGGCAGCATGGCCTCGCCATGCAGCCCTATCACATGTTCTGAGGTGAGGGGACGGATGTGAGGACCCACCTGGCCTGCTTAAAGTCATCCCCTGGCACGCTCTCCGGTAGACACTTTGTCCGTCCTTGGGCATATCCCAGGGGATGCTCACCACAGCTCTACATTTTCACCAGGCGCCCCCCGGTAACAGGCAGTCACCACAGCCTCCACGGTCTGCCTCTGCTTTGAAAATGTTCAACAATGTTCAGACAGAGTATATAGACAGGAATTGAGCATTAGGAGATGGAGAGGGACTTCTTATCAGGGGTCTGAGACTGAGGGTCATATAGAGCTTATAATCATCTTTCCGAGGCTGAAGGCTTTGGGGAAAGCACAACCAGCCCTAACTCTGCTTATCTGCTAACTTTGAGATGCAAATGCAGCGCTCCTGTTTCTTGCTGTATATTGATTATTATTCTGAAAAGGTATACAAGTGTGAACAATCTATGAACATCATAGTAGGCCTCTTTTGTTGCTAAGTTTAGCTTAGTTAGCCAAGAGAAAGGAGGAGTTTGGCATACTGATGTAAGGAAGCTTCATGATACCATCATAATGTTAAAATATGTTTACTTTATTCACCCTCCTTGTACATTTTATTGCCTTTATTCTATTTTTCTTTTATAATAGTTAATATACATATTGGATGTAATAGGATAGTATTCTGATTTTAAATTAATCTTAAGAATGTATTTCTGCTTTTCCAGTGTTCTTGGGTGTGTCTTTCCGTGAGGAAAGGATTTGGGATCCACTAGTTATTCCTGTGAAATCTCATTGGACTGATTATTACTCAAGAAGCATCTTGTAAACTCCCCTGATTTTTGTGGCACTAAAATGGAAACTTTGCAACACTAAAATGGAAAGTCTGCAGCACAAAATTGCACTTTACTGACATTCCTTGGTTTATCGTAGCTTAAAGCCCTACAGCCTCACCACCTGCTGCCATTGAGTTATTCTGCCTTAATCCTAACATGGCACTACCCTCCTCTGCTATTACCAGCATCCCCCTGTTCATCATTGCCATCTGTGAGGCCTCCCTCTAGTATCAACACCCTCCTCTGAAATTACCTTCATCTCACATCACTCTCCTTTTTTGAAATCATCCCACCCAGTCATTGTCCTATTTTGTCCTCCCACCCCTTTGCCATCACACTACCCTACCACCGACATACTCTTTGATCATTCTAACCACTCATTTCCCTTAACTGCTGTCACCCTTTTGTGCCTTTACCGTACCATTTCATTACCCTACTCACCCGTAACACTCCAGTCATCAGACTCCTCTTCCAACAGGCGTGCCTCATTATCACCGTCCTTTTCACATTCTTCTGTCAGCCTCCTCACACTCCCATCATCACCCTCTGGCACTACGCCACCCTCTTCTTCCATTAACACTAACTGCCCTACCGTATCCTCTGCCATCACCCCACTATGGCTAGCCCATCCTTCTCTGGTTTCATCCCATTCTGCCATCCCCTTAATCATTACCTGTCTTGGTCCTTTTTCATCACACTCACTGCCATCACCTTCACTCTCCCTTGCCATCATCCTCTATTTACTTCACTCACAAGCAATTGCCGTAACATCCTCTGTGTCAGAACACTGTTGATCCTAAGGGTCGACACCATGCCCATTTGGGTCCACCCCATGGCACCACCAATTCTACCTGCCATAATGCCACGAATGGCAAGATGAGGGAAAGGGAAACGCTGGGCGGGAAGTCTGGGAAGATAAAATAAGGATCTTAATTCTAGTTCTTCCGTGTTCCTCACCAACCCCTTGCAAAATATACTCAGTAGACTAGTCAGGATTACACATATTGTCAGGCTGGTCTCCTATTGAGTAGGATATGTAGGGTAGGTGTGACAGTTGGGCTGGGGAAAGGATGGACGCTACGAATTGATGTGCTCGGATAACCCTTTTATTTATAAATACACTTGCTTCGGGTTGTCTAGAGTTCATAGATGCATGCAGTTCGGCATTCAACAAAGCACAGAGTCCGGTAAGCGTGGTTTCCTTCCGGTGTTGGGCTTCCTTTTCTTGAATCCCCGTCTTGGTTCTCCCTGTGGCTCTTCTCGGGTCCGGTTAGGCTCAGGAAGAAAAGGAAAACAAACAGCCGTATTAATGGCTGAAACCGGGGTCAATGAGTGCGAGGGGGGCAGGGGAGTGAGGGATCACCAGGGTTCCACCACCTTCTCAAGACTTAGGTCGTAACTTCCGAGTGACGCCGGGAACAGTGCACAGAGCCTGTGACCACCCTCACCCTACCCCGTCCCACCCCGTGAATTAAACAGCCCTTGAAAACACCCTCGTACCTTGTGGAGCCACACTTCTCCCCTGGAAGCGTGGCAGGGCGGCTCGTGGGTCCGATGGCCTCCTGGCTTGTCGAGTCTCTGCTCCGGCAATCCTTGAAGCGGCTCTTCGGTACTTCCGTCTTCTTCTTCTTTGGCGTTCTCCTCGCGGGTCAGCTCCTCTCCTGGAGGTTCCGCGCCGGCAGATAGAAACGGGGCTTCCTTAAACGCCCCTGGCTCATCTGATTGGCTTGGGTCAAATGACGGACTCTTTCCTGATTGGTTGAATGTCGGGAATGCCAGGGAACTCCCCCCTATCGTCAAGGAAGGCAGGCCCAGTGACGGGGTCAGCGAAGGCAGAGCTGAGGAAATCCAGGAAACGTCCAAGGGATCCTGCGGACGGGGCGGAAATGGACAAACGTTAGCAGGTACACCCCGTCCGTCCGTGACAGGGACCATGTCCTCGTGACAGTAGGTTTCTCACAGATGCCTATAAATGCAGAGGCGGTACAAAAGGGGGTGGTGCTGTTAAATGCAGAGGAGCAGGAAAAGTTTTTAGCCTTTACATGTATTTCTAATGCAAAATCAAAAACCTCAATTGTTAGTGAAGGATCACCTACCAAAATAGTTACTCAATAGTTATTACAGTTGAAAAACTCTGGGATTAATTTGAGACTTTTTTTTTTAAACATGTATACCTTTGAGCATTGCTTCATGCTTAACTTGTTTCAAGTCTTTTACACTCCTAGTTCTTTTGTAAGAACAGTTATTTTCCTAATAATCATATGCTTTTCTCTAGATGTTTTTTTTTTGGGGAGTCCAAACAAACCATATTTATCAACTCAACACGTTATCCTTCATGACTCGTTTTAGAGGCCGTGGTTTAAACAGTGAATTCACCATTCACTTAACTCTGTGGCTTATGATTGTAGTCTGTACGCTAAAGTAAGTGTCCCAATTACTTCGCTTATTGCAAACTAAAATTATACCTTTACAAAAGGAACAAGGAAGTTGCCTTCCGTTTTATGCTACTAAATTCGGTTACTGTAACATTTTTACTTGGGCAACCTTAGTTTGTCTTTGTCCCAGTCATGTAATTCACTCTTAAGCAGTTCAAAAGTATTATTATCCATTTAACAGTTGAGGTTTGTAGCTGAGGAAGAGTTGCTCAAAAGACTCTTCTGTCTAGTTCTCGGGCTGTGCGCTTGAAGTTTGCTGGAAGAAGAACCTCCTTTCAGCATGAAGACTGCAGAATACTGAGCTATGAAGCTTGGTTGGAGCTGCCTTTTATAGGGAAACCTACTGAAGATGGCTGCTCCCAGGAATACTGGCAGCTACCTGGAATCATGGGACATGTACTTCCTTTGATGCAGTTTGTGGTACACTGTGTCCTTGCCTCCTTAAGAGAGGCAGAAAATAATTGTTCACAATGGTGGCCGGTGGCCCACCCCTATCTGCAAGGTGCCATATGTACCTTACCACAAGGTGTCTGTTGGCTGCATGGGTTCCGTTTATTGCACCTACCTTGCATAAAGGCTGATGGATTGGGTATATTCTGGGTGGTGGCGCAAATGTGTCTGACACACTGCCAATACCCATACATGGAAGCGGCTCCCAGGGTCAAGTTGCTTGCTGCTCTGGGGGACATGCTGGGGATCTACTCAAAAGGATGTAAGATGGGATAGGGCTATACTATTCAAATAATCCCCTCCACACTTCCTCATTTGGAGCAGATCTTTGCTATGTCTGCCTCACTCTGATACATATGCTGCTAATAGCGTCCAGGATGCCAGTGGAGCATAGAGCTTCTGCCTTGGGGGACAACAAACTGCTGGGCCTCACTGGGGCAGGATGAAAGAGGGTAGCATACAGCTGTGCCGTGTATGTTGTGGGGCGAGGTACACTGGCAAAATGCCAGAGAGGCCCCAACTGTGGTCAGTGAGTAGCCAGCAGAGAAGGCATGCTAAAGTAGAGAAGGGAAAACACTACGGGGACCAATGGGGGATGCTAATTGTCAGGTGGCGCATAGAAGCTGGCCACTTTCTATGAAATGTTCTATTTCTGAAACTTTCTATCCTACAGAGTGAGACTGGTCATTTTTGTGAATACTTTGCCTATGAAAAAATGTAAATATTTCATCCTTAGCTTATCTTTGGTATTTAACGCAAGATTCACACCCAAATAAACCAGTTCCAATGAGAGACAAAAATAACTTTTCCCTGCATTTGTGTTTTTGCATCTCAGCACCCTTTCCACCCCATAACGCCCCTTATACAAGGTACAAAACTCTTATGAGAAGCAACACTTGTATAACTCACAATTAAAACAGATTGCTACCACAGAAAACTAGTGCAAAGGCAGTTGCGCTATGAAGTGGGCAACCAGTAGCTCACACAAAGTGAACTGCTCATGCCCACTCAAACTTGAAACACAAGCCAAACTTTAAGAAGAAACTACTTTATCTGCGCAGATGGTCACCGGGAGTCAATAGACATAGCTTTTGCGTATAAGAGAAAAGTCCTGAGTCATCGTTCTCTCTCCACTGACCATTTCCATAGCCGCAAGGAAAATTGGAGGAAATCCATGTTGCACATGTTATACCTGCACATATACCTGCAGGAAGGACAGAGTGTGTGCGACAGTAGCACTTTAAAACCTAGGTGTTCCAATTTAATTTTTACTTGCCTTCCAGAGCGTGCTAGCACAACAAATCTGGCAAATAATAAAATAATGAAAAGCTCTGTTACTCACAGATGTTAATCTTCTCCTGCAGGGAGCAAAAGTAAAACTGCTTTTAGACCAGCTACACAGTTACAATGGAGGCACGCATGTTGTGGCGTGTTTGGGGAGAGAACGAATAGTTAAGCAGCACTAAAATAAAAAAAGGCACATCGTGAATAAAGTTCAAATATCAAACACAGATAGTAGATTTTATCTTTTTAGCAGCACAAATAAGAATTTGCGGGTATAGTACAATTACAGTTTTTGCTGGATATAGTGAATCACAAAATCGCTAAAAGCTGGGAGTTCCGTCAAGTAATAATCGGTGGTTTTTAGGGTGGTTGCTCTCTATCAGGTTTTCTGGCTCAGGTATTGACAAACTCATTATTACCTGTGGGTCTAGTAAACCCATGTTCGCGGCATATAAGCCGCAGATTACACACTGTTGCATAGATCGCCATCTAGTGTTGGGCCCGGATGTTTGCACTTGTTTTTGTCCTGAAAAGTCTTTGGAAGTCACAAGATAGGTGACTCCTCCTTTGGATCACATTGCGCATGGGCATCGGCTCCATCCTTAGATTGTTTTTTTCCGCCATCCGGCTCGGATGTGTTTCCTGCGCTCCGGTTTGGAAATTGATTTTACTTTCGGCGTGCAATCCTTCATCCTTTTCAACTGTATTGTCTCGAATGCTCCCCAATCGACGCGAGTCAACAACTTCGAAGTCTTCGATTCCGGTCGTCGACGAAGGCCTTTGGGCCTACCTGGGCCTTATCTTCTAGCTCATGGAAAGGACGCCATTCAATAAGTGTTCTCAATGTGGGTCGAAGTTCCCGACACCGATCTCCATGAGGTGTGCTGCCTCTCTCCGGAGCATGAGGCCAGAGACTGTTCAGCATGCGCCTCCTTCCGCTCCAAAAAGACAATTCGGGACCGACGAGCTCGAAGGACCATGGCTCGCTAGTCATCTTCGATCCCCCATGACATCTTCCAGGAAGTGCCAGAACAGGAGCGAGTCGAAGAAGGCATCGTCAGCGACTCCAAAGCCAAGGACTCCGACATTGAGGAAATCACTCCGGCACAACAGGTTGTAAGTACATACGTCGACCCCCGACCCTCCCTCGGCACCCTCAAAAAAGGCTTCGGCCACACCTTCATGCCCAGGTGCACACCGAGAGACTGCATTCCATGCCCCTCCTTCGGGCACGGTAAAGAAGCCTACTAAGCCTTCAGGCGACTCTGGCTCGAGTCAGCCTACCCCGGTGCCGACACACACCTACCTGCACCGAAAAAGAAACCATCCTCTTCCTCATCCACGCCGACCGCTGCTTCGACGTCCAAGCACTCAGTGCCAAAGACTGGCACGGCTTCTCGACACCGAGAACACACTCGGAGCCAACCAAAAAACTGCCACCAAAGGGCCCCGGCTCCCATGCCTCGGAGCCGAAAAAGGCCTCGGAACCGAGGAAACAACACGTTCCACCGGCCAAAGAGACTGCAAAAGGTCACGGTTCGAAGCCAAAAGAAGCTAGAACCACTACCGATTCGGTGCCGAAAAAGCCTAAGGAACCAAAGACCTTGGCACCGAAGGATGTACCTTCTACAGAAGAACTATTTCGACCAGATCTTACCCAAAAAACTCTTGTGAAGGATCACAAAACTGGTCACTTGACTCTTGGCTCCAAAAAACGACCACTAGATGCGCCTGCACCGGCTCCTCCTCCTAAAAAGAGAGAATTGCAACCTCTCCATTAAAGATCCCTTCTCCTCCTCCTCCTCCTCCACCACCACATCACTCTCCTACACCGTCCCCTATGGATAACACCTCTGATGATACAAGGGGAGGTGCGGACAATGAACCACTAGGGAATTCTAGTCCTCCTGACTTCCCTGACCCCTGGGGATGATTATAGCACCCCAGACGTCCCTTGCGTTCCACAGGATGATATATACCCCTCCATGCCTGCCGCACCCCCCCACCCCTGAGGACACTATGGGCTTTAACCAACTTGTCCATAGAGCGCCCAATACCATGGGGTTGACCTACACACAGACCTAGTGGAGGAAGATTTTCTCATTGACACTTTTGGCACCACACAAAAGTACACCTCCATTCTACCCATGCTTAAGGGGGTCATTAAGCATGCACAAGAGGTATTTAAAGATCCAGTCAAGGCTCGAGTCATCAACCACCGAATCGAGAAAAAGTATAAGGCTGCCTCAACAGATCCAGTCTACATTAAAGGCCCCGCACCACTAGACTCCCTTGTAGTCTCCAATGCGCGAAAAGGGCCAATTCCCAAACATTGGGTGAGGCCCCCCCACCAGATAAGGAGTCTAAACTCCTCAACGCCTCTGGCAAACGAATGGCGTCACAGGCAGTAAACATATGGCGCATCGCCAATACTCAAGCACTGTTAGTGAGGTACGACAGGGCACATTATGATGAGCTGGAATCCATTATGCAGCATCTCCCAGACAAATATAAAACTAGGGCCAATGAACTCATACAAGAAGGTAAAACTATCACCAATACCTCCATCCGTTGTGCCCTAGATGCGGCAGATACTGCTTCAAGGGCAATTAACACCAGTGTCCTTTTGCGTAGGCATGCCTGGCTACTCATTTCTGGTTTCAAACCTGAAGTCCAGAGTTCCATCCTCAGTCAACCATTCGATGAGCAACACCTATTTGGCCCTAATGTTGATGTATCCCTTGAGAAAATGAAAAAGGACACCGACACAGCTAAATCTATGGGAGCCTTGCAGTCTCAAGCTCCCAGACGCTCCTTTTGTCGCTCATCATACAGAAGCACCTCTAGAGGCTACTCCTCAGATAGCCCCTCCACGTCTTACAAAACCCCTACCCAATCCACCTTCACTAGAGGCTACCAAAGAGGTGGTTACAGGGGTAACAATAACAAAGGCAGAGGCAAAACTAACAACTCCCGCTCTGCCTCCACCCCTACCCAATGACTTTCCTCCACTTCCTCCACACCATTCCACTCCAGTCGGGGGAAGACTACAACAATTCCTTCCTGTCTGGACCAATATCACACCAGACAGGTGGGTGCGACAAATAATTCAAACGGGTTACTGTCTCGAACTAACATCTACCCCCCAAAAATACCACTCAAACTGCGTCCAATGTCACAAGAACATTTGTTACTGCTAAAGCAGGAGGTAATATCCCTCTTACAAAAGAGTGCTTAGCACGCCAATTTAACCAGGCTCAAGGTCAGTTAACAGATCTAGTGTTGGTGGACGGTCGTACTCGCCGCTCTCTGGAATCTGGAACACCAAAAACCTTTCCAAAGGGCGACCGTTCCTAGAGCCGGTTCCTCAAATAGTCATGACAGTGGACGCATCGCTCTCCGGCTGGGGAGCTCATCTCCTGCAATACACCATGCAGGGCAGGTGAACACCACAACAAAAGTTACTCCACATCAACCTTCTGGAGTTACTAGCCATATTCCTAGCCTTAAAAGCATTCCAAAAGCAAATATCCGGCAAGGCTGGCTTATTCCGCACGTACAACATGACAGCCATGTACTACATACAAAAACAAGGCAGGACACACACTCTGCAACTCTCTCAGCTAGCACAGAACATATAGAGGTGGGCTATACCTCAAAACATTTTCCTTTTAGTCCAACATGTTCCAGGGGTACAAAACACCATAGCCGATCTGTTAAGCCGTCAGACACAACATATCCACGAGTGAGAACTTCATCCACAAGTTCTTCAACCGTTCTTTCAGATGTGGGGACAACCTCAGCTAGACCTCTTCGCCACCCACGAAAACGCCAAATGCCCAAGCTTCGCTGGCAGATATCCACACCCACTGTCCAAAGGCAATGCGATATGGATGAACTGGTCAGGCAGATATGCGTATGCTTTTCCGCCTCTCCCACTCATTCCACTAGTGGTTCGCAACATCCCCTAACTCATTTTAGTTGCTCCAACTTGGGCCAGACAACTGTGGTACACCACATTGCTAGAACTTTCCATAGTACCGCTCCAAAAGCTATACCCATCTCCACGCCTCTTAACCCAGAACAATGGACAGATCAGACACCCGGACCCAGCTCAGCTCAAACTTGCGATCTGGCTCCTGAGGTCCTAGAAATCGGTTACCTTAACCTTGCCCCTGACTGTATTAACATTATTAAAGAAGCTAGACGTCCCACCACTATGGCGTGCTTTACAGCCAAGTGGAAACGTTTTGTAATATATTGTCATAACATCATCAATCACCTAGATGTGTCTATCCAACACATCATAGGCTACTTACTACACCTCCAAATATGTAACTTAGCCTACACGTCTATTAGACTGCATCTTGCTGCAAGGGCAGCATATCTGCAAAATAGACAGCATCTATCACTTTTCTGAGTACCTGCCATAAAAGCCTTTATGGAAGGCCTCAAAAGAATAATTCCTCCCAGAGCACCACCTTCACCTGTGTGGAATTTAAACATTGTTCTCACACGGACAATGGGACCTCTCTTTGAACCTTTACATAAATGTGAGCTACAATTTTTAACATGGGAAGTTGCTTTCCTAGTAGCTATTACTTCTCTACGAAGAGTTGGTGAACTACCAGCACTAACCATTCAGGAACCTTTTCTGCAGATGCATCATAATAAGGTTGTTCTCCGAACTAATCCTAAATTCCTTCCTAAAGTCATTTCTCCCTTCCACCTCAATCAATCTGTGGAACTGCCCGTATTTTTCTCACAGCCACAAACAGTCGCAGAAAGAGCTCTTCATACCTTAGATGTCAAATGAGCATTGCTTTATTACAGCGATAAAACACAACCCTTTCGTAAGACCAAACAACTTTTCGTGTCTTTCTCACCACCACACAAAGGCAACCCCATATCATATCATACAAATTTGCTACCACAAAGCTAAACGTACGTTCTGTTCCTCCTAAAGCCCACTCTGCAAGAAAGATAGGGGCTTCAATGGCATTTTTAGGGAACATTCCAGAGCAGCTACATGGTCTACACTGCACACATTCACAAAACACTATTATGTAGATGTGCAAACTAAACAACAAGCTACTATGGGCCAGGCTGTACTCGAAACACTATTTCAAACTACTGCAACAGATACTGGTGGTCGCCGCTAGGAGGGGGTACTGCTACATAATCTATGCAACAGTGTGTATACTGAAGCTCATATGCCTCGAACGGAGAATGCTACTTACCAGTATGCATGTGTTCTTGGCATGTAGAGCTGCAGAGTTAAACATGCCCACCCACCTCCCCGGCTACCTTTATCTGTTCCAGTATTACCGTAATCAGATACAGCTTACATGGGCATCCTTCCTCTTTCTTACAAAGCTCCATCATTTCCCTGCTGGCGAAAAATAATCTAAGGATGGAGCCGATGCCCATGCGCAATGTGATCCAAAGGAGGAGTCCCCTATCTCGTGACTTCCACAGACTTTTCAGGACGAAAACAAGTGCAAACATCCGGGCACAACACTAGATGCAACAGTGTGTAACTCTGCAGCTCTACATGCCAAGAACAGATGCATACTGGTAAGTAGCATTTTCCTTTGTGGGCATGTTCTGTAACAAAATCCAAAAACAATCAATGGGGCTGGATATTCTGAATCTTTGAGTAATTTTTGATGACACACTTAAGATGCCTATAATTACTAATGGTGTATGAAATTAAGGGTTGTACCCAACTATAGTTACTGGAACCTGGGTGAACTATGTACTAAGAGGAAGGGGTCCCAGCCCTGTCAAACAATTCATAAAGAAAATTCAATTGTAGAATCACACAAAGACTGAATCAGTCCACATTGTTTTAATCACAATGGGAGATAGCGATACATATCATACTTTTTAGACAATAGATACTATGTTGAACAGTGCCCCAGTTTGGGAGAAGGGGGGGTTGTGGGTGATATCCAGTGAGGAAAAAGTGATAGGGAAAGGATGACGTGACAGAATAATCAATCAATTGGAAGTGAACAATATAGAGAGTTACATATTCTGTACAAAAAGGACTTCAAGGTTCAAACTGCTGTATTTACAAATGTCATACTCCATAAAAGTTCAATCAAATGAAGAATTAGGACATGGAGTTGGCATAGAAAACAAATGGTTGTCGACGTTTCGACCCTCTAAGGAGTGCAGGTAATTCATATTATCCTTGCCGTGGGGTCTTCATCAGGACGGGTGTAGGGGCAGGTAACCTATTTAATGTATACAGGTAGTTAATTCACTAACAGAAGATGTGTACAATTACATCATCCAGTTAAAAATAGCAACACAATTATTGATACGTATACGGACTGGAGGGAGCCTTGGATTAAGACTAAACACTTATTCATTAATTAATTAATACTGTTTCCTGAGGCCGGTGTGTGGCAATTGATTGGGAATGTGTACATCAAACCACTGCTACATACCGTTAAGTGCCTAATTTAGTGAAATAATATAATCAATAATTGGGAGCGACGTGAAGAAACAAGTAACACGATGGAATAGGTAGGATGGAAAATTTCCACAAGGCGCCATTACCTGTACCATGAATGGATACGGTTTGTTAGTAGGAAAAACTCTTTGTAGCTGTGTCTGAAAGGAGCATAAAATAATGATCACTAGAACGTAGCATGGTTCGTCGTGTATCATCAGCATAGTGAGAATGAGACAGAAACCATTGTCAAGAAGAGAGACTCACCCGGATCAAGCGTTCAAAACACATTCCTCGAAGGGAAATCGTTAATGGGGAGACGCACAGCAGTGTCTATTAAATACTGGGAAAACAAAAGAAAGTGCACTTAGTACACGCAGATGGCAGCATTTTAATCTGCATCTGCATACGTTTATCAGCGGCACTCAGAGTGCACTTAATACACGCAGACGGCAGCATTTAAACCGCATCCGCATTCGTATAGCAGCGGCACTCAGAGGAAACTCACCGGGTGCCGAATGAATCTGGCTGTGTGACGGTAGACTTCGCAATGGCGAGTCGGTCTTCCTGATTAGTTATGTTGCCATGGGGATAGGGTCACATGGTGAGATCTGGCCATGGTTGAGTTAGAAAAAAGACTAAACGTGCGTTTCAGCGTTGTCATGGTAATTGAAACGCACGATGGAAAATTCGTCTGTGGAGCGGTGCAGATCACGGTAACTAGCACATATGGTATTGCCGGAGATGATACACCATTGATTCTCAGAGAGATATATAGTACATTATATTCAAGATAACGGTAAAGAATTAAAAATAGATTTACACAGATATTATCACATAGCTGACGATAAAGTGATATAGCCTTGGTCGCTGGTAATAGATCGTTTGAAGGAAACATTGAATCTAAGTGAGGCGTACCTCTCACAAGAGGGTATAGGCCTACCATTTTATAGCATGACTTAGGTGGTTCAAACGGACATAACGGTGGAACATACATACATCACTTGGTGACACGCTAGTGGATGTAGATCAGAGTAGGGCGTACCTCTCGCATGAGGGTATAGGCCTATCGTATGAAACATGGCTTGGTGGTACAATGACCAAAACTATAAACTACACAGGTTTTATAATAGTGAAAACGTGTTTCTCGCATAAGAATGAGTGGAAATATCCAACATGAATGCATGTAATTTCATAAGCATGATGTTAATGGCGCATAAGTTGGTCAGACGTACCTCTCACATGAGGGTATAGGTCGCACCAGTCTATTATGCGTTAAACAGTTTCAGACCAAGGTTGCCAATTGAGAAAAAGAACTATCGTGTTCATTGAGTCCCATTTCAATGGAGTTAAAGAAAAACATCCATTTCAATTCACGTATGTTTAAAATGTTAGAAATGTTACCTCCTCGGGGTCCTAAGACTGCTTTTTCAATCACTACCCATTTAAAACTGTCTGGCGAGTGAGATGCTGAGATGAAGTGCTCGACTAGAGGGGCCCCTTGTACCTGACATCTGATTCTACTCATATGCTGCAACATTCTAACTTTAACTTTCTGTTGGGTTTGTCCTATGTAGATTAGTTGACAAGGACAGATGATGGCATACACAATGTTAGTGGAGTTACAGTTGGTGTGGGTTTTTAGCTGGATTTGCTTGTTGTGAAATGAGAATTCTTTGGTTTGAATAGTTGATTCACATGCCTTGCAACTACCACATTTGAAATGGCCGACCACTGGAGGCAAGTTCCATAAGGTCGTGACAGTGGGGTCATCAGGGGTGGTTAGGAAGGAGCGCACCACCAGATCTTTGACGCTCTTCGCTTTCTTGAATGCATGTAAAGGTTTGGCTGGTTGTTCAATATCGTCCGATATTAAATCCCAGTGGTGATTGATTATTTTTTTGATTCTGTTGCTTTTAGTATTGAAAGTAGTAACACACAAGATCCTATTTTCTGACTGGTCCTTATTGCTCTTTGGGGTCAATAGTTCATCACGCGGGTAGAACCAAGCTCTTTTGCGTGACCTCCTGATTAGGCGTCTAGGATATCCTCTTTGCATGAGGCGGTTAGAAAGTTCCTCGGATTCTGTAAAGTAATCGTTCTTGTTTGAGCAATTTCTACGGATGCGTAGGAATTGCCCAAAGGGCAAATTGTCCCGGAGGGCTCTCGGATGATGGCTCTGATAGTGTAAAAGCGAGTTCCTCTCAGCCGGTTTACAATAAAGTTTGGTGAGTAGTTTTCCTGACTCCTCATATATACTTAGATCGAGGAAGTTGACAGTGTGATTTATCAGACTGAATGGTGAATTTGAGAAATTCAGACTGTAGATTCAGCCAGTTGAAAAAGGCCATTAGTTCTTCTAGTTGACCATCCCAGATTATGAGGATGTCGTCAATATATCTCATCCAGAGACCGAGACGGTCTCTGAATGGATTGACTTGATTGATTATGGTATCTTCCTCAAATGCCGCCATGTACAGAATGGCCACGTCCGGTGCAAAGGGAGCCCCCATAGCTACTCCTGATGTTTGGATATAGAATTTATTCCTGAAGACCAAAAAGTTTTTAGTCATGGCTATCCGTAGTAGAGCCACAATGAATTCAGTGGGCACCTGCATAGGTGCTGGTCGTTGTTGTAGACATCGTGTTATCACTATAAGTGCTTCCTGTTGTGGGATGGACGTATACAGTGATACTACATCACATGTGGCCAGCCTTTGTCGTTGCGGATCATACGTCAGATTCTCGATAATATTGATTGTGTGCATCGTATCCCGCAGGTAAGTTGGGGTAGCTTCAGCCAGTGGTTTTAAGAAAAAGTCAATATATTTGCCCAGGGGCTCAAGGATAGAGCCGCACCCGGACACAATCGGACGACCCGGAGGATTCTCCATATTCTTGTGGATCTTCGGTATCGTGTAAATCGTAGCCAATCGAGGATGCTGTTGATTTAAAAATTGGAATTCAGTTGGAGACAGGAAACCTTGATCCAGACCTGCTTGAGTTATCACCTGGATTTCCATAGCGATGGCTTTAGATGGATCCGAGCGAAGTTGTTGGTAACTTACTCCATCGTCTAATTGGCGAAGGATTTCCGATTCATATGAGGTTAGATCCTGTATGACAATGGCTCCGCCTTTGTCCGCGGGTTTGATCACAACTTGGTCATTCCGGGACAAGGACTGTAGTGCCACCTTCTCCTTCTTGCTTGTGTTGTACTTAACAAAGGGTTTGGTGCCCAGAACTTGTTGTACATCTCTCCATACTACCGATTCATATGCCAGAATCTTGTGAGACATACTCCCTGTGTATGGAACAAAGGTTGATGGGGGTTTCAGACCAGTTATTGATGAATCAGTACGGGGTGCTGAATTCCGGAAGAAATATTTTAACCTGATTTTCCGGAAAAATTGGTACAGTTCTGTGGGAATGGTGAACTTGTCCGGGTTATTAGTGGGGACATATGATAGCCCTTTACCTAATATATTGATTTCATCTTCATTCAGCCTGTATTTCGATATATTGACCACGGGGCTACTGATGTTTGGAGGTGCCCCTCCCAACAGTTTTTGCTCAAAATGTCCGTCAAGTGTCATTACCATCTGTAGGTTTTGTTGCGGGTCGTTCGTTCTCCATGTTGTTCCGGCTGGAATTGGACCTGCTTTGGAGCTTGGCCGCGTCCACCATCCCAATTGCTTGTGTGTGGTTGGGGACCCCGTTGTTGGCCTCGTTGCCAATTGTAGCCCCTGCCTCGTGAAGGGCGCCATGGTGCCTGGCGCTGACCTAAAAAAGGATTATATTGCTGTTGTTGAGGGTATTGTCCGTAGTCTGGATAATTGTACTGATAATTGGGGCCGGGTTGTTCCTGTTCACCCTCCGAGCTGTAAGATGAGTCGGAAAAAGTTGGATAGTTGCGTCTTCCCCTGGCGGACCCGCGTCCACGGTTCGTGAAACGTCCCTGGGTGTCTTGGCGGAAGTAGTCTTCCTGTAGGTAAGGATAAGTCTTTTTTTTGTCATATAACCGTATATCCCGGGCTAGTTTTTCTAACTTGCGGTTCTGGGTGGTTAAGTCAAAATCTTTGAGTGTCGCCTCAAGGTTCGTCAGAGTTTCTTTGGCACTGGCAAAATTTGCATCTGCTGCTATCTCTGCTTTGAGGGCCTTGATTTCTGCGGCAATCAGGTGGACTTGATCAGTAGCCGTCTCCACTCCCAGCACCATCCAGTGCCGGGAGCAGTTATTGGCGACGTGGCTGAACCCCTCTTTAAATTTGGGAACTTCAACAAATATAGCTGGTTCAATCTTGATTTGTAATCAGATTGGAATAATATTTTCTTTGAGGTACCTTGTCAGAAGATGTCCATGCCAACGAGTGCGTACCAGTTTCTTCTCGAGGCGCTCCAGTCGAGAAATTTTATCTTTTAATGAGAAATCAATTGTTGGAATGTTAGTAGAGATGAAGACATTATTAGGATTATCTAACAGTTTGCGTGTATTAAGTGCACTCTGAGTGCCGCTGATAAACGTATGCAGATGCAGATTAAAATGCTGCCGTCTGCGTGTACTAAGTGCACTTTCTTTTGTTTTCCCAGTATTTAATAGACACTGCTGTGCGTCTCCCCATTAACGATTTCCCTTCGAGGAATGTGTTTTGAACGCTTGATCCGGGTGAGTCTCTCTTCTTGACAATGGTTTCTGTCTCATTCTCACTATGCTGATGATACACGACGAACCATGCTACGTTCTAGTGATCATTATTTTATGCTCCTTTCAGACACCGCTACAAAGAGTTTTTCCTACTAACAAACCGTATCCATTCATGGTACAGGTAATGGCGCCTTGTTGAAATTTTCCATCCTACCTATTCCATCGTGTTACTTGTTTCTTCACGTCGCTCCCAATTATTGATTATATTATTTCACTAAATTAGGCACTTAACGGTATGTAGCAGTGGTTTGATGTATACATTCCCAATCAATTGCCACACACCGGCCTCAGGAAACAGTATTAATTAATTAATGAATAAGTGTTTAGTCTTAATCCAAGGCTCCCTCCAGTCCGTATACGTATCAATAATTGTGTTGCTATTTTTAACTGGATGATGTAATTGTACACATCTTCTGTTAGTGAATTAACTACCTGTATACATTAAATAGGTTACCTGCCCCTACACCCGTCCTGATGAAGACCCCACGGCAAGGATAATATGAATTACCTGCACTCCTTAGAGGGTCGAAACGTCGACAACCATTTGTTTTCTATGCCAACTCCATGTCCTAATTCTTCATTTGATTGAACTTTTATGGAGTATGACATTTGTAAATACAGCAGTTTGAACCTTGAAGTCCTTTTTGTACAGAATATGTAACTCTCTATATTGTTCACTTCCAATTGATTGATTATTCTGTCACGTCATCCTTTCCCTATCACTTTTTCCTCACTGGATATCACCCACAACCCCCCCCTTCTCCCAAACTGGGGCACTGTTCAACATAGTATCTATTGTCTAAAAAGTATGATATGTATCGCTATCTCCCATTGTGATTAAAACCATGTGGGCTGATTCAGTCTTTGTGTGATTCTACAATTGAATTTTCTTTATGAATTGTTTGACAGGGCTGGGACCCCTTCCTCTTAGTATATAATTACTAATAGCAGTGATGTCTGTAATATTGGATTTTTCCTTCAGTTCAGATGGGTGCTCCTACCCGCCTGTTGGTTTGGCAAGCACTTGATATAAAAAAGATTACTATCCATTTTGATTTCAGTTTTGAATCTCCTGTGTTAAATGTTTTTACAAAGGTGCAGTAGCTTATTCCGATAGAGTACATTTTAGGGCACTCTTTACACAACATCTCTTGGTGAGGGATTTTCCTAACACAGGTTAGGGTAACTTTAGTTGTAAATACACATGCTGCCTACTCTTTTAAAATATTTTACTCCTGGGTGGAGTTTGATGCTCTAGGTCCAGATACAGAAAGTTTTCATATAAAAAGAGCTGCTGCACCATTGGCTAATTATGACCCCGTCACAACTTTGATGTCCTAACAAAACATCTATCATGATTTGATTGACGGCTACTCCATGTTATTCAGAATATCTGAGACTTCTTGCCGCAGATTCCTTAATTTAAAATAATCCCCAGGATCAGACAGGATCTGGAAGATTTTTGAACAGTACCTCTGTGTGCCGGCAGGTGGCGTTGGTGAGCTCAGCATAGTCTGCTCCCGAAGTGACTTCCTCTGTACTTATGTAGGCACCATCTCAGCATGCTGACGTCAGTTCTTTCCTCTCTGTGCCAGATGGAGCTGATCCGGTCTGAGCTACTCTGTCATTTTTTGACTGGCTTTTTTGTCGACTTTTGTTGATTCTTTTTGTGTGATTTGGCTCCTGGTGTGAGGATATCAACCATGAAACCGGCTGATTTCAAGCCATGTGGTGCCTGTCACAGACTTTTATCTGTTGCAGACCCTCACCTTGTGTGTTTGTGGTGCTATGAGTATGACCACTACTCCAAAATCTGTGAGGATTGCTAAGCCATGCCTCCGAAGGCACTGAGGCACAATTCCTCAAGCTCCTCGCTGTCCGACGACCTCTGCGCTGCTCAAGATCCCGGTCACATGGAAAGTTCAGGGATTATTCGCAGAGCCACACCTGGCGATTGTTGTCACACTCCAAGTCATCTGGAAAGTTGGGTAAGTCCAACAAACATAAAAAAAATACAACAAGTTGAAGAGGTCTTAGACATCACCATAACAGTCAAAGTCTTCTGTTGAGGTGCGGTAGTGAAGGCACTCCAGGCCTCGTGCTTCGGTGAAGCCTGTGTCTGGGTTGTGCTTACCAGACTTTTTTGAAGCTGGAGTGACACCCACCTGGCTCAAAGAATTTTATGAGGCCATGCACCTCATGTTTGGGTGGTCCGGCCCATCTAGAGCGTCTTTCAGCCCCGTGGGTTCGGGTCCCCTGCTGGATCCAAAGCGCCTGCTCCATTGCCAGCGTCCCCATCCCTGACTCCATCCCCATTCCTGAATTCAACACGGAGGCGGATGTGTGTCACCTGACACCAGCTCAGGAACCATGGTGTCTGGATCAGAGCCAGTACCTTTTACTCTTGATAGGCCTGGCGAGGAAGAGGAGTCTGAGGACCCTCATGATTACCAGCACCGCTTAGATGAGGAGGACAACTAGTATGCGTAAGTGGCAGGGGCCTGTGGGCTAGACACCTCGCCTAACATTGGCTTGGTCTCTCCTCCTACTGTGGCTACGGAGAAGGAAGCCTCTTTTGCTACAGTGCATAGGGCAGCTGAGGTCTTATACTTTCTGCTACCCACAGAGGCAGTCAAGTCAAACGTCTTAGCAGAGTTGCTTCAGTCAGGAGTTGCCGCCTCTGTACCCTTACTCCCATTTACCATAACCATAATGTGTATTTGTAAAGCGCGCGTTCACCCAGACAGGTATCTTGGCACCGAATAACAAATGTTTGTCACCCAACCCAATAGTACTCATTTAATGAAGCCCTTACTTTAAATTCCCTGCCGCCATCGCTCCACTCCTGGGGATCGGTTTCCACACCCAGCACCCCACCTCGGAGAGCTTGATGGTCCCGGCCTCCAGTTCTAGAATCAATCCCGGCGAGTTCCCCACCACTCCACCTGATTGGGAAACCAAAAGACTGGATACCTGTGGTCAGGGAAAACCGCATGCCTTATGGACTGATATTCCCATACGATCTGGATACGGTTGGACAAGTGCTGCCCATGGTCTCGCTGGAGGTCAGAGTCATACTCTCCCAAGATATTGCTGATGGGAGAGACATAGAAAAGTTCACCATACGATGTGGACTTGACACAACTGGACTCAATGGGTAGATGTTTTTTATCATCAGTGGTCCTGCGGCGCCATGGGTGGCTGAGAACCACTTTGTTTTTTAGGGGATGTTCAGTCCTCACTTACGGACATACCCTAGGATGGCTTGCGCCTTTATGGAGACTAGGCAGACTCTGCCCCAGACTGCTTTAAGGACAGCAGAGCTACGGCCAGGTCCTTGGGCTTATCTATGGCCCAAGTTACTCCCACGCCGCCCTTTTCATGACCATGCAAGGGATATCCAGCTTCGCCCATACACTCCCAGCCTTTTCGTGGTATAGGAAACGGGTCCCATAAAACATGTGGGACAGATAGCCATAGGTCAAGCCAGTCCACTCCCGCCCAGCAGCTGCACCAACCAAACACCTTAAGTTTGATCTCTGACCATCATGGGCATCCAGTGGAAGGCAGGATACACCACTACCTGCACCGCTGACTGTCAGTAACATCGGATAGTTGGGTTTTGCAAATCTTCTAAAGGGGCTACTCCCTCCCATTTGGGACTACCCCTCCACCCATGCCACCCATCTATGACTGGCTGACAGAGGTCCATCTCTACTTGCTCCGTCAAGAAGTGATGGCTCTTGACCAAGGAAGCCATCGAGAGGGTGCTGGCATCAGAAGTAGGTCATGGTTGCTATTCCCGCTACTTTTTGGTGCCCAAGAAGGGCGAAGGCCTCTGTCCTATCCTAGACCTGCACCATCTCAATCTCTTCCTGAAAAAGAAGAAATTCAAGATGCTCACGCTTGTGTAAGTTCTGTCTGCCATGGACCTGGGAGGTTGGTAGCGTTGGACTTGCAGTGCTCCTGTTTCCACATCCTCGTCCTGCCTGCCCACTTATGCTACCTTTGGCTCATGGTGTGCGAGAGCCCTTTCAGTTTGTCGTGCTCCCTTTCAGCCTTACTAGCACTCTATGGGTGTTCACGAAAGGGAGGGCTGTGGTTGCAGCTCATCTGTGGAAGTCAGGGATTTCAGTCTTTCCCTATCCGACGATTGGCTGACGAAAGCTGGCTCACACTAGGCCATAGTCTCCCACCTCTAGTCTAGGACCATTTGCACACACCAGACTCGCTCCGAGAACACTCCTTTTAACCGAAGCTGTTCTGGACTCAGTGCAGTTTCGGGCCTATTATCCCAAGCGGCGAGTCCAGGATAATCAGGCTATGATACCGATGTTTCAGCCTCTATCCTGGATTTCATTGAGAATGACCCTGAGGTTGTTGGGCCTCATGGCCTCCTACATCCTGCTTGTGACCCATGCCTGTTGCTATATTTTTGCTGTGCAGTGGGACCTGAAATCTCAGTGGGTGAAGGATATAGGGAACCTCTGACATGGTGGCATGGTCCACATCTCAGAGGGAACTGCGGAAGATCTGCAGTGGTGACTGACAAACCGCGATTGGGCCAGCGGCATATCTCTCTCCCATCCTCAACTAGAATTTGACTGTGGTGACAGATGTCAATTCTGGGATGGGGCGGGCATCTGGGAGAGGTGGAGATCAGAGGACTTTGGTCTCTGGCATAGTCCGAAATATACGTCAACCTATTGGTGCTTCAGGCGATTCGCTTGGCATTGAAATCCTTTCTTCCTTCGATCATGAGAAAGTTAATGCAGGTGTTCACTGACAACACCACAGAGATGTGGCACTGCAATAAACTGGGCAGGGTGTAGTTGTGGACCCAAGAGGCTCTACGTCTCTGGACATGGCTGGAATGCGAGGGCATTTCTCTGGTGGTTGAACACCTGGCGGGGTCTCTGAATGCCTTTGCAGACAAACTTAGATGAATATGCCTAGCGGAGCACGATTGGCATCTCCATGTGAAGATGGTGCAAGGACTCTTTCAGCAGTAGGGAGAGCCTTGGTTAGATCTGTTCAACACAACAGAGAATGTACAATGTTAGCAGTTTTGCATGCTGGAGTTTTTAAGCCGACTCTCTGAGACACACTTTTGTTTCAGCACCTTGAGACCCTCACGGGTGAGTAGCACGCTTATAATTACCTGACTGTTTGATTGAAGTGTAGCTTAGGCCTCCTGTAGTTCTTTTCTCCACTACCTCTCCAGCCCAGAGCTTTCAAGAAGCTCAGGAACAACTGGACCCAAGCTATTCTTGTGGCTGCCGATTGGGCACTGTGAGTCTGGTATCTCGAGCTGTTGATCATGACCATCACCCTTCTGACCAAGCTGCACCTTTGAGAGGATCTTCTGTCGCAGCAACACGGAGGGTTCTGTACCCAAACCTGCACACCCTTCAACTTCAAGCGTGGAGATTGAGCGGCTACAGTTGACAGCTTTTGACCCTCCTCCTGAAGTGTATGATATTCTGGCATCAAGGTGTCCATCCACCAAGTCGGTATAGACCTGCTGTTGGCATACGTTTGTGATATGGTGTGTTCCCCACAATATCGACCCCTCTTTCCACACCTCTATACAAGGTTATTTTCTCTCATTAGCCCAGCAGGGCTTCGCTCTGGTCACAGTTAAAGGTTATCTTTACGCCATTTTGGCTTTTTTGCGGTTGCCGCATCATCCTACATTTCTTAAAGACTTGCCGCACATTTCCTTCCAGGCCATTCATTATGCCCTAGTGGGATCTAATTCTTGTTCTCACCTTCTTAATGGGTGTACCCTTTGAGCCTCTTGACAATTGCCCACATAGGCTCTTGACCATCAAACTGTCTTTTTAGTGGCCATGACAACAGCCAGAAGGGTCAGCGAAAAGCAGATACTCGGCACACCCTCCCTACACCACCTTATACCCGGACAAGCTAGTCCTTCAGACACATGCCTCCTTTGCTCTGAAGGTTGTGACTGCCTTCCATATAGGCCAAAACAGCACCCTTCCTACCTTCTTTGCTCTGCCTCACCCCTCCAAAGAAGAGGAGAGAGTTCACCGTCTCGGCCCAAAAAGAGCATTGTCGTTCTACCTTAAATGCAGAAACTACTTCTAGGTGGATGATCAACTCTTCATGGGGTACATAGGAGCTAAGCAAGGGAAGGCTGTGCAGAACAGGACCATATATAGATGGATAGTGCTCTGCTACACATTGCCCAAGAAGCAACCCCCTGAGGGTTTGTGTGCTCATTCCACTAGAACTAAGGCTGCGACCACTGCGTTAGCTTGCAGAGTCCCTCTCCTGGATGGAGATGTGTCAGGCAGCAACATGTGCCTCCTTGCCCATGTTTACCAAACACTGCTGACGGGACAGTCTGGTCCATTGTGATGGGCACTTCGTCCGTCCTACAGGACTTTTAAATTTAAAATCGGCTTCGCAGACCCACGTCTGGGGAGGTATTGGTTGGGTATCTAGTCCAAGGTAAGGAGTCTGCGACTAGAAGTCTCTATCAGATGAACAAGCTAATTACCTCCTGTAACGCCTTATCTGGTAGAGACTGTAGCTGCAGATGCCTTACCCGTCCTCCCCACTCTGTGAGCAGATTGCAGTATGAAGAACCTCCTTCTCAGGGCCTACGTTTTTCCAAACTATGCCTAGTTCTCATTGTGGCTCCGCACGTGGAAAGTTGCAAAAGTATTTGACATCAGCTCACTGGGGTGGCGCCTATATAGGTACTGTGCATGTCACTTCCGACATTGAGCCGAATAGTAGGACTTACTGTTGCGCAGGGGTACTGCTCCAAAATCAGGATCCAGTCTGACGCCTGAAGTTTATTGTAAGGTAAGGAATCTGTGGCTAGATAAAAATCTTTACCAAATAAGGCGTTCAGTAACTTGTGTTTTTTCCCTTGGGTCCCTTGAGTAATGAAAGGGCTATCTGGCCTGTATTAGAGGGGTGTACACCATATCCTGACACCACAAGTCTTGCTGCTCCAGAAGTAAGATAGCTATTAAATAAGAGCATTTTCTCCCGACCTTGCACAACAAGTGGTGCAGGCAATTATCCCAGAGACTATCAATGCTATCCTGAGCAGATTGGTCCCAAAGTGAGATGTGATTCCATTTTTGATTGCTTGAAAAACAAATCAGAAGTGGTCTATACTCATACAACACCTTAGGATAAACTTAGTATGTTAATTATGTGTGTTCCACTTGGTATGGTACCACCCTTAAAACAGTGTTCTACATGGGAAGCAGTCTTTGCAAGTATTTCTACTGCTGTGCATGGCACATATCACTAGTGGTATTAAAACAGATGCAGAATGAGCACGGTGCTGCACTGGCTCTTCTTTTGGTAATTAAATGAATGGGTAATTTTGAGGCAGTTTTCTCAATAGTTATGAGTAGCATTCAATGAGAAGCCGTAGTTCTGGCATTGCACCAGTGGCTGGCAATGGCTCATGTTCATGATCGCAAACAGGAACTTCCTAGAATAATTTTTTAAGATTAAACCTCTATATACAGAAGTTAGCAAACCACAGTGCTACATCTCAAAGCAAAAAATTTGTGAGGGTTTCCGTAAAGAGAAAGCTATACGGGAGGCTAAAAAAATCAAAACTGAAAACTAGAATTGGATCCCCTCCAGTGCAGGAGTCCAATAACGGTGGATATAATTTGAGGCAGTGATAAAATTAGAAAGCCAGGTCAGTATCAATACTCGGAAAGCCGTTCTTCCCATTGTTTGTATTACATGGCGGGACACTAAAAGGACAGAAAAAAAATAACAAACTGAGTATTGCAGGAAGGACTATTCAGTCAAATATAAAAGTGAGCCATAGTATGAATTTGAAATTGGTATCGAGAAAGAGAAGGGTTCAGGCTTATAGACACATGTTAAGGAAAAAAACTTGCTTTACAAAAAAATGCCTTGGCAGCTGCTTCTACTTCTGCAAACAGAACAGGACTTGGTCAGTAGCGCGTCTTGACAACATAGTAGAGGTGGCAAAAGTTTACCACACTCTCAAAGAACATCTGGGGGTGACTCCAATTAAACAATATATGCAGGTTGAGACCCCTGTAAACTCTCCAGATAGGCTTTGATATAGAAATAGAAACCGAGAATTATATATTATTGCATAGAACCAAAGCTATATTCTGGCTTCATTTGTCACACTTAAAAAATCATTCTTGCAGAGTATGATTGGCCGCTAGCTTGTATAGGTGATGCACTTTATTGTGTGTAGATAATAAAGTAAGTATTTTCCTCCTTGGTACCTGGAAAAGCTCAGGGAATCATGCACCTGAGTGGGCTCTAAAGCAGGCTCCTGTGTTGTATAGAAACCAAGCGGGTGGAACAAAGAATCTTTCCTATGTGCGATTCCCTTAAGGAGTAAGCCTCAAACTCATGCACAGTATCCTCATAAACCAGAAGCTAAGCAGCCAATAAAACCTGTAGTAGATAAGCTGCAATATCAAGGTATAATAGTGCCTTGTCATTCTACTATAAACTCTTTTTTTCCCTATATGGAGGCCAGACAATTCACATAGAATAGCTTGATAATAAAAATGTAAATGCTCCACCGCGTACGTTCTATGTAAAATACCCATTGAACTGAACGGATTGCATATCTAGTAAAAGAAATATATATGTATTAAAAAAAATTATTTATGATTTTCCATAGAGTATCATAAAATACATAAAGACGATAATGCTAAATAATAACAATATGGGTGGACAAGATAAGAAAGTAACAATGCCATCAATCAAAAAAAAAACCAGTGGCCATAGAGTACATACCGAAAGGGTAGATGACAATTTAGTAGCAGTCATTACACATTGTAGACATTGATAGTAATTATACAGCTTCCGTGTCCGAGGTAACGTGTGGAACAATGGAACAAAAGTACATTAACGGGACTCCCAGATATCATTTGGTCGAGAGGTTACCGGTAGCTCGTCCGCATATAGCACCAAGTTTTCCCTGCAATATGTCAAATCTTTGAGCCATTGTTGCACTGTGGGGCTCAGTTAGCTGTCCCACTCCATTGCTACTCGCCGCTTTGCAATGAGTAATGCTACTCTAGCTAGTTTACCTGTAGCATCTTTTAGAAAGGGGAGCAGGCCCAACAAACACACCTGAGGCGAACAAATCAAGGCATCTCCAATAATTTTGGATAGTCTAGTGGTCACTTCGATCCAGTAGATGCCAGAGCTCAGAGCACCGCATCGTGTGCACACATCTGACTCCCTGAGACCATATTTATAAACCCGGTAAGGTGTATGGTAGGCCTTGTGAAGGTATTTAAAATGTATAATGCCTAAGTTCCCGTTGGATATGAGAGCACTAGTTAATGCACAACAGTGCTCCCAATCATCTCGGGTGAGCGGTGGGTGTGTATAAACATTTGTTCCATTTATTCAGGCTCTTATCTTCGGGGAGTGTTTTATCTGACCTGGCAGCTCGATATAATTTCGTAACAAGCTTGTGCCTAGTGGAACTTGTGAGTAAGGTGTGCAAGGCCAAGGATGACTGAGGTTCCGCAGGAAACATAGTGAAGGGGACCTGCGATGCTCCTCTCAATCTGTGAAGCGAGAATATAAACAGCAGGGTCTTATGCTGGATATAATCTGTATCATCAGGCGTCAAAAAGGTACTGTTAGGGAATAAATCCTGCATTTTTTTAAATGCCCGCCTGAGCCAAAATACGCATGATACCCTCTTCATGTGTCACTGAAATGTCCGCATGATAAGCGATGGAGAGCAGTGGAGAATATAAAGGCAGTTTCCCAGCTAAGCGGCCCAATGCCTGCCATGCAGAAATCGTCAAATTAATGGTATTGAATGTTTCGCGGGGCGTAAGCCGATGGCTTTGTGTAAGGATGAAGCTCAGCGGAATGGGGTGTGCATCCCAGTGCGCCACCGCTAGGTGGGGAATGAAGTCCTGAATTGTGAACCAGAAATGTGTGTAATGTGCCTGTGCACATAAATAGTACAGATAGTTCTCTTCCAGGGGATCCTAAGCAATAGTCATAAGCACTAGAATATTCCCGCCCATGTGCGGGACCCCGGAAACACAATCATATATGTGCCCCACATATATGTATCTCTATATATATGCAACTTAACATTACCATCGTGGTGAAAATATTCTTAGGATTTTCAATATACAACAAAGTAACATTCACAATGCATCATGGGAACAGTAGTATTAGCGAATGCAGGCATGTGATTCACCTCTAAAATCACGCCCAAGCGCACCTGGGCGCTTGTGTTCCTGTACGTGATCAAGGCATTAGCTGAGACGTTGGGCAAGAGGAAATAGGCGCTTTCAAGGACTCATGAAATAAAGTGCTTTTCCCGGGTAATGGGCCTCACATTGTTTGCTTACCAGTGTGGTGTTTGTGGGCTGCTCCGTGCCCATGTGGTCCAGAGACGGGGAAACTTATCTCTATCTCTATCTCTATCTCTATATATCTCTATCTCTATCTCTATATATCTCTACATATCTCTATCTCTATCTCTATCTCTATATATCTCTATATATATCTCTATATATATCTCTATATATATCTCTATATATATCTCTATCTCTATATATATCTCTATATATATCTATATCTCTATATATCTCTATCTCTATATATCTCTATCTCTATATATCTCTATCTCTCTATCTCTATATATATCTCTATCTCTCTATCTCTATATATATCTCTATCTCTATCTCTATCTCTATATATCTCTATCTCTATCTCTATATATCTCTATCTCTATCTCTATATATCTCTATATATCTCTATCTCTATCTCTATATATCTCTATCTCTATATATATCTCTATATATCTCTATCTCTATATATATCTCTATATATATCTCTATCTCTATATATATCTCTCTATATATCTCTATCTCTATATATCTCTATCTCTATCTCTATATATCTCTATCTCTCTATCTCTATATATATCTCTATCTCTATCTCTATATATCTCTATCTCTCTATATATCTCTATCTCTATATATCTCTATCTCTATCTCTATATATATCTCTATCTCTCTATCTCTATATATATATCTCTATCTCTATCTCTATATATCTCTATCTCTATATATCTCTATCTCTATATATCTCTATCTCTATATATCGCTATCTCTATCTCTATATATCTCTATATATCTCTATCTCTATCTCTATATATCTCTATCTCTATATATATCTCTCTATATCTCTATCTCTATATATATCTCTATATATATCTCTATCTCTATATATATCTCTCTATATATCTCTATCTCTATATATATCTCTATCTCTATATATCTCTATCTCTCTATATATCTCTATCTCTATCTCTATATATCTCTATCTCTATATATCTCTATCTCTATATATCTCTCTATCTCTATCTCTATATATCTCTATATATCTCTATCTCTATCTCTATATATCTCTATCTCTATCTCTATCTCTATATATCTCTATCTCTATCTCTATATATCGCTATCTCTATCTCTATATATCTCTATATATCTCTATCTCTATATATCTCTATCTCTCTATCTCTATATATCTCTATCTCTCTATCTCTATCTCTATCTCTATCTCTATCTCTATATATCTCTATCTCTATATACCTCTATCTCTATCTCTATATATCTCTATCTCTATCTCTATATATCTCTATCTCTATATATATCTCTATATATATCTCTATCTCTATATATATCTCTATATATATCTCTATCTCTATATATATCTCTCTATCTATCTCTATCTCTATATATATCTCTCTATCTATCTCTATATATCTCTATCTCTCTATCTCTATATATATCTCTATCTCTATCTCTATATATCTCTATCTCTATATATATCTCTATCTCTCTATCTCTATATATATCTCTATCTCTATCTCTATATATCTCTATCTCTATATATCTCTATCTCTCTATATATCTCTATCTCTATCTCTATATATCTCTATCTCTATATTTATCTCTATCTCTATCTCTATATATCTCTATCTCTATCTCTATATATCTCTATCTCTCTATCTCTATATATCTCTATCTCTATCTCTATATATCTCTATCTCTATATATATATATCTCTATATATCTCTATCTCTATCAATCTCTATCTCTCTATATATCTATCTCTATATATCTCTATCTCTCTATCTCTATCTCTATCTCTATATATCTCTATCTCTATCTCTATATACGTCTATCTCTATCTCTATATATCTCTCTCTATCTCTATATATCTCTATCTCTATATATATCTCTATCTCTATATATATCTCTATATATATCTCTATCTATATATATATATATATATATATCTCTATCTATCTCTATCTCTATATATATCTCTCTATCTATCTCTATCTCTATATATATCTCTATCTATCTCTATCTCTATATATATCTCTCTATCTATCTCTATATATCTCTATCTCTATATATATATCTCTCTATCTATCTCTATCTCTATATATATCTCTCTATCTATCTCTATATATATCTCTCTATCTATCTCTATATATCTCTATCTCTATCTCTATCTCTATATATCTCTGTCTCTATCTCTATCTCTATATATCTCTATCTCTCTATATCTCTATCTCTATATATATCTCTATCTCTATCTCTATCTCTATCTCTATATACCTCTATCTCTATCTCTATATACCTCTATCTCTATATATCTCTATCTCTATATATATCTCTATATATATATCTATCTCTATATATATCTCTATATATATCTCTATCTCTATATATATCTCTATATATATCTCTATCTCTATATATATCTCTCTATCTATCTCTATCTCTCTATCTATCTCTCTATCTATCTCTATATATCTCTATCTCTATCTCTATATATCTCTATCTCTATCTCCATATAAAATCTCTATCTCTATCTCTATATATATCTCTATCTCTATATATCTCTATCTCTCTATCTCTATCTCTATCTCTATATATCTCTATCTCTATCTCTATCTCTATATATCTCTATCTCTATATATCTCTATCTCTATATATCTCTATATATCTCTATCTCTATATATCTCTATCTCTATATCTCTATATCTCTATCTCTATATATCTCTATCTCTATATATCTCTATCTCTATATATCTCTATCGCTATATATCTCTATCTCTATCTCTACATATATCTCTATTTCTCTAGCTCTATCTCTATATATCTCTATCTCTCTATCTCTACCTCTATATATCTCTATCTCTATCTATATATCTATCTATCTCTATATATCTCTATCTCTATCTATATATATCTCTATATATATCTCTATCTCTATATATCTCTATCTCTATCTCTATATATATCTCTATCTCTATCTATATATATATATATCTCTCTCTATATATATATATATATATATCTCTATATATAGATCTCTATATATATATATATATCTCTATATATATCTCTATATATATATATATCTCTATATATATCTCTATATATATCTCTATCTCTATATATCTCTATATATCTCTATCTATATATATCTCTATCTATATATATCTCTATCTATATATATCTCTATCTATATATATCTCTATCTCTCTATATATCTCTATCTCTCTATATATCTCTATCTCTCTATATATCTCTATCTCTATATATCTCTATCTCTATCTATATATATCTCTATCTCTATATATCTCTATCTCTATATATCTCTATATATATCTCTATATATATATCTCTATATATATATCTCTATATCTCTCTATATCTCTATATCTCTATCTCTCTCTATATATCTATATCTCTATCTCTATCTCTATATATCTCTATCTCTATCTCTATATATCTCTATCTCTATATATATCTCTATCTCTATATATCTCTATATATATCTCTATCTCTATATATATATCTCTATATATCTCTATCTCTATATATATCTCTCTATATATCTCTATCTCTATATATATCTCTATATATATCTCTATATATATCTCTATATATATCTCTATATATATCTCTATCTCTATATATCTCTATCTCTATCTCTATATATCTCTATCTCTATCTCTATATATCTCTATCTCTCTATCTCTATATATATCTCTATCTCTATATATCTCTATCTCTATCTCTATATATCTCTATCTCTATCTCTATATATCTCTATCTCTATACATCTCTATCTCTATATATCTCTATCTCTATATATCTCTATCTCTATCTCTATATATCTCTATCTCTCTATCTCTATATATCTCTATCTCTATATATATCTATCTCTCTATCTCTATCTCTATATATCTCTATCTCTATCTCTATATATCTCTATCTCTATATATCTCTATCTCTATATATCTCTATCTCAATATATATCTCTATCTCTATATATCTCTATCTCTCTATCTCTATCTCTATATATCTCTATCTCTATCTATATATATCTCTATCTCTATCTATATATATCTCTATCTCTATATATCTCTATCTCTATATATCTCTATCATATATATCTCTATCTCTATCTCTATATATCTCTATATATCTCTATCTCTCTATCTCTATATATCTCTATCTCTCTATCTCTATATATCTCTATCTCTCTATCTCTATATATCTCTATCTCTATCTCTATATATCTCTATCTCTATATATCTCTATATATATCTCTATCTATCTCTATCTCTATATATCTCTATCTCTATATATCTCTATCTCTATCTCTATATATCTCTATCTCTATATATCTCTATCTCTATCTCTATATATCTCTATATATATATCTCTATCTCTATATATATATCTCTCTATATATCTCTCTCTATATATATCTCTATATATATATCTCTATATATCTCTATCTCTATATATATCTCTCTATATATCTCTATCTCTATCTATATATATATATATATATCTATATATATATCTCTCTCTCTATATATATATATATATATATATATATATATATATATATATATATATAAAAAACACGATTCCTGCACTGAAGAACCGGAAGGACACAGCGGGGTTTCAGGAAAGGAATTTATTTCAGCAATGTGTGGCATGACGCGTTTCGACAACCAATGTCTTTATCAAATGCCGGTAACACACTTCTCTCTGCCAATCCGTTTTGAAATAAAACAAGTCGTCTTGCCATTGGTGGCAATCCAGGTGGGCCGGGTTATATCTATATCTCTCTGTATATCTCTCTCTCTCTATATCTCTCTCTCTCTATATCTCTCTCTCTCTATCTCTCTCTATCTCTCTCTCTCTCTATCTCTCTCTCTCTCTATCTCTCTCTATCTCTCTCTCTCTCTCTATCTCTCTATCTCTCTCTCTCTCTCTCTCTATATATATATATATATATCTATCTCTCTCTATCTCTATCTCTCTCTCTCTCTCAATCTCTCTCTCTCTCTCTCTCTCTCTATATATATATATATATATATATATATATATATATATATATATATATATATATATATATATATATATATATATATATATATATATATATATATATACCGAATTCCTTTCCTCCAAACAAACCGGGACACTTTGCCGGCGGTGCGTCTCGGGCTGGAGGTTCCCGATAAAACATGTGCTTTCGCGTATTTGACCAGTACCACGCACTCCGCACAGAAAATAAAGATCAATCCTTCGTCTGTATGGTTATATTCTGGGTTTATTCATAAAACCATAAGCCATCAAACAAAACCCTACGCGTTTCGGCGTGTAACCGCCTTGTTCCCGTGAGCAGAAGTCCTCCGTCCATCGGCAACTCGGTGACGATTGGCGTCGAGGAGTAACAGCCCTCTGCCGTTGTCAACCTGGCGACGATCGATGTCGAGGAGCAGAAGTCCCCCGCCGTTGTCAGTTCGGCGTCGAGGGCGGGTACCCCTCCGTCATCATCAGTCTGGAACCGGTGATGGACATTTTCCTCACACCAGCTGCAATTAAGGCTGTACCAGCGAGGATTCAAAAGAAATACAAGCTGGCTGCAACAGACCCTGTGTTCTTGAAGACAGATCCACCTGCGGACTCTGTAATAATTGCGGCAGCGAGGAAAACTCATGCAGTAGCTGCATCTCCGTCAGTCCTACCGGATAAAGAAAGTAGGTCCCAGGACTCTTGGGGACTCTATGCGTGTCTGCAGCATCATCACTCAGTCTCCAGTGCAGCAGCCTTATTGGGTCGCTATGACAGGGCCTTATTGCACTCCTTGGCCCGCTTCAAAGACAAAGTTGCCAAAGGAAGATCAAAAGGATTTTGAGGAGGTCATCAAGGAAGGGTGTTGCAACCAAGTAATTAGCATAGCAGCGGATGGTGTTACACTGTTGGCGCACTCATATGCACATGGAATTTGCGCCAGGAGATTCTCCTGGTTGAGACTAACAGCTCTCAAGCCAGATGCTCAGCAGAGGATCTTAAATCTTCCTTTTTCTGATCCTCCCTGTTTGGCACCCATACAAATGAGGAAATGGGTAGGATGAAAGCTGAGCTCGATACCCTCAAAGCAGTTGGATTGGAAAAGAAAAAAGAGTTTAAATGACTGTACAGACCCAACCAACGCAAGGGCTACCAACAGGGTTCACACCCCTCAATGGTCCCAGAACAGAAACCAGGCAAATCGTAGTATCAAGGCCGTAAATCCAACAGAGGTAGAGGAGGTCACCAGCAACAGTCCTCTAACACGGCCAGATCGGCAGGGAAGCAATGAGCAGGAGCTTCCTCTGGAGCCGTTGCCCACTCCAGTGGGAGGAATCGCTTCACATCATCTGGAAGAGTTGTGCAGCATAACAAAAGATCGTATGGTGCTCAGTAGACTGCGCAATGGATACGCACTACGTTTTCGTATGCCTCCAAAGGACATTCCTCCGGAAAGATCTCGTCCTCGCCAGTTAAAGTTGCTTCGGCAGGAAGTGATAACCCTTCTGCGAAAAAAGGCCATAGAAGAGGTTCCTTCCGGGCAGCGAGGGAAGGGAGTTTACTCCAGATACTTTCTTGTGCCCAAAAGAGATCAGGAGCACAAGTTCAGACCTATCCTGGACCTTCACTTGCTAAACAAACTCATCGTGAAGGAGAGGTTTTGCATATTGGCCCTTCATCAAATATGTCCACATCTACAGGCAGGAGATTGGATGTGTTCGGTGAACCTCCAAGATGCGTACTTTCATATACCTATCATTCCATGTCATCGCAAATACCTTCGATTCGTGGTCGGCAGCAAGCACTATCAGTTAAAAGTCTTACCCTTCGGACTGAAATCTGCCCCACAAGTCTTTACCAAGTGCATGGTGGTGGTGGTGGCGGCGGCCCACCACAGAAAAGGTCTGTTTGTCCACTCTTGCATAGATGATTGGCTCCTCAAAGGGCCATCTCCTCAAAGTAAGGAACGATTTCTAAGTCTACCTGAATCTGCTCCTCAGACTAGGGCTTCATGTGAACATGGAGACATCGGTTCAACAGCCACCCAGACAATCCAATATTTGGGATCGACTCTGTATTCAAACAAAGGAAGAGTGTTTCCTTCGGAGGAGAGACTTTCTTCAATGGCTCTGTGTGTGTGTGGCTGTGCGTGTGTGTGTGTGGCTGTGTGTGTGTGTGTGTGGCTCTGTGTGTGTGTGTGTGGCTCTGTGTGTGTGTGTGGCTCTGTGTGTGTGTGTGGCTCTGTGTGTGTGTGTGGCTCTGTGTGTGTGTGTGTGGCTCTGTGTGTGTGTGGCTCTGTGTGTATGTGTGTGGCTCTGTGTGTGTGTGTGTGGCTCTGTGTGTGTGTGTGGCTCTGTGTGTGTGTGTGTGGCTCTGTGTGTGTTTGGCTCTGTGTGTGTGTGTGGTCTGTTTGTGTGTGTGGCTCTGTGTGTGGCTCTGTGTGTGTGTGTGTGTGTGGCTCTGTGTGTGTGTGGCTCTGTGTGTGTGTGGCTCTGTGTGTGTGTGTGGCTCTGTGTGTGTGTGTGGCTCTCTGTGTGTGTGTGGCTCTGTGTGTGTGTGGCTCTGTGTGTGTGTGGCTCTGTGTGTGTGGCTCTGTGTGTGTGGCTCTGTGTGTGTGGCTCTGTGTGTGTGTGTGGCTCTGTGTGTGTGTGTGGCTCTGTGTGTGTGTGTGGCTCTGTGTGTGTGTGTGTGGCTCTGTGTGTGTGTGTGGCTCTGTGTGTGTGTGTGGCTCTGTGTGTGTGTGTGGCTCTGTGTGTGTGTGTGGCTCTGTGTGTGTGTGTGGCTCTGTGTGTGTGTGTGGCTCTGTGTGTGTGTGTGGCTCTGTGTGTGTGTGGCTCTGTGTGTGTGTGGCTCTGTGTGTGTGTGGCTCTGTGTGTGTGTGGCTCTGTGTGTGTGTGGCTCTGTGTGTGTGTGGCTCTGTGTGTGTGTGGCTCTGTGTGTGTGTGGCTCTGTGTGTGTGGCTCTGTGTGTGTGTGGCTCTGTGTGGCTCTGTGTGTGTGTGGCTCTGTGTGTGTGTGGCTCTGTGTGTGTGTGTGTGTGTGTGTGTGGGGCTCTGTGTGTGTGTGTGGGGCTCTGTGTGTGTGGCTCTGTGTGTGTGGCTCTGTGTGTGGCTCTGTGTGTGTGTGGGGCTCTGTGTGTGTGTGTGGGGCTCTGTGTGTGTGTGTGGGGCTCTGTGTGTGTGTGTGGGGCTCTGTGTGTGTGTGTGGGGCTCTGTGTGTGTGTGTGGGGCTCTGTGTGTGTGTGTGTGTGTGGGGCTCTGTGTGTGTGTGTGGGGCTCTGTGTGTGTGTGTGTGTGGCTCTGTGTGTGTGTGTGTGTGTGGCTCTGTGTG
Source organism: Lissotriton helveticus (assembly GCF_964261635.1). Lineage (NCBI taxonomy): Eukaryota > Metazoa > Chordata > Amphibia > Caudata > Salamandridae > Lissotriton > Lissotriton helveticus. Next base: position 351,509,050 of record NC_136059.1, on the reverse strand, counting down.
TGTGTGTGTGGCTCTGTGTGTGTGTGTTGGGCTCTGTGTGTGTGTGTTGGGCTCTGTGTGTGTGTGTTGGGCTCTGTGTGTGTGTGTTGGGCTCTGTGTGTGTGTGTTGGGCTCTGTGTGTGTGTGTTGGGCTCTGTGTGCGCGTGTTGGGCTCTGTGTGTGTGTTGGGCTCTGTGTGTGTGTGTGTGTGTGTGTGTGTTGGGTTCTGTGTGTGTGTTGGGCTCTGTGTGTGTGCGCGTGTTGGGTTCTGTGTGTGTGTGTGTGTGTTGGGTTCTGTGTGTGTGTGTGTGTGTGTGTTGGGCTCTGTGTGTGTGTCTTGGACCCGGCCTCGTGGCGTGGTCCTACCCCTCCCGCCTGGCGGTCCCCGGACGACATCGGCCCTCCATCCAGCCCGGGTCGGCCTCGGCACACCTCTGCACGCCCTCCAAACCACCCGATCCGCCACCCGGCGGCCCACAACCACTGACACGACACCCTCGGGCCGTCCCAGGATTACCGGTCCGGTGCCCACCTCGGACCCTCATTCCAGGCCCGACGCCATCTTGGGCCCATCACGTCACAGACACGTGGTCCCGGACCAGCCGCGGCCACGGCCCCAGCGAGCCCGCCATCGAGGCACCAAGAACCCTCCGGGTGGTAGAGTGGCCACTCCACCAGAGACAAGGAGAGGGGAGTTTCGATGGCTCTCCAACTATCCCCGGATGCCTGGTTTCGATCACCCTCCGGCCTCCCTGGGCTCCGGCTCCACCCCCCTGCTGGGTGTCTGGACACCATCATCCCGGCCCCTCTGATCCCCAGGCGAGAGGGTCCGGACATCAAAGGACTCCAGACCTATATCTGAGCCAGCCCCGGAGTAGGACGGCAGTTGTATCCCGGAGTCGAGAAGCCCTGCTGACGCTGTTGCGGCTGACCCGGAGACGAACTCACCTTGCTGTTCTACCTGGAGCCTGCTGGCACTGCCGCGGTCCATCTTCGCTGTAACCACCTTGGAGCCTGCTGGCGCTGCCGCGGTCCATCTTTGCTTTGACCTCCTTGGAGCCTGCTGGGGCTGCCGCGATCCACACTCGCTGATCCATCTTGGAACCTGCTGGCGCTGCCGCGGTCCACCCTCGCTGATCCATCTTGGAACCTGCTGGCGCTGCCGCGGTCCACCCTCGCTGAACCATCTTGGAACCTGCTGGCGCTGCCGCGGTCCACCCTCGCTGAACCATCTTGGAACCTGCTGGCGCTGCCGCGGTCCACACTCGCTGATCCATCTCGGAACCTGCTGGCGCTGCCGCGGTCCACGCTCGCTGAATCATCTTGGAGCCTGCTGGCGCTGCCGCGGTCCACACTCGCCGAACCATCCTGGAGCCTGCTGGCGCTGCCGCGGCCCAACCTTCCGGAACCCCCCAGCTCGAGGATTGAGAGCTGTGCGTAGGGTCCCATTGCAACCGACCATCTATAAGACTGTCCCGCTACCTGGCCCCTTGCTACGAGACTTTCCAGATCTCTGGATCTGCTGTATATATTGAAACGATACTTATTGCCCGATAAAGATTGAAAACTCTATCTACGTGTGGTGTATATTTGGAGTGGTGTGGTTACTCTGCTGTACGATTCTAGGAGAGGGCCCTCCCGTCGGAGGCCTCTCGACATCGCTCGGTCCCTTCTCTGAAGGAGGGGTAGACCTAGGGGTGGTCAGTCAGACACCTTCTGCCTCCCCCGGGTTCGCCTTTCTAACATTGGTGGCAGGCGCTGCGATCCGAGCCAACGCAAAATCGTACAGAGTGATCTACCCGCTACGACGGAAAAACACACAGAGACCATGATGACCCAAGGAACCAACCTACCTGCCGAATTCCAGAAAGAGAAGATAGAAGAATACAGCCACAAAGAACTAAAACAATTCTGTAAAGACATGGGTATCGCTACCACTGGCCTGAGCACAAAAGAGGACTTCAAATCGGCCCTACAGGCCTGGGTGGAAACCCGAGACAGACCACCCCAAGAGGAGAATGGCCCGAACGGGCAACAGGAAACCAGCGAACCCCCGACGGGGTAAAGAACCGCAACACTAAACGCAGACCTCATCTATGAAGACGCTCGAGAACGAGAGCGCAACCGGCTACACGAAGTGGAACTTGCACGACTCCGGCTAGACGGAGAACTCCAGCTAGCGGAGAAAAAGATAGCCCTCGAGCAACTACGGCTGGAGGGGGATCTAGAAGAGAAACGGAGACAACGTGACCTCGAAGAAAAACGACTAGCCTATGAACACGAACGAGGCCTGAGAGAGCTAGAAATCAAGGCCAAGATCAACGAAGATAGCGCGGCCGGGGCCAAGACCGCGGCCCCTCCCGTAGACGCCAAAGTTCACCTATCGAAAGATGTAGTCCAAGAATACTACAAGAACGATGATATCCAACAATGGTTCAAAGCCTACGAGGTGGCCATGACCGCCCATCGGGTGCCCCTGAAGGATTGGGGCGCCGGCCTGTGGGGAAAGTTCGTCAACGAAGGGAGAGACGCCCTGCTGGAACTCCCTGACACCGAAATGACCTCCTATGAACACATGAAAACGGCCCTACTCACGCGCTACGGACTCACCCCCGAAATGTACCGGCAGAGGTTCCGAGACTGTAAAAAAATCCCCGGTACCACTTGGGTGGAGTATGTGAACTTTTTTAGCAGAGCCTTCGAGGCGTGGGTCAAAGGCAGTCAGGTCACTACCTACCAGCAGTTGGTCGACCTGATGTTATGGGAGCACCTCTCCAACAACTGCTTCATTGAACTACGACAGCACCTCCTCGACAGCAAGTTGACCGAGCCGCGAAAGCTAGCGGTCGAAGCAGATCGGTGGGCGAGCAACCGCGTCCACCGGAACACCACAGGAGAATACGGACGAGGGTCCCCGGGGAACCACCGGCCGCGAGGCGGCGGGTCTGGCATCAGCCGAGGCCGAGACCTTCCGCCGGGGTCTTCGCCCGCCTCCTCTACACCAGCCTCCAGCCCGAGGGGGGCCCCTCCAGCCCGACCGGGGCCACGCCCCAACGTTACGTGCCACAGATGCCAACGGCTGGGTCACTATGCCAATGATCCTCTCTGCCCCATGAACCAGCGGCCCGGCACCACCGGGCCCCCCGGTCGACAAATCACTGCAGCTGCCCTAAGCCCAGAAAAGGATGAAGAAGAAGAGGTCCCTATGGAACCAGAAGAATGGGAGTCCGCGGCAATGTGCCTCGCCTCCCTGGGCGACAAAGACATGATCCCCCGAGACCAGATTCCGGTCAACACCCAGAAGTACCGCCAGTGGGTCACCATTAACGGACGCCGGGCCGAGGCTCTCCGTGACACGGGGGCCAGCATAACCGCCGTCCGCTGCCATCTGGTAACCCCAGAACAAATCTTGCCCCACGTTCTGTGCCCTGTCCGGTCCGCGGACAATTCCGAGAGCCTGTGCCAGATGGCCCGCATCCCCTTCGAGTGGGGAGGAGTGTCCGGCCTGCTGAAAGTCACCGTCCGAGACGATGCCCCGGTGGACTGCCTCCTAGGGAACGACCTGGAAAGTTCCCCCTGGGCACAGATCGAGCGAAGAGAGCATCTGGGGATGCTAGGCCTTCCTGAATGGGTTTGCGTAACGACCCGATCCATGTCCACCCAGGACGCCGTCCCAACTGAAGACAATCTGCCCGAAGAACCTGAATGGCCGGCACCTCCGCCACCCGCCACTGCCACGGCCGAACCCGACCTGGGGCCGCAGGGCCCCAGCCATGAAGAACTTCCCGAGCTCGGGCCCCTTCCCGAACCAGCCCAGTGGCGCCAAGAAGGGGGCCCCACCCGCGAGCAGTTCCGTCGGGAACAAAAGACATGTCCTTCCCTTGAGGGACTCCGACAACAAGCCGCCACGCAAGCCACAGGAGACTCCTCGGGGTCCCACTGGGTCTATTGGGACCAGGACCTCCTGTACAGTGAACAGAAGATCGCCGAGCTGGGGGCCGGCCGAGTGCTAGTCGTCCCCCTCCACTTCAGAGACTTTCTCTTAAACCTGGCACATGATGTGCCCCTCGCCGGACACCTGGGGCAGGACAAAACCTACAGCCGTCTGGTGACCCACTTTTATTGGCCGAAGATGCGCCGCGATGTGTACAACCACTGCCGAACCTGTCCGACCTGCCAAGCCAGCGGAAAGAGTGGGGGGAAAATCAAGGCCCCACTCCAACCGTTTCCCGTGGTGACCACTCCCTTCGAGCGAGTAGAGATCGACATCGTGGGGCCCCTGGATCCTCCAACCTCCCAGGGGCACCGCTTCATCCTCGTTCTGGTGGACCATGCCACCCGCTACCCAGAAGCTATCCCCCTCCGGACTATCACCGCCCCCGTAGTGGGCCGGGCGCTAATGGGGATCTTCTCCCGAGTCGGCTTCCCCCGAGAGGTCGTCAGTGATCGGGGCACAAACTTTATATCGAAATATATGCGGTCCCTGTGGCAGCAGTGCGGGGTCGCGTATAAGTTCACCACCCCGTATCACCCTCAAGGGAATGGACTAGTGGAGCGATTTAATAGGACCCTGAAAGGAATGATCAAGGGCCTAGAAGAGCCGCTCCGGCGCAAATGGGACGTTCTGCTGCCATGCCTCCTGTTCGCCTACCGGGAGGTACCCCAGAAGTCCCTGGGGTTCAGCCCCTTTGAACTATTATATGGCCACCCGGTGCGAGGCCCCCTCAGCCTGGTCAAGGAAGGCTGGGAGCTGGCCGCCTCTGATACTCCGACCGATGTTTTCCGATACCTCTTGACTCTCCGCAACCAGACTCGGAAGTTCCGGGAACTGGCCGAAACCAACCTGAAGGCCAGTCAAGAGGAGATGAAGCGCTGGTATGATGAAAATGCCTCGTCCATTGAATTCGAGCCGGGCCAGCAGGTCTGGGTCATGTCCCCGGTCGACCCCGGCGCCCTCCAGGACAAATGGACGGGGCCCTTCAAAGTGGTGGAGCGCAAGAGCCCCGTCACCTACCTAGTGGACATGGAGTCCCCCCGGAACTCCCTCCGGGTCCTACACGCCAACCGGCTCAAGCCCCACTTTGTCCGCACCGAACTGAGCCTGTTGTTGGCTACCGATGACTGAGCAGAGGACGACTCCGAGCCTCTACCAGACCTCCTGAGCACCTCCGAGAAAGATGGCTCCGTCGAGGGAGTCTCCCTCTCTCCCGCGCTGACACCCAAACAGCGCCAGGACTGCCAGAAACTGCTGGGTCAATTTGCGAACTTATTTTCCCTCACCCCCGGAGTCACCCAGTGGTGTGTTCACGACGTCGACACCGGGGACAGTCCGCCCGTGCGGCACCGAGCCTACCGAGTCCCCGACCGAGTCCGGGCCTGCATCCACGCCGAAGTTTCCAAGATGCTAGCTCTAGGGGTAGTCGAACCTTCAGACAGTCCATGGGCCAGTCCCGTCGTCCTGGTCCCTAAGGCCGCCGCCCCCGGAGTGCCCCCGGAGCTGCGGTTCTGTATCGACTACCGGAGACTGAATGCCGTCACCAGGACCGACGCCCATCCCATTCCCCGAGCGGATGAGCTGATCGATCGCCTGGGGGCCGCCAGGTACCTCAGCACCTTCGACCTCACGGCCGGATACTGGCAAATCGGCCTCACGCCAGGGGCACAAGAACGATCCGCTTTCTCGACCCCCGATGGCCACTTCCACTTCAACGTGATGCCCTTCGGCATGAAGAATGCTCCGGCCACCTTCCAGAGACTAGTGAACCGGGTGCTGGCAGGGCTGGAAGAGTTCAGTGCCGCCTATCTGGACGATATTGCGGTGTACAGCCTCTGTTGGGACGAGCACCTGACCCACCTCTGGAAGGTCCTGACGGCCCTCCAACGGGCCGGACTAACAATAAAAGCCAGCAAGTGCCAGATTGGTCAAGGGTCCGTGACCTATCTGGGACACCAAGTGGGGAGCGGCCAAGTGGCTCCCCTTCAACCCAAGATCGACGCCATCCAGGCCTGGGAGCCCCCCGTCACCCAGACCGCCGTCCGAGCCTTCCTGGGGCTCACTGGATACTTTCGGCGGTTCATAAAGGACTATGGGAGCATTGTGGGGCCCCTCACAGAACTAACCTCCAAGAGACTATCCCCGAAGGTGCACTGGACCCCCGAGTGCCAAGTAGCCTTTGAGACCCTAAAGACTGCCATGTGCACCGCCCCGGTGCTCCAGGCCCCCGACTACAGCCGAGAGTTCATCGTCCAAACTGACGCCTCGGAACACGGCATTGGGGCCGTACTGTCCCAAATGAACTCTGACGGAGTTGACCTTCCTGTGGCCTTCATCAGCCGGCGCCTGCTGGCCCGAGAACAACGATGGAGCACCATCGAGAGGGAAGCATTCGCCGTCGTGTGGGCCCTAAAGAAGCTCCGGCCCTACCTCTTCGGCACCCACTTCCGAGTACAGACCGACCACCGGCCCCTGCGGTGGTTGATGCAGATGCGGGGCGAGAACCCGAAGTTGCTACGTTGGTCCATCTCCCTCCAAGGGATGAACTTCACCGTGGAACATCACCCTGGCAACGACCACGCCAACGCTGACGGCCTCTCCAGGTTCTTCCGCCTTGGCGAGGAGAATCCCCAAGAAGATGGGTGACTCTCCCCTGCCTTCAGCTGGGGGGGACGCGTGTTGGACCCGGCCTCGTGGCGTGGTCCTACCCCTCCAGCCTGGCGGGCCCCGGACGACATCGGCCCTCCATCCAGCCCGGGTCGGCCTCGGGCACACCTCTGCACGCCCTCCAAACCACCCGATCCGCCACCCGGCGGCCCACAACCACTGAAACGACACCCTCGGGCCGCCCCAGCTTTACCGGTCCGGTGCCCACCTCGGACTCTCATTCCAGGCCCGACGATATCTTGGGCCCATCACGTCACAGACACGTGGTCCCGGACCAGCCGCGGCCACGGCCCCAGCGAGCCCGCCATCGAGGCACCAAGAACCCTCCGGGTGGTAGAGTGGCCACTCCACCAGAGACAAGGAGAGGGGAGTTTCGATGGCTCTCCAACCATCCCCGGATGCCTGGTTTCGATCACCCCCTGGGCTCCGGCTCCACCCCCCTGCTGGGTGTCTGGACACCATCATCCCAGCCCCTCTGATCCCCAGGCGAGAGGGTCCGGACATCAAAGGACTCCAGACCTATATCTGGGCCAGCCCCGGAGTAGGACGGCAGTTGTATCCCGGAGTCGAGAAGCCCTGCTGACGCTGTCGCGGCTGACCCTGAGACGAACTCACCTTGCTGTTCTACCTGGAGCCTGCTGGCACTGCCGCGGTCCATCTTCGCTGTAACCACCTTGGAGCCTGCTGGCGCTGCCGAGGTCCATCTTTGCTGTGACCTCCTTGGAGCCTGCTGGCGCTGCCGCGGTCCACACTCGCTGAACCATCTCGGAACCTTCTGGCGCTGCCGCGGTCCACCCTTGCTGAACCATCTTGGAACCTGCTGGCGCTGCCGCGGTCCACCCTCGCTGAACCATCTTGGAACCTGCTGGCGCTGCCGCGGTCCACCCTCGCTGAACCATCTTGGAACCTGCTGGCGCTGCCGCGGTCCACACTCGCTGATCCATCTCGGAACCTGCTGGCGCTGCCGCGGTCCACGCTCGCTGAATCATCTTGGAGCCTGCTGGCGCTGCCGCGGTCCACACTCGCCGAACCATCCTGGAGCCTGCTGGCGCTGCCGCGGTCCACACTCACTGAACCATCTTGGAGCCTGCTGGCGCTGCCGCGGCCCAACCTTCCGGAACCCCCCAGCTCGAGGATTGAGAGCTGTGCGTAGGGTCCCATTGCAACCGACCATCTATAAGACTGTCCCGCTACCTGGCCCCTTGCTACGAGACTTTCCAGATCTCTGGATCTGCTGTATATATTGAAACGATACTTATTGCCCGATAAAGATTGAAAACTCTATCTACGTGTGGTGTATATTTGGAGTGGTGTGGTTACTCAGCTGTACGATTCTAGGAGAGGGCTCTCCCGTCGGAGGCCTCTCGACATCGCTCGGTCCCTTCTCTGAAGGAGGGGTAGACCTAGGGGTGGTCAGTCAGACACCTTCTGCCTCCCCCGGGTTCGCCTTTCTAACAGTGTGTGTGTTGGGCTCTGTGTGTGTGTGTTGGGCTCTGTGTGTGTGTGTGTTGGGCTCTGTGTGTGTGTGTGTGTGTGTGTGTGTTGGGCTCTGTGTGTGTGTGTGTGTGTGTGTTGGGCTCTGTGTGTGTGTGTGTGTGTTGGGCTCCGTGTGTGTGTGTGTGTGTTGGGCTCTGTGTGTGTGTTGGGCTCTGTGTTTGTGTGTGTTTGGCTCTGTGTTTGTGTGTGTTTGGCTCTGTCTGCGTGTGTGTGTGTGGCTCTGTCTGCGTGTGTGTGTGTGGCTCTGTGTGTGTGTGGCTCTGTGTGGGTAGTTTTTTTGTAGGTGGCTCTGTGTGGGTGGCTCGGTCTATGTGAGGGTGGCTCTGTCTATGTGAGGGTGGCTCTGTCTATGTGAGGGTGGCTGTGCGTGTGTGTGTAGGTGGCTCTGTGTGGGTGGCTGTGTGTGTGTAGGTTGCTCTGTGTGGGTATGTGGGTGGCTCTGTATGTGTGTCTGGGTGGCTTTGTGTGGGTTGCTCTGTGTGTGGGAGCAAATGCAATAGGTCTTGCATTTGCGAGCGATTTAAGCTATTTGCATTGTAAATGACAATGCCATTTATTTATGTTTTAAAAACAAAAACATAAATAAAAATAATGTCATGAGCAATGCCAATAGCTCTAACTTTAACAATGCCGAGACGATTGCATTGTATATGCTTGTTTAATAGGGTAATAATTAAAGCCTTGCGAAGGGACAGGGGGAGGACGCCCGAGTCGTATGCCTCCGCATACATCTCCAGCAGAAAGGGGGCAAGCACCTCAGTGTAGGTCTTGTAAAATTCAGAGGTAAAGCCATCCGGGCCAGGAGCCTTTTTGCTAGGGAGAGAGGCTATGGCTGCGCGGACCTCCTCCATCATGATAGGTACACCCAAATAATCCCTTCCCCCTTCTCCCAGCCATGCAATGGCCGCCTGCACCAAATAGGCATAGAGTTCTACAAAGTCAATCTCGCCTTGGGACGTGTACAGCGCTTCAAATGTCTGCCTGAACTGTTCTGTTATATCAGTGATGCTGTAGTGATCTTGTCCTGACGTGTCTGTAATCTTAGTGATTGTGTCTTAACTCAGGCGATGTTTGATTTTCATTGCTAAATGGTGTCCCAGTCGCCACCCTCTCCGTACTAGCGAGCATCAAAGCGCTTGGAGATTCATCGCTTTTCTTCCTCTGCCAGTTTCTCATGTTCGAGCATGGTTTCTTTAAGGGACGCCAGAGTCAATTTACTGGGTGCATAGTCATAGTCACGTTCAAGTCTGGTTAGTGTAGCTTCTACCTTGGCTATTTGGCACCGTATATCTTTTAATATACCAGCTGTTGTACTGATACACGTGCCCCGAATAGTGGCCTTGAATCCCTCCCACAGTACTCCAGTACTATCTGCAGATCCTGTATTATTGGCAAAGTATTGCATAATGGCCTCGCAAATGGTTTCCAAATAGAGAGGATCTAGTAATGACAAGGAGCGGAAACGCCAGGTGAAGGGTTTAGCGGGCATCACGAGAATGCAGAAAGTGAGTTGCACAGGGCAGTGATCAGAGAGAGTGCGCAGCAGATTCTCCACTGCAGTCACCCAGCCCGCCACCCCCACCCCCACCAGCCAGTAAACGAGACGAGACCAGCTACCATGCACTTATGAAATATGCGTGCCTGCAAGTGTTTCCATATGCCTACGTCTCCATATATCCAGCAGGCCAAATTCCTTCAGCCCGGAATTTATTACCTGAGCCGCCCCTGGCGAGTTCCCATCCCTACCGCTAGACTTGTTTTTGCTGGGGTCCAGGTGTGTGCTTAGGTCCCCTCCCCAGAGGATCGCTGCATCGGGCCAGTCTTGTAGGACCGCTAGAATACTCTCATACAAACCATCTACGTTTGGACCATAGCAGTTAACGATGGTGGCCAGTTTACTTACCAGTGTACCTTGCACTATAGCGTAACACCCTTCAGAGTCAGTGTGTATACGGTGAGCAGTAAAAGAGAGACCTTTCTTTATTAATGTGAGGACCCTCCGGCTATAAGAGGAATAGGAGGAGGCAAGGCGAAATCTGGCCCAACGAGCTCCCACCAGCTGGTCAGTGTTTTCGTGTCAGATGTGTTTCTTGCAAAAGGGCAATGTTAATATGATGACGATCTAAATGAGCTAGCACCTGACAGATCTTTTTTGGCGCGTTTAGTCCCCTTACATTCCATGTTAAACAAAGGATGGACATACTATTACTGTTCATACTGAAAGCATAGAATGTGGATTGGAGAATCTACCAATTGTCCAAACAAGCATTTGCAATGCAATAGGTCTCGCATTTACACGAGTTTGAGCTATTGACATTGCAAATAACAGTTCCTTTGTTGGAACTAGGGGACCTCACACACCCAGATATCTAGGTGTCATGCTTCATCATTGGTCTCCTGCTCCTCGACAGACTGGCGCTGCAATGTCGGACGGGCGCCGTAGGCGCTCTTTGTTGGAGATCTTTTGTTCCAGCCAATAGTTTGAGTGCATGTGAGGGGTCTGGTGGTAGTGTAGTCGTGAGGGGAAAGTGAGGTTTAAAAGGAGGTGAGTCAGTCCACAAGGGACTTTTATTCGGGTGGCTGACTCCCTTATTAAAAAGGGTGGGAGGGGAGAAAGGAACTGCTTAATTGACAGTGGACTGACTCAACCCTCTAAAAGGTCGACATGTTTCATGCCTGTCTGGCAATTCTTCAGGACCTCGATAGTTATGTACTACACAGTGAAAGTATTGAAATATAGAAGTAAAAAGATACAACCTCACTGGGTCAATCAGGGAGCAAGCCAACAGGTCCTACTCTAAGGGGGAACCCTAAAATACAACCCTGAAGGGCCCCGCAGTCTGTTCCCGTGGGGCTGTTCGAGGAGGTAGAATACCTGGATCGGCGAACAGCAAGGGTGGAAAGACCTACCCCCCCCGCGAGGCGCTCCTACCGGTAGCGCGGAAACAGCTGTTTCCGCGCTACCGGTACCGGTAACAGCTGTTTCCGCGCTACCGGTAGGAGCGCCTCGCGTGGGGGGTAGGTCTTTCCACCCTTGCTGTTCGCCGATCCAGGTATTCTACCTCCTCGAACAGCCCCACGGGAACAGACTGCGGGGCCCTTCAGGGTTGTATTTTAGGGTTCCCCCTTAGAGTAGGACCTGTTGGCTTGCTCCCTGATTGACCCAGTGAGGTTGTATCTTTTTACATCTATTTTTTAATACTTTCACTGTGTAGTACATAACTATCGAGGTCCTGAAGAATTGCCAGACAGGCATGAAACATGTCGACCTTTTAGAGGGTTGAGTCAGTCCACTGTCAATTAAGCAGTTCCTTTCTCCCCTCCCACCCTTTTTAATAAGGGAGTCAGCCACCCGAATAAAAGTCCCTTGTGGACTGACTCACCTCCTTTTTAAACCTCACTTTCCCCTCACGACTACACTACCACCAGACCCCTCACATGCACTCAAACTATTGGCTGGAACAAAAGATCTCCAACAAAGAGCGCCTACGGCGCCCGTCAGACATTGCAGCGCCAGTCTGACGAGGAGCAGGAGACCAATGATGAAGCATGACACCTAGATATCTGGGTGTGTGAGGTCCCCTAGTTCCAACAAGGGAACATCCAGTTCCCTGACTTTGTTTTTGTCTCCACATTCCCATACCTCCTTCTTGTCTCTGGGGAACTTAGTATTCTTTTTGCTTATAAGTTATCTGGACATGTACTCTGGACCCCGTTAAACACTGTCCACCACTGGTTCCTTATTTTGTACCAAATTGCAAATAACAGTGCCTTTTATTTGTGTTTTTGTTTTTAAAACATAAATAAAAGGCATTGTCATTTACAATACCAGTAGCTTAAACTCGCCTAAATGTGAGTCCTATTGCATTGCAAATGCTTGTTCTATTTCCAATACCGGCATGGTGTTGCTGTTTGTCCACTTAAGAGACACGCTCAAGAGCAGTTGTTTGTTAATTTAATGTAACTTAAAATTACTAATATCTGCCACCCAAGTATTTCTCGCAGCATTGAGGACCTGTGAAATGTCACTCTTGTAGGAGTGTGATGGTTAGTACTTGTGCTGATACTGTCATTGCCAGCTCTGGCAGGGGTAATATGTGGTGCATGCTGCATTTGCCTCCTGACGAAGGTCATCTGGAATGCGTAGGATGGTACAATGGGTTCAGAACACGCTCCATAAATCTGTATCTAAATTTAACAGGGCAGTTAGGAAGTCTGTCATGTATGTAAAATAAGTGCCATTTAGTTGGGAGCCATGAGGCTCATTACATTTTTATTTCACTTTATGCCCATAGAGTAATAATTAAAGCCTCGGGTAGGGACGGGGGGAGGACGCCCGAGTCGTATGTCTCCGCATACATGTCCAGCAGAAAGGGGGCAAGATTGCAGTCACGTTGCTGTACTATATCTGCCTTAGAAGGCAAAGTGAACCAGTTGACGAGTCCCCAGTATAATCTGTAATCTCAGAGATGGGATGGCTTTTTGGAAGGACGGTTCCTCAATGTATATAGGTAGAACATTTGAAAGGGGGTGACATGCTGTTAAATTGTGAATATCACATTAGGGAAGCTCAGGAGATGTGGCAAGGTAAACAGTCAAGCGCTGTTGAAAAATGAATATGAATGGATAACAGCCAGGTCCTGAAAATGATGCCGATGATACTGCTAGCGCCTTGACATTGAAGCTGGGGGCACTAGAAGCCAAATAAACGCACGTGCATCCATTGGATAATTAGCCCAGTGTTGTAATACTGTTTTTATTAGCATTTTATTATTACTAATATAACTGTGTAACACGAGAAAACAAGCGCGCGGTGATGCAGAGAGGAGGCGCCGCATTTTATTATAATTAATATCACTCTGTAACACGAGAAAACAAGCGCACGGTGAGGCAGAGAGGAGACGCCATGCGCTTGCACATTGCCTGCCTGTGCGCGCACATTGTTTGTCTACTCACAACAATAGTCTCGCCAAGGCGAAGCTGCCCATGCACCGCGTTCGCTAGGCGAGACCTAAAAACAAACAGAATGCATGAACAATATCAAATGCCACAATTAAGCATCTGGCCGCATGAACAACCCTTAAACAACCCTTATACCACAGTGCCCCCACCCACTTCAGCAACCCCAACACGCTAAAGCCATCCCGAACACCCAGAAACAAATACTCAGTACAGTACCGAGGGAATAACCAATGATGGGGAACACCCATATAGGGGGGCGCCGAGCACAAACTCCCTCCCAGTATAGGTAGGAGGTGACCGAGCTATCGTGTCTGTCCGGTCGCAGCCATTAAATCACACATTTGGTTTGAACGTGAAAAGAGGACCCTCCCAACATTATGGCAAAAGCAATACATTGAGAAGACAATGTGGCTTGGGTGCAATCAGAATTACATTAGCAATCAACACAAGCCATTGACTAGAACATTTTGCAGCCCACCAGAGACCCCCGCCAAGCAGAGTGCAGTACAATATACGATGAGGAGCCAATAGCATTGCTTCATTCCCGTTTGTGAGAGTTATAGACCGTCCCAACATTATGATAAAAGATAGTACATTAAAAATACAAAACGGGTTGGTGGTAGTAATGTATATTAGTAATCGAGATAATCATGCTACAAACCGGAACATTCTGCAGCCCCCAAAGGCTCCACCAGGCATGATCTAGTAGAACATGACATGAAACCAAACCAGGGGCATTGTGCCACTTCAACACAGAGAAGTTAAAGTTCACCTTGTCCATCGCCGTGTCGTAGTTGTCCTCAGTTTAGTCTCTTCCCACGTGTCTGAGGGATCAACTGCGGCGGGATTCAGTCTTCGCAAAATCCAAAGCTGCTTTCGGGCAGGTGAAGAATTTGTGTTTCCCATTGTTCTCCACGCGTAACTTTGCAGGATAGTGCATAGCGTGTGGCATGCGTGCAGCAAGGAGAAGTTTCTTGGCAGGCTGGTACTCTCACTGCGGGCCTCCTGCACCGCCAACATAAAATCTGGGTAGAATGCGAGGGTGTTGCCTTCATGCATGATAGTGCCCTTTTCCCGGGCAAGGCGGAGGATCACATCCCGGTCTCTAAAATGTAAAAGGCGGGCAATGATAGGAAGTGGTGGGGCTCCAGAGGGGGTCTTACAGCCAGAGAGCGATGGGCGCGCTCCACGATAAGGACCTATGACAGCTGTTCCGACCCAAAAATATCTTGTAGTAGCTTCTCCACATAGGTCTCGAGGCGGCCCGTGTTTGTGGATTCGGGCAAGCCCGTAATGCGCATGTTGTTGCGGTGCGATCTGGCTTCCAAATCTTTATTACGGGCCTGGATGACGGCGAGGACTTTCTCCATAGAGGCCGCCTTTTGTGTAACCTGCTGCAACCCATTTTCAGCGTCCGAGATTCGCGTCTCGGCCGCCCCCAGGAGCTGTGCATGCATGTCCAATTTAGATGACATGTGATCCATGCGAAGATTGAGATAATCAATCTTACCATTGATGGACTGCAGGCTGCTCTGCACCGCAATAAGCGTTTTATCAATATTGGTTAAATGATCATTAGGATTGTCCGCCTCCGAGGCTGCATGTTGGGCCGACCTTCCAGTTTTCTGAGGCTCAAAGGTTAGAGGCGGGGTTGGCTCTTCCCCATGGTGTACACGCAGGCCAGTATGCCCAATATACTGGCAGAGCAGGTGAGCACAGGCCTCCACAATGGTTTGAGTATGCCGCAGCTCCAACACGTATGACTAATGCAGCGTCTCCAGCAAGGGCTGCTGAAAGGGGGATGACAGGCTACAGCAAATGCAGCGTGGGTAAGGTGCAGCACCCCCAATCACCCCAGCATAAAGCAGATCTCAAGTTAGTGTCCAAGGTGTCAACAGGCAGCCAACACAGAGACCAGTGCAGGATCAGGTTTCTGGACGCTTCAGCCTGAAACTGGGTCCAAAAAGGCGGTGGGGGCACCACTCAGCAAGGGCTCGACAGTGTCTTACTGCTGCGGGACATCAGCGTCCGGGATGCCGGGACAGAGGAGGAGAAGGTAGGCCTAGGCACTCTGGTGGTTCGCACAGGCAGGAGAGGCACTGTCTGGGTCGTCCAGATAGGACCGGCAGTCCGCTAGGGCAGTCAGTCAGCGCTGGTAACTGGCAGGTGACACAACAGTGTGTAGTGCAGCGGGCAGCCCCGCAAACTGCAGCAAGGCTGGGACGGAGACTGTGACTCTGTACTTTCGAAGCGTCTTCACTCTGAGGCCAACGGTAGCAGGAAAGCCTCCCGTATAGTAAGGCAGGAGCTCACAGCGGTGGACAAACAGCTAGATAAGGAGAGCTTGGTGGGCAGCAAGCAGACAAAACGAACAGCACACCAGAGAGACCCTAGTCAGGCCCACGGACGCACACCGGTCAGCCTAGAGGCCAGGAGATACAGCACTGTCTCCCCGCCAAACTCAGCGCTGAGAGGCCGCGCGGACAGAGACCCGAAGGCGGCGCGGCCTTCCGGCCAACGCGGTGTGTGTTGACCGAATGCCCACCGGCCGGTGAGGATCCTCCACACAGTACAACCCACGCCAGGCTTGGAGAGCCGAGCACGCTCTTTGCGCCCACAGCTCAATCCCAGCTGCAGCTTACCTCGAGCGCCCGGTCTGAGCGCGTCCCAAGCCGCCACGCCGTCTATGCTAGCCCAGAGTCACACACGCTGCAAAGGCGAGGTTTCCGCCCGGAATAGCCCACCAAAGTATTCTTCAGAAGCTGGGGCAGTCGTTTATTGCAAGAGGCGAGTCCGGATTATCAGGATTATTGACGGATTATGATCTCAGCCGGCTGAGCAGCTCTACAGAGCGGCCATCTTGCAGTGCGCCCTCTAGTGCCCCCTAGTAAAAGAAAAATATATAAAGCAACATTCGATCTATTCGAATGGGTTCTTTGGTAGAAATAGCCTAGTATGTAACCACTTTTTCATTCAGCAATTTTTATTGCACTTATACAAGACTACCCCGAGGGTATGAGATCAGCCCTTGAGTCTTTGCAGCATGGATTATGAGGATTGCAAGAAGATCCCGAGGCTCTATAATATATTCACATCTACATTATGGATGATATCTTGGCTGAACATCTGGACAGGATTGTGACACTTTTTTTTTTTTAGAAAAATTTAAAATTGCATATCTAAAGATTTTTCTTGGATATAAATTATCCAGTACAGGCAAAAGACTAGCACATGATGTCCTGCTGAAATGTGTTACTTTATAATCTGCAAACGCATTAAGGAAGTTACCAACCCTAATAGGCTTTCTTAACTTTGGGAGAGCTTATTTTTCTGAGATAAATTAGACAAAACACATACAGCTATTTTACATGGACTATAAGCAGGCATGTTGGAGACTAAATATGTGCAGACATGGGATAACAAGACAAACTCAGTAATTAGAACTGGTCCTAGTACTTCAGGTTACACATGTAGTTTACAATGAGGCAAATGATTTACATAAGCATACAGATCCCACTTGGATTCCTCTGCTGAGGAATGATGTATTGTTAGTAGGTGACGCGACTGTACAGCTAGCAAAAATACATGCTCTACTACGTACCATTCAGAAAGCTGATTCATCAATCCCCCACGTATTGCATCGGGTTTAGCATTTTGTGTACAAGGCTGTAATGTAGATTTACCACATTGATGCTTAAATAGATTTAGAGATTCAAAGAGGAAAGCAATAAAAAGTAAACAACTTTGGGAAGACTTTCTACAGGACAAACATCCTTTGATCCATGTACAGCACAGAGTAGCCCATAAAAGTGAAGGATAAAGTGAAGGAATTCACTCTGAAGGAAACTGTACAGCAGATTTGGCTGCAAAGACAGTGGTACAAGCCTTTAAGGTAGTTGCTGTAGCTCGATCCTAAACTGAGATAGAGGCAGACATTTTAGTGGGAATATAGGCAACCTGAAAAGGAGAAAAGCTCCCTGGCAGTTTTCCCTCTAAATATTCTCACACACTTACTAAAGATAACCGTACCATAGTTTTCTATCTGGGGTTCGGGATAGGAATTATCCTAAAGAGCTAGCCAGAGTAGGTTTTGTCAGGGCCGCTCATGAGGAGATAGCCTCTGTTCATGCTGACATCCATGCTACAGCAAAGATATTGGTGGCCATATGTACCAAAGCTTCTTGAAAAATATGTGCAGCAGTGAGGGTTTTATCAACAAAAAACATTTAGTTGTTGTAAGATTAGCCCTTATTCCCCTTGCTGTCTTCAATAAACATTTGGGGGTAATTTTCCTTGACCATATCCTGCCACTCCCAAATGTCAATCAGTATGAATAGATATTTGTTGCAGTTGTTTCATGCTCTAGATTCCTGTGTATTTGGCAACAAAAAATGCCCCCAATCGAGTGGTCATAAAATACTTGCAGTGCCTATTAGCAATAGGAGCAGTTTGTGCCTTTAATGGAGGCATTGGTCCGGCATTTGCCACGAAGGCAGCCATGAAAGCTATGTTTGCTCTGGGAAAACAACTGTTATATTTGCAACCACACCACCTAGAATCTAACAGTAGTAGAGCGAAGTAACAGTATACTCTAAGAAGCCCTGAATGCTAGGGTATTAGATGCAGGACATACATGGCTGCAAAGTCTGTATGGCGTTCACAGAGCACTAAATAACTTGCCTAGAGGACTAATTGGGAGTCATACCCTATACCAATTACTGTTTGGAGAATTAATATTTTGATTGATCTTGATTTCCATGGAAAGGAGACAGAGTAAAAAGCTAAAACGCCTGATGCAGTTTCCCAATTAAATGTATTACAGCCTGTTCAATAAACTAGAACTAAATTCGGAATACTGACTGCCACCAACAAAACTAAAGTCGCTAATGCTGCTGACGGGTGGCTCCCCAAATTAGAAGAAGCTAGTTCAGGAAAAAAAGCTTACAATTAGTCTTTAAACCGTTGTACAGACCACCTGTTTCAGATGGTGGGGGTAGAAGGCATGAGGACAGTAATTTTTCTGCCGGTTTCTGATGCACAGAAAAACAGGAAAGCGTTGATCATATTAGAAGGCACAATGTGACTGGTTCTTTTCAGTAGATCACCATCCGCACCAAGTTGCCTCTGGAGTAGATCAAAATACCCTCTTTGTACTCTGGAGGAACTACCCCAAGAAGAGTAAAGCCACATTGAAATCTTCAATCCCATTCCGGGGATTATTATTATTATTATTAGTGAGCTTTTATAAAGCACAACCTTCATCTAAACCGATATCATGGCGCTGGCGTAATGCCTGTCAACACATAAAATCTTCAAGTCTGCCACTGAGGGTTTGGTCAGAATCCAGTTTCTGCTTGGGGAATAGCCATATTTTTAGGCTTCTCCGGAAGCTGTACAAATTTCCATTAGTTCTAAGAGAAGCTGGTAATTTGTTTCATAACTGAGCTGCCTTAATCTAGAAGGACCTACCACCAGACCATGCCTTCCTGAAACGTGGAACACAGACTAGGTTAACTGACGAGGATCAAGGCATCTCTGAGGTCTGTAGTGACTGAGTTTTCTTTGTAGTAACGCAGGCCCCATAACATTTATGGCTTTAAAGACTACACACACATTGCTTTAAAGACACGTCTTTCTAGTACTGGTAGCCAGTGAAACTCTCTTAAAGGTGCCTGAGGAAGAGGCAAATCTAGATTTGTTAAGGGGAAGTTTTTCTGCCATCACTTGTACCCTAATCTTTTGAGTAAGTAGTCGGAGGCTCCAAGCAGAACTGCGTTGCAATAATCGATCTTACTTAAGCTTTATCATTGTACCACCAGCTTCCTTGCAGGCTGTGGGAGTAGTGGAACAATCTTTCTTAGGTTTCTCATCAGCCCATAGAAAGTAGCTGCCGTTTTATTAATCTGAGTTTCCATTGATAGTTTTTCCCTCTTAGAAATCCCCAGATGTGTACCTTTTTGGTATTCTCTGTGCTGCTGCAGGGCCAGAAACTGCTTGGCAATGAGTAGGACATTCATGAGGGAGAGCAACATAAAGCTCTGTTTTACTCCAGTTAAATTTAAGAACATTCCTCTTAAGCCACTTTTCTATCTCTTTTAGACAGATGTGTAGTTTATCTGTCGGAGGCATACTATTATCTAGAGACAGGATCAACTGGGTATTGTCTGCATAGTTCACAAACAAAATCCCATATGGTTTCATCAGAGTCAGTAAAGGATGTAAATACTCATTAAAAAGAATCGGGCTTAGCTCAGAGCCTCGGGGTACCCCATGGGTAACTTCCTTAAAATCTGACGAAAAGGCAGAAGTGCAATTGCATGATGTCTATCTGACATTTATGATTTCACCCAGTTCAGAAAAGTACTTCTCCTCTATCTCTTACAGTCTGCTGATTAGTGTTTGATGGTTGGCGGTATCGAAAGCAGCTTACAGATCTATTAAAATCAATAGTACCAACTGCCCTCTGTCCACCATCATACTCAGTTCGTCCATTGCCGAAATTAGTGCTGTTTCTGTAAAGTGTGCTGGTCTAAAACCAATCTGTTAAATTTCTGAAATGTGTATTTCTAGATAATCAGCTGATTAACTGCTAACACATTTTTCTACAATCTTTACAGGATGTGAAAGCTGAGATATTGTTCGGTTGTTAATGAGGTTATTTATATCCGCTGATGGTTTCTTCACTAACAGGGTAACTAGTGCTATTTTCCAAGCTTACAGCACCGAGCCAGTAGACAGGGATGGATTGCATACCCTTAATCAAACTGGATATAGTTCATCCACTCTTTCTTTCCAGAGTGAAGGCGGGATTGGGTCTAGCAAAGATACTAGACGAAGAAGGCTCGGTGTATTTGTGCTGCCCGAGTTGTAAGAGCAGATTATCTTTGCAGTGGTTGGATTACTAAAACACTAGATAGTCGCGCTGTGAATAGCGCTGCGATTGCACTAGCTTTTATTTTATACATCAAATTGTAAATCAGTGTATCATGTTGTAATTTTAACTATCAGCCACTTACTTGCACAATAAAAATTTACAAATCACACGCTGTTTTGCAGACTATTCACCTCCGATCCCAGGGCCATAGAAGGGAAGATTGTTCAGCCATTTTGGTTGACAGTCTAGTTGCTGACGAGCTGCACTTGACTGCCTATTTAAGACGGCCAATGCAAGCTCGCAGCGCACGTGCGCCGATGGCGCACCGGAGGAGCGCCAAAGGCAAGCCCGTCGGCGCCCGTCCAAGACTTGACCGCGCCTAGCGCCGGTCATGCTGCCCAAAATGCCTTAACTCGGTGCTTTACATCTCACGAACGTCGGATCCCTATTCTAGGGAAGAGTTACTGGCCATAGACAATCGAGAGACAATGCTGTATAATATGACAACAGCTAACGGTAAGCCTATAAGCTGTGGGCTAATTAATTGTAGGTCACTTATTAAACACTATTCTGAGATCTTGTGTGGTAGAAGATCTAGATCTTGACAAGATGTTTCTAACAGAGACCTGGACTAACGATAATTCCACAGTCGAACAAGGCCTGGCGTGTCCAATTGGATATGAATCGCTGCATAACCCCAGAGCGACGGGTAGAGGTGGAGGTGTGGGGATGATCTTCAAGGAGAAATGGAATTGTGTTCCTTTAGCTCTAGATGAAATTAGGGGAATTGAACTCCTGGGATTCACTATACAGGGAACTAAAGGAAACCTACTGTCAGGAGTAGTGTGCTACAGGCCCCCGGGACAATCAACACACTATCAGAATTTCTATGAGATCATCACAAACTTAGCCCTGACGCACGCCAGATTAATTATATTGGGGGACTTCAATCTTTGGGAGAATGGGAATCTGGGTAATCATCAGAGAGATTTACAGCAGACTTGTGCTAATTTGAATCTTCAACAGTTGGTACATCAGTCCACTCATCAAGGGGGGCATATATTAGACCTAATATTTGCCAATGAGGTAGATACATCAGTACAAGATATTCTACCACAAACATGGACTGATCATCATCTGGTCCTTTTTAAGACTAGTATATATGTCCGACAGGAAGAAAAAAGGGTCACAACAACATACAGACTGGATAGGAAGTGGGCCAGATTGGATAACGATATGGCGCAAGCTTTGGCCGAAGAGCATGACCATCTAATCCCAACTGATTTGGTGGAGGAAAATTATTGAAAGAACTGCAGTACTATAGTTAGGAGTTTAGATCAAAATTAGAACTAAGGAAAAGACTTCAGCCCCTTGGTTTGACGCGGATCTAAAAGCACTTCGACTTCACCGTAGCAAGGCAGAAAGGGACTGGAGAAGACAGTATGAAGATTCAGATAAAAAATACTTTAAGTTAGTCCAGCTTAATTATAAAATAGCCATTGCTAAAGCAAAAGCTATTTTTTATGCCACTACCATCCTGAACTCCACAAATAGCACAAACACACTTTTTAAGATTTTTAAGGACATTACTTTGCCCATTAGTCAGTGTAACAAGACAACTGCCTCACAACAGCTTTGTGATGATATTTCGTGTTATTTTCAGGAGAAGATTAATAACATTGTTGGGAATCTATCCCCTCATAATATTCAGTCCATAGATACTGAACTGAATGAGCCAGTAATTGAGCTAAGTGACAACTCCTTGTTAACTTCTTTTCAATTACTCACGGAGGACTCTTTTGCTAGCATAGCTCATAGCATCTCTTCAGGCTCCCCGTTAGACCCTGTCCCCCACAGAATTTGGAAACAATTTGGTAAAATTCTGTTCCCATGGCTTCATAAAATCTGCAACCAGTCTTTGGAAGAAGGCGTGGTTCCAGCTGTATGGAAGCAAGCATCCGTTTCTCCGCTGCTAAAAAAAACGTCGCTGTATTCTACACTGCCTGCCAGTTTTAGGCCAATCTCCTCTTCCCTTTCCAATAAAAATTTTGGAAAAGACTGATAGCAGAATTCTATCTAAACATCTTCAGGATAACCAGTTGCTGGACGAATTCCAGTTTGGTTTTCGACCAGCACATGGCGCTGACCACAGTGATGGATAATCTTCGGCTGGCCGCCGACAGAGGGGGCGCGTCAATCCTTGTCCTTCTAGATATGTCGGCGGCTTTCGACACTGTGAGTCATGCCGTTTTGATGCAAAGACTGTGGAACAACGGGGTGAGAGGAAGAGCTCTAGAGTGGCTGCAATCTTACCTCCTGGGTCGCCAACAGACGGTGACTTTAGGACAGTTTACATCAAAAGTCTCTCCTGTCCATTATGGAGTTCCACAGGGATCATCAGTCAGTCCCATCCTGTTTAACATTTATCGGAGACCTTTATTGACCATCATTAAGTCTTTTGGTATCAGCGTGATAAATTACGCAGATGATACCCAACTGATTTTCTCTCTATAGGGTAAACAGGAGACCTTGCTAGAGGTTTTCCAGGAGTGTACGCGGAAAACGGCTGGATGGCTCAAGAGTAATTCCCTTCAACTTAATGGGGGGAAAACGGAAGTAATGTACTGCTCAGCTGCAAACATTCCAAAGCATCCCCCGACTGAGTTCAGGCTCACTCCAGAGGAAGATTCTCTAAGCCTCACTAACACCGTACGAAACCTTGGAGTACTAATGGACGCCAACCTCCAAATGGTGTCCCAAGCTAATAAAACTATTCAAGTTTGCTTTGTTTTAATCCGCATGTTGCGAAAGACCCTCCCTCTACTGCCAGATGATTCCCTGAGCATTGGTAGTGAGGAGCATAGTGCTAAGCAGGCTGGATTACTGCAACTCCCTATATTTGGGGGCTCCCCAGTATGTCATCCAGGGGTTGCAACGGGTGCAGTCGGCAGCAGCTAAGGTGGCTCTGCATAGATCATGGAGTTCCTCCACAACTATGGCACTGAGGGATCTCCATTGGTTGCCAATAAAAGAGCGGATAAACTTCAAGTCATTATGAATCGTTTTCAGAGCGGTTCATGGATATGGACCACTACCCCTGCAGGATAAATTCAACTGGTATGAGCCTTCCAGACACTTACAGTCTGCTAACACAGGCCTAATATCGGTTCCCAAATTTAAACGATCTAGAATGGGGGTAGGGCCTTTAGTGTAGCAGCTGCACAACATGTGCTGCCACAGAATCTTAGGTTAGCCGATTCCTTGATGGATTTCCTATTGTTTCCTAGAAGTTAGTCAATCTGTTATTACTTGAGCCGCAGGTACAGTTGTTTCGTGTCTGTGTGAGTGCCAGGATGCCCGTAGGGCGATGGTAGCGCTATACAAAAACTTATTACATTACATTACAAAGAGCCTGAGGAGATAGACCATGCTAATGATCTGAACTCTTCTTCTCCCATAGATTCCATGTTTTCCAGTTTGTCGCAAACTCCCTCTGATTGGGCGATTCCGCTGGATAGTGAGGTCCTACTAGTAGAACCCTCATTGGGCCGAGGCTCAGTCATCTTGAGGATCATTCTCGTCCTTTATATAATTGACTCAGTTTTCTTCTAGAGAAAGTCTGACCGGTTATTACATAGTTCCTGCGATGGCTTCACTGTTTGCTTAACACAGTCTGGGTTGGCCAGATCTTTCAGTGTGCCAAATATCCTTTCTGATTTATTTGCCGCTCCTTAATGGTTCTATTGTAGTACGTTTCTTTGGCTTTCTTAATTTCTTTTTTGTAATTATTTATTAATGCAGTTTTTAGATACATTGTGTCACTTTGAGTAAGTCCTACACCTTTGCCTTTCAAGCTTCCTACAGTTGGATTTGCTTTCCTTCAAAGTTATTGTAAACCAGGGTGCTGATTATTTAGGGTTCACAGTAATGGCTTTCATAGGTATTATATTATCTAGTGTCTCTAATTGATTTCTGTAAATATATTCATACATTTTGTCCACTGTACCTATCTCGCGAAAGCAATTTTGTGTCTGGACTGGAGGTGAGGATTATGCTCAACTTTCATTATTAATTTTTCCAGCAGCTTCAACTTTAAATCAACAAAAAACTTGCATTTCCATAGTGTATGCATTAAGGGTCATCTACGATTCACGATAGGCAGTCCACATGGTGTACAAGGGCGTATGCTTCCTGGGCATCTTCCTCTTTCTTTTCCTGCTTCCAGCAGATAAATATTCCTTCCCTCTCTCTTGTTCAATGCTGGGGAATTAAGTGTATATTTTGCATCGTAAATGTATGTTCGAGGCATGCGAGCTGTAGATCACATGTTTTGCATAATCCTGCCATCTAGAGTTGGGTCTGGATGTTTGCAAGTTGATTTTCTTCGAAGAAGTCTTTCCAGTCAAGAGGTAGTTGACTCCTCCTCTTGGTGATAATGTGCATGGGCATCGACTCCATTGTTAGATAGTTTTTTCCCACTATCTGGTTGGACATGAATTGCTGCGCTCCGGTTCAACACTGTTTCTCTGGTTTCCCTCAGTGCACAAGGCACTCACACTTGACGGTATTGTTTTCGATAATGTAATCCCATTCTCCGCATATCGTATTTATTGAAAAACCCTCTTTCGATCGGGTAGCTCGTGGAAGGCCGTCAGTCCGCTTCACAGTAGATGGAACGGTCTCCATTTAAATTCTGACCTCTGTGCCACGCGAAGTATCCACGCACCGACTCACACTAAGTGTGCAACCTGTGCTTGTCTTCAGAGCACCGAGAACAGGACTGCGACGCGTGTAAGGCTTTCCGATCGAAAAAGACGCTTCGTGACCGTCTGGCACGAAGTTGTGACATGCAGAGCCAAAACACAAGTTCCATTCCGAACCTCTTCGGAGAAGATTCGGAACAAGAGGCCGGAGATGCCATGGGAGCCGAGGAGGAACAAGACACGATCTCCAGCGTACCATGAGTACAGATCCTCTCTTGCCCCAAACTCCACCTCAGACTAAGAAGGTGGCTTCGGTCCAACCCCCGCCTCCGGGACAATGGTAGGCACCGAGAACATGTTTCCGACGCCCGCCCTCCGGCTTGGCACCGAAACACATCCAAAAGCCTTTCAGAACAGAGTTGTTCAAAAACGGGACCCGAGCCGAAAGCTACGGGATTGAAGTGAAAGACAGGCGCCGCCCCTCCCAATTTGACACCGAAAACAGCTTCAGATCCGAAATCCTTGGCATCCAAAACACCAGATTGCAAAACACCGTCACCGAAAATATCGGCACCGAAACAAACAAATACATGCACCTCCCTCTCCAATACCAAACAGTGACTTCCCTACCCTACCCCCATTGACCATTTAACAATTGTCGGGGGGCATCTTTCACATTTCCTACCCGTCTCTCAGTCCATAACTACAGACAAATGGGTACTGGAAATTATCAGTTCTGGTTATTGCCTGGAGTTCACCAGCAATCCTCCAAACCTTCCCCCAAGGTCACCCAAACTTTCATCGGATAATTTACACCTCCTCAAACAAGAGGTTCAGTCTCTCCTTCTAAAAGGGGCTATAGAACCCGTACCACTACAATACCATGGGACGGGCGTATACTCTTTTTATTTTCTCATACCCAAAAAGGATGGTTCTCTCAGTCCAATTCTGGATCTCAGAGAGCTAAATCTTTACATACAGTCAGACCATTTTCACATAGTAACACTGCAACAAGTACTACCACTTCTGCAACAGGGAGACTTTCTGTCTACTCTAGACTTAAAGGACGCCTATTTTCATAT
This sequence comes from Lissotriton helveticus, assembly GCF_964261635.1. Lineage (NCBI taxonomy): Eukaryota > Metazoa > Chordata > Amphibia > Caudata > Salamandridae > Lissotriton > Lissotriton helveticus. The sequence goes on along the minus strand of NC_136059.1, from coordinate 351,483,292 downwards.
TCCAACACATCCCACTCATCGCAAATTTCTCAACATTACTAGTTCAAGGTACTCCCATTCGGAGTCACCACTTGCCCCAGAGTGTTCACAAAGTGTCAAAACTTCATTTGTTACCTTTTACACTTGAAACAGTCAGGAGCGGCTTACACTTCTATCCGATTGTATCTTGCTGCAATAGCTGCGTATCTACAGAATAGGCAACATGTATTGCTTTTCAGAGTGCCCGTAATCAAAACTTTCATGGAAGGACTTAAGAGTCATACCACCGAGACTTACACCGCCTTTTGAACCCATGCATAAATGTGAGCCATAGTTTCTCTCTTGGAAAATGCTTTCCTCATTGCAATCACTTCACTAAGGAGAGTGGGTGAACTGCAGGCAGTAACCATAAAGAACCTTTTTTTCCAATTACACAGAGACAAAGTGGTTCTTTGTACTAACCCCAAATTTCTATCTAAGGTAGTATCTGCCTTTCATATCAATCAGTCGGTTGAATTACCAATCTTCTTTCTACAACCTGATTCTGTTGCAGGACGAGCTCTACACACCTTAGATGTCAGAAGAGCCCTTTTATATTATATTGAAAGAACAAAATCATTTCGCAAAACCAAACAACTTTTTGGTTGCTTTTGCACCACCACACAAAAGCAATCCTTTCTCCAAGTCCGGTATTGCAAGGTGGATTGTTAAATGCATGCAAACTTGTTATGCAAAAGCAAAAAGAACTTTAACTGTACGCCCTAGAGTGCATCCTACTTGCAAAATAAGAGCTACTATGGCTTTGTTGGGAAACATCCCCATAGTTGACATTTGTAAAGCTGCAACATGGTCTACACCGCATACATTCACCAAACACTACTGTGTAGATGTGCTAGCAAGACAAGCTAATATGGGCCTAGCAGTACTTAGAACACTGTTTCAGACAACTCCAACAGCTACAGGTTAACCACAGCTTGGGAGAAGACTATAATCTATGGGAAGCATGTGAACTACAGCTCACATGCCTCAAACAGATAATGTTACTTGAACAATAAACATCTGTTCTTGGCATGTACAGCTGTAGATTCACAAGTGCCCACCTGCCCCCATGGGTACCTGTAGCTGCTGCAGTTCTCTCTTTTATTATACATACATACATACACATGGACATCTCTATTCTTTACTACTAGCTCCATTCTCACCCTCTGCAGGAAAACAATCTAACAATGGAGTCGATGCCTATGCGCATTATCACTGAAAGGATGAGTCACCTACCTCGTGACTGGAAAGACTTCTTCGAAGATAAACAACTTGCAAACACCCAGACCCAACACTAGATGGCAGGAGTATGCAAAGCATGTGAATCTACAGTTGTACATGCCAAGAACAGATGTGTACTGGGTAAGTAACATCCTTTTGTGGCTAGCGATACGCTATTGGCTAATTGCGCGTTCGATTCTCGTTGTTTCTAATCCGTATTGGGGCCGCTGGAGCAATTTTGTCTGGTCCGCTTGTGGCCCCCCCCCCCCACTGAGTCTCAGGCAAGCGGTGTGGTGCGCATGTCAGGAGAGCAGGGTGGGGTGCGTGTCTGCTCGTTTCGATCCGTTTCGCGCTGTTCGGCGGGAACGAGTATCGGACACCTTGGGAGAATCCACAGATGAGGCAGGTCCTTCCAGACCCTGTCACCATATAGTGTCCCTTTCCTTAGACATACCCAAGGAACCAGAGGAGCTGTATGACCTGTTGGTTCCTGAGGATCTAATACACCCCCGATCTTCAGAGTGGGCGCCCTCTCCCAAGGTCTCGGCGTTCGTAGCCGGTCTCTTACGCAAACCTCTTGAGAAAGAGGTAAGAGCGTTCCTCAGAGCAGTATGCCCCGCCCGCCCTACTGGGCAAGGTGGCTACAACGCCAGAGGTTGACCCAAAAATGCCCACTTTCCTGCAGGAATATAATCAGAACCCAAAAAAGAGAATAGACAGACCGTGGAAATCCTGCCAGGATTAGTTGTTGAATATATCATTTCCATTACGAAGATCTTGGAATTGGCGGAGGAGGACAAACTGGCATACACCCCATTTCCCCGGAAAAAGTTTTGAACTGGGCGCAACGCTCAATAGTCTTCCTGGGCAATGCTAATTGCGCCCACTCTACCAAGAGGCAACGCTCCTTTCTCCAAAAACTGGATCTCAAACTGGGAGACTGGGCTTCTTCTGAGACAGGTACAGTGGCCCAAGGTGGTCTCTTCGGGACCTGTTCATTAAAGGCCCTGAATGAAAAATAAATAATATGTTTAATGATGTACAGAAGGTGGGTATGTGGCACCATTGTATATATGCAGCGAGCATTTTCTTCCGCAAAAGCTTCATTTGTAATTTTATGGTATAGAAATGAATATATTGCTACATTGTTTTTTTTAACCTCTGATTACAAGTATGATTATGGGTTTATGTAGATATATAAATGGGTTTACTTATTTAGGGCTATAAAATTATGAGGGAAGGATGTACCCAGTAGCACCTGCCTTTCATACATGCACGTCATTTCTGCACTTAAGGTTTAGAAGGGGAACTAGGTTGGCAGATGCCTGTTCTATGTATCATCATAAAAATAAGAACCTAGCCCAATCCCTGCCCACCATCCACCATTAACCCCATTTCTCATCCCCTATGGCCTCCAGCATCCTTTAAGTATGGACGTTAGTTTTTCCATACTTTTCGAAAGTTACTCTTTCTATCTGTAATACAACTGTTAGTTTTTCCTATGCATAACTTTAGCCCACCACATATTCCTTGGAGCTCCATAAATGTGCAATGGTGAGACTTGTTGCCAGAAGCAAATATGTTATGAGTTTGCGATCTGGCGAGTAAGCAGATAGGCCAAATTATCTCCTCTGTCTTGAAACTTTTATCATAGAATCAAATAGAATCTTTTTTGTTATGGTTTTAATTTGATCTAATAGTTCTCTCCAGAAAGCCTGTATGGTGCTGCATCACCACCACTTATGTGCAATTGTCCCCCTTTCGTCACATCCCCTTCAGTAGTCCTCATCAGAGCCAAACATTAAATGTAGCCTTGGAGGTGTTAAGTACCAGCGCATTAAAACCTTATAGCCATTTTCTTTGTTTTGGGAACTTGGCAGAGATGTGCCTGCCTAGACTATATATTCAGTCAGGTATCTTAGCTAATATTTAAACCTAATTGGGATTCCTGTGTAGTTGTGTATGAGATTTAATGTTTGTCATTGGTTGTCCAGAATCTGTACAGTACCGATAAGCCCTTTTTTGTGTAGTGTTCCTTTAAGAGGCATCAAACTGTTTCAAATCTACTGACTGCCGTTTGTTTCCATTTGTGTTCGCATGCATAACCTCAGTATATGTAGATCAGGGAGTGCTGGAGCTGCCACAGCTCCTGACAGTAAGCTGGCAATCTGTGCTGTCCTTTTTCAGATAGATCCCCAATACTGCCTCAGAATGGTCCAGGCATTTTTTTGTTTTATGTAAGTGGTCCCATCATTCAGGCAGGTGATGGTACAATCATTTGAGAACTATAGTATCTGTTAAGATGAATGTTTTTTTTTCTACTGGAGCCTAATTGATGGCAATGTTTCCTGTGTCTGCATCGCTCACCTGTGAGTCAATATATAGAAAAGCTCTTTGTAGTTTAACAACATTGTCTTCAGCTGAACTCCAGGGAGATGGTCTACTGGATTGCAATAGGATACAAACAATCTTGCTGATCGAATGTTGGTCCATACATTTTCTGTGGGCAGAAAGGCTCTCTGGAGTACATTTTATCAGATTCAAGACTTTTGGAAAATACACGTCACGGAGTGCAGCATTTTTGTTTGTTGACAATAACCTTGGGAAAGACTGTTGACCACTGCACTGTACCAGCTGTTGAGCGCTCCTATTTACTCGTATCCACAGAAAAAGGTTTTTTTTGTATAAAAGGAACAATTGCACTCAGCAGGATAACCGGCTGTCAGGTCGACATAGAACTGAGTAATATGGTGCTAACAGGAAAGGGGTGACCCTAATAACCCCTAAGCTAGTGTTTGGTACTCCAAACCTATACAATAATAACCAAAGACCTGTGCACACATAAGATCACAAGACAAAATATGTTACTGTAATAGACAAATCGACAAGAAATCGTCACGTCTTTTCTTGTTGTTTTTAATGCTTGTTTGCACAGAGACCAGCCGACGTGTTTCGTCAGAGAACAGTGAACTCTGACTCTTCAGCACTGGAATTAGAACAAAAGAAGCTCACTCAGTAAACCACACATGTACTTTATACAATCCCGCAAGAGAAACATAGTAACCTGCTGTCAAACAAATCCGGCATCTGCGGAAACCTGAAGGAAAGTTTTTTTAACGGAAAACTGCTAAGCCTACATTTGGAGAACTGTGTCGACAAAGAGGAGTAGTGGGACAAGCAGTGCTCAAATGAATGCCAACTTTAGTGAATAAATCATGTACGAAATTCACAGTCGATTAAAACTGGACAAGAATCCAAGCTAATTTTACTCGAATCTAAATACATCTGGATAGACTCGTGCGTGTACATAAAGTGAAAAAAAAATCAAAGTGCTGATACACCCACACACGTACGTGCTACCATGAAGTAGAGAAAGTGATTAGTAGAATTAATGACAAGTGGCATGCAGGGCACATACCCAAGTCTTAATAGACTGCATAAATAATCTATAAAAAGAAGTAAAATGAAAAAGATAAAGATCAATTGGTATAATCCTTAAATAACGGGGCAAAACCACTCAAGTTGGTTAATACTGCTCCAAGAACTTACCCCTAGACCGGTGATAATTCCAGCCCTGTCGGGGTCTGGGTAGATGAAGAAGCAATTGTAAAAACAATAAAGTTGTGAGGTTCTCATCTAAGGAAAAGAACGAAAGCAAGGCCATTAGAGAAGTAGTCCAAAGTGGAAATACTGGAGGAGTATACCAAAATTTTATGTAATGGATAATACCTATTAAAGAGTACTAAGAATTCCAAGTTCAATTACCTGAACCGATAAAAGGGCTCAGTGTGTCAATCAGGAATCAACCGTAGCGTTAATTCACTATGTGGGAAAATATGAAAAAAGAAACAAATCGAATATTATAAAATCAACTTAAGGAAAAGTCACTCCGAAACAAAGGGGGGACAGTAACTCCCACCGTTCAAAACCCACCTGAATAATAATCAGTGAGCACGGTGCACCCGATAAGGGGTCTAAGGAGGACGGATTAGTCTAACTGGATATCTGTGCAACAAAAAGGAAAGCAATATCAATAAAGATCTGTGGTTGGGATGTTTGCTAGTAGCAGGTCAGAGGAACAAAGAGTTCTTCGTGGGGTATAGAAGGCAATTTGTTTGATTGAGGTACTCTGGTCCAGTCCCATACAGGGCTTTCTGGGTTATGAGGAAGGTCTTGAAGATTACTCTTTTCCTTACCTGGAGCCAAAGAAGGCTCCTCAGAAGGTGGGACACATGCACATTCCGGGGAAGCTCAAAGATGGTACAGGCTGCTGCATTTTGGACAAGCTGAAATCTGTCCAGCAGATAGCTGGGCATGCCAAGATAGCCCGTAGTCCAACCGGATATAATCAGGGCTTGAGTCACCTGTTGTCTGGCAGCTCTCAACATAAAACTTTCCGCAAGAGACGTAACAGAAAAAGCGGATACTTACCACCACATTGACTTGGGCGTGAAGAGCAAATGGTTGTCCATTATGAGCCCCAGATTTTTCACTGCCGAGTTGTTGTTGGCCATGGGAACTGGTGCGTCTGCGGGCCAGAAGACTTGCAGCAGTGTCTCAGTGCCCTTTCCGAAGAAGAGTAACTGTCTTCACATTTCAGCTGATTTGCTGCCAGCCCGCTAAAAACCGCCGAAAGGCAAGCACTGATTGACAACCCAGGGCATGGCACGTTGTTCTTCTATTGTAAACAGCTGTGTATCATCAGCGTACGACACAATTTTCGCCCGAGAGATTCTGTCAACGTGGCTAGGGATGTGAGGTAGATGTTAAACAGGGTCAGACTCGAAGCCGAACTCTGCGGGACCCCAATCTTCAACTGGTGCAAGGCAGCAGTGTAGGAATGGCATCAAACCACTTGCCCTCTCCCCTCTGGGAAGGATGCCAGCCATTTCCAGGCCTGACCCCTGATGCCAGTCGAGCGGAGCCGAGACAGGAGCATATGGTGTGAGACCATATCGAAAGCGGCCGATGGGTCTAACAAGACCAGCAGCGCTCACCCACCTGTCTCCAGGCTCAGCCGAATGGAGTAGGCCACCTCCAAAAGGGCAGTTTCCGTACTATGATTAGGTCGAAAACCAGACTGGCTTAGGTGAAGTAGGTAGTTCATTTCGAGATAGGAAGATAGCTGCTGATTAACATGTTTCTCCAAGAGTTTAGAAAAGGCTGGAAGGAGGGAAATAGGTCCATAGTTGGCAGGGTCCGATGGATTAGCCTGTGCCTTTTTTAGCAATGGAATAACCTTTGCCTGTTTCCATTTAAAAGGAACTGTGGCAGATGAAAAAGAAGAATTTAATAGCTGGTTCATAGATGGATTTAATAATAAAATAATAATAATAATATAGCCATTTCTAGAGCGCCTGGTTACACTAAAACAGTGTGTCCCCGCGCAATAAATTGCTGTAAGACCCTAGAAGGCAGAAGACCAGAGGGAGGGGGAAAATTAAGCTAGAAACACTAGTTGTAGTTGGCAGGGAAAAGATGAGTTTTAAGTTTTGAACGGAATCTTGTTTCTGAGGGCTCCATACGAAGATCTATGGGCAGTTCATTCCAGTGTTTACTTGCCAAAAACCTAGAGGAACGGCCTCCCATCCTGGCCTTGCGAATGCGAGGGAGTTTAAACAGCATTGCTCCGGCCGATCTCAGGTTCCGGATGGGGCGATGGACGGTAAGGAGCTTTTGCAGGTATCTTGGGCCCTTTCCTTGGGCAATGCTGTGGGCAAAGCAAAGCGCTTTGAACTTAATACGCTCCCTGATGGGGAGCCAGTGAAGTCTTGACAGAGCCAACTTCCCAGATGCTCTGCGGGGCAGATTGAGAACCAGGCGTGTAGCAGCGTTTTGTACACACTGCAGTTGGTGTAAGCCTTTCTTACTTAAACCTAAGAGCAGGGCATTACCGTAGTCAAGATGAGGTGTGACTATTGCGTGGATCAGGCTTCTCCTAGCGTTGATGGGAAGAAGGTCGAGGATTTTGCGAAGAGTTTTGAGTATGCTGTAGCATCTACCCGTGACTTTGCTGACCTGGTGTTTAAAAGAGAGATCAGCATCAAGCATAACTCCGAGGTTCCTGACTGATTCCGATGGAGAAGGAATTGCGCCCAGTTCAGTTGGCCACCACTCAGGTGACCAGTCACAAAAGGATTTACCGATGACTAAAAGCTCCGTCTTGTCGCCATTAAGGCGTAGGCAGTTGTTGTTCATCCAACCTGCTACTGACAGAAGGCAGTTGGAGAAATTGGTGGCATCTACCTGATTGTGCGTGAGTTTAATCATGAGTTTGGTATCGTCAGCATACGTGACAATATCCACTCCGAAAGATTGCACAATGTGAGCCAGGGGTTCCATATAGAGATTGAACAAGGTGGGGCTCAAACTGGAGCCCTGTGGAACCCCGTGTCTCAGCTTCCTGGGGGAGGATTTGAATGGAGGACAATGCATTTGAAAACTCCTGTTTTCAAGAAAAGATTTAATCCATTCAAAGGCAGATCCTACCACTCTTATATCCGAGAGGCGAGACAGCAGCGTTGTGTGCAGCACGGTGTCAAAAGCTGCACTAAGATCTAAAAGTACCAACGCTGCTGTCTGCCCCTCATCCGCCATTTGCCTCAGACATTCTGTAGAGAAGAGAAGGGCTGACTCAGTAGAGTAACAGGCTCTGAACCCTGACTGTGTGGAGTGAAGGAGAGACTCATCTTCAAGATGTTTCATGAGTTGAATGTTGGCTATCTACTCCACCGCCTTCATACAGAAGGGGAGGAGGGAGATAGGGCGGAGATTCTGAAACTGGGAAATTTGCACATTGGGTTTCTTTTTTAATGGGATGACTTGGGCCATTTTCCATGCATCCAGCACATGGCATTCTTGGAAGGATAGACCAATATGATCAATAGTGCTTTCTAAAATTCCCTTACAACGTTTCGGAGGGATGACGTCCATGGGTGAGCCGGACTGAATGCTATTAGCGATGCTAAGCAGGTCTTGTCTGTCAGGGACTTTAAAACACGACAGGCAAGGTTTATTGTCTGAAATATCCACTGTCGCACCGTGATCACTCGTAAAGGTGGTGTGTATTTTTTCAACTTTGCTTACAAAGTAGTCTGCAATAGAGTCCCATAGCTCATTGGAGTAGATGTCCTGGGCCTCTAGTCTAGTGGGTACCGTAAGTTCTTTATATACCGAGAAGAGTTCTTTGGTGGGGTTGTCTGCCAGTTCTATTCTTTCCCTGAGATAATTGCCTTTAGTAGCTCTCAAGAGTTTGATATTTTTTTTGTTCTGCTCTGTAATTAAGCTTGCTTTCTGAATCATAGTTTTTTCTCCAGGAGCGTTCAAGCTTTTTACATTTCGCTTTGACCTCCTTGAGCTCATTGGAGAACCAAGGAGCGGTGTTAGTATTTCTTACGGGGGTTTCAGTGTCCAAGGCGCTACTGTATCCAGAGCTTTGGACATCCAACTCTCATAGTCATGCCATGCTTCCAGAAGGGTGTCACCACGGGGAGGGGGTTCCTTTAGCAGAGCAAGATTAAAAGAATCTAGGCTAAAATTTCTCCAATTTCTGCGTTTGTGGGAGTTGGGCTTAGTATTCCTGATTTCCTGAGGAGTACCATTTACCACAAAGGGAATAATGTAATGGTCAGACGAAGTGATTCTAATCGGAGTGGAGACCTTAATACCATCCCAATTAGCAACAACAGGGTCCAAGAGATGCCCTAATTGATGCGATGGGGACAATGATTGTAAGTTGAGCATTAGAGATTTCAGAGCTTCAACCACTGCCTGTGCCTCCCCACAGTCATTTGCCCTCCGCTTCCAGTACCAAAATAAGGACGGGGTCCATCGGAGAACCCGACCTTTTAAGGCCCTCGGAGAATATTCCAGGGAGATAGGTCAAAGAGTTTCAAGGATAAAGTCACCGTGAGGGTGGGTAGACAGTAGTGAGGTGTGCCCTGATCATTGCCCCCTTCTAAGGCAGGACCTGAAGTAACATCTCCATAGCATAGGTGGAAGGAGGCTGGCCTGGATGGAGACAATTTATTTTTTCTTGGAAGAATGAGGCGAGCATCTCACACCACTCCTCAGAAGGCGGTTTCTCAATGGAACCAGCTGCGGGCACGGAGAAGGACTTCACAATTTTAAAAATGTCTTTCGAGTGATTACCTGCCTTTAGGATTTGGCCTCAAAATGTGCTTTTTTTTTAGCTAGCTGTAGTGTATGAAATGATGAATGGTCAGTAGATTCTTGAAGCTCTTTATTTCAAGTAAGTTGAACAGGAATAAAACCCCACCAGGAACAGGATGGTCACTGCTCAGCCCTCTCTCATCAACTGTCATTCCACATCCACACCAGGCACACTAACGTTCTATTCACTCTGTCATCCATCATTCAACATTCCATACTGACATCACATACATACTGGCTGAGCAGGAAGCAAGGAGATAATATAAAGCACAACATATCTCCTTTTCTTCAACGAAAAATAAACACAATAATATAATACATAGCGAAAGATAAAATTTGCAATATATATGCATATTTAAATTAAGACTAGAATGAAATAGACTAAGTAAATATAGGTAAACACAACCTAAGCAAATATATCTAAACGTAATGTAATAATGCTATAACATAAAAATGAAAGAAATAACATGACAGTAATGAATGCACCATGAAATATAAGCAACCTAATGGCACGCACACCATCCCCATTTCTCTCAAAGGAAGGCAAAACCATATCTGTGCCAAGAAAATACTCACATTGGAAAAGAAACACACGCACAACATAAGTGAACCTGACCTCTCAGGTTCGCCTATGTACCAAAGATCCAATCAACAACAACAAAAGAAAGTTGGATAAACAAGAGCCGTTGAGTAAACAGCGAACCAGCGCTGAAACTGGACTGGACCAAAACCAGAATATATAAGAATGCATGCGTGACAACTAGTACTCAACAAAGAAGATACCAATGAAAGAATACACCTCACATAAATAACAAATAATGGGATACACTAACACGTAATAATAGAAATTTCAGGGAAACCTTCACCTGTGTAAATATCAAGAATGTACAGGATACCCAAATTTATGTAAAATTACAGGGTTACCCTCACCTATAAATATGCACCAACTTGTAGATAATAACATTCAAGCAATGAGATACACTCACCCAAACTTTCAAGCAATGAGTTACACTCACCCAAACTGCAATTTCAACTTTGTCACGTAAATGTAAATTACAGTGACCTGTATAAATATGCATTAACTCGTAAATAATATCATTCCAGCAATGAGATACACTCACCCAAACATTCAAGCAATGAGATACACTCACCAAACTGCAAATTTAACTTTGTCACGTAAATGTAGACATTTGATAAAACTGAGCACATAAGCAAAAGCATTGATAAAACAGTGCAATGAAATAACATTTTAAAAGGAACATGAATTGTACTCAGTTTGTCACAAAATAAAGGCAAAAACGATTCCAAAACATGCCAGAAGATGGCGCACAGTGTACATCGTAAAGAATAAAGGCCGAATAATGCAAGTTCCCGAATAATGCAAAACCTTATCTGTGCTAAACTGGAAATCAGGAATCAAAAGGAGTGTTCAAATAACTGGCAGACAAAACGAAGAAGTAACTCCTTGTATTTAAAAAAAAACATCTTCACACATATCCACGGAGAGGGAACAGTTTTCAGGAATCCAAGAACTGCAAAGTAATTATGAAGAAGTCTCCGACTGTGGAACATTTTCCTCACGTGCTCTTGGCTAAAACTTGCAGGCGCTGAGGCAAAGAACATAACTTAGCTGACAAGAAGGGCGCTCGAACTTTATGACAATCTGCAGACACTGGAGCTCGCAGCATTTCTCAAAACTTGAAAGGGTGAATATTAAATCCATGTATGTTCGCTCGCTGAGTGCGCACAGCCTCTACCACAAACTACGTGATGCGCAACAGAAAGGGAGCCTTCCGCCACGTTAGTAAGCGTTGACAAGCGTTGCCATGGTAACGATATCTTGCACGCATATCACGTAGCTCCGGATGGTTCACGGCGGCACCAAGGAAATAAATAGCCGTGATGATCGTCATGACGTGACACGCACTCTTGCAAACATTCTCAAACGTCATCATAAGCAGGATGGCTTCACCGTGGAAGGAGCTCTCCGTGTGAAAGGCAGTTGGCAGTTGGAATAATGTAAGATGCCACATCATTTGTTATTGAAATTAGTTCAGAAGATCAGATTCTCACACGATAGAATTTTAAAGGAAATAACTCGTTTTCCAACAGAAACCACTCGTTTTCCTGTTTGTAGCAGTCTTTTAAATTTCTTGCTTTTAAATGAAAACCACTCGTTTTTTTCTTCTTCTTGGTAGCAAGTAAGCGAGTGTCAGAGCAGTACTTGACATTTAATAGTCTTATACTCGTTAGGCATTCTTCTCAACAGTACTTTTAATTTAAAGGTCAAACAATTCTCATTGGGTTTGTGACCTTGAGCTAGATCTGGCACTTGAGATTTTAGGGCGACCGATTTCGGGGTCACTGGTGGGGTTTTGGAGTGCCAGGTAGCTTGGGGAAAACTTTAGTAATATAAAAGTCCTTTACCTTAATTGAATTCTTCTCTTTAGGGTAGTACTGCTTGAAGGTACCTTGTAAATAGGATGTAGCACGCTGTGAGTTCTCCAAACGTCGCCAAAATGTAGTGTATGAAATGATGAATGGTCAGTAGATTCTTGAAGCTCTTTATTTCAAGTAAGTTGAACAGGAATAAAACCCCACCAGGAACAGGATGGTCACTGCTCAGCCCTCTCTCATCAACTGTCATTCCACATCCACACCAGGCACACTAACGTTCTATTCACTCTGTCATCCATCATTCAACATTCCATACTGACATCACATACATACTGGCTGAGCAGGAAGCAAGGAGATAATATAAAGCACAACACTAGCCTAATTTCTTTATGGTAGCTTCCGAGCACTGTTTTATAGTCTGTTTTGGCCACTGGACAGTAGTTCATCCTCCATGCTCTCTCTTTCCGTTTACATGCTAATTTAGATTCTTTCAACGACGATGTGAACCATGGGATAGGCACTTTTGATCTCTGCTGTTTAGTATTATTTTCTGGAGCCAGAGCTAAACAGGTACTCAATCCAACCCTCAACCCAATCCACATCCTCCGTAATTGTGCCAGTTAAAGAGGGTCTAGAGGCATTAAGCATGCTATACAGTACGTCGGGTTTAATTTTACTGAGGGCCCTAACTGTGCGGAAAAGTTGCTCTCGTTGAGAGGTACGTTACAAAGTTTAGGCCAGCAAAACCTAAGCATGTAATGGTCAGAGGAGAGGGTGGGTCAGCGTTGATGGGAATCGACGTAAAAATGTGGTCTAGTGTATGCCTGGCCACGTGTGTCAGGCCACGATGGTAGGCATAAGGCCAAGGCTGTGCAGCTTTCTATGAGTGTATGGCTGTCCTTATCTGATCACAGTCCATGTGTAAGTTAAAATACCTTAGCAGGATACAATGTTTGTACCCAAGTGTCAGACTGGATATTGCTTCACAAAGTGCTGATAAAAATCCTGCGGACGTGCCCGGGGGTCTGTATATAAGGCCCCCAGAAAGTGATTGTTTGGGAGATAGGGAAAGGGCAACCCCCAGAATCTCCTCCGCCTCCATATACACTTGGGGCAATTGGGTCAAAGTGTAACTATATTTAAAACTAATGGCTATCCCCCCGCCTCCAATCCTATCCTTCCGTACAGTTTTATAGCTCTTTGGAATAGCTGACCAAATGTCCAGACCCGAGGTATCAGTGAGCCAGATCTCAGTTAGAAACAGGGCATCAAAGTCTTCCTCCCCTAGCAGATCGCGGATATCCATCGCATGCTTTGGGAGGGAGCGTGCATTAATCAATGCTGCTTGAAATAGGGAGAGCTGTTCACAATGACCCATAGCTTGTTTCATTCCCCGTCGTCGGGATGGGAGTCCCCGGTAAATAAAAAATACCGTAGAAATAGGTACAAAAAAAAAGAAAAAAGGCCTAGGCCTCATCTCATTTTGTAGGATATCCACCTCTTTTTGCAAAAGAGACCAAATAAAATGAACAGCCAATCAGAACAGCCTCACCCCAAAGAACCTTACTGACAGAGATTCAGAGTCTCCACTGAGTTCTGCTCCGTTTTTTCTTCTACAACAACTTTTTTCATCACAACTCTTCAAGAATCTTCATCATGTATGACAAGGAGAAGAAAGCTCTTTTCAAGGCTTGTGCCACCTGCTTCAAAAAGAGACTTTATGTGGAGGACAAACATAAAGACTGTATTTATTGTTTGTATCGGACCTTAAAACTACAGATTGCGAGATCTGTCGGACCTTCTCAACTAAGACCTTGCGGGACCATGAGGGACATCTGCTCACTTGGCTTCAGAAATTAAAGTCACGAAAAGATCCTGTTTCAAGTGACAGTGATGATGCCTCATCTGCAACTTCGTCGAGGAGATCACAAAAAAGGGGTAGGTCTTCGCCTTCTACTTCTTCAGACTCCCCTTTCAAAGCCCTCTGATATGTCTGACAGGCGTAGTCCCATCAAATCTCCTCTACCGAGGTGTAAAGGAGAGGGAGGGACTTGCTGTTGATGTGGCACCTGTGAAGAAGACAAGCCATGGGTCTTCTGCTTCTTCTCTGCCTTCTGAGAAGCCTAAAACCTTAAAAAAACTAGCGTCTGTCCAGCCTGAGGGGAAAGCTGAAAGAAAAGTTCGCTCATCGACGACAACAGCTTCAAGACAGTCGACGATGGCTTCAAAAATGTTACCGGCGTCGAATTCGGCTCTGTCGACGGGCCCGTCGACAAGAGTTTACTCGTCTCCATTGACTTAGTCGCCCACGCCACCCCCAGAGGTACCTTTTAATCCTGTCGTCGATGGCTAATTCAACGTCGACGAGGATGATGACTGTAATAGTGTCAACAGCTACCACGGAGACGACTACGTCAACGGCTTCCAGCCCGATAGTGACGATGGTCCCGTCGACAGTGGCTCTTACCTCCTGCTCTTCTTTTGGAAGAGGAGTTGTCCGAGGACGATGACAGTCCTTATGGTGATGCAGATAGCCCATCTCAGCTGCTTGTTAAATATCAGGACTCGGACTCTGAGAAGTAGTACATGGAGTAGCAACATTATGTGCCACAATCCAGATCTCAGGATCACTATCAGCAGGACATGGTCTGCATGCATTCTTCCCTCATCACAGACCTACAATTCATGCTTGCGGATTACAGGAAGAGGTTTCCAACTCAGTCCTCTGGCCAGGAAACAGGGTAAGTGCCTCAAGCTCCACTGGCTCGTCCGGGTACACCTCAGCCTCCTCAGATTCCAATGCCGGTGTTACCAGAGCCTCAGCAGAATGTAGTCACAGTCCAGGACAATAAATCTGATGATGACCAAGGCACTATAACAATTCCTGGCCCGGACAGGGAATGGAATGACCACATTATTCCGGACCCCTCCTCTCCCGTTCCTGATCAGGTGGATTCTCCTCTAGCTGATATTGGCGGCTTTCACAATTTAATGGAGAGGGCTTCCAAACGTTTAGCTCTTCCCAATCTATCAGTGCAGTCAGAATGTTTTTTGTATGTCTTCAAAGAACCATACAGGAAGTCAGTTCGCTCTATCCCTATCGTGGGCCATGTTTGGGATGAGGGTATAAAAGTTATGAAGTTTCCGGCCGCTGTCATGCCTGTCCTCCCTGATCTGGAAAAGAAGTACAAAGCTCCAGATGCTAGTCCCGCTTGTCTAGTCAGTCAGCCGAAACCGGATTCTGTGATTTCACAAGCGGCCCAGAGAAAATAAAAAATCTAGTGGCACCTCTTACAACGCCACCTGATAAAGAGGGAAGACGGTTGGATAATGCTGGGAAGAGGTTCTCATCCATGTCCAGCCTCCTGATCAGAGCGGCCAATGCCTTGGCTATTCTTGGACAATATGATCGCCAGAGGTGGTGTGATCTGTCTTCGTATCTAGACCAGCTACCCGAAGAAGCAAAAGCCGAAGCCTATAAGATCTTACAGGGAGAAAGAACATCTTCTAAAATAATTGACTGTACAATGGACATTGCCACTACAGCTTTCCGCTCTCTCACAGGGGCAGCAGTCCTTTGAAGACAAGGCTGGCTTTGTGCCGCTTGGTTCCGGCCTGAAGTCCAGAACAAGATCCTGGATCTTCCCGTCAACAGTGAAATGCTCTTTAGGAAGCACATTGATGATGCGCTGCAAGACGTAAAGAAAGATACGGATACTGCCAAGTCCCTTGGCACTCTTCAATACCGCAAGGTCCCTTTGCGTGGAGCGAGAGGTAGAGGTTTTTCGTCATACAGAGGCGGATACTAGCAACAGCTCTATTCCTCTTACTCTGAGCCTTCTCAATCTTACAGGCCGCATTATTCTCAACGGCCAGTTGTCGTCTTTCTCTCGCTCATCCTCTAGAGGAAGGCTGGGCGCCAGGGGAGGGATTCCTCTAAGCACCAGTAGCGGCTTCCCGGCTCTTCCTACTGTTCCTTTGTCCCCTGTAACACCAGTGGGGGGGCAGGATATCCCAATACTCCCAAAACTGGCAACTTATAACATCAGATCAGTGGGTTCTCAATATTGTATTGTCAGGCCATACTCCGGAATTTCAACATCAACCACCATCCAATGCCCCTCGCGCCACAGAATGCAAACATCTACGCCTTCTACATCTAGAAGCCCACCAACTTCTTCTCAAGGGGGCGATGGAACCGGTTCCCCTATCCCAGCAGGGGAAAGGATTCTATTCCCGGTTCTATTCCCGGTTCTTCCTTGTTCAAAAGACCGTAGAGAAATGGAACCCAATTTTAGACCTCAGGGAGCTAAACACCTATCTCATAAAACTCTAGTTTCGGAAGGTCTCCTTACAGGACATTTAATGGCTCCTCAATCCAGGAGATTACATGGCCACACTGGATCTCCAGGACACATACTTTCCTGTCCCCACCACCCGGCCCACAGGAAGTTTTTACGCTTTACAGTAGCCAAGAGCCACTTTCAATTCAAGGTCCTGCCTTTCCAACTCAGATCCGCTCTGCTGATTTTCACAAAGGTCCTAGCACCAGTCGCAGCTTTTCTCAGGAAACAGACTCCAGGTCTTTCCTTACCTGGAAAAATGGCTGGTAAAAGATCCATCTTATCATGCAGCAGAGTACGCTGTCGAAGCATGCACTCAGCTCTTCCGTCACCTGGGGCTTCAGCTTAACACGGAAAAGTTATTCCTGTGCCCGTCCAAGTGGGCCAAGTTCTTGAGATCCATTCTAGACACGACTTGTTGCAAGGCAAAAGAACGGTAAGCAAGACTGATGGCCTCTGCCTGTCGGTTGCTAAAAAGAACGTAACTTTCAGTTCGCCTCTACAAGTCCATTCTAGGGTCAATCTTCTTGTCCTGCATTCCCTTGATTCCACATTGCAAGTGAGCCCCCTTCAGGAGCAACTGGATTGGCAGTGGCACCAAACCGAAGGCTCTTTCGAAGACAAGATCTCAATAACTCAGCCTATGAAGGACGCGGCAAGCTGGTGGACGGTCCGAGACAATATCTCTCGGGGTTTCACCTTCAGGGTCACCCCAGCTCTGCTAATAATTACAACAGACGCCTCTCTAGAAGGCTGGGGAGCAGTCTTACAAGATCTTCAGGTGCTACCCCAGCATCGCCTCCTCCATATCAATCTGTTAGAACTCAGGGCAATTTGTCTGACCTTACAGGCCTTCCTTCCACGGATCTGATGAGCCACTGTCCTGGTCCATCAGACAACACGACGGCCATGCATTATGTCAACAAGCAAGGGGGAACAAGGTCTCGTCTTCTACCCAAGGAAGCTCAGGAGATTTGGGAATGGGCTATCCAAAAGAAAATCTCTCTCTCGGCGATGCATCTTCCAGTTGCCCTCAACAAGACGGCAGACACACTCAGTCGCCTCAAGTCGGTGAGCCACGAGTGGGAATTAGACCACGACACTCTGGAAAGGACTTTTAGTCTCTGGGGCACTCCGTCCATAGATCTCTATGCCACTCCAGAGAACAAAAAATGCCGACTCTACGCAAGCAGGGAGCACCATCCAGGATCATTGGGGAATTCGCTTTCGATGGCCTGGTCAGGCGCATTTGCTTACGCTTTTCCTCCGATCCCTCCAATTCCCAGACTTCTCAGGAACAGGATGATTCTAGTGGCCCCGGCGTGGCCTCCCCAGTTTTGGTTTATGGAGCGCCTCCTTCTCTCCCTGGATCATCCAATTCACCTGCGCCCAATTCCTTCTCTGCTGACGACGTCCCAGGGCCAAGTGGTACATCCGGATCCGAGCTCGCTTCAGTTATCAGCGTGGCTCCTGAGCACCTAGAATTACCGAATCTAAATATCTCACCAGAGTGTAGAGGTGTTCGCGCAAGCCCGTGCACTAAGTACGAATAAAACGTACCACTTGAAATGGAAGCGTTACTGCATGTGGTGCCGGCAAGAGAACGTTCATCCTTGCGCTTCTGCTCCTCATCAGAATTTTCCATAAATTTTGGCATTGACTAAATCAGGTCTCGCTCACTCCTCTATCAAGGTGCACCTAGCAGCCTTTTTCTAGATTCAGACGAACTTCTTCTAGAACTTCTCTCAGGTCAGCGAGGATCGTTAAACAAATTCTGAAAGGTCTTTTTAGAGTTTTACCACCAGTTAGGCCTCCACCACCTCTGTGGCAGCTTAACTTAGTCCTTACTCAACTCATGAGACCACCTTTTGAACCAATTCATAGGGCGGATCTTAAATTCCTCTCATGGAAAGTGGCCCCCCTCCTCGCATTGACATCGGCCAGGAGGGTAGGTGAACTGCACGCTCTCACTATCAAGGAACCATTCTTGCAGTTTAAAAAGGAATCCCAAATTCATCCTGAAGGTCTCTTCAGACTTTAATTTGAATGAACCAGTGATTCTCAAGTCCTTTTTTCTTCGACTCACTACTCCAGCAGAGAGGGCTCTTCACTCGCTGGATGTTCAAAGGTATTTGACATTTTATCTCCAGCGTACCAAAGACTTCAGAAGTTCTACACAGCTCTTTGTTGCTTTCAGTGCCCTTTGCAAGGGTTTCCCTCTTTCAAAACAGGGGGTCGCACAATGGATTGCCAGCACGATCCAATGCTGTCACTAAGCTGCTGGTAAGACCCTAGAAGGCGAGTCCGGGCGCACTCTACGAGATCAGCTGCTCTCTTCCCCGGAGTGCCAAGGACATTTGCAGGGCAGCGACCTGGAGCAGTGCCCATACTTTCACGAAGCATTACTGCTTGGACTCCTCCACGCGGAGTGATGACGCAGTGTGATAGGCAGGCCTGAGGAAAATCTTTCAATAAGTGGTGAGCCTTCCCTACTAACTCTCCTTCCTTTCATTGGTTTTGCACATTTTGTGTCTCATGCTGTTTCACTGTCTACTTTTTGATATCTTGCATCTCTGACTGTATACATCTTGCAAGATTTATAACAATGTATTATTACACAAAATGTGCGTTCTGACTGGTCGCTATTCTGATACAAGTTATGGGAATCTATGAAAGTTCCAAGTAACTTTTTTTCTTACTTTAAATGTCATAAATTATGTAATATATGAAGTCCTAAGCAGTGCATGATTGGGGCGCAAGTTATAGTTAGCTCTGCTAACTTTAAGTAGTGAATGTCTGTTTTTTTTATTTTAGTTCAGAACATTTTGTTGTGGTTTCTTTCAGTTCCGTTCCTGCCACAGCCTAAAACGTAGTATGGTGATTCCTAATCTTTAATAATCTGTAATCTGTTTGATCTCATGGGACAGCAGGTTTTAATTTAATGTCTTCCACTCATTCACGGCTAACCTATACAACGTTTTTCACTCTCCACCTAATTTGTAGATCCACAACCCTCCGTGCTCTGGATTTTCCCAATATTAGGTGACTTTTTCATTAATTTACCTTATTAATGCCAGTATATGCCAGGTCTTCTCTGTGAAAAATCTATTAGGCAATAAAGAAATAAGTGAAATAATAACTACATCTTTGCGTATTTCGGCACTGTATGTGTTGTATTCTTTCACCTACAAATAAATTGCTCTTATTCTAAATCCCCTTCTTACCCCTGGACGTGTTGCATAATATCTTATTTGGCCTTCTGTAGCCCATCCCAATACACTGCAGTTAACTCAGTGGCGATGTTAAGACCCCTTCCACAGGGCCACGAGGCAAGCAGGAGCTACTGGGTCAAAATACAGTGGCTGTGGCCTTTTACCACTCATGTCACAGGGCCCGACCTACTAGGGGTCCTGCGAAACTGGGCCAAGTACCCTGTCAGCACTTGACTGTCAGTAGTAGGTCTAGGAGTCCAATGGTTTTAGGAGAGAAGGGACATGGATACAAGGTATTCATAGACTAAGAACTTGAAAGCACGCTCAGCAACACCAATAAATGAATGATGTAGTCTGATACTAGCTTTTGTTAAGTAAGTAGTATTTACCTACAAGCACAAAGTGAAATACAGCATAAAACAAATACACACTGTCTTTCTTAGACCGCCACTCTAGCTTTGTCAAGGTAAGTCCACGAGTCCCACTCCCTTGTCTAAGGATGGCGGTTATTCCACAGTCATGTGAGGTAACATTTAGGTTATGCCTGTTAGTAAATACTAGTCTTCCATGTTGCCTTCTTAGGTCAATGTCCCAGTGCCATAATGTTTTTAGTTGGAGCATGTTCCTTCACAGGCTCGGTAGTGTAGCCATCAGTCTTACCCTCCCTCACTGGAGCTGCAGGACGCTGGGCTCAGGCGTGCATCAGCAGCCTGCCAGTGACCGGATGTCTGGCTACTGTTGGTGAGGTGACTGATATCCATTGCGCTCCTCCAATTGCATGGTAAGTCTCCCCGAGTCTGGTGACTAGTCTCGGGTGCTTCTGGGTTCGGGTTGCAACCTGCTACTCTTCACTGTTGCATTCTGTTCCAGGGCGACAGTCCTCTCTCCAGCACTACCCCCACTCACAGACAGGGGGTTGACCCCCCTTTGTCGCAGTGATCACCAGGATGACAGGCCTTAATCTTCAACCCATCTCTCACCTGGCATATGGGATTCGCGAAGAGCAGCACCGGGACAGTAGCCTCTTTGGGTCAAAGCACTACATGGACGACAGTCTGCTTCCCATCATAGTAATGCATCAGGGGGATGGGCCTTAATCTTCAGCCTATCCTGCACCTGGCATATAGAGATTGCAAACTGCAGCAGTATGGCTTAAGGCCCAATTGGTGCAACGTCCTCCACACTAACCCAAATCACACACTTTACTTCAGTGATAAACTCTGCAGGATGCCCATGGAACGACAGGCACTCTCCTCCTCCTCAGTGTTTTCTGGTCTTGGTAGGCACTGTTGCTCCATATTCCAAGGCAAATGGTCTTGATTTTCCTGTCTTGATTTTCCTGTTTCACAATTGACACCAGGGATCCGGATATCATTGCAGTTGATGGGTTCGGGGCAGGGGTGTACGTCCGTCGGCATTCGAGGGGCTCTTCTGTCCCAAAAGGCAAGCTTCCATTTCTTATTTGCTCTCTGGATGACCCAAGTATGACTCTGCTTACCTCCAGGTTCTGTCCAGTGCATGTTCAGTCAAAGAAGCAGCTTATCTATTTTCTCAGGGCACCCCCTTCCTCGGGAAATCTGTCTTCTTAATCTGGACCATTTCATTTATAGCTTTCCTTCAAACAAATACCGCCTAAGGTTAGATAGACTGGCCTCTCTTTTCTCATATTGCATTTTAATATTCTTTAGATATATAATACATTATGTCAGGCTTTTTGTGGTCTATCTTAATTACAAGCTGATCCAGGTACTGAAAAAGTTGTCCACAATGTAGTTACGGATGCTCGGAAAAAAAATAATCATTTTCGGGCTTCCTTTAGTTTATCCAGCCATGTGTTTTTCAAGCTGAACACTTTTTTTTCAAATATATCGGTTGAGAAACAGTCTTCCTACATACAACTAAATAATTGTAAATGTTGAATGGATGAAAACTACTGAACTTTTCATAGAAACTAAAAGGAGAGGTAATATGGGTGCTGGGTGGCTGTGCTTGCTGCCAAGTGAGTATACCAAGTGGATGTTATGTTGCCTGCTGCCTGTACTGCCACATTGTTGGGTGACCAGGTGCGTTTGTGCTTTGTTGGGTCACTGTGGAGGATGGGGATAAACCACTCCCTGTCTTCCAAAATAATTCTTTGTCCCCCTCCCCCCAGCTTTAAACTCTGCTCCTTTGACATTGTTACCATATCAACCCTAGCAACATCAAAAACTGAAACGGGGGGACCTTGCACCATCGAGATGAGACCAAGGCCGATCTCTTCAGCCGTTTCTACGAGGCTCTCTACAGGGGGGAGACCTCTGATCCTGGAGACCAGCGGAATTACTTGGGGGATCTTCCGCTGCCCCGAGTTTCCGTGGAGTGGAATGGATTGTTAGAGGCCCCGTTCACTAGAGAGGAAGTCCTAGCTGCTGTTAACAACTTGAAGCCCCACAAGGACCCTGGGCCGGATGGCTATACCGCACTTTTCTATCAGACCTTTGCGTCTGAGGTGAGCGACTTTCTGGTCTCTCTTTTTAATGCCATGGCGGAAGCTGGGGAAACGACGGGCTCAATGGCCGAGGCCGTGATCTCCGTTATTCCCAAAGCGGGGAAGGACCCATCCAAGTGCTCTTCCTACCGGCCGGTAGCCCTTCTCAATATCAACGCCAAACTGTATTCCTCCATCATAGCAGGAAGGCTCCAGGACCTGATGCCGGCACTCATTCACCCCGATCAATCGGGCTTTATTAAGGGGCGCCAGGCCCATGATAATACAAGGAGAATCATCCATCTGATTAAGAAGGCTCGCAGATTCCGGATTCCGGCGATACTGGTGGGCCATGATGCCGAAAAGGCCTTTGATCGGGTGGACTGGGGCTTTTTATTTCACACCTTGGAGGCCTTCGGATTTTCAGCTAAATTCATCTCGATGGTGAGAGCGAACTACAGCGGCCCCAGCTCGAGAGTTGCAGTGAACGGACACCTTTCTGCCTTTTTCTCGTACTCGTGAGGCACCAGGCAGGGCTGTCCCCTCTCCCCCTTGCTCTTCGCCCTGAGTATTGAGCCGCTGGCGATCCGTGGACACGAAGGGATACGGGCCTTCCTTTTTCCGGTGGGCAGCATAAGATCACCTTGTTTGCGGATGACGTCCTCCTCTCTATTGAGGACCCAGCCCGTTCCCTCCCGCACGTTCAGCAAGTTTTGCTGCGTTTCGAGGACGTGGCCGGCTTCAAAGTCAATTACGATAAGTCCTTTATTCTTAACCTCACGCTCTCCGCGGCGGAGGTGGATCGACTGCGGCCCCTCACGCCTTTGTCATGGGCCGCTCGGTCCATCCTGTACCTCGGGGTCCGGCTGACTCCCTCGATTGGGCAGCTGTATGCCGCGAACTTTCCACCGCTGCTGGCACAGACTCGTGCGGATCTGGAGCGCTGGAAGCCGAAGTACATCTCGTGGCTGGGTAGAATCCATGCCCTTAAAATGGTCCTTCTCCCCAAATTCCTGTATCTTTTCCAGGCACTCCCTATACCGCTTGAGACTGACTTCTTCCGTCGTCTTAAAACCCAGATGCTAAGGTTTGTCTGGCAGGGGGGTCGTGAACGCTTCTCCTTTGCCACTCTTCGCCGGCCGCGGAAGGAGGGAGGGGTGGGCCTCCCTGATATGCACTTATACTATAATGCCGCGCAACTGCGAGTATTGGTGGAGTGGTCCCAACAACTCTCGGAGAAGCATTGGCTGCACATGGACAGATGTGTGGCGGGTCGTTCAATTTGGGATCTGGCATGGAAGCCCAAACACGACAGGCCCAGGAATGCATACATTAGTACACCCACTAGCACTACTCTAAAGGTCTGGGACACGGTGACTGGTGATGAGCGCTGGACTACGTTCCCCTCTCCCTTTACGCCCATACACTTTAACCCGGCCTTCCCGCCGGCGCTGCTTGAAGGACCCTTTGACGTCTGGCGGGAGGGAGGATGTCGTGCTCTCACGCATCTGTTTCATGGCCACGCTACTCTCACCTTTGACAACTGTATGCGGGACTATGGAGTGCTGCGGTCCGAGCGCTTCCGCCACCTCCAACTGCTCCATTGGGCTACGTCCCCTGCGGTCAACGCCGCGGCCACGAGACCCCCCTCCGCCTTTGAGGCCTTCCTTTTGCGCACCTCCTCCATGAAGGGAGTCATCTCCTTCCTCTACAACCTGCTGCTCACTTCCGCAGTGGCGCCTCGCCCCGTTACATGAGTACTTGGGAGGACCTCCTTGGGAGGGACATCTCAGACGTTGAGTGGTCGAGTTTATGGCGGGACATCGCGGCGCATAATCATTCGGTGGAGCTCAGGGAGGCCCACCTTAAGACCCTCATGGATTGGTATCTGCACCCCGTTCGCTTACATCGCATCTTCCCATCCACCTCTGACAGATGCTGGAGGGGCTTCTCGGGGACTTCCGCCACATTTGGTGGGACTGCTCGATCATCCGCCCATACTGGGAGGAGATTCTGTCACATATCAGGGGAATTCTAGGGTATCCAATCGCTGACTCCCTGGTTTATGTCCTGCTGGGTCTTCGGGACCCGGCGCTCGAACACCAGACCCGAGCGGACAAACAGATTCTATGGTTATGTATCGGAGCTGCTAAGCTTACCTTGGCAGCAGCATGGCAGAAATTAGAGGCACCGGCGATCTCCCTGTGGCACGCGAGGTTGTGGAAATTGTTGAGCTTGGAACGGGTGGCGAACATCTTCCTGGGCAACTTCAAGAACTTTGTTTCGCTGGGGACCCTTGGTGCGCTTCCTCTCCAGGGGGCTCCCGTCCGCTGTCTGTCCGGCCACGATTCGAGCCCTCCATTTATTTCAAGTATGAGTGTTGTTCTCGGTGTGCCTGCTAGTGTGATTGTTGCCACCACCACTGGGGGGGAGGGGGAGGGGTTTGTTCTTTATTCTTTGTTACCGTGCGACACATCTCATGGCATTTGCAGCGGGCATGAGTCTTAAGCAACAGGCAACGATATTTGATGTTGACAGCCTACCTAAATGACCGTCCCTCCCCGCCATGTCTTCTGTTTACACCTCCTTTTCGGACATTGCCGGGTCTGCCTTAAGACCTCCTGTTCTGCTCCTTTGATCTGCATGCTGTTCCTTCTATCGCCAGTAACGCCCTGAATCCAAGCCATTATGACTGCCTCCTGTGTGAGATGTGCGGGATTGTCGCTGATTGATCTTCTTTCTTCTTTCTCTCTTTCTGTGTCTTTCTTTCTTAAAACGAGAAATAAAGGTTTTACAAAAAAAAAAAAACTGAAACGGAGGTGCTACCATTCCCAGTCTGCTACTGCAGGATATAGGGCTTCTTTACTCTGAACATCCCAAAACACTTTAATATAGACTTTATCAGAATGAGAGCTGTTATATGGAAATGGAGTGATTTGGATGTTTCTTACCAAATGTACATCCCTGTGGTTTTCCAAGTTGCAAACCAACGCGAGGGGCTGCAATACATCTTTTTAAATTATTTAGGTGCGGGGGTTTTGGCGCCCCTTTGCCTGCAGGACTGTCTCTGGCCACCCTGTTAATTTCATGTACATGCCCACCATTTCTTAATGAGCTGCTATCTTCCCTCACATGTCTTCACATACAGAAAATTCTCAGCTCCTGTTCCATGCCAGGGCCCAGACCTCATTCTACGTGCATGCCACGTATCAGGTTTGTCAAGCTATATCCTTGGGCTCTCCACCTTTGATTTCCACAGGTCACAATTGTTGCCTCTTAAGCTGCCATACTGGATGGGAGATTGTTGCATCCATTAAAGGCAGATGCCATCCTGAGTCAATTTGAGGCATGAGCAAAGTGGGATCTGGCCCAGGGCCCCCGACTTTCAGGGGGGCCCTTGATAAAAACCAGCTCTGTTCTGTAGAGTCTTGCCCTGATGGCATTAAATGATTCTTGAACAGATTGTTTTAAATGCAACTTTCCTTTGCTTTTTTCCAATATTGGTGATGTGTGTCTATTACAGACCTTTTGTAGAGGAATGTTGTGTTTAATGCAACATCCATAAAATAGTTTCTTTTGGTTCAAATCAGGGCCTCACACATAGGAGAAATGGGAGAGTGTCAGAGAATATTTGCAATAATATGCTGCTGTGTTACAATATTGAATACATGCATCAATATCCCTGAATATTACATGGAAACGCATGTGGAATTTGTACTAGTGTGTCTGTGCACTGTCTGCGACTTCCCCCAAGAAGCCATGAAAGAGCTGAAATAGGATCATACATTCAAAACTGTTCTTATAGGGGTCCCCAAAATCCTTAAAATGTTCCTGGTGCCATCTGAGAATATGATGGCCCTAATTACCCCGTCGGCTGGCACGTCTAGGCCTATGGAAAAGACATTTTGTGTATAAAGTTCAGCAAAAAAATAAATTGTAGCAAAGGTACAGAATGTTTACACTCTGCTTAAGTTTCTGTGGTGGTTAAAGGAAATTCTGCCGGCACGGTACATCATATCTCTTTATATTGCATGTGTGCTCCTATCACACCTCCTCAGTGTGAAAAATTACCTTAGTGAAAGAGTATCATGATGCAGAAACAAACACTACAGCTATAGATCTACTACATCCACACAGATTTGGGTAATTAAAGGTTGACAAATTCTGAATTGCAGGAAATTCACACAATTCAGAGTTGTTTGAACCCACAACCCCTTTTTCAAATGCAAACGTGTAGTTTGTGGGTGTGTGACATGGAGAGTGGGCAGTCTGGCATTTATTTTAACATGTACTACACTGCTCTACCATAACAATGTAAGATAAATTAGTAGTAGTCCGAAGTACCACACACTATTGACTGCTCTAACTTTCTCTTTCGTACACTGCCTGTCAAATTAGCAAATATTCTCACTTAATGTCATCAAGAATGGTACAACAAGATGAAGAGCGTAACAAAGCCTAAATTATAATGAAATGCATGTCTTTTTTAAAACTTATCATTCACATGGGAGGTAATAATTTTACCTGAAATCGTGTTAAAAATAAGTTGTATGAACTTGGGCACTCTTGCAGGGAGTAACAGAATGTAAATAATGTTAGCCCAGCACAGTGTCCTGGAATCTGGATGTCAAATGGGTGGTAATGATGGAACACAACACTGCCTGGCTTCCTTACACTTGAAATACACTCCAGGCGTGTTTTGCAGCCGTTGGCATTAATAATGTGTAGCGGGTTGGGGAGGAAAGGGCAAGAGGCGGGTTTTAGTCACAGCAGGTTTTATTTGGTTATATAGGAAGTCAGTACAAGTCTTTTTCGAAGGTAACCTCCGCGGAGATCCACTCCGTTTCGTTCTTCTCCTGGGTAGGGGGCCCAGGGGTGTGGAATTTATAAAATAAATGCTTGCCCTAGGGACGTAAAGCAACTCAAATCTACTTGTCCTAAAAAAAAATCTACTTGTCCCACCTATCGATAGATAACATCAGTCACAAGGACGAACACGAAAACCTTTGCCCATTATATAGCTAGAATATCTTATCTGTATTTGGGTGTGGTAAGTTTAAGTTAAAGTTTTCAGGATGGTTTATATGTATATTGGTAAGTGGATATAGATGCAGCATAGATTGAATGAATGTACCATTAAGGTGGTACATTACAAGGCTGCGTTGTGGGCATGATTAGGTCAAGAGTTGTCAAACGTGTACTACAAGTTGATGTGCTCGCGTAGCTCACTCTGGATGTGCTGCTGAAGAGAAAATACTGACACAACTGAATGGCCTGTTACCATGCTATGCACAGGATGGTGCTAGCAATTGTGTCTAATATGTACTGTTGATATAATGAGTGGGGTCTGTTTTCAACAATTGGTGTATGTAGGGGTGTTAGTTGTAACAAGGCACAGATAGAGGAATATAACCTCCACGGTCAGATGAACAGATCCCACAGCTGCGACATCCACAGAAGTAGAACAAGGAAATGCATGGATGCATTAAAAGCAGGGAAGCAAGACATGCAGGACCTCCATGCTGGGGAGAGGTACTTAAGCGTGTGCCCTCTAAAACCCAAGATACAAAGCAACTGTCCATCTCTCTCATCACTAAAGTGTCATCAGTGATTTCACAAAAAGGACAGGTTGATACAGAAAGTAACCTGCGTAATTATTTTGACTTAATGTGGCCCTTTGAAACTGCATGAGGAAGAGGAGGAGGCGGAACCAGTAATTGTATGATTATCTCTCTCAACCATTCTTGGCATATAGGGGAGTTCACTGCAGAGGGACTGGAACATTTTCCTCACATGCCTCCATTATGCTGGGATCACTTTAAGAGAAACGGGAGGTTCTCCTTTAAAGCCACCTAGAGAAAAGAGGGCTAAATAGGGGAGGATTAATAACCTCTCATTCACTCTGTACTGTAAGGGGAGCTGCAAAAAAGCTCCCTCACAACCGAGGAGCTTATGGGCGAAGTTGAAGCCCTCTCACCTGGACTACATAGGTGAATTCACTCTCCCAGTGATGAAACATTTTTTTCCCCATCGCTAGGAGAAGGTGCTCTGAATGATGGCTATGCCAACACTCACAGCTGTGAAAAAGCACAGGGAGATTCTATAAGGGAAAAAATATACCCTCTCGTAGTCACTAATACGACTGAGGGAGCTCACTTATGGAGTAGCTAATAAATTCTATTATAGGATTTTTCAGTAACGGTTTGAATTAGTAGAACAAATGGAGAGAAATAAATTATGTAGGTGAGCACCAGTCAAAGCAAAAAAAAAAGAAATAACAATTTTGGAATTTAACATTAAATTGTGTTGTCTCGGTTGGTCAGTGATTGAACAGCCTGAAGATAGTTCACAGCACTTAATGCTTTTTTAAACTATGATCTCTGCAATATGATTTCGAAGCAAATTATTTCCAATTCATGACATTCTCCCCTTTTCTCCCAGCAAAATATTTGGGTACATTGAAGCCAATTTGCTTCAGAGTAATATGTCGGGCCAAAATGTGAACAGCTTGATTACAGGTGAATTTTATTCACCAGCCCTAAGGGACATTGGAAAGTCATGTCTGCAATAAAGTCAAAGGCCATTTGTAGTCCTGCCTTAACCCAGTAGTAGGACTGTGGCTCAGTATCCCTCGGACTGCACACACAAACCCACTGATCAAACACACAAGTCCACTAAACACATACTGCCACTGCACAGATGCACGAGGCCGTCAGAGACATACACATTAGTGGAGACACACATCAAACCCTGCGAACACACATGAAACCCTGTACACATGACACAGCAAATGCACACTTCTTGAGAGACACACACCTCAAGACACAGTGACTACAGACACAGTTTCCCTGGCAGACACACAAACCCTCCATGCAGCGACAGACACACTCTGGGAGTGACACCCTCAAAGACTGGCACTGATACACACACCCTGGAACAGAGCACACATTATTGAAAAGAAATACAAACCCCCTTACATAGACACATGGAGTATGCAGAGAAAGTCCCTGCAGACACATACTCCAACACAGAGACAGACCTTGAGGTACACACATGCACACACCTTCCACCTTTGATACACACAACACAATGCAGAGACACTTGTGCCACACATACACTCAACATTGCAATGACAAACACAGACACCTTCCAAACGCGCACAATTCCACCCTACACAATCTGCTGATAGGACATAACTACAGATAGGCGAACCCTGTAAACAAATACACACAACCTGCAAACAGCAAACACATTCAGCAGGCCTACCATGCAGCAAAACACTTCCTGTTGCCTGGTCAGTGCATGATATCAAGCAGTTGCATTAAGTGCCATTAGAAAGGTGAACTTGCCTTCTGGAATCAACACATGGAGAAAAAAAAACAGGTTCGACACGCTCTCTGTTCAGGGAAGAATGGAGAAATGTAGCCTACATTGGAGATGTGAGTCCGCTTCACAGCTGGTTGACGGCCGATGGCCTGCTGGTTTAAGATCAGGTAGTGGCGTTCACTTATTTTGGCTCTTGTAGAGAAAATAAATAGCTTTCAAAAGACGGTTTGTGAGTGATTCTGTGCTGCAGTGACTCTATCCATATACCCTTGCACACAAACCTAGGCCCCTAAGCACATAAGTGTAAATACATAAACCGATCTGACACACTCCATATTTCCCAGTTTCCCTTAGTCTGAATATTGGACATCAGAAGCCTGGCAGGATCAAATATGTGAGGGATGGATTGGAGGGGAAAGAATGAGCGCAAGAGCGTTATGTGACACGAGACATTATCATAGGAAGCCTGATGGGGAGGGAAAGAAAGAAACACCACCATCAGGCATGGGGCGGATATTGGAGCCCGAGTGGAAGAGAACACCAATGTGAGCTGGTATCAGAGGCCCTGAAGGAACTAATCGCTGGGGCAGGGGCACAGACGTCAGAACCACGAGGCGCAAGCTGCAAGGAGAGGCAGGCAGGAAACTCGGTCATAAACATTCCAGCTGAGAGCAACGAGATTTGGTGTGGGGAGAATCCCTACCAGCCCCCCAACCTCTTACCAGCTGCTTCTGAAGATGAATTATACAAAACTGCATTGTCTTCGTTCTCCCTCCTTCACTGCCTCACGAACAGTGTGTGGCACCTCGCGGCCAATAGCAAAACAGTGCCTGGCCCTAAACACACCCTCGCAGCAAGAATGCAGTTTCCTGCGGAATGGTTTTAAGTATTTCCTTGGCAAATACCAGGCTAGACTTGTGCTTCTAGTCTATTACAAGTTGTAATAGTTTTCCCATGTGGATTGAATTTCATTATGCTTTTGTGACAGTCTGTGTGCACCAGAGCGCAACAGCTTTATCCTGCTTATGGTTAGTGAATATCTAGTTGTCCGTCGGGCAAAATCCACATTAAATCTTCTTGCCCTTGACAGAAACCAACATGTCTCGGGCGTCGGGCGATAGGAATTCCACACCCCTGGGGGCCGTCTTCTTCCCTGGTAAGACGTCGGGGACTCCGGCGGGAATGAGAGGCTTCCAGCTCCGTGATGAAACCAGGACGGCCGCCAAGAAGGAAAAGGAAGAAAGGACAGGTATCAGTCTGTCCTGATGATGAGAGTGTTCAAGGGAAAGGGAGTGCGGGAACACCACCAGTGTTACTTTACAGGGCACGGTGAGGGAAGGGGGGTGTATCGGGAGGGGTTAACGGGAATTCAGGTCAGGGGACTGGTCTACCCCTTCTCTCCACCCAGCCCGCTATACGGCTCCGTACCTCTGTGAGCCACACACCTCCTGGCGTGCGGCTGGGCGGCTCGTGATGCCGATGGCCTCCTGGCTCCCGCGCCGCCAACGGGTCTCTCCTCCTCTCCGCCGGGGATGTTACGACTCTGTCGGTCTTCTGTACTTCTCTCCCTTCTCCCTTCGTCTCCTTGCTCAATTCTCCTCCGATCTCGCCTCCAGCTCCTCCTACGCCTCCGGTGAACAAGCACACTTGTGTGCCGTCGGCGGGCGTACTTGACGTCGGTGTAGGCTCCTCCCCCTCGTCTAGTAGGTGCCAGTTAAAGGGACCGCCATCCTCGTAGTCCTCGTCCCGGGAACAGTCCGGCTCCGGAGGATACCTCCAATCTGTCGTCTGTGGAGACAAGAGGGGGGGTCATATAATGAATCCCCACGAGGGGGTGACGAGATCTTGGGCAACGGGGGCGACGGCCTCTCCGCGCCTCATAATGACAATCAGTTTAGTAGAGCTGCTGGTTGCTGCCTGTAATTTGGGCTTTTCAGAACTGCCTCTGTCATCATGGTACACTCCTAATAGTTAATACTTCTCGAGATTAAGAGGGTCAGCATGAATCTCGCTTCTGTCCTCCAATTATCGTTATATTAACTTTCAATGGGACGTTAACGTTAAAAAGTTTCTAATTCCATCGAAGTGTCTCCTGCCTGCAAAGCAGGAAAGAGGGAGAGAGTTAAAGAAGTTTTCTTTTAGAATCCAGAAATTTCTTTAGGAGTCAGTGTTAAGAGCAGCCTGCGCTTTGCACGACTTTGCATCAAGGGGGTGTACTATGGGTGGTTCCATGTCTGGGTGGTTCATGTGCAGTCCCATGTAACCAGTGCTTTAAATGGGCAGGTGCTGTCTGGTACTCAGAGCCTGCACTTCTAAAATTTGTAAGGGAGAGTACCTGCACTTCTCAGCACTGGCGCACTACTTTTAATAGGAGAGTACCTTCACTTCTCAGCACTAGTAGTGGTCTACTTTTAATGGTTCAGTGCCAGCATTTCTCAGTTGAAAATATGTTTTTGGTGCAAATTTGTGACTGGGAATTTGCCCCAATCTCTTGAACTCACTCATCCCGTTCAGTACAGCGCTCACACACTTGTCATTCATTCTCAGCTTGAATAAGCTCACGGCCATTCAGCTGAACCTGCTGCAGAAGTTTTATGCAGCACAGACATTTTCCGATCTGATCCAATTAGTTACAGGTGACCCCTTTGCCTCTTGATACCTCTCAATGACAATCCGATATGGGATGCTTTTACCAAAGTCCATTCCAGCAGATATCTCTTCTATTCTCCACCCTTTAATCTATGCCTGCTCAGGACCATTAACTTTAAACAGTAGACAGTATTTTCAGAATGGACGACTCCGTGCAGTAATCACCAAAGTGGGATTATGAACAAAAGAAATATCATAATGGGACCTGCAAAGAGATGAAAAACAAAATATTGTGCATATTTCTCACCTCTTAATCCATCAGATTGCTAAACTCTGCATCCTATTTCACAATAAACTGCACGCACCCCAGTCAGTGGTCCTCATACACAACATGGAATGGGAACACTTAAAACATATCAACAAAACAAATACAACGCCCTTCCAACCACACGCCCTACACATTGTTGGTTGCTACTCATGTAGGTAAGCGCAAGCGCTTCTGCTCCACATAGGGGTAGTAGGCCCTCTTTAAATATAACAGTACAATACATTCAAGACCTCTCCATCCCCTCTCTTCTTGGCTCTGTTCCTAAGCTCCTGCCTCCTTGCAGCCATCCATTCAAATCATGCCTTCTTCCATCTGCCTTCAACTCCTGCACTCTTAGTTCTCATCATCCTCCTCTAGCAGTTGATTGATTACTTCCTTAATCCCATCCCTTCTGCTATTTCCTCCTTGTATCTCTCCCTTGAGTACTCCCCTTCTTGCATCCATTCTTCCAGTGCCTGCCTTCAAGTATCCCTTACTCCAACTCTTTACATCAATAGTTGGTATGATATGTTTAAGCTACCGGAGTGTTTAATAATAATGCTTTGTATTTTCCTTCCTTCTAGGCAGTATTGGTGGAACAAAACCCACAAATATAATATTTGGGGTGTGCACAAAATATTCTTACTGTTTCCTTCATAGTTGTGCACTCTACTACAACATTGACTTTCTACAATTACATTTTACTCAAAGAAATGAGCAAACGGCCAAGAAAGTATTTAACTGGTTTCGAAAGCGGCAAATTTAATCAAAACAAGAGCAGTTTAAAGGCAAATTCATGAAAATTGAATCTGTTTAGGTGTACAGGTGATCATGGTGCATCATCATCTCATGCATCATAACCAGAAGGCGATGCAGCTGCATCAACAGGAGACAAAGCAGCATTACCACAATCCCAATTGGTCTCACCACATGAACAAACATTACAGTGCTCAGATCAAACCACAGATGTACCTTTTAGCATTGAAGCACAAATTGTGCCAGCACTGCAGGCAACAACAACTATAGTAAATATAGAAAGCAAAAGTAAAAAAGCTGTGTCAGCAGTGCCTCTATCAGTTACAGAAGGAGTATAAGAAATTGCAAGTACACCAGCCAGGCCTTCACTGCTACCAGTGACTGAAGAAAGTTCAGAAACCGAGAATATACAATCAGCAAATGAATCTCTGAGTGTACTATTACAAACAAGCAAGTGCTGAAATTGTAAGAGCACCAGATGTGCCACTGCTGCTACCAGTGGCTAAAGAAAGTGAAGAACCTACAAATGTCCAACTTGTTTCAGCAGTATTGACATACATTGAAGAAGAAAGTGAAGACATGAGTGAGGATGTGGAATAACATTTAGAAGAACTGGAGTAAAGCAATAATCAGTTTTGCAAGGATTTGTACCCAAGTGAGAGAGGGTACTTTTTAAGACAAACCTTGGCATGATACCAAGTAACGAAGGCGTGTCATTAGAATTGGCCCATGCAAACCTAGAGGACCCTTCCCACGAGATAATAAAAACAGGTGCTTTTCCACAAAGTACTACTACAGGGAAAATAGGACTGGAAATAAGACTCCAAGACTGTGGTTGTGCTACTTTTTAAAAATGGACAGTGCATACTGTGAACCTTGTTGGCTTTATGGAGATAAAAGACTTTCATCCTATCAGCAAGCATGGGCTAATGGTATAAAAGATTGGCAAGGCATGTCTTGAAAAATTAAAGAACATGAAATTACGCGCTCACATTTAGCGGCTATTACTGAAGATGGAGGCAGGATGAGACGATCGATACACAACTGGAATCCGACTACAAAGAGCAGGTCAACTATTGGACAGAAATTCTGAGGAGGATCATCGATGTTACACTTCTGTTGTCAACTTGGAATTTACCTTTCAGAAAACATAGAGAAAAACTGAAAGAAAAAGATGGAGGGAACTTTTTGGTAGTCATTGAACTTTTGACCAAATCTGATCCTGTTTTAAACCATCTGATTACAAAAGAGAGTAGAGTTAAATACTTGAGTCCTGCTATTCAAAATTAGCTTATTGAAATGCTTTCAGATAATGTACAAAATGAGAGAGTAAAATGGTGCATTTTTTTATTTTACTTACTATTATAATGGACACAACGCAGGACATAATAAAAAAAAGACCAATTAAGCTCCGATATGTAACACTGTGTCTTAATACTGAAGAAATTCCAACCGAAGTCAATATTAATGAAAGCTTTGTTGGTTTCTATAAAATTACAGACCAAAGTGCTGAGGGGATAGCAACAGAACTTGTAAATAATATGGAGGACAAAGGCCTACTGCTTAATAAATGCAGAGGTCAGGAATATGTTGGTGCCAGCACAATGAGTGGTGTATATATAGTGGAGTGCAAACAAGAATGTGACAAAGAACCCAATGCAGGCTATGTACACTGTGCTGCTCATAATCTAAATTTAGTGGTGAATGATGCCTGCATGCAAATTCCTGAAATTGCGGCATTTTATGACATTCTTCAGAAAGTATATTTATTTTTCAGCCAAAGCATCAAACGGTGGGAACGTCTTACAATTACAAAAGAGTGCACAACTCATTCAAAGCCAACACTGAAGAGACTCTGTCCAACAAGTTGAGCATCCAGACATGATGCTCTCTTAGCTATCTTTTTACGGACATCATGAAAACACTCCCTACCATTTTACTGCAGTCTAAAAAGGTTGATGAGCTCACATAAGCTCAGCGTCTTAGGAAGTGCATGGAGACTTTTGATTTTGTGTTAATGGTTGTAATCCAGTTCAAAGTGCTTGAGACAGTAAATATTGTGCCCAAACTGCTTCAGTATAAAGATTTGGACCTTTTACACACATCCACTATGTTAAGTAGCACAGCTAATACACTTGCCAGTTTCAGAGAACAGTTTCAAGATGTTAAAAGCTCAGCATCTTCACTTGCAGCTGCATGGGGAATTCAATTGCATTTTACACAAAAACGACCACGTTGCAAAAAAAAAGCACTTCGATGAACTCTGTGAAGACCAAAGGCTATGCAATCCCGAAGACAATTTTAAGGTGTCTGTGTTTTATGCTAACATAGATATTGTTGTTAATCCGATAAAAACTTGATTTACTGGCATGAACACCATAATCCAATGCTTTCATTTCATGACGCCTTCAGAAATCCTCCGAGCTAGGGAGGAGGAGTTGTTTGAAGCAGCCATGACCCTAGCAGCTCATTACAAAAAAGACTTGTCCCTAGAGTTTCCACAACAACTCTTCATTTTCAAAGCAGTGTTGAAAGAAAAAATACAACATATCTCAGGTGACACAATAAAGGATCTGGATGACCTTTTATTTTTGACAAACCTTGCAATTCTGCCCAGTGTTTTGGATGTTGCAACAGCACTGAAACTTTTTCTTACAATTCCAGTTACTGTAGACACTCCAGAAAGTTCATTTTCAAAGTTAAAATTATACAAGAACTATCTCCGAAGCACAATGACGCAGGAAAGGCTGTCAGGGCTTGCAACTTTAAGCATTGAGAGTGATCTGACAAAAACATTAAATGTGAATGCTCTAACAGAAGAGTTTGCACGAAGCAAGGTAAAGAGGCAAACATTCTTTCAGTCAAGTACATCTCTCCAATTCAGTGAACCAAGCAGTAGTAGCTTTCAGCCACCACTCTAATTTGCCAGCCACTCTTTCTGGTGTAAGCAGTGTTCAGCCTTGTGCCCACTTCTTAAGTATTGTTTTCTGCTGTACTAGCCCCTTCAAACTCTGCAGTTAATTCCATCAGGCTGCTGCAAGTACTGTCCCTACTCATAGTCTGATTTTCTAAATGTATCTGTCCTTTGAATCCCATGAGGAAGCAGTAAGTAATATGGTATTCTGCCAGTATACAATACTTTAAATATTGTTCGCTTACATATAGGCTATCTCAATATTCTGAACATCCGTTTATAGAGGCAGGAAGAAAGTTATTCAGTTTAACTTGACATATATGCTGCCCCTTGACACTTTCTTTTGCACAGACAAAAGGGGCATAATTTGAGTAACAGCTTTGTTTATTTTGCAGCTTAGCTTGTTATGGTTTTGCTGGTCACTTAAATATTTGCACCTTTATGCACAAACTAAAGGGGCATACTTTGTCTAGACTGGTTTAATGTTCATGCTGCTAAACTTGTTATAGTATTTATCACTCACGTTGAAATATTTGCACCTTTATGCACAAGTAAAAGGGGCATTGTTTGATTGGACAGGTTTGATGTTTATGCTGCTAAATTATTATTTTACCAGGCACTTTGAAATATGTATGCCTTTATGCACAAACAAAAGGGGAATTAGTTTGACTAAATGGGTTTGATTTATGTATGCTGCTGCTTGCTGTACTTGTTATTGTTTTACCAGTCACGTTGAAATATTTGCACCTTCATCCACAAACCAAAAGGGCATCGGTTGACTCTAGTGGTTTGGTTTTTGTATGCTGCTGTACTTGTTACTGTTTTGGTAGTCACTTTAAAATATTTGAGCCTCCAAGAAGGGAATTGTTAGTTTAAACTGGTTTGATTATTGTATGGTGCTGTAGCTATTGTTTACCCGTTGCTTTGAAATATATGTGCCTTTATGCACACACCAAACGGGGAATTGTTTGACTAACCTGGCTTTATTTTTGCATACTGCTGGACTTGTTTTCATCATGCACTTTGAAATTATTTTGACCTTGATGCAAGAAGAATGTTGGATTATTTTCCAAAACATGCTTGATTTTTGTATATTGCTGAACTGGTGATTGCTTTATTATGCACTTTGAAAGTATTTGCACTTTTCTTTTGCTTTACCAACTACAGTTTAGATAGATTGTCATTAGGTACTTGCTTTTTTTTTAAATAAACCTTTTAATTGGGTTTTGCATCTTACATACAAGTTATATATCAGTCAATATCAGTAATCGTTACTTGATATACATTGCACACATCATCGTGATAAAACAGTATCAACAGAATGATTATTTGTCTTAGCGTGTGTGGTGTGTATGGGAGTGTATGCCTGTTTGATGGAAGTGGGTTTCTCGTTGGACTGTTGAGTTCATGGGTTTGACTGATGCACCCTTATTGTACGTGTGTGTCCCTGGAAAGGAAAAAATCTGTTTGTGCAACCTAACTGGGGAGATATAACTTAGGGTAAAAATGGCTAGGAATAAGTGCTTTGATCTTTGCTCGCCTAATAATTCTATGAGGTGATCTCTGACCGGGACTAATGCTGCGTTCCGCTTGGGGTGGGGAGATGGACCTGCCCGGGAAGTTCTTGTGTAGTGTGGGGTTTGATTGGGCTGAGTGCCACCTGGGTAGCAGTTGGGGCTGTCTAGTGCTTGCTTGAAGCTATATAGGAGCGTCGACCACTCCCTGGATATGGGGTGTCGCCGCTTTCCTCGTGCCACCTCCTGTCTGATTGTGGCCTCCTCAGCAGCGCCCCATTTCTTGACTGCCCCCCACCATGCAGCCAACAGGGGACCGTCCGATGAATGCCAGTGCAGTGTAATGCTTTGTTTGGTTAGAAGTATGGCTAGTATCGCAAATCGGGTTTTCACCTTTTTCTGTTTGTTGTTTAAATATCCCTAGGGCACTATCCTCCCATGTGGGTAGCCATGTCAGGCCTGTGACTGTCTGTATAGTGTTGTGAACTCTCGTCCAAAAGGATTGTAGTGTGGGGCAGGTCCATAACATATGTATGAATGTGGAATCAGGTGTGTGGCACCGCGG
Organism: Lissotriton helveticus; assembly: GCF_964261635.1. Lineage (NCBI taxonomy): Eukaryota > Metazoa > Chordata > Amphibia > Caudata > Salamandridae > Lissotriton > Lissotriton helveticus. The sequence goes on along the minus strand of NC_136059.1, from coordinate 351,445,491 downwards.
GCAGTCAAACTGCGTTGTAGGGAAAAAACATTTGAGCTGCTCCGTTGTGAGATATGTGCGGTGTAGTATGTTGAATTAGATGTTTTTGAAGCGCTGGTTGCGGGACACTTTTTTTGTGGTGTTCCAGTGCCGTGAGCCATTCGTTGTCGTGTAGTGCTCGACCAAATTCCTCCTCCCATTTTAGTCGAAGCTGTGTTAGCGGCATACATGTAAGTTCCATGACAGATTTGTGTATCCAAGTGACAAGCTGTCTCTCCACTCCCATGTTTAATATCGTTTGTAGTACTGGGTGCGTTTTGGGTTCACCTTCCGTCGATCCCACGTCTTCCTGCAGTCAGCCATGAATTGCCTGTGAAAAAGGAACTGTCCGGCAGGGATCCTGCTCTTCTTCGTCAGGCCCTCGAACGAAGACAATCTGCCTTTAGTGAACAGGGCTTCCACCTCAGTGAGTGCGTGTTATGTTCACATTAGTAGTTCTTTAGTTGTGTAGTGCCCACGCCCTCTAGGGAGACCCGCTAGTGGTAACAATGGGGAGTATATTGGTGCTGCTCTAGAAAGGCGATGAATTCATAACATGCAGGATCTGGCCATCTTCACCAGCCGGGATAGGTTTTGTACCTGGAAGGAGCATCCGGGTTATTTCTGGGGTCGACAGAGTCCCCATCTGTGTTTCCGTCTCCTCCAGGTGACGCCCAGCCGTCGAGTGCGAGAGACATTGCAGCTGTGCTGTGAGGTAGTAGGCCTTGAAGGATGGGGCCCCCAGTTTTCCCTTGTCTCGAGGCAGCTGCAGTGCTGTCAAAGGGACTGGGACAGGAACAGACTAATTTGCATATAGCCAAGTTCTGAGCTGGGATGGTGCAGTGAGCTAAAAAACGGTGATGGATCAAGCCCTGATCTTTGGACTGGGTAAGAGTGGTCTGCTTAATTCAGGCACTCTGTTCATCACCACCCCCTTTTCTGAATCAAAGCTACTCTGCGGCAACCTTTTCCCCAGATCAGTGATATCCATATGGAGTTCAGCTCATAAAAGTAGGATCGCGGGGGGGATCACCAGTACATTTGCAAAATGGTATAAAAGACAGGGCACCATTATCATTTTAGATAAAGCTACCATTCCAATGGGGGCCAATGGCAACGTACGCCAGACGTTGACCTGGGTTTTTATCCATCGTAGGGCCCTGTAGGGGTTACCCTCCAGGAGATCTCATGGTGTGTGATATAGTCTAATTCCTAAATATCTTGGGCGTCCCCCTTCCATGACAATTTGGCCTCTCCAACACTGATCGCCCAATTCACTTTTAAACCTGTCGCCTTCCCAAACTCGTTGATTGTGGCCCAAAGAGGAGTAAGGTCTGCTGTAATGTCTCCGACGTTTATTAATAGGTCGTCTGTGTATAGGGACACACTGTTCATTTGTCCCTCGAGCGGTATACCCCAAGTTTCGCCCTCCTCCCTCCGTCTTATCGCCAGCAGCTCTATTGCAAGGGCGCTTAGTAATGGGGATAGGGGACACCCTTGACTTTAGCTACTTGCTGATATGATTTTTTTTATGCCTCCCACCCAGCCCCTAGAACCAAGATCGCACACGAACCGGATAAGCCTGACTCGAGAACGGAAGACCAGGAATTCCGCCGCATCACTCTCCGGTTACTTTCTGTGGCCTCAAAGGTGATCGGCGCCCCCCTGTCCTCTCTCGACCCCAGAACACCTCCTCCCGGAGCCGCAGGAGCGCCTACCTGAACTCTCGACATCACTAGCCACGGGGCGCCCTCCACACATCACCAGCTGAAGAAGTCGGCTGCCCTATAGAATCACGCTTCAAGTCTGATCGCGAACAAACGCATCTCTCCGCCTCACCGCGTCTGTTCTCAAAATGGCGGACCCTCCAGGACACTCCAGCCCGAAGACCCCAGCCGCAATCACTCGCAGGGCTCCTTGGCCGAGGCACAAGTGAGTCGCGCCGGCCTTAAGCCCCGGTGACTTGTCGCCTGCCTCCAATTCTCCCCCAAGCGGCCCCCACGCCGAACGGAGCCTACAATCGCCTCCTCTCCTCCTTGCCTATCCTAACAATGGCGGCCGAGCATTGACGGCCCTCCTAGTAATTTCTGGCCTGCAACCTCTCCGGGGGCTCCGTGTACCTGCGAAGGCGAGCCATGCCTGACACTGAGCCCCGAAGATTGCTCATGCCACTGCACACTCCCCGAGCTTTGCACTCCTGGTCTCGGAGCCCCGCCTGATCCCAAAATGGCGGCCCTCCCAGGACAACTTGCCCGGTAGTTACTGGCCACACACTCTCTGGGGACTAGGCGCTGGTGAGTCACGCCCGCCACAAGACTGAAAGACCTCCTCCTGCCACCGATCACTCTCCTGCACCGAACCGGAGCCAAAAAATGATCCCTGCGCCCTGCCTGACCTTAAAATGGCGACCCAGCAAGGACGACTCACTCTAATCTGTCGGCCACAACCTCTCCGGGAGCATATTGAAATAAACGAAGGCGAATAGCGCCGGACCACGATTCCTAGAGACTGCCTCCTTGTCCCTGCCAGCTCGTTAGGTACATACTTACTCACCTGAAGCTCCTATTTGTCCTCTCCATTCCGCCTGACTTCAAATGGGCGGCACAACCAGGACTGCCTATTTAGAAACTCCTGACATCGAACCCACTGAGGACACCTCGAAGGAGGATCAGGCGAGCCTCGCAGTGCTACAAGCCCTAGAGACTGCCTCTTGCACCTGCCCTCTCTCTCAGCTGCCTGCTCCTGCACCGGAGCCCCTAATTTTATCGCCTCCTCGCGCCTGACCCTAATAGGGCGCCACATCCAGCACAACATCTCTCAATACTCCGCATCCACCTTGGGGGCACCCTGAAGTCGGCACAGGAAAACCACTCCACATCACAAGCCTTGGTCACTGCCTCCTAAACCCTGCCCGCCCCCCCTAGGCGTCCACCGCCCACCCCTCTCCAAAAACTAATTCGACTAAACCTATCCTATTCCCTACCCCCCCTGACCCACACGACCGCTCCTCAATACCCTCCACTCATACTTTTAGACAGAGCGCCCTCCGCCAACAGCCCTGTCCCTGGCCACCGCTAACAGCCCCATTCTGCAGCGTCTAGCCGCCCCACCCCACTTGCTACAGAATAGTCCACCACAAAAGACACTATCCACACTAATCTTCACGATCATCCCAGTTAGAATGCCTCCCTCCTCGACACCCTCCCCCAACCCACTCTCCTCACCCTACATAAAACAGCACGGCCATAACTCCTTCTCGATCACCCTCCCACCCAACCTCTCTCCGAAATCTAAAAAACCCTCTAACATAAACTAATCAGGCAATTCCCTGAATCCCTCTTTGCTGACTTATATCACTCCTCCGCCATAGGCTAAATAAAAATGCACCTCATATTCCACACAATCAGGCCAGCCTATTGGATATCCTCCCTGAAAGACAGATGCCAAATCACCAAAACGACCAAGATGACATATAGCTGCAAACTCTCACTCTACGCCCTCTCCCCCTGCCACACTGCGGGATCGCCTCAGTGACCATCTACTCTAACAGCACAGTCCTGATCCAAGCCAAAAATACCAACCTGGAGGCTTTTGACCTCCTCTTCCCCTCTCTATTAACAAACAGCATCCACACACTCCCCGCCCCCCCCCCCACCGCTCCCCACCCACCAGGGAAGTCAATCCCCCATACCGAACTCCCCCCCCCCCCCCCCCCCCACTCTGCCTCCTGTTATCATAACCACCGTAGCGCATCCTCTGACCATCGACAATCCCCCCACCTCCAATGACAGGCCCCCCCCCTGCTTTACCTCTTCCTCCAGAGCAACCCCCGGCGCGGAACACCCCGCATTCAGTTCCGGGCGACTGCAATCTACTCCCCAAGCCTCCCTTTCCCCGCCATCTACCCCCTAGCAAGAAAAATAGACTACCTCATCTCGATCCCTCACATCCTACATCACACCCCATAACCCAAACTGACACATCCCCTAACAACAAAAGTCAACACAACTCTGCCAGCACACCCCTACGCCGAAAAGATCACACCCAGCTGCAAACCACCCCCATCAAGAAGAGACAGATTGCCGACTCGCCCGCTTTGAAAGCTAACTCTCCACCTTACTACAGGGCCTGAATCTTATTCTAACCAACCTCTCGTCACTCCACAACCCCCCACAACCCCTAACACCGACTCCAGCCCCACCCCCCCACACCCACCTTAGGCCTCCCAACCCCCTGTCTCCTAATCAGTCAGTTCACCCTCCCTATTCCCAGGCCCGAGACCAAAGAGGGCTATGGAAGCCATGTCCCCGGAGGAAGCGATCGAGCTGGCCTACTCTTACATCACCCCTCCAACCCACGACCTGCAATCCGCAATCCAGGTAATCACTGGAATCAGAAATGAACACTGTTTCCAGAAAACCCTCAGACCTCCATGCTCCCTCATCCCCATCTCTACGGAACCTAATAAAGAGACTCCCTGCACTTAACTGCATGCTCATAAACTGCAGGTCTGCCACGAAACATGCTATAGAGCTGGCAGAATCCATTCTCAACCATGACATTGACAAAGCCTTCATCACCGAGACCTGGCTCAATGACTCCTCTCCTCTGATCTTGGATATGCTCATACCCCCGGGTTTCTCCATCATAAATAAAGATAGAAAAGACCAAAAAGGCAGAGGCCTGGCAATTATCCACAACAATAATCTATCGGTGTCCGAAACCGATAACATCTCTTACAACTCCTTCGAATGCCTTACCGCCAACATCAAAACAACCAACAATAATCTAGTGCACTGCCACCTCCTGTACCATCCCCCAGGAAACACCGTCACGTTCACGGAACAACTATCAGACCTAATCGCGCACTGCTCTCTCCGAGATACCAACAAAATCATTCTAGGCGACCTTAACCTCCACTGGAATGATAAGAACAGTGTTCCAGTACAAAACCTTAATGACCTACTCCACACCAGCAACCTCATCCAGCACTGTTCAAAAGAAACCCACAACAAAGGCGCAATCCTGGATGCCATCATCGCCATACATGACGCAATAACTATTGATCTCATCCTTTCGATCTGTAGTGTAGTTCCTATTATCCCAATAGGCTCTGCGCATTGGAATAATACCTTCAATAGTATAGGCCTAGACCAGACGTTAACTAGGTCTACTACTGTCGATATTAGACTTAAAGTTTTGGGTTTGCCAGCTAGCTCAGAGTTCACTAGAAACTTTCTCGAATAGGCAAGGAGGAGTTGAACCTCCCTGGATAGACAAGAAGGGATTTAGTTTCTGACAACCATAGAACATGACAACTTTGCTCTCCCCTAATCAAGAGTGTATCTCGAGAGTCGTGTGAAAACAAAAGGCAAGTTATTTTACTCAGTCAGTACGTGCATTCTTAGTCTCATCAGATTGTAGAGAAAAGGAAGAGACGGGCGTGTTCAATAAAAGATGTTATTTATTGATCAGTCTCTTTTCTCATACAAGAGAAATGGATCGATATTATTGCAATACTTATGGTTAAGTAAAGTGCATACATTAAAAGCAGAAGTATAAAATAATACTGTAAAAACATTGATATGGTTTCTAAGCCATATGATGGTTTAAAATGAATAAAATGAATACATACACATATACATTTGACTAATCGTACTCAACTGGTGTTTCTAACTACGCCTACCCCGTGTACCTGACCTAAGCCTAATACGTGGGCGGGAATAGAAAGTTACAGTTTAAGTTAAGTTTGTTTTTGCCAAGTGTCTGACTAAAGAATTCTCTTCGAGGGGTTATTCAGTTATGTACCTGGAATCTAGGATGGATGAGGGATGGTATCTCTCGTCTCTGGTCTCGATATTCCAGGCTGCCTGCGAGGGCTACCCGGAAGCGCCGGAGCTGGATTTCTCGGCAGGAGAAATGGGCAGCTGCTCGTTCTCAGCGCGTCAAGAAGGCGGGGCTGCGCCAGCGGGGTCTGCTCTGCTCTGGGCTTCGGCAAGTCTGGCTGCTCCGTCCTCGTCACCACCGCGTGTGTTTGCATAGGGCAATATCGGTAATATTTATACCTTTAAGGTGCCGAGATTGACGTAAGGATGGACATAGATACGTCAATAAGGATGTCATACGACCAGGTCGTTAGCACATTCTTTTGCTGAAGTTCTCGGTGAAATCAAAACAATGGCCGCAGGGTTTTTTCCCAGGTTGTCATAGGTTGGATTTGTTTTGAGAACTCCGTATGCCTTATCAGGGGCTGGAGGAATATCGCTTGTCTAATTAGATGGCAAGCGTTATGACCTAATCAGATAACACGTTCCTGTGCCGTAGTGTGGCTTTATCAGATAACGGTTCCTGCATCATGGGGGTTTTTCTGCCTCATGGGATGGCTGCTAGTTAACTTGTTAGTTTGCTAACCAGAATAGGGTCAGGAATAGGGGGATCGATACAGAACCTATAGGAATACATCACACCCACTCCACGCTAACTATGGACATATTTACTCATCTATGCATAGTAAAACATACTATAGAGTATTGTGTATACCTTACCACCCCAAAATACATAAATGCATTTTGAAATTATCAAATATACGGAAAAAATGCAGTCATATGTATAGTATGCACTCAAGCTGTAGGAAAATGCTAAAGTAAGCACGCATTTGTATACATTATTGCTATTTTGTATATGAAAATCTACACATGAAATGGCTCTTAATACAGAAAAAAGTTCAAGACCATTCCATCACAGAATAAAATAATTATGAACATACCAGCGGGCAGCTAATGTCTATAAGCTATCTAAAATTAGAAATTTTAGTTCTCTAAGAATAGTTCTTACTTTAAGCAGAAGATAGTGTCCCGAAAAATATGCAAAAATATTTTGGGGCTGCTGAAAAAATTGCTGTCCGTGAACTGGAGGGAAAATTGTTCATGTGACTTTAATATTAAAGTTGAAGGCCAAATTCAGGGAACGCCGTGTACGAGCTTGCTCAAAAGTCTCTATTTCTGCTCTGGTGAGAACATCATATCATTTAGACTCTCGAAAAAGTTGTCAACAGCTTCCTGGGAGAGTTCCACTAACTCGGAAATTGGTGTAACCATGCATTCGTGCGCATGATTGTCTCCATTGACATTTTGATTTGGATTGCTGACAGAAGGTCGTACCTGATCGATGCTGCTTTCATCTTGAACTTCACTACCCCTTAATCGTAGTGGTGAAGCTTCCACGAATGCCGTCATCAGGATTGGGAGCCGTTGAGGGCAGCACAAAGCATGAGCCTTTGTAGGACTCAACAATGTTTCTGCATCCATTGGCGCATCCGATTGTAGCGTCAGACAGGTGTCTAACACGCATTCTTCCCCGCATAGCAGGCACCTTAATACAGGTAAAACACATCGTTGCCACATCGGTCGAAATGATAGAAACCAAGTCATGTTCAGGTCTCTAAGCCGGGGTAGTCCCAGGATTTTTGATATCCGGTCCCGGTATCCAATGGCTAGGATTGTTTCTTCCCTTGTCGCAGGTGTTTTGTCTGTGACATGGTTTGCCATAACGAAATATAAGGACTAGGAATAGGATTCCTGCAATCAGTCCTAAAATGAGGGGAAGTCCGCCAAAAATCGAATGGACAAAATCTGGAAAAATACCCAGTATGGCTTTGAATGGTGTTAATGCCATCGAAAATACTGTCTTAAATACTTTTGAGACTCCACTGGTATCAGAAATATTTAAGATTTCATTCAGGATTTCTGCGAAATGTATGGGGGAATTAGTCGATAACAATGAATGTATCTCTGCAGTCGTCCTTGCGACTAGGAGATCATACATTTCTTTTGATGACGTGAGCTTTGTCGGCGTCTGAAGAAGCACTGTTTTCATTCTGCTTAAAGTATCTATTCGAATAGAAGTAATTTTCAAGTTGGGCCATGCCCTTGCCTCCCTGTCTGGAAAGGAGCTGGGGAACAATAAGCGTCCACAGCACTTGACCTTCGCAGTCGTAGTTACGAGATAAGGAGTCCCGGGCATAAGACTACAGCATCTGCGGTCCACAATTAGAATGTAACTCCCATTATAGAGTCTTTGAAATAATGGTTCTATCTCTGTTGCAGGTGTGCCTAGCTGGTGACATGAAAGGTTATTTGAGTTCCCTTCACAGGCTCCATGCAAACTAATTCCGTTACACAGAAGTGTACCGCTTAGTGACATTGCACAATTATTGCCACTAAGAAACACTTTCTGTCCTTTATTACTGACACATGCATGTGAATAGGGCAGGTTCCATGTTGTTTTAATGTACCCTTTTCCCAATTTCTCGTACATGCCAGCCTGTATATATTTTTGGCAGTATTGAAACCTGAAGGTTGATATTGGAATATTAATTATCCCATGTATTATCCATTCACTGACAGGTCGTTCTGACATTGTCACTGGTAATCTTTCGAGTTTCTCAATGCTCAGGATTGTATAATCAGCACCCTTCTGGGCCATACTGATTTGTTTATCAGTAAGGTTAAAGATATTGAAAAGTGACGTTGTGTTGATTAAACGCCAAGGCACATAGCCTGAACGCAGATTTTGTAACGTCCAGCCAAGCTGTACAATAGAACGCAATTGGGACTGACCGTGTTGTAATAACAGTAAGTCTTGCGATATTATGTCGATTGCTGACGACACAATGCTGTCCAGAGAAAAAATTCTGGAGGACAGAGTCATTAACCCATTGTCCACTACAGAAAGTGATTTTTCCAAATGAATACGGTCGATTTCCCGTATTCTTTCTGCTGTCTCAATTTGAGTAACCTTCCAGGCCTCATTGTATGCTGCATATACAGAGGCTGCTATGAAACGTTTCTGACGCTGTTTGCGAGGTCCCATAATGAAATCACGCAAGTCAGCACCATCAGTAAGTAAAGTTAGGTGTTGCTTAATTTCTGCCAGTGTGGAAGTCCGTAGCCACTGAAGGCATAATTTGCCCACACTGTAGGTGGTTATTATTCCTGGGTGTTGTCTTTGGGAAAATCTAGGGTCTGGCCTGGTCATTTTGAACCCCTGTGTTTTGTTCAGGAATCTGTCTTGACAGTTATTAGTATCTGTGGGCCAGATCAACCACTGTTTCCAATCAGGATGTGTTCTGTTTTGGTTTAATACATAATTTACGTCTATCTCTTCGTCTGTGGAGCTATTGCTGTTCATTGTTGGTTTTGGAATAGACGGTTTGTTTAAGTCTTTGATTTTGGCTAAGCCAAGACAGGTAGTTTGTTGAACAGTGTCATTTAAAAATATAATTTGTTCTGGGATCATGCAGGCTCTAAACAAAGATTCTATACCCTGTACTTGCCATTCTTTTGTGCCCCAAACACTCTTCAATTCAACATTTTTGTCCCAATAATCAAAACCAAAAGTATTCATTTGTTCAAAGAATGAGTCTGAATATATCAATTTCGTGTTTGTTATCATGGTCTTTGTCCCTGTCTTATTTGACAATTTGAAATAAAATGTTTCAGCATTACTTATGTTAAAACCTGAAAAGTATGAATATTTGTCGTAAACGGTTCTTGAGCTTCCTTTTGGAGGGGTTGCACAATGTTCTCATTGATTATAATTTAAAACATTTCTAGGTTGTGCAGATTTATGTAAAGAATGGTTACCATAGTGGTTGTAGCAATACATACTATCATAATTTGTAGAACCCTGCAAATAATCATGTTTGGTAAATTTAGCAGACATTACTAAGTCAGACATCATGTTATTTATACTTTCGAAGTCCCAATCATCAGCAAATGAGCTTGGTTTTACAAAGTCACTCAATGAGATCTTAATTTGGTGTGGATATTTCAGGATTTCAACCGGACCATAGATTTCGTAGTCAGTGTTGTCCCATGCTACCCCACCCGGTATAGGATTGGCTGTGAAGTTGACTGAAGAAAGTTCTCTTTTCTCGACGTGTGAAGATGTGTGTGGTTTGAGGATCAAGTTGATTTTCTGACTTGCTGTGTCCATTTTAGCATATTTTCCCTCAATGAAGCGTCCCAATGTTAGTATCATGATGAGCCAAAGTATGAGGATAAATGCACCAAAACCCACCCAAAATTCAATCCATGGAGAAATCAGATATGTTTCTTTCAGTTGTTTCAAAAGTACTTTAACTTTATCTTTAAAGGTTTTTGTTGATGGCTGAGTTTTTGATTCAGTGAAGCCTTCAGAGGAATCATCGAAGTTTATGAAGTAGCCGGATGCAGTTCTGTCAATTGTTCCAATAGCTTCAGGATTACTGTTTCTTGCATAGTCGTTTGTTACTTCATTATAGGTTGGTGTGTCTCTGCTAAATGTTTTTATTTGGGTGTTCAGAGGTCTAAGTTCCATTGCATTGTTGCATAGTCCTTGTCGTTCTTCTGTAGGCGTTTCGAATGTGATTAGCCTCTTTGTTAGGACCTCTGTACTGGTAGCAAACCTTGGTGTTCTGCTACTTATGGGGAGTCCACTTGGCCTACTATTTGTTATCGGCCACATGATTGTGGTTTTACCAGGTCGATGGATACAACTCGGTTCTCCTTTTTACCAGCAAGTGGCGGTAGTACAACTGATCTTGTCCCGTTGACAGACAAGACAGGAACTGCTTTTCTGTAAGAAGGCCCAAATTCCTTCTTTACCGCGATCTTTTCTCTGACTAGATCCCCGACTTTTGGAATCCAGACAGGTCTTGCTGGGACAGGTGGTGGTTCTTCAGTGGTTGTTGGCTGTTGTTTCAACTTTATGTTGCTCAGGTCTTTTCTTGTTTCATTCAAGTCCTGCAAAATAGCCAAACGGTCTTTGATATCAAAGCTTTTTTCCTTCACCACTGAAGTTTGACTGTCAAGGTCAGAGATTAACATCCTAGTTCCAAATAATAATTCGTACGGACTGAATCCCTTCAGAGAATTTCTTGGCAAGTTATTTAGACTACGTTGGACACTTATTAGATGTTTGACCCACCCAGCTCCCGAACCTAATATCCTTTCCGTTATAGATTGCTTTATGCCTTGGTTTTTTCTTTACACCATCCCGTATCCCTCAGGAAGGAAGTGAGAAGATTCCCGCTGTGCTATGCTCATTTGGCCATGTTTCCCCTCAGGCTGGAGGGCTAGAGTGAAAACAATTGTCAAACGTAGCATGCTCTTAGCGTATATGCCATTTAGACTCGCAAATCTTTGTATAACAGTCCAGACGTCAGCCGAGTGCTGGTGATCTACATTAAAAGTGGAAACTAGCCTGTATATGTTAATCGCAAGCCTTGCTTTTTACTGTTGATTTTTTCTGGAGTGAAACGACACGGTATTACACCGTTTCTCTCACCACTGCGATTCCTGTTGCAGTTTGGGCAGTTTTTTACAAACATGGTATGATGCAGGCTCATGCCTGGCCACCAGTACCTTGATTGTAATTCTTCCAGAGAATCTTTTAGTTTGAGGTGTCTGAGACCCTCGCCCATATGTGCGTCTGCGATTAACAAGTTTCTCCTGTCCATGTTTGGAATCACTCTATCCCCCACTCCAGGGATTCGAGCAAAAGGGACGGAGTTTGCATCGATTATGTATGTATAATTGAGTGGATAGTTGATCGGTAGCGCTGAGCAGTCACCTTTTGATGACGTTTTCACTGCAAGCACTGTTTCACCGTCAATATACTTCACTGTACGCTTTTTCCGAACTACGGAAGCCGATTTAGTTGCTACCGCTGTGGCTGTCTCAGCCAATGAATTCCCTGCAACGTGAACGCCATCACGCTGATGACTCAGTGAGTGTGTCACGTGAGTCTTTGGTAGTTCTTTTTGTAAAAGAGCTATTTGTTCCCAAAGCAGTTTTTGCTTTATTGTTGCACCTGTGTCATCTTTGTAACCGTTTTGAATCCATTTCTGCAAATCGTTGTTATATGATTTGACGCAGTAATATGAATCGGACACTATAAGTGTCGGGAATTCGCGATCCGCATTATCTAGTGCCATTTTCAATGCTATTATTTCAGTTTGTTGTTCTGAATTAGTTTCTACTGAGTGTGTTTTTGTTAATAGAGGTTTTAGTTTACCTCCGCGCCACACTTCTTTTGTAATCTCACATGTGGGGTTGTATGCTTGTTCTCCCCAAACGGAGGGTTGAGCATGTCCGTCTGTATAGATTACACAAGCGTATTGTCGTAAGGGCAGAATGTCGATAGGCAGAGGGAATGTTCTTTCATATTCTAGATTTTTTAATTCCTTTAGTTCTGGATCAAAGTAGTAGTATACTTTGTCCGTTGTAATTGAATTCACCCATTGTATCCATTCCGGATTCAATGTTGTTGTTGGTAAATTACCCGGGGTTGTTAATGCCTCAAAGGCCGATTCTGCTGTTCTGACTGTGATATGTCTACCGTCCGCTTGATCTTTTTCTCTAGCTATTGCGGTTTGAACTGCATGAACAATGTTTTCCTTAATGCTGTACTTCTTTTCAGCTTCTGTGTACAAGTGTGATTTGAATGCAATTGGTACCTTTTCTCCCTCATTAGAGGTCAGGTATGTGAATCCGCATCTCCCTGGGATGACTCGAATCACAAGATTGCGTGTGTTATCACGTGTTTCTAACTTTGTTTTAATTAACATGTCTGTTTGTAAGGATCTCAGAATTTCTGTGTGTATTTGAGTCCAATTGGTTCTTTTAAAATCTGGTTTTATTAGATCATAAAGGGGTTTCACCCTTTCTGCGTAATTTGCAATGTATGTTCTTCCGAAATTTAGGAAGCCTAGAATTGACTGTAGGTTTTTTAGTGTTCTAGGTGCTTGGAGTACGGCACATTTCTCTAGGAAATTGTCAGCCAGGCTTTTGCCTTCACTTGATAATTCGTATCCTAAGAACAGGACTGTTAGATGGGCAATTCTGGATTTTTTAAAGTTGAATTTGTAACCCTCTGCTGCGAACCCAAGTATTATGGTGTTCACTCTCTTCAAGTGAGTCTCCAAGTCATCATCTGTTAAGTATATGTCATCGACATACGATAATGCTTCGTCGTCATATGTTTGTAGTAATTCTGTTACTCTTGCTGAGAATACTCCCGGGCTGTTCTTGTACCCCTGGGCTAACCGACAGAATTGTTTTTGAGTGCCATTTATTGAGAATGCAGACAAATATCTGCTCTCTGGTGCTATGTTTTGACAAAATAATCCATTAGAGATGTCTAATGTTGTTTTGTATTTTTTGCGCACTATGTTATTCATTAGTGCAGCACTGTGCGAGTTTTGCACTGCAAAAGTTTTGCAACATGAGTTAAGGTGTCGGTAATCCAAAACTAGACGATATGAATTGTCTGGTTTGGAGACCGGAAACAAAGGGTTGTTCATTTGTGAGGTGCAAGTTTCAATCACCCCCTGGTATTCTAGCTGATCTAGGATCTCTTTTACCTGTTTTTTAGCTTCTTGCTTAATTGGGTATTGCCTCTGTGCAGTAGGTTGTGATTTTAACTGGATTTTGTGAGGAGGAGAGTCCTCATCCCATCCTACATGATTTTTATATAAAGCAGGAGCTTGAGCTACTGCCCACTTTCTGGCAAGTGTGTATTTTTTATGAATTGGGATATGATTTGAGAAGGCAGGCATAATTATTTCTTCGCCATGAGGGCACTCCCTGACAAACTCTGGTGGCCAGTCTTTTTCAGCTAGAAGGATGTCATAGCCCTTGGAAAGATTATCCCAAAACAGTCCCCTTATTTTTCTAGTCTTATCCCCTTCTATACGTAAAGTTATTTCATATATTTTGTGAGGTTTGCTAACTCTGGTGTCTGCAGTTTCCACTTGAAGATATTCATTCGTGTCCACTGTCTCCAGATGATTCATAAGGACTTTGCGAGCTATGCTCACTTCTGCTGCGCTGTCTAGCATTGTCTGAGCCCATTCTCCGTTTTTCAGTTGTGTCCTCAGTATTCTCGGCATTGTTAACTACCTTGATACTGGCTACCTTCTTTTTTGGAAATTGTAATTTCTTTTTTAGCTGAGCAGGTTCCTTGTCTTTGGACTTGGCGTGCTCTTCTCTTTGTTCTGATCGTCCTCTTCTTTCCGATTTCTGCGAGGAAGTCTGAAAAGATTGAGAGGGACGTGTATCAATGTCTTGATATCTATCAGGCTTCTTTATATTATCCCTATTTCTAAGGTTATATCTTTTCCCAGAGGGGTCACTCTGGGGTGACCTGTGTATTTGGGTCGGAGATTTTTCTCTTCGCCTAGGAGACCTTCCTCTGGACTGGAATTTCTTTTCTTTAGGATTGGATTGTTTGTTTCCATCCCAGCTCTTTTTCTGTGATGTTGAATTATTATTAAAAAATATTTTTTCAGGACTTTCAATCAGTTGTGGTTTTACTGGTATTCCACCTAAGCTATCTCTACCTAGTTCCTCATAGGATTTTTCTATAATTCTGGCAATTTCAGCTGGTTGGTCTGCTATATCTGTCTCCTTTAACCTCTGGCGGATCGCCACGTTTGCTGCTTCTCCCTTTATGTTGGCTAATAATATAGCCGAGACCTGCTTGAAGTCTTTTAGTAATTTCATACCAAGAGTTAAAGCGGGTTCTGGACCATATTCGTCTTGAATTTGTTTTAGCACATCTGGTATTACCGAAATGGATGGAACACCGTGCGTTTTTGTGTAGATAGAAGCAAAGACTGTACCCCAAGTGTCACAGTCCTCCACGTGTGGTGCGATTCCCATTGGAAGACAGATAGTCAGAATCCTGTGTTTTTCTAACGGGGTGGTGTCTGGAAACACAGCCTCTATTTGGGTGATTTTTTGTGCTAACCAGAATGGTATTTGTTCCCGTTTCGCTGATACTTTACCTAGGCAGGATTGTATGTTCTGTGGTGTAATTTTATTTGTGTTCCCCTGGTGAGGGGTCAGCTGTGGAATTTTAATTGCTGGTTGAATTGTTGAAGTCCGCATCACATATTGGACTAATTGTCTATGTATTTTTATTAATTGTTTTAGCTGTGTTAACAGCTCTGCTGCAGACATCCCATTGATGTCTGGATGTGGTGTGTATCCGGCTAGGACCGGCCACGTTGCTCCTGGTCTACCTAAGGGACCGAGCCTGGTGATGTGATTATTATGTTTTAGGGCGCCATTAAATAAGAGCAAATGCTCTTGAAATTTAAGTGGTACTTCCACCTCCTCGAAAGGAGTGTACTCTCCAGGAGGTTCCTCTACTTTGTAATAGTGGAAGTACTTTGTTACAGCATTTGCTGCTGGAAAATGTATCCATGAATAGTATACCTCTGTCTGCCGATATTCGTGTGCCTCAATTACGAATATGACTGTACCACCTCTAGGTGTCAGTCCATTTTCTATAAGTTTTAAAGTTATAGATTTCCTTTTAATGACCGGGATGAGTATTATATCCGGGTCTGCTTCTTGTAGTGCAGTATCAGCTGCTGCTATTTCAGCTGCTAATCTAACTGCCTCTCTTTCTCCTTCACTGTCTGACATTGTACCGACAGAAGGTTATTTTGTTTGTTTGCAGATCAGGTTTCTTATGGAAGCAAAGATTAGATGCACAATATTTTGGAACGGTTTATCCTTCAACGTTGACTAAACCAAGTACCATACATAGGAGTTTCCTCCTGCGAGGTTTGGCGGATATTTACCTTTCGCCCACTCCAGACGTCTTTGGAGTATTATGGGAAAAGGGGTCTGAGTGAGAAAGCACGACTGAGTTACTCTAAATGTCTTACGTTAATTTTATCGCCCTTCCAAACACGTTGGGCGCCATGTAGTGTAGTTCCTATTATCCCAATAGGCTCTGCGCATTGGAATAATACCTTCAATAGTATAGGCCTAGACCAGACGTTAACTAGGTCTACTACTGTCGATATTAGACTTAAAGTTTTGGGTTTGCCAGCTAGCTCAGAGTTCACTAGAAACTTTCTCGAATAGGCAAGGAGGAGTTGAACCTCCCTGGATAGACAAGAAGGGATTTAGTTTCTGACAACCATAGAACATGACAACTTTGCTCTCCCCTAATCAAGAGTGTATCTCGAGAGTCGTGTGAAAACAAAAGGCAAGTTATTTTACTCAGTCAGTACGTGCATTCTTAGTCTCATCAGATTGTAGAGAAAAGGAAGAGACGGGCGTGTTCAATAAAAGATGTTATTTATTGATCAGTCTCTTTTCTCATACAAGAGAAATGGATCGATATTATTGCAATACTTATGGTTAAGTAAAGTGCATACATTAAAAGCAGAAGTATAAAATAATACTGTAAAAACATTGATATGGTTTCTAAGCCATATGATGGTTTAAAATGAATACATACACATATACATTTGACTAATCGTACTCAACTGGTGTTTCTAACTACGCCTACCCCGTGTACCTGACCTAAGCCTAATACGTGGGCGGGAATAGAAAGTTACAGTTTAAGTTAAGTTTGTTTTTGCCAAGTGTCTGACTAAAGAATTCTCTTCGAGGGGTTATTCAGTTCTGTACCTGGAATCTAGGATGGATGAGGGATGGTATCTCTCGTCTCTGGTCTCGATATTCCAGGCTGCCTGCGAGGGCTACCCGGAAGCGCCGGAGCTGGATTTCTCGGCAGGAGAAATGGGCAGCTGCTCGTTCTCAGCGCGTCAAGAAGGCGGGGCTGCGCCAGCGGGGTCTGCTCTGCTCTGGGCTTCGGCAAGTCTGGCTGCTCCGTCCTCGTCACCACCGCGTGTGTTTGCATAGGGCAATATCGGTAATATTTATACCTTTAAGGTGCCGAGATTGACGTAAGGATGGACATAGATACGTCAATAAGGATGTCATACGACCAGGTCGTTAGCACATTCTTTTGCTGAAGTTCTCGGTGAAATCAAAACAATGGCCGCAGGGTTTTTTCCCAGGTTGTCATAGGTTTGATTTGTTTTGAGAACTCCGTATGCCTTATCAGGGGCTGGAGGAATATCGCTTGTCTAATTAGATGGCAAGCGTTATGACCTAATCAGATAACACGTTCCTGTGCCGTAGTGTGGCTTTATCAGATAACGGTTCCTGCATCATGGGGGTTTTTCTGCCTCATGGGATGGCTGCTAGTTAACTTGTTAGTTTGCTAACCAGAATAGGGTCAGGAATAGGGGGATCGATACAGAACCTATAGGAATACATGACAGATCGACTGGTCAGACCATCACCTTATCCTATTCCACCTCCCCCAACAGATCGTGTCTCTTCCCTCCATCTCAGACCCCTCCTCATAGTCGAGAAACATATCGCAGATCAACACAGATGAGTTAGAAGAGAAAATATCCTCCCTCCTGCCCATCTCCCCGGAAGGCCTCTCAACTGAAGAACTCGCATCCCACTACAATATTACCATGTCCTCCATCCTAGACGAACTAGCCCCCTTGAAGCTGAAAAAACCCAGGAACATACCCTCCAGATCCTGGTTCAACAAGGACATTAATGAGGAAAGAAGGCAACTCAGAGCCTCAGAACGTCTCTTTAGAAAGAATCCCTCCTCCAGCCGTTTCGATTATCTCAGAGCAGCAAGAAGAAAGTACAAACAACATATCAATAATGAAAAATCCACTTTTTCTGCAGCGTGCTGGACAAGGCCTAACACAGACCAAGAGAACTCTTTGACATCATCAAAAAACAAACGTCATTGCCAGCGACATCCCTCTTCCAGCACTCTAAAGCCTAATGTGATTACTTCGCCAACTTCTTTAACGAAAAAATCACCATGATCAAACTCTCACTGGACATTAACCTCCATCCCCCCCGACAGAGACTGCTCTCCAACAATTGAAAGTACCACGAGAAGGCGACCAGCAACAACCTGGTCTTCCTTCGACCCCATCACAGAATCTGAGGTCCTCAATTTAATCTCCTCCTCCAAGCCATCGTCTCATAACCTCGACCCCATACCCTCTCACATCGTCAAAGAGCTGAAACTCACCCTGGCTCCACTTTGGTGCGAAATCATAAACCGCTCCCTAAAAACTGGCATCATACCAGATTGCCCTAAAGTCGGCCAAGTCACTCCACTTCTGAAGAAACCAGGTTTAGACTCAACCGACCTGAATAATTTCAGACCTGTCTCCAGTCTCCCCTTCTTTGCCAAAATCCTAGAAAAATGCGTTCTCCATCAACTGAACAAACATATTGACCACATTAATTTGCTAGACCATCACCAATCGGGCTTTCGAAAAGGCTACAGCACCGAAACTGCAATCCTCAACATCATGGACGACATCTTCAACTCCCTCGACTCAGACCACTGCTGTCTACTCATCCTCCTAGACTTGTCAGCAGCCTTTGACACTGTAGACCATAGTCTTCTCATCAAAGCTCTCAAAGAGCGGGTAGGTAAAGACGAAGTGTTCCTCCAATGGTTCTCCTCCTTCTTCCAAAACCACTCCCAAAGCGTAAAAATCAAATCCTTTGCCTCCAAACTCCTCCCCATGAACAGAGGTGTCCCTCAAGGATCCATTCTCTCCCCTCAACTGTTCAACATATATATGGAACCCCTCACCTCCATTCTGAAAAAAGCGAACATCACTTTTCATCTATATGCAGATGACACCCAAATCTACTTGGAAACCTCATCCTTTAACGACATCCGAAGATTCAACAATACTCTCGGAGAAGTCCAAGAATGGCTATCAACGAACCACCTCAATCAGGGAAAAACTGAGATCCTCCTCATCTCCAACAAGGAAGAAAACCCGCAAATCGTTGAATGGTTGAAAGCCATTGATGCCCTCAATGGAAAACTCACCCTGGTGGCAACCTCTGTCAAATCACTGGGAATCACCATTGACCACAAACTATCCATGACCAATCACATCAAGAACTCCGCCAAGAGCGCCTTCCTCAATCTGAAACTCATCAACAAAATCAAACCCCACATCCCTCCTACCGATCTCAAACAAGCCATCCAATCCCCGGTGTTGTCCAGACTGGACTATGGGAATGCAGTCCTCTCCGGTACAGCTCGCTCCCACCTAACCCCACTCAAAACCACCCTCAATGCAGCAGCCAGAATGGTCACCGGAATCAAACAATTTGACCATATATCTCCCGCACTCAGAGATCTAAAATGGCTCCCAGTGGAAATGCGGGCCAGCTTCGGAACTGCCTGCCTCACACACAAAGCCCTGCAGACAGGGAAACCGGAATACCTTGCCTCCAAACTCAAGAAAGTCGGGCAATCAAGAAGCCTCAGGAGTTCCAACTCCTTCCTACTCATTACCCTGAAAACGCTTAAACAAAAGAACGCAGACCGCTCTTTTGCAGGAAACGCTCCGAAAATCTGGAATGCCATCCCAGTCGACCTCAGAACCACCCCCTCCTTTCCAAAATTCAAAAGCCTCCTAAAAACCCTTTACCTCAACCGCGCCTTCCCGAACGCAATTACGTGACGCACAGGCCTCCTCCAGGCAGTCACCTGAAATCGCGCCCCCACCGGGCAGCCATCAGACATCGCACAACGACTACCTTCCAGCATAAGACTTGCCTTCGCTATGCTTTGAGACTACCTCTTCACCAGTCTATTTCTCTTGACTTTCGCAGGATACTGAGTTATATCTTGTGTACTTCTCTAATGTATATTGTCAGTCGAGTTATATGGAATTGCAGGTTTGGGTTCGTCTTTCAAAGTTTCAAGTTATTGTACATTAATGTCAATTCTAATTCAGACCCTTCATAGTTGTTCTTTGCTCTTCAGCCACAGGCAGTTTCTGTGACAATAGAATCTCTCCTTGGCATTGTTCTGATTGCTGCCACAGTTCAATAATATGCTTTTGACAGTATTGTTACAAATGGTGTTGCTCATATGTTAAGAGTGTTTCTTTCCCACTTTCTCATTCGACATTGGAGAAAGACTGCATAGAGGCATTTCATTTAAATGGTGGAGGTTCCAAATCAACATATACCAGATTTTTGGGTGGTGGCGCAAAGTGTTGGGCAGGGGTGGCGGGAGGGGGGTGGCTCTCCATGTGCTTTGCATAGGGGGGGCCTCAAGTATTGTTACACCACTGGGCTTAATTTACTGATCATGTCATGTTGGGTATAAACAGCCTGCATGCAAGCTGTTGGGCCTAGAGGTTATATTATATTGGTTAGTACATGAATAGTTCAACGCAGAGTGTCGCACTGTTTCCTAAGCAAGATTCTACTGATCTATGGTAATTCTGAGCTTAATGTGCCTTGTATTTGTAATGTGCCCACAAATGTCTTTATTTGGTAGTCTTGTTGCAAGCTCTCAGATTTCATGACTATGGGCTTTATTGCAGAGAAAGATTATCATAAAAATTTCTTCTTAGGCTGTCCTTGCATAATGGAAATTTGTTATAAATTTAGATATTGTGATATTCCATCTGTCTAGGCAGTAAGAAGTGAAATGTGTGCAAATCATATGCTACTAAATTTCCAGGCATGGGCAACCAGAGTGTCAGTATCTTTTGTACGTTTTCCTTTTGAAGACCTTCAGATCTTATTCCTGGTTTTGAAAAGCATATCTGTTGTATGTGGAAGGTTTGATTTATTGTTGCATGCCTTTCTGTTAATGTGTAGTTACTTTGGAACCCATCATATGTAGACTGAACTAAGTTATGATGGTAGGTTAATCTTTCCAACTAAACTCAAATGATCCATATGTGAGTTTTAGATATATGGCTTTATAATTCTGTTATTTTCATAGGTGGCAGTGGCGCCAAAGGATCAGGCTGTACCTTGAAGGAACTGGCATAAATCTTACTCCTGTGGATTTGCATGAACAGCAACTAAGTTTGGAACAGCATAGCCGAGCGCATAGTCATGGAATTCTTCGCGAACATAGTAAGTTTAGTGTAAGGAAAGGATTTTTTTGTTTTATTGTCTTCCTGTCCTCTTGTGCAACATCCGATTGTGACTTGTACATTTTTTCATAAAAATACATGGATAGCTTGTTGCCAAAATAATCATTGATCATGTACCCATCCCCATTCAGCTCTCTGTAAAATTTTGAGCAGGCTCTCCAACCTATCTAAAGACCTTCCAGCGGACCTTTAACCTCTTTGTTTTTTTTTTATATTTGCTAGCGTCCATGTTGTGGTCCAAGGACTTTCTGTAAATGAGGAGCCTCACTAAATTCCTTAAGTCCCCTTTGGACCTTGCCAAGCAGTTAAGAAAAGAGATCATAGTGGGAGTGTAAAACCTTGAGTGGCTGTCCAAGCACATACGCATGATTGGCCGCGTGTTATCATTAACAGTATTCAGTGATGACATCCCCGAATTCCCTGCAAAATATTCATGTTAAACAATGTTTTATTTATTTCTGTGGAGTACAATTACAGAGCTAATTTGATCTAGTTTGTCAAACAGAACAGGATAAAAGAAATAAGGGGAGGAAAGCAGCAGGACGGGGACATTAAAATGAACAAGAAAATAACTGCTGCAAATGACCTCCTTTCTCGAAAGAGCAAAATAAATGGAAAAAGCTATTCGTTGAAAAGGCCAGGATTTCAAGAAATTTCTAAAAGACCAAAAATTAGACTCTGCTCACAATTTTTTACGGTAACAAGTTCAGAGCGTAGTAGCAGCAATGGAGAAATTTCGATCCCCATTAGTAACTGTTCTCGTTTTTTAAATCAAAAGTAGAATTTGATTAGTAGATTTGATAGCCTGACTCAGGAGATACAAAATAAACATTGAGGCCAGAAACTAAGGATACTTTGCTTTGTGAACAATAGCTAAAGCTTTAAAGGAGACCTTTTAGTTTAAGGGCAGCCAATGAATGGATCTGAGCTTGGGTGGAATATGTTTACATCTGAAACATGGCAGGTAGTGGTCATTTGGACCTATTGAATATGTTGGAGGAGTTTATCATGATTGGCTAAATATATTGATTTGTTACAATCAAGCTTAGATTGCATGACATTATTTACAATTGGGATATGAAGATTGATATCCCTGAAAGGGAGGTTCTCTAACAGTATTCTCTGATGGCCATAAACCATATACTGTCTCCACATATGTGCAGAATCTATTATACATGATCTTTAAAAATATTCTTACAAAGAGGATATTCCTATAAGAGGCAATGATTTTTGTGTATACTTTTTTGGATTTAAATGCAATTAGCGAAATTAACTGTACAATGCATTTGGATGAAAACACCATTGTGATTGAGACTTTTTAATACTCCAACTTCTGATAGGCTGAAAACATTGATACTGCACTGTTAATGAATTTTAGAGGCTGACAGATATGGTGGAGTTTGTTTTTACTAAATCACCTGAGAAGAATCTCTAACTTTGGTTGAAAACCTGCATATTTGTTTTTTTCCCTTAGCTCATCTTTACGTCCGCCTTGTTTTTACAAATTTTTTCTTAGGTTGTTTTCCCCCCTTCCCCTCTTTCTGTTGAGCCACCAGATGCGCAGCGTTAAAATATTCTCCCTCAAAGTTGAGGCATTGAAGGTTGACGTTAAGGCTCCAAGGGTGCCAGGAGCCTATCCTCTGGCTTCGGTGCTTTTTCACCATTGGTGTCTTTGTTGATGTCAAGAGCAGCAGAGTCTACTACAGGTCCTCCTGTTACTTCCTCGACTTTGAGAGGCCAAGTCAGGACTTGAAGGCCTGTCCTGCACGTTTTGCCAGTTCCAGAGCCTCCGTCCTCTACTGAAGAGCTCCCTTCCATTAGCGCAGCAGAGGATGACTCAACCTATTAGCCGCCAGAAGGGTTCCTCTTTCCATGGCATTTCCATTTAGGATGAGGCTGATTTCTGTGGTTCCTCTATATACTCTGCTTAACTGTGGACAGGTGACAAGGGTGGACTGAAATCTTTCATTACTATTCTTCTGAAGATGAACCCGTGAAAAAGAGGAAAAGGATCACCATTCTCATCACTCAAAGTAGAGGTAATTCTCTTGGTTGTGAAGATCCAGATCATGTTCTATCCCTAGAAAGGTTAACCTGTTGCTCTTTGAATAGAAGTGCAGTCTGCTAGATCTCCAAAGTATTTTCCTCATTGGGTTTCACAGGTAGATGAGGTTTCCTTCAAAAGATCACCAATAGAGCAACAAGGAAGCCTTAATTGAGGCATCAGCTGCCATTTATGAAGCCTCATTCGATTTGACACGTAAGCTAGATTCATGATCGCTCTGGTTCCGGGGCTGTTGAGTTCCACGGTGCACACCTTCCAGACTCCAGCTTCCATCAAATCTGTGGACATAAGGTTTGATGGAAGCTTGAGTCTGGAAGGTCCCTTGAGGGACTCGCCCACAAGGGAACATGGCGGCTAGCTAGTGTGCTAGTCGGGAGCTGCTCTCTCACCCGCGGCGAAATGGAGTGACTTTTTCCTCGCATCTTTACGGCTTTTACCCGTCAGGAGCTGACACATTTTCCGGGCTTTGTTGAGTCCGCCAGGGGGGATTGAGGATTAAGGCTGTGGAAAATAGCTTGGCTGTGGCTTACTGCGGTCCGCTGTGGTTTGCTCAGCGACGGCGGATGCTGTAGACGTAAGTGCCGCTTATGACGCTGCAACGCTGCTCACCGTTCCTCTTTTCTTCACCCCGCTTTGCCTCCCCACTTTACTTTGTTTTTGGGTTTGCCCTGGACTTCATCCTGGGATTGCCGTACTCTGCAGTTTCGCAGCCTGTAGTATTTTCCCTCTGCTGCCTCACGGTAGGTTAGTGTTTGATAGCTTGAAGGGGGGGGTGAATGTGGATTTGCCCTGCAGTTCTCAGGGTGGCGAGTGCACTCGGAGAGTTCCGAGCTGCACTCCGCTTCCCCAATTTATCTTTAAAATTAGTGATATCTGCTGGTACTGTCGGTGTTTATGCTGGTAGTTCCCAGGAGGGGGGGTCAGGAAGTACGGTATACAATAAACGATGGCATCAAGCATCAGTTGCAATTACAGCACTTACAGCAGGGCAATCTTGTAAGGCAGAATAAAAAAGCAAGCTTGGGATATGGCATGACTGCTAACGGTTTACCTCATATGAGTAAGGGGAAAGGGGTGGAGCTAGAGAGCGAGTTCTAAAATCTTATTCTAGAAGAAGGTTTTGTGGAGGGAAAAGAGGAAAACACAGGCAAGGAAGTGGCTTGGGGGAGAAGATATAAACTGAGATCGAACCTCTTCCAGGAAAAGGTCGAGGACCCTAAGGTGGAGCTACAAGTAGATCACTCCCTAACCTCCACACAAGGCAAAACCAGAAATAAAAGCTTGGTTACTAAAGAAGGTAGGAATAAATTAGCAAAAGAAAAAAAGAAGAAAGCTGCTCAGTCAGCATCCAGAATAACACCTTCATTAAAGTCCTACTTTAAGTTAAACCCACAGGTTAATTCACAGAGCAGTATTGACCTGTCTACCCTTAAGGAGGTACAGACAGGGGTACAGACAGAGCCTGCCTCACAAAACGTTGAAACTGTTACCTTACTTCCTTTGACATCAGTTTATGCCATTTCGGTTTCAAACAAGTACTCACCCCTGAGCGATACTGTTCGAGGCATGTGGGCTGCTGAATTCATATCTATTGCATTAAATCGCCACCTAGTGTTGGGTCCGGATGATTGCACATTGTTGTCCTGGAGAAGTCTTCGAAGTATCACGGGATAGGTGGCTCCTCCCCTGGACTACACTGCGCATGGGCATCCTCAGATTGTTTTTTTCCGCCATTGGGTTCGGATGTTAACATCTTAGCTCAAGTTAGGAAACTTTTTCTCAAAGCCAAAAGGCTTTCGCGACCATCAGTATCGTTTCGATCGGTATCGATAACATTTATCTATAGGACATCGACTATCGGACGGCTTCATTCACCTCTCGCATCGAGTTACATCGACGATGGAGAGTAGAGGCCTTTTCAAAAGGTGTCCGCTTTGTAATGCAAAATATGCACACAACGACGTCCACCCTGTGTGCAACAAATGCTTGTCACCGGACCACAATGAAGGCCAATGTATGGCCTGTGCCCGGTTCAGATCAAAGAAGACTCTTCAGACCCGACGCGCGGCTCCCTTGCAAGCGAATAGGCCTGCACCAGAACCAGATAATATCTTCGGGACCGGAGACGAAGAAGTCGTCGAGCTACCGGACCGAGATGACTCATCGGAGCAGGGATCTGTGCATGGATCCGACTATGAAGCCGATGAAGTGGAGTATCTGGAAGACGAGGAGACTTATGAAGTCGTCGAAGAGGTAGGAGACGTCGACGTTCAGGCCCTTGGGGCCGAGGAAGATAGCTCGGAGGAGCTAGGCCCAACCGTCGATACGGGGGCCGATGGACATAATATCAATACGGCTCAGGTCGAGGGATCGCCTCAAGGCCTTACCCAAGATCTACCTTCGAGTTCAACAGCCCCGCAACAAGGCCCGGCTTCGAACATTATCATTGAGCCATCGGTTTCCAAACCAATTTTGGTTTATCTCAGCAAAACGAAACCGAAGCCAGCACAGTCGAAATCGAAACCGAAAGTGCAACTGGCTCTAGTCGGCGCCAAGGCCTCCAAACCCTCAGGGCCGACGAAACAAATGAGGGACTTCGATGCGGGGAGCTTCCAGAAGGCCCTCGAGTAGCGGGGCGCCAAGGGCCACGGTGAAGATCTTCGAGTCGAAGACATCGGCACCGAAGGGAGCCGTTACGCAGCTCGAATCGAGACAGAGCTCCACTACTCGATCACTGACGGGGACCGGAGAAAAACGTCGGTTCAAAGTCAGATGCGGCGCATGCGGAGCATAAGGCCCAAGACATGGCCCTACACGTCGGGGAGTCGATTCAAAGAATCAGAGACAAGGCTCTGTCGGCGGGACCGAAGAAAGTCACAACTGCAAAGTTGGTCGCTACGTCGGCGCCAATAAAATACGGTTTGCCACCGCCAGTGAGGCCGAAGATGTTCGAGCCAAAACAGAGCATTGACCCCGTAAAAAGACCCGCATTGGCCCACAGGCCTGCATACGAGACAGAGGAACGAGAACTGAGGAAGTTCATCGACTCGGAAACGGGGAGACTGTCTATCTACAAAAGGAAAATAGTCCCAGAAAAACCCATGGAGTCTTTCAGGATTCCTTTTAAGAAAAAGAGGGGTTCACCTGCGTCACCAGTGATGGTCGAACACTTGCAGACATATGAGCAGGAGCCTCAATCCTTTTCCCCTACATACTCGGATGCAGGGGCATATGACGATAATAATGATGCTGATGACGATGTGATGGACACTGGTCGTGATGATAAGAACCACCCATGGGCAGACCCTGCTGACCCAGGCAACATGCAAAATGACCCTGATACTACTGTCTACAATGTCAAAACATCACCAATTGAAGACACTATAGCTTTCAACGCTCTGATTGAAAGAGCTGCGTTAAATCATGACGTTGATCTTCATAGTGATACTGTGGAAGTGGACTTCCTTGTGGACACGTTCTCAACTTCCGAAAGAAGTGTAAAGACACTACCAATGCTCATGGGCGTTCTTAAACACGCCAAGGACATTTTCAAAGAAAATACTAGAGCAAGGGTAGTTAACCCGAGAATAGAAAAAAATTATAGGCCGGCACCTGTGGATCCTACCTATATTAAAGGTCAATTGCCTTTGCACTCTATGGTGGTTGCAAATGCAAGGAAGAGGGCAAACTCGCAGTCAACGGGAGATGCGCCTCCGCCTGATAAAAGAGTCCAAGATACTGGACACATCTGGCAAAAGAGTGGCAGCACAGGCTGCAAACATCTGGCGTATTGCTAATACTCAGGCGCTTCTGGCCAGATATGATAGGTCACACTACGATACTCTGGAGACATTGTTACAGCACCTCCCAGAACAATTCAAGGAAGGAGCAGAGCTGTTGGTTCAGGAGGGGAAGCTGATCTCCAACGCTTCCATTAAGTGTGCACTAGACACAGCTGACACTGCAGCTAGGGCTATAAACACTTGCGTCATGCTAAGGCGACATGCTTGGTTGAGGATATCTGGTTTCAAACCAGCAATACAGACCACCATTCTTAATCAGCCAGTAAAACACTGACTTCTTGTTTGGCCCTGAAGTTGATGCCACCCTAGAAAAGATTAAAAAGGACACAAACTGCAAAATCCATGGGAGCTCTGCAGTCGCAGCAGTTTCGGGGTGGTTCCTTTCGGCGCTCCAATAACAGAGGAACCTCAAGGGGCCAAAACACCCAACAAACGCAGTATAACAAGGGAGGTACACAATCCACCTACAATAAAAATCCCAGGGGTGGATATAGAGGAAATAACATCAAGGGCAGAGGAAGAGGAAACAACAACTCCAGATCCTCTGCCAATACCAAACAGTGACGCCATGTCACTGCTCCCGACCATCTAACACCTGTCGGGGGGAGACTACAACAGTTCCTGTCTGTATGGAAATCCATCACCACAGACAGGTGGGTACGAGATATTGTACAGTACGGGTATTGTCTAGAGCTTACAGCCACTCCACCCAACATTCCACCAAGACACCGTCCTTTGTCCGCAGAGCACTTACTCTTATTGCAGCAAGAGGTCGTCAGTATGCTGCAAAAAGGAGCCATAGAGCTCGTGCCTCTAGCGGAGCAAGGATCAGGGATGTACTCTCTGTACTTATTGATTCCAATAAAGGACGGGTCTCTCAGGCCCATACTTGACCTACGACCTCTGAAGCAATACATTCTGTCAGAGCACTTTCACATGCTCACCTTACAGCAAGTCCTACCGCTTTTAAGTCGGGGAGATTTCCTCGCAACACTGGATCTCAATGATGCGTACTTCCACATTCCCATGCACCCTTCCCACAGAAAGTATCTCAGGTTCACCATTCAGGATCAACACTACCAGTTCAAGGTCCTACCCTTCGGAGTGACGCCGGCACCAGGGTATTCCCCAAGTGTCTGGCGACAGTGGCGGCACACCTAAGAAGACACCACATACATGTCTACCCTTATCTGGACGACTGGCTTATTCAAGCGAAGTCGGCCCAGCTGTGTGCCAGCCACGTGTCCCACACCATTCACCTCCTTCACGATCTGGGATTCTCACTGAATTACCCCAAGTCTCATCTTCAACCCGCCCGCGTACGGCAGTACCTGGGCGCAACGATAGACAATTTGGCAGCCACAGCTCAGCCAAATTCAGTGCGGATACACGGCATGCATTTGCTGATACAAAAATTCAGACCTCAACACTCGCTTCAGGCAAGAGTGTTCTTGCAGTTGATAGGCATGATGGCCTCCTGCATCTTCATAGTCCCGCATGCGAGACTACATATGCGCCCGCTTCAGGAGTGCTTGTCACGTCAGTGGAACCAGGCTCAAGGGCAGTTAAAAGACCTAGTGTTGGTGAGCGGTCGGGCATACAACTCTCTGCATTGGTGGAATCCACACAACCTTTGCAAGGGCCGACCGTTCCAAGAGCCTGTACCACAGGTAATACTGACAACGGACGCATCTCTCCAGGGATGGGGAGCTCATGTACTCCATTACACAGTGCAGGGACTATGGACGACACAGCAGAAGAAGATGCACATCAACCTTCTAGAGCTGATGGCAATCTTCGTGGCACTGAAAGCCTTCAAAGTACATCTGTGCAACAAAGTCGTGTTGATCCGGACGGACAACATGACTGCCATGTACTACATACAGAAGCAGGGAGGAACACACTCTCCACAGTTATCTCACCTGGCTCAGAGCATGTGGAAGTGGGCCATTCAGAGGAACATGTTCCTCATGGCGGAACACCTCCCAGGCAAGGACAACCAAATGGCGGACCTGCTCAGCAAAAACAGCCACCAGATGCACGAGTGGGAGATACATCCATCAGTACTCCAGCCGTACTTCCATCAGTGGGGTCATCCAGAGGTAGACCTATTCGCCACAAGGGAAAACGCAAAATGCCGAAGCTTCGCCGCCAGGTTCCCACATCCGCAGTCGCAGGGCAATGCGATATGGATGAACTGGTCAGGCAAGTTTGCGTACGCTTTTCCCCCAGCGCCATTGATTCCGCTAGTGGCACGCAAACTGAGGCAACACTCGATGACACTCATCCTGGTTGCTCCAACGTGGGCACGCCCACCTTGGTACACCACGCTCGTGGAACTTTCCGTGGTGCCTCATCAAAGGCTGCGACTAACAACCAGACTTTTGACGCAGAGCCATGGCGACATTCAGCACCCAGATCCGCAACAGCTCAACCTGGCGATCTGGCTCCTGAGGTCTTAGAATTTGGATACCTCAACTTGCCCCCAGACTGCATGAATATCATAAAGGAGGCGAGAAGACTCACGACTAGAGCATGTTATGCGGCAACATGGAAAAGGTTTGTCATATACTGCAACAATAATGACATTAACCCACTAGATGCATCTATTCAGAACATTATTTGTTATCTGTTGCATTTATACAGATGTAATCTGGCTTACAGTTCCATCCGCATACATCTATCCGCAGTAGCAGCCTACCTGCAAAACAGGCAGCACCTATCCCTATTCAGAGTACCTGCAATTAAAGCCTTTCTTGAGTGTCTCAAGAGAGTGATCCCTCCGAGACTTCCACCTTCACCAGTCTGGAACCTCAACCTGGTTCTCACAAGACTCATGGGGCCACCCTTTGAACCTCTACATTCCTGTGAGATTCAATTTTTAACCTGGAAAGTGGCTTTCCTAGTAGCCATCACCTCACTCAGAAGAGTTAGTGAACTCCAGGCGCTAACCATTCAAGAGCCATTAATACAAGTTCACCCAAACAGGGTTGTTTTACGTACAAACCCCACTTTTATGCCTAAGGTGATTTCGCAGTTCCACATGAACTAAACCATAGCATAGAACTGCCGGTTTTCTACCCAAATCCAGAAAATGTTGCAGAGAGATGCCTGCACACATTAGATGTGAAAAGGGCCCTCATGTATTATATAGGCAGAACTAAAGATTTCAGAAAAACGAAACAACTGTTCGTCGCCTTCGCTCCACAGCATAAAGGCAATCCCATTTCAAAATCAGGAATAGCCAGATGGATCGTTAAGTGTATACAAATTTGCTATGAAAAAGCTAAACGCACTTTAACGATTCCTCCACGTGCACACTCCACACGCAAGTTAGGAGCATCCATGGCTTTCCTAGGGAACATTCCACTAGAGGAGATATGTAGAGCAGCCACATGGTCCACTATTCATACATTTACAAGACACTACTGCGTAGATGTACACTCTAGACAGCAGGCTGCTGTAGGACAGGCTGTTCTCAAAACACTTTTTCAGACTGCTGCAGCTGGCACAGGCGTCCGCCGCTAATGGAGGGACTGCTATGTATTCTATGCAATAGATATGAATTCAGCAGCCCACATGCCTCAAACCGAATATGCTACTTACCAGTATGCATCTGTTCTTGGCATGTAGGGCTGCTGACATTCATATCGCCCACCCTCCTCCCCGGCGCCTGTTGCAGCTGTGGCATTCAGAATTTCTATTTAGCATGGACATCACTCACTGTATTACACTCCATCTCTGCCACAATGGCGAAAAACAATCTGAGGATGGAGAGGATGCCCATGCGCACTGTAGTCCAGGGGAGGAGCCACCTATCCTGTGATACTTCGAAGACTTCTCCAGGACAACAATGTGCAATCATCCGGACCCAACACTAGGCGGCGATCTAATGCAATAGATATGAATGTCAGCAGCCCTACATGCCAAGAACAGATGCATTCTGGGAAGTAGCATATTCGAACTCTGCTATCAACGAGGTATCTGAAAATATACCAATTTCAAAGGCGGCCGATCAGGCTAAAGAAACCCAATCTACACAATTTAAAGAGGGAGCCAAAGATTTGGACAACAGGTTAATTGCAGTAAAAGACTTACTGAGCCAACTCTCTGCAGAGATTAAAGAGCGTTTTGTCACTTCAGAAAGTAACCAGAAAAGAAAATCAAGATATGTGTAGTAGCTTGGAGGAGAATATAGCAATATTAACAAAACGCACAGAGGACTTGGAAAACAAAACACTAGAGCTCGGGAAAAAGGTCCAAGATCACAGCCAAGAATTGGATAGGCTTAGAGCCAAAGAAAGGGAAATATCAGACAGATTAGAGAGGATGGAAAATAATTCGAGGAGAAACAATATTTGGATTCTTGATATTAAACAGGGTGCAGAAGAAGGGGACATAAAAGCCTTTGTGATAAATATCTTGACTAAATCCTTTCCTCAAGTCGCCTCAGCCTCTGTCTGGGATACAGAAATCCAGCGGGTCCACCGAGACCCTTTCAGGCTTAACCCTGGTCTTAAAAAGCCCAGAAAAATCCTGGTTAATATTCTATTGTATTCCCTCAAAACTAAACTACTAGGGGTGGCCTTAAAACAGCTACTCAGGCCCAGGAGTGCCCGTTTAAAATAAGATCTGATATATCAAGAATCACAGAGGACAGAAGATTGGAGCTAGGTGAAAGGATAAACTCCCTCAGGCAACTGGGTGCTCAATTTCAGCTGAGGTTCCCAGCATACTTTAAAGTGATGAGAGCCAACAAAATGCTCAATTTTTACTCCCCGGAGGAGCTAGATGAATTCCTGATAAGTTGTAAGGCAAGCGGTTAGCCGAGGTTTTTTTTTTTCTTTCGAGAAAGCAAATGGATTAATAGAGTAAAAGAGTAATATAATGAGAAGTGGGGAAACCAGCATAATAAACGTTAACATGGCAGACAGGTGTGGGTTTGCTGCTCGAATTGGCAATAGCCAATGAGTAGACAGGGAGGGTTCCCAGGGGAGGATGAAGGACAGGATGGGGAGCACAGGGGTGGTGGAGGGGTGTACGGTGGGGAGCATAGGGTTAAAAAAGAAAAAACAGTGGAAAAAGTGTCCTCAATTTATGTAGCCAGTGCTATTGAGAATAGAAGAACTAGGGAATTAAGGGATGGGGATAGGAATACGAATAAAGGAAATGAGCGATTGGACATATTATGTTGGACCATAAATGGTCTAAGGGTGAAAAGGAGTCAGAGACTGGTTATTGAATACCTGAAAAATACCCCCATGAAGGTCTTAATGCTTCAAGAGACCCATCTAATGAGCTCAGAGTGTGTGACACTATTTAATAAGCAGAAATGGGTAAAAAGTTATAGCCACGGACCAGAAATGTTGTTCCAAAGGTGTGGCAATAATTATTAAAAATTAACTCGGGTATAGAACTAGGCAGAACACAGGTAGACACTAAAGGATGATGGGTAGTGGCAGAGATAAAAATGCAGGGTAGTATCTATCCCCTAGCCAGTTATTATGGGCCAAACGAGGACGAGGTGAGTTTCTTGAACAATCTTTGCTCTGTCCTGATAGATTTTGAGGCCCCACTGATAATAGGTGGAAACTTTAATCTATGAATGAATAATGAGCTGGACAGATCATCCCTCGTACACAAATGTATGCGCCCCGTGTAAGAGCATGCCTCTTAGCCATGATGGATAACTTCAATCTGTGTGATATATGGCAAAAAAATGGGAAATGTGAGCGAGTATTCTTTCTTTAGTAAAAAGAATGGTCACTACACCAGGATAGACTATATTTTTATGGACCGCCTGGGAGTAGAAAGAGTTAAGAAAGTGGAATATCTGCCTATACACTTATCAGATCATGGTGCAATAGAACTGAGTATGGAGCTCCCTCCTACCCAATTATGTAAGAGGTGGACATTAAATAGAAGATTGTTGTCACAAACCGAAATAATGGAAAAGATCAAATTAGATGCGGAGCCTTTTTCAATCAAAATCAAGAATCTGCATCTATTCATGTGGTTTGGGACGTCTTTAAAGCGTGGCTGAGAGGTATGCTAAAGGGGGCGGCAGCAGGGTGGGTTAAATTAGAAAAAGAGAAAATAGTTTCACTGGATGAGCCGTTGAGGAAAATTGAAGAACGATTAAAATCTGGACAAGTTCAGGGGGAAGAAAAAGATAAATTGATGGGGATGCTGAAAGATCAACAACGTGAATATAGAGTGAGGAATGCGTTAAATTGTTAGCTATAAAGAGCAGAATGGACAGGTCTCAAAACAATATAACTAGGATTAGAATAGAAAACTGGGACGAACCTCCGGCCCAGTTCACAGATAATAAGTGCGAGTTTGAGAGGGAAAGTTGTAATTTTTTCCAAACATTGTATAGGGAGGATTTAGTTCCAGATAAAATAGCTGTAGATCTTTGGCTGGCTCAGAAACCGCTTCCTAAATTGGCCCCTGAAGGACTAACATTACTAAATCAAGACATAACAGGGAGTGAAATTATGGAATCTATTAAGAAAGTTAAAAAAGGAAAGGCTGCCTGCCCAGATTTAATCCCATATGAGATCTATTTGCTTTTGATGGAGGAAATCATCCCAATTTGGTTGAAACTGTTCAATGAGATTCTGCGGGGTCATTCTCCATTACCTGATTCCTGGAAAGAGGCAATCATCACACTGATCTTAAAACCTGGTAAAGACCCGACCCAATGCCAATCATATCGCCCAATATCTTTACTGAACTCTGACTACAAAATCTTTACAGGTATCATTAATGCTAGTCTGAGTAAAATAGCAGGGGCAATAATACACGACGATCAGAAGGGTTTCCTCCCCGGGCGGCAGATGAAGCACCTTGTTATCTCTCTGATCGGCGCAATAAATCTGGCAACAGCGGCTAGTGCCCCATTAACAATAATAACTTTGGACGCTGCAAAAGCCTTTGATCGTGTTAAGTGTATTAGAGGCTTTTGGATTTGATTGTACTTTTAGAGATCTGTTGGGGAAAATATATAGCGAACCATGCGCCCAAATATTAGTAAACGGAAGCCTTTCCGCCCCAATATCAATAGGGCGGGGTACTAGACAGGGTTGCCCGTTGTCTCCTACACTCTTCGACTTATACATTGAGCCGTTTGCACAAAGTTTAAGAATAAATAATGAAATACAGCCCTTTTTAATGAATGGCTTTTCAAGGAAACTTGCCCTATGCGCGGATGATTTAATCCTTTAACATCTAATGCTAACCAAACTCTACCAAGCCTATTAAGGGAAGTACACGTTTTTGGCAAACTGTCAGGCTATGAGATTAATAACAGTAAAACTGAGATTATGGCATTGAATTCCGAAGTGCAGGGCTCCAGGGTGTCAAAGGAGATATGGTATTTGGGAATCACTATTACTCAAGAGCTGTCTTATCTCCCTAAAACAAATATAGCCCAAGTATTTATTTTTTTATTTTTTATAAAAGCAAGACTTTATTGACGATTCCAACAACATTACATACAGGCGCCTACAACCCTGAGGCCGGCTGAAAGGGTGTCATATATTTGACATATAAGCAATTGCACATGCCTTCTCTGGCTGTTAATCGTCTACGGATCGACAAACCTGTTGGAGCTCCAAAAACAATTAGTACACGGTCAGTTTAACCGCTCGCATTTTGTATTTTATGTAAAACAATAAAGAAAAGAACTAAATACGTGACTCAGTATTAACAGACACAATAGTACTCTTGCTTCTCGGTATCTGTTCATTTCTGTTAGGTATCTCCTCTGCAGGCCTCATTTGATTCCACCTCCCCTTGTGCCCAACCCCTCCCTACTCTACTGTGTGTGTCATATAAGGCCCAAGGCCCTCGTGCATGTCATTCCATACTCCGTAACAATTATTCATTTTCTGTCTCATCTTCAGAACTATCGCTATCTCCCTCCGGCAATGGCTCGCATATGTCCCCTCTGTAGGAGTTCCATTGTTGCCAGATCCCATTCCACTTGCGCGGGTTGTCTCTCATCTTGTATACTGCCTTCTCTGTTATCATAAGTGTGTCCATGTTCTTGCTCCATTGCGCCAATGTGGGGAGCTCCGCCGTCCCCCATTTCTGCGCAATGTCCCGTTTGGCCGTCATGAAACCTATCGTGGCCCACAGCTTACCATAATATGTCAAATCAGTAGGCCCCCAAACATTCAACAGGCACATACGTGGGTCTAGTGTTAGAGTGGTATTTAGTGTCTGCGCAATGGTACGGAGTACCCGCTGCCAGTATCCCACGATGCATGCGCAGCTCCAAAGTGTATGTAAGAAAGTGCCCTCTTCACCGCACCCCCTAAGACAATAAGGATGGTCCGCCCTCTGCAATTTATGTAGAGTCAGTCTCGTGTAATAAATCCTGTGAAGGATTTTCAGTTGTACCAGGCGGAACCTAGCTGATATGCCCGCTTCACGTGGGGATGCAATAGCTGCGTTCCAATCAGATTCGTCAAAATCCCCGACGTCCTCCACCCATTTGTCTTTTAGCTTTCCCTGTGGGTCAGGTAGATTATTGAGCAGCTTACGGTATGTTAGGGAAGTCGCACCCTCCTGCATACAGTCCGTAAGCAGACGGTCTTCCAGTGGTGAGGACTCCGGGGGTGTGCTGCCTGGTGGGATCTCCGCCAGAAGGGCATGCCTAATTTGTATGTATCTAAACTGTTCCGTGTTACCCAACTCGTACTGCTGTTGAAGGGAGGCGAATGAGACCACTCCCTCCCTAGACCACATGTCCCCCACTGTTGATATCCCAATGTTGTCCCACTGGGTGAAGCCCTTAGTACGCCTCAAGTGACCTAAAGCCTTAGTGTCCCACAGCGGGGTGAGTTTTGTGATGACCCCGTCCCAATGTAGTTTCGATCGCGCCTTATACCACAACTGTACTGTATGTTTGGTGGGTCCTATCAGTTTCGCCGCAATACCCTTATGATACAGAGGCGCCAACAAGCTGCCAGCACCCAGTTGGGCCCTGTCAGCCTTAAACGCCGGGTCATCCTGTGGGGCGTGAATCCATTTGTTAAGAATCTTGAGCTGTGCCGCCCAGTAGTACAGTTGCATATTAGGTAATGCAATACCACCGTCGGCCAGCGTGTGCGATTCTCGCTGGCCGATTCCCCCACAGTAAACCCGATATCAGTGCAGTCACTTTCTGAAAGTAACTGGAAGGTATTAATGTCGGGGTATTTTCGAGCACGTATAGAAAACGTGGCAGTGCCATCATTTTGAACAATGCTGCTCTGCCCAACAGCGTCAGCGGAAGTCCCTGCCAGTGCTGTACGTCATTACGTAGTCTAATGAGGGGGGGTTGCAGATTACGATTAGAGAACTCTGCAGCATCTCGGGTGACATATAGTCCTAGGTACTTGAAGGACGTGGTAGCCACCTCCAGTGTGCAGGAGTCCGGGAGGGTCGGGAGTAGACCCTTGAGCTCATAAATTGTCGATTTCGACCAATTAATAGTGTAGCCAGACACCCGCCCATGTGAGTTGCAGATGGATAGGAGGTTTGGGATGCTGTTGCCCAGGTCTGTGAGGTAGAGCAACATATCATCAGCGTATAATGACACTCTGTCTTCCCAGCTAAGATCCCATCTAATCCCCTTCAGTAGTGGCGTGTTTCGAAAAGTGATGGCAAGAGGTTCTAAAACCAATGCGAAAAGGATGGGCGAGAGTGGGCATCCCTGCCTGGTCCCCCGTGCCAATTTTATGTCACGCGATATGTGGCCATTTGCTACCACTCGCGCTACTGGGTCTTTGTACAGTAATCGGATCCAAGAGATAAATTTGGGTCCGAACCCCATGGAAGTGAGGACCGCAAAGAGGTAGCTCCACTCCACCATATTGAATGCCATTTTGGCATCCAATGATAGTATCGCTGCCGGTTCCGTCAACAGTGGGGTTCTCGCCAATACTCCCTGCACTCTACGAAGGTTCAAGGCCGTGCTCCTATGCGGCATAAAGCCAGATTGGTCTGGGTGGATCAACTGATCCAAGTACAGCATGAGCCTGTTTGCCAATAGTTTCGCCAGAATTTTTGCTTCGGGGTTCAGCAGTGAGATAGGTCTATAGGACGTACACTCATTAGGCGGTTTTCCCGGTTTCGGAATGGCCACTATAGTCGCCATCCGTTGGTCCGGAGGCAGCGTGCCACTCTCCCTACTCTCTACATACATCTGTAGAAGGGGTTCACTCAGGGACTCCGACATTGTTTTGAACCATTCTATAGGCACCCCGTTCGGGCCCAGAGCCTTGCCCGAATGGGTTGCATTAATAGCCAATTGAATTTCGTCAGTCGTTAAGTCGGAATCAAGATCTTGTGCCGCCTCTCCCGTCAACGTCGGCAGGGACACATGACCGAGGGCGGCCCGAGCCTCTTCCTCTGTCACAGCCACCGCTGGGGTGTATACCTCACTGAAGTGGTCGGCCAGTGCGTTCACGATTTCTTCCGGCCGTGTGTGCACCCTCCCATGTGCGTCTGTGATTTGTAGTATGTTCCTGTTACCCCCATGCTTCCTATCTAGCCATGCCAAGAGCTTACTGGCTTTGTCCCCAATATCATACACCCTGTGTTTGGTGGCCGCAATATCTGCCACGGTCAATCGCTTCATATGGTCAGCAAGGAGTCGTTGACTCATCTGTAGGGAATGTAATGTAGCGTCCGACGGGTCTTCATATGGGCGGTGTTGGCTTTGTCGAGTTTCAGTTCTAGTTCTAAAGCTTCCTTCCCCTGTGTTCTCTTGTGGTGTGCTATCGCTGCTATCGCTTGTCCCCTGAACACTGCTTTATATGCTTCCCAAAGCATTGAAGGTGAATCCACCGAGGCCTGATTTTCCTCAAAATAATGCCGGGTAGCTTTCTGCAGGTCCTTACGAATGGACGGAACTTTAAGGTACCCCGGATATATCGGGTAAATTCTTCTACGAGTCATTTCAAAACTGGACAGTGTTAAGGTAATCGGTGAATGGTCTGAAATACCTTGTGGCTTTATTTGTGCTTCATCTATGGTGAGGCGACCGTTCCCTAGTGTGAGGAAGTAATCAATCCTGGACAGACTATTGTGTGTGGCTGAGTAGTAGGTGTATTGTAGTTGCTCTGGATGCAGAACGCGCCACACATCCACTAACCCTTGCGCTTCCAGGAATCCGCTGAGTTTGTTAGGGCCATCAACATGTGCTCGCACGGGAAATCTGTCACGAGTGTTGTGTAGTACTGCGTTAAAATCTCCCCCAATGATCAAATCTCCTTCCGGAAGTTCTAGGAGGAACTTGCCGAGGTCAGGCAGTGCCACGGCATGTAATGCTGGCGGGATGTAAACCGAAACCACAGATAACGGCCTGCCCTCCCATTGGCCATGAACCGCCGCAAAGCGGCCCTGATCATCTATCTTGGTGGATCTTACGATGTAGTGGGAAGATTTTCGTATCAGTATGCCTGTGCCACGCGACCCCGAGGTGAATTCCGCATGCGCGACCATGTGGTAGCCCCGTCTATCCATCGCCTGTGTAGTAGCGCCCACCAGATGTGTCTCCTGTAAAAGGACCAGGGCGGGACCCACCCTCTTAATTCCCTGAAAAACCAGACCTCGTTTAATCTTATCTCCCAGCCCTCTAACGTCCCATGACATAATTTGCAACGGGGCCATCTGGGTGATTCGATCTAGTCTGGCCATGGCAGTAGCTTGTGGCGGGGCCAACCCAGGATCTTCGGATTCGAGCTATACCATTCCCCGTGAGTGAGTCTCTCCTGGGGGCGGGCCCACCGCCGCACGTGCGGGGCAGTGCGTCCGACCAGAGGCGAGACATATGTAGCGCCAAGAAGTGTACCTTCGTGTTTACAATATTGTGTCTTGCAACGCTGTGCCGCACTCATGTCGTGTTGCC
This sequence comes from Lissotriton helveticus, assembly GCF_964261635.1. Taxonomy (NCBI): domain Eukaryota; kingdom Metazoa; phylum Chordata; class Amphibia; order Caudata; family Salamandridae; genus Lissotriton; species Lissotriton helveticus. The sequence goes on along the minus strand of NC_136059.1, from coordinate 351,406,876 downwards.
TTGTGTTGTGTTGAGTCAAACCACTAACTTGTAGGACCAAATGATCCAAGAAAATAAATGTCCCCATTCCCACAACTGCCCCCCTCCCTGCCCCCCTGCTATACGGACTCAAACCTGCCCGCCTCCCCAACTTAGCAGAGTGCATGCCCCAATCCCCAACCAGTGTACTTGCGCGCCGGGGTGAAGGACTCTCCGAGGTCAGCGGCTCCTCAGTCTCCTCCCCGGAGGGCCATCGCCCAGTGTCCAGTGGCGAGCCTTAGGCGTGCAGCACAGTAAATCCAATAGAAATTAAACCTGGAAGTCATTGCTCTTCGGTGTCCTCCTCGCCCACATCGTCTCTCAAGGGTGAGCCATCATCTACTCCCCCCCCTCCCGATGCTTGGGACTCCGGGGGACGACCGGCGTCACGATCCTTTTGTTGCCGGTGAGGTCGCCGAGGGCGGGCGGTCGTTCTCCACCCCTCCAGCCAGTCCCGCGCGGATTATGGGTTGTCAAAGAACCAAGTTTTATTTTCTGCAACTACCCGCAACCTGGCCGGGAAGAGCATGGAATACGGGACCTCTCTCGCTCTGAGTTCTTTCTTCACCTCAAAAAACGTTAGTCGCCTGCGTGCTACCTCAGCCATGTAATCAGGGAAGAATGCCACCGTGGAGTTCTGGATCTTGACAGGAGGGGATGTACGGGCAGCTTGCAGAGTGACATCCCTATCCCTGAAGTTGAATAGTCGGGCAACAATGGGCCGTGGGGCCGCTCCCGGCTTCGGTTGGCCACCCGGCACGCGGTGCGCCCTCTCCACTGAAAAGAATGAGGACAGTCCTTTTGGTCGTAGTTCATTCGTGATCAAGTTTTCTACGTATAAGTCCATGGCTCTCACGCCTTCCGATTCTGGCACACCAATGATGCGGATGTTATTCCGTCTGGAGCGCCCTTCCTGCTCGTTGAGCTTCTCACGCAATACCTTATTGTCTGTTGCCAATTTCTCCACCGTCAATTGAAGTTCAGACACATCCTCTACTAGAGATTTTGTTACCACTTCCATGGCGTTGACCTTTTCCGTCATTTTGTGGAAATCAGCTCTGATCAACGTAATGTCGGTCGAAATCGATCCCACCGTCGTTTGCAGATGTGCCAGGGCCTGCATCACGTCATCCAGTGTCGCCTTCTTGCTCCCTGGTACGTCCCCGGATTTACCAGCTGTCTCCTTCCCGGTCGTCGGGGACACAGCGGGCCTGTCGCAGGCATATCGGTCTATTCGAGTCTGTGTAGTGCCACTCTTCAGGCCCTTCCCCGCCATGTTGGTGTTTTCCGTGGTCCCCGGGCACTCCTGCGACGGAGGACCGCGTCTACCCCTTTTGCGGTTGATTGTGTTCGCCGACGTCTCAGCCTGTGTCGGTGGTCGGGCAGGAGGCGTCGTACCTGCCCTGGAGTGCGGTGTAGCTATCCCGCTATGCCGCGCGAGGACAGCAGGAGGAGTAACGGCGGATGTTTCCCTGTTTCCCTGTTTCCCTGTTTCCCTGTTTCCCTGTTTCCCTGTTTCCCTGTTTCCCTGTTTCCCTGTTTCCCTGTTTCCCTGTTTCCCTGTTTCCCTGTTTCCCTGTTTCCCTGTTTCCCTGTTTCCCTGTTTCCCTGTTTCCCTGTTTCCCTGTTTCCCTGTTTCCCTGTTTCCCTGTTTCCCTGTTTCCCTGTTTCCCTGTTTCCCTGTTTCCCTGTTTCCCTGTTTCCCTGTTTCCCTGTTTCCCTGTTTCCCTGTTTCCCTGTTTCCCTGTTTCCCTGTTTCCCTGTTTCCCTGTTTCCCTGTTTCCCTGTTTCCCTGTTTCCCTGTTTCCCTGTTTCCCTGTTTCCCTGTTTCCCTGTTTCCCTGTTTCCCTGTTTCCCTGTTTCCCTGTTTCCCTGTTTCCCTGTTTCCCTGTTTCCCTGTTTCCCTGTTTCCCTGTTTCCCTGTTTCCCTGTGGGATATGCTGCCAGTCAGTTCCAGACCAGGGACCGAATGCCAATGAGTGCCGTAGCCCAGCTCTGTGTGGTGGGGGTGTTAGGCGTCCCCCCCCCCCGTTGCTCGCACTGACCAGTGAGTGCCCCGGACACGATCGGTCAGGCCCACCTGTGGGACGCATCCATATTGCGTGAGGCCCCTCGTCTCCGCGTTCCTGATTGCACTAGGGGCAGCCGCCTGCTGTTTTGTGGAGTTGGTTCATACCCATCCAACCTACTTGAGAGTGTCCTGTTGCCTCCTAAGCGCCACGTGCCCCGTGATGCCAATGCCACCGGAGGGGGTTACAATGTAGTGCGGGCGGTGGCCTTAGCCTTCCGATGCTTTCCCCAGCCAAGCAGGCCAGGTGTGTTCTCCTTTCGCCCTGGGTGTAGAACGCCAGCAAATCAGTGCCAGTAGTATCCGCCGCCCGCAGCTGCTGCCTCCCTTGAGTCCGGGCGCGGTGTCGGTATTCTGTAAGCAGGCCGGGCCCCGGTATCAGTGTCCTCCGCTCCCCACAAAATGGCGGCTCACCTCAGTATCACCAAGCTCCACAACGGTCTACAGTGCACGTTCCGGTCGTCGGGGAGTAAGGAAGCGTTAGCCAGTCACTGCCTCCGCACTTCCGGTCGCGGGCTGGGTCCGTCGTGACCGGCGCACACACCGAGTCTCAGCGCACCCCCCGCTGGACGGGCACTTGGCGGGAACTTCCGGTGCGGGACTCCCGGAGCCGCTTCACTTCCTGCTGGGCAGGACTAGTAGGACAGTCCCCGGCTTGCTCGCTTCGTGTGGACCACTCCGCAGCTCCGTCAGAACTCGGCCCCCAGGCGTCGGATTTTCACGCTGCTTTCTGCCGCTTGCACCGCCCGGTCCTGAGCTCCGGTTCCCTCCTGCGGGGATGAAAAAGTGTAGCGGATCATATGTCGGATCATAGGAGAGGCCGCCTCAACCACGGAGCCTTTCCTTTATGCTGCCCCCATCTTCGGCTGCTAGCCACGCCCCCCCAAGTATTTAAATAAGTCGAAACACTGCTAAAAAGATGGCAGAATTTACCACTCGCACACTATGGCAGGATAAATCTGATTAAGATGTGTGTTCTGCCAAAGTTTACTTACTTTTTTAATAATATCCCCCTGACTTTTGACAAAATCTTCCTAAACAAAATTCAGGGTAAGATCTCTTCTTTTGTTTGGGCCAGGAAGGGGATCAGACTTTCCTGGAAAAAGCTTAGACAAAAACTGCCACACGGAGGTTTGAGTCTACCAGACCTACAGATTTACTGTTGGGCATTACCAACTGCAAAACAACATTATGCTCCAACATAGGCTGGATGACTATTTGATGGGCAGCATGTTCAAGGCAATGTTGTCCGAAATTTCAGCTGAGGGTTTCATGTATAAATTTGGCGACCCCAATTTTAAAAAAAAAAGTTTGCTTGAAGGTTTTACTTGCTGCCGCCAAATTATAGTTTGACTGTTGTAGTATTTTAGGCATTCCCTATTAAATTGAGTAGGCACCTGTGTGGGATTCTCCAGCTACCCCGGAATGCTTGAACGACATGTTATCTCAACCTCTGAAAGAGACAGGGGTGAAGAGGTGGAGCGATATAGTCAAAGGAAACAGCTGCCTCCCATGGGATGCTTGGAGCCATCTAACAAAAAACAGTTTATCCAGATTTAAATACTATCAAATATCTACATGGTGTGCAAGTCAAAAGTGGCAATTTCCGGGAGACTGTGCAATGGAAGGGGATCTCCAGGATGTCAACCTATAGAAGAAGGAAATTGCTCTTTGGTACAATTATTTACTGGAGGTGGCGGACAAGAAATTGGATCCCCCAAAAGGTCTGGGATGAGTGCTTGCCAGACAAAGAGCTCCAAATGTTATGGCAAGTATCTTTGGAAAATGTATATTGTTTAATAAAATCCACTGCACTGAGAATGAATCACATAGGATATATTGGTCTCCGCTCAAGATATCTAAAATAAGGGGAGGAGGAGAATCAGGCTGTATGAGATGCCAGGCCCAAGAGGCGGACGACATCAATAAGTTTTTAACCTGTTCAGTGTTGGAGGATTATTGGAAGAAAGTGGGTAAGACCTTGACTGAGATACTTGGTAAAGAAATGGAGGTAAGCCTTGTACTAATATTTTTGGGGATAACGCAGCCTTCAGGGAGGGAGGGGAAGGGTGAAATTACTGCTGAACAGAGTAAATTGGTGTTTTATCTGATTCTCCCGGCAAGGAGAGAAATTTGCAAAAGGTGGCGTCAGGCAGACCCTCCATCTTAGAGGGAATGGTGGAACTCCGTTTGATATTTTAAAGAATTAGATCAGAAGGTTAACTGTGTTAGAAATAGAAGTGAGCATGGTTCTTTTTGGAGATTACTAGACTAGGAGGAAGGTGGGTGGGCTGAATTGACCAACGAACAGTCCAATGATTACACCTCTCGGTCAGTTTATGATGTGCACAATGGGTTTGCCCCCATGGAACATCAGCTGAGATCAGACCCTCTAAGATATAAGCATTTAGGTTGCTAACATCGAGAGGATGATTATACAATAGCATGGAGGTTATATGAGGACTAAAAAAGTAAAAACCTTTGGCCATAAGGAGAACAAGTAATGACCCCCAGATTTGGATCCAGTCTTTTTAATTTGTTGCATCTGCAGCTAGAAAGTGCTATAGTACCACAGGGCCTATCCTCTAGAAACTGTTCCAGTCATCTAGAAAAAGTGAACAAATAGATGGATGCATTGGATAAAAGTTTGCATGACTTCTATTACTGCTTTAAGAGCATAAAGTTCCAGAGTCTTACTATACCAATATGGTTGAGTGCTTTGAAATTCCCAGTAGCGTTTCATTAACTGACTTCCAATGGAAGAAATAGAGATTTTAAAGAAATTCAGATATGGAGGATGATTACTTCTGATCCCACAGTCTTTGTAATGAAGGGTTTAGCTGATTTGGCTTCTCAAGACATTTTCATGGTCTCACCATGTGATGTGTATTACACTAATCCGGAGTGAGAAGCCATGAACATAAGGGTACCCTCAGCCCAGTGCCTAATTTGTAAAATATTAAGTGCAGGTGCTCAGATTTATTTTTAGGAGGCCACTCCCACTTCCCCCGGCTTGCCCATTCCCTCTGCTGGCTCCACCCATTTCCTTTATTGGCTCCGTCCACATCCACAATCCTCAAAACATCGGAGCCTTCTCAATTTTGAGTTTCACAAGATGCTGAATACTTGGCTCTTCATATGTGCACCACGGGGACCTCACAACTACACACCTGCCCAAGCGCCTGGATACCCTCTGAATATAACATAATATATTCTATGGAAAGCCTATGACAACTCAAAAGTGAACTCAAATTAGAGAATGTGTTTACACCTCAAAATCTAGCTTTAGGAAAAGTCATTTGAGGACTTGAGGCAACTTGGCAAACTGAAAAAGAATGCGCTTGTACAGTGCTGTTTAAAAGAAAGGAAAGTAATACATTAAAGAAGGCATCAACAAATGCAGGCAGGACGGGGAGTAAAGGAGTAAGGAAATAAACAAGTAATGGATGAAAGATGGAGGAAATACGATAATAATGTGAAAGGAAGAAGTTAAGGGATAAAGGAGAAAGGAAGTAAACTATGTGATGGAAGAATAGAAAAGAAAGGATTAGATTAAGACAAGTAGAAGGAAGGGTTGAGGATAAGAGAGGGATACATTAAAGAAGGGATGAAGGAAGGATCAGGAAAAAAGAAAGTAAGGAACAAATGGAGGAAGAAAAAAGATATGCACCAAAGGAGGTAGGCTCGGGAAAGAATGAGGATGTAAGGAAGCAAGAATGGAAAGAAGAAAGGAGGCATGGCTTGAGGTGCTGAGAAGAGAAAAATAAAAAATAAAAAAATAAAAAGATGAGAAGAAGGAAAGAAAGGAGGTCAAGGAAATGGATACAAGCATGAAAGGTACTGGGTCAAGGATGGAAAGAGGAAATAATCACTGAGTAATAACACACATAAATTGAAAGAAAAATAAGATAAAAATACATTTCTGTGTCCTTAACACACCATGCATATTTGTAAATTGCATATTCGCCAGAGGAGGCCTTGCAACCGAATTCAAAATGCTGTTATTCAACTCAAAGGCCCTAATTTTATCCACCTCAGAAAGATGAAAGGCTGAGTGGCCACTTTCTACACTAATGACCTTCCCTTCCAACTTCTGTGGTCATAGACCCAAAATTAAATTCTGCTATTTTTATGTGTATACTATAGGTGCTCATCAACCTTCTAGCTTTGTGTGCTGATCATAGTCACTGAATTTGGTGCTAAAACCAACTGCATGTATGTGCTTGTGTGTGACGCCCTCACTTAATCATACACCCTCAATCTACCCTTCTATCTGAAAAAAAGGGGGGGGGGTTGACAGTGCCTCACGGGAGCAACACCCAGGGGAGGATCTAGCAGGCTGGTACTCGCCTGGATCCTCACTTATCATCAGCTACTGTCAACAATGAAAGTAAAGGGGAATAAAAATTGTGCAGTGAAAACAAAAAGTGCAGTTACTATTAGGTGACCCTCTATAGGTGTAATAGAACCCTAGAAATTCCAGTTCTATACTCCCTAGTCGTTTAAAAAGAACAGAGCTAAACTGGCAATTTTTTATTTATTCTCTGCTGTTTGCTCATTCTATTAAAACAAAGAACCAACATGTTTCATCACCTATATATATTACCGGTGATTTCATCAGGGTTTTGCCGGGTCAGCGTGAGTATTGCACTGCTGTATTCTCCCTTTATTGTACCTGCAGTGAAAAGAGGGCGAAAATACACACACACACATATATACAATGCATTCATTATCTCTCGGTTGGGTTGCATTTGAGAATAAAATCACAATTTACTCAAACTACAAACATCTCCACTTTTGAGACATTTGCCAGCGTTTAATTCTTCATACATTACCAGGTGGCCTTTTTTAATGAGCCTACCCGGCCCCCGTAGAAGAATCTGGTATACACCACAGTGCTGTTAGTGTATTCCGATATCCGCCTGCCGGTCGAATTTCTATAAAACAATGAAACAATATAGGGAGACAGGTCGGGTTATGTTGGACTGCTCATATATCCTCGCATTCCTATTAGTCCTCTCCCTGCTTTCTCATAACTGTATCCATGTCCGTAAGGCTGGTTCATACCTCCCGCTCTAACTCCTCTTCCTACTGCCGTTTGGCCATCTCTACACAAAACCCCGTGTTAAGGGCTTCGGAGGACGAAGGAAGGATTCTCTTTCACCCCTTCAGTTATCACCCCTCCTGGCTCTCGGCCTTCCCAGTCTAGTGGAAGCCGTCCCTGCGGGGCCCGTTAGCGGTCAGAAGATCTCTTACCGGTATAAAGCTGCGGTCTGGCTTCCGCTCATCCCGTTGCACTACGGCGTTTCTCTGGCTGTTCCTTTTCAAACCGAAAAAAGTTCCGGTCACATGGTACACGTCTGTGTGCCTACGTCGGTTGAACGTGCTCCCCGTGCCCTTGGCGTCGGTGGCGGCCATCTTTGAATGGTTCAACACACTGTTTGAAGGTAATTCCACACAATAAATACATATCAGTATTCTTTATCGTTACTAATTATTTACGGGCAGGTGATAGGCAGGAACAATTATTCATCATTAGGGTTTGTTACCAGGTTTGTTTCTTTTATCCTAGCATTTTAATGACCTGTCCTCCACGCATCAACTGTCTTAATCACAGGTATCTGATTTGCTGGTTCAGGGCCCTATATTGCTGATATCCTATTCCATTCTATGGAGTCATTGAGTCATTAAGGCCCGTGTGGTCCGTGCCCTCCTCAAATATCCAACGTGCCTCTTTCTTATGTAGCCTGATGTTCATGTTGTGTGGATCACCTCTTACTGTCTCAATCACCACCCACCGAAGATCTCGGGGTTGGTGTTTGGATTCTTTAAAATGTTGAACCAGTTTAGTTGTCAATTTTGCCGCTTTCAGTGTGCTGAGATGTTCTTGAATTCTTATTTTTATTTTTCTACTCGTTAGTCCAATGTAGTGCATACCACATGGACATGTCAGTCTATAAATGACGTTACACGTGTTGCAGTTGCTAAAGTTGTTAAGGTGCCAGGTCTTGCCACTCGTTCGGGTAATGCATTTAGTCTTGGTGGTGAGTGCACAGATTGTACAGCCCCCACACGGATAATGGCCCGGAGGAATGTTAGAAACATCCTCCTTCATTTGTGGACGTGAGTGAACCAGCCGGTCCCTCAGACTGGATGATCGCTTAAAAGCGAATCTTGGTTGTGGCATGGTCATAGAGTTGGTATTCAAGATATGCCAATGTTTTCGCATTATCTGGCGAATCTGTGTTGAATGTGGTCCAAATGTGGTTATCACTGGGATACAATCATGTCGCTTTTTACTTTGTTGTTCTATAGGGGGCATCCCTTGGGGTGTTCAACGCTCGCTTCCTTGCCTGTTTGACAATTTTGTGTGGGTATGCTCTGGCCACTAGTTTGTTGGTTAACTCTTCCGTTTGCTCCATGTAGCTAGTTGTTGAAGAGCAATTCCTGCGATACCTCATGAATTGCCCCACCGGCAGATTGTCCCGCAGAGCCCTGGGATGGAATGACTTAGTGTAATAGCGAGTTCTTGTCTGTCGGTTTTTGATGGACAGTTGTTACAAGTTTACCGCCGCTGGCTTGTATGTCCAAATCCAGATATGTCGCTTTTTGCCGATCCACAGTCCATGTAAATTTGAGGCATGGGTCCAGATTGTTCAGCCACTCAAGGAACCGATCCAGTGTCTCTGTAGATCCCCTCCAGATGCATAGGATGTCGTCTATATATCTCTTCCAGAGGACAATGTTCCCCTGGAAGAGATTCGATGCATGATGGATGTAGTTTGCCTCGAACTGCCCGACCTAAATACATGCCAGGCTGGGGACAAATGTTGCCCCCATCGATGTCCCAGATGTTTGTAGATATAGTTGGTCTTTGTAGGCAAAAGAATTGTGTGTCAGCGCGATTTCTATGCACTGCAGTACAAAGGTCAATGCAGTGTCGTAAAACCACTCTCATTCCCCCAGGGAGCGGGCTGCTGCCACCAGCGTAGCTTCCTGGGGTATGTTCGTGTATAGTGACTCGATGTCGATAGTCACTAGACACTGTTCGCCTGGCATGTATTTATGTCGGGCAGTTCGAGGCAAACTACATCCATCATGCATCGAATCTCTTCCAGGGGAACATTGTCCTCTGGAAGAGATATATAGACGACATCCTATGCATCTGGAGGGGATCTACAGAGACACTGGATCGGTTCCTTGAGTGGCTGAACAATATGGACCCATGCCTCAAATTTACATGGACTGTGGATCGGCAAAAAGCGACATATCTGGATTTGGACATACAAGCCAGCGGCGGTAAACTTGTAACAACTGTCCATCAAAAACCGACAGACAAGAACTCGCTGTTACACTATGAGTCATTCCATCCCAGGGCTCTGCGGGACAATCTGCCGGTGGGGCAATTCATGAGGTATCGCAGGAATTGCTCTTCAACAACTAGCTACATGGAGCAAACGGAAGAGTTAACCAACAAACTAGTGGCCAGAGCATACCCACACAAAATTGTCAAACAGGCAAGGAAGCGAGCGTTGAACACCCCAAGGGATGCCCCCTATAGAACAACAAAGTAAAAAGCGACATGATTGTATCCCAGTGATAACCACATTTGGACCACATTCAACACAGATTCGCCAGATAATGCGAAAACATTGGCATATCTTGAATACCAACTCTATGACCATGCCACAACCAAGATTCGCTTTTAAGCGATCATCCAGTCTGAGGGACCGGCTGGTTCACTCACGTCCACAAATGAAGGAGGATGTTTCTAACATTCCTCCGGGCCATTATCCGTGTGGGGGCTGTACAATCTGTGCACTCACCACCAAGACTAAATGCATTACCCGAACGAGTGGCAAGACCTGGCACCTTAACAACTTTAGCAACTGCAACACGTGTAACGTCATTTATAGACTGACGTGTCCATGTGGTATGCACTACATTGGACTAACGAGTAGAAAAATAAAAATAAGAATTCAAGAACATCTCAGCACACTGAAAGCGGCAAAATTGACAACTAAACTGGTTCAACATTTTAAAGAATCCAAACACCAACCCCGAGATCTTCGGTGGGTGGTGATTGAGACAGTAAGAGGTGATCCACACAACATGAACATCAGGCTACATAAGAAAGAGGCACGTTGGATATTTGAGGAGGGCACGGACCACACGGGCCTTAATGACTCCATAGAATGGAATAGGATATCAGCAATATAGGGCCCTGAACCAGCAAATCAGATACCTGTGATTAAGACAGCTGATGCGTGGAGGACAGGTCATTAAAATGCTAGGATAAAAGAAACAAACCTGGTAACAAACCCTAATGATGAATAATTGTTCCTGCCTACCACCTGCCCGTAAATAATTAGTAACGATAAAGAATACTGATATGTATTTATTGTGTGGAATTACCTTCAAACAGTGTGTTGAACCATTCAAAGATGGCCGCCACCGACGCCAAGGGCACGGGGAGCACGTTCGACCGACGTAGGCACACAGACGTGTACCATGTGACCGGAACTTTTTTCGGTTTGAAAAGGAACAGCAGGAGAAACGCCGTAGTGCAACGGGATGAGCGGAAGCCAGACCGCAGCTTTATACCGGTAAGAGATCTTCTGACCGCTAACGGGCCCCGCAGGGACGGCTTCCACTAGACTGGGAAGGCCGAGAGCCAGGAGGGGTGATAACTGAAGGGGTGAAAGAGAATCCTTCCTTCGTCCTCCGAAGCCCTTAACACGGGGTTTTGTGTAGAGATGGCCAAACGGCAGTAGGAAGAGGAGTTAGAGCGGGAGGTATGAACCAGCCTTACGGACATGGATACAGTTATGAGAAAGCAGGGAGAGGACTAATAGGAATGCGAGGATATATGAGCAGTCCAACATAACCCGACCTGTCTCCCTATATTGTTTCATTGTTTTATAGAAATTCGACCGGCAGGCGGATATCGGAATACACTAACAGCACTGTGGTGTATACCAGATTCTTCTACGGGGGCCGGGTAGGCTCATTAAAAAAGGCCACCTGGTAATGTATGAAGAATTAAACGCTGGCAAATGTCTCAAAAGTGGAGATGTTTGTAGTTTGAGTAAATTGTGATTTTATTCTCAAATGCAACCCAACCGAGAGATAATGAATGCATTGTATATATGTGTGTGTGTGTATTTTCGCCCTCTTTTCACTGCAGGTACAATAAAGGGAGAATACAGCAGTGCAATACTCACGCTGACCCGGCAAAACCCTGATGAAATCACCGGTAATATATATAGGTGATGAAACATGTTGGTTCTTTGTTTTAATAGAATGAGCAAACAGCAGAGAATAAATAAAAAATTGCCAGTTTAGCTCTGTTCTTTTTAAACGACTAGGGAGTATAGAACTGGAATTTCTAGGGTTCTATTACACCTATAGAGGGTCACCTAATAGTAACTGCACTTTTTGTTTTCACTGCACAATTTTTATTCCCCTTTACTTTCATTGTTGACAGTAGCTGATGATAAGTGAGGATCCAGGCGAGTACCAGCCTGCTAGATCCTCCCCTGGGTGTTGCTCCCGTGAGGCACTGTCAACCCCCCCCCCCCCTTTTTTTCAGATAGAAGGGTAGATTGAGGGTGTATGATTAAGTGAGGGCGTCACACACAAGCACATACATGCAGTTGGTTTTAGCACCAAATTCAGTGACTATGATCAGCACACAAAGCTAGAAGGTTGATGAGCACCTATAGTATACACATAAAAATAGCAGAATTTAATTTTGGGTCTATGACCACAGAAGTTGGAAGGGAAGGTCATTAGTGTAGAAAATGATGTGAGTGGGGGACGGCCTTTCCCTGCATTTCCCCTGGGGCTCCAGTTGAGATTGAGGCTGAGTGGCCACACCAAAATATATATCTTTGGCCCTGAGATCAAACATTTCACCAAGAATTGTTAAATACACCCAGACAAAAACGCACACACACTCTCTCTCTCTGTTTTGAAACTCTTTAAAAAATTGTGAGTATTTTACAAATTATTGTAATTTATCTCACTTAGTACCCCTACCAGTCTACATTCCTTTCCTTCTCCACTGACCCTTAAACCCTCTCATGCACCCTGCTTTTCGTATATTGTGTTTTAACGTTATATGGCAGTGTGATTGTTGGGAAACCTGAAGCTCACCCGCCAATCTTACTGACCAAGCTACGCCCCTGGTTCATGGGTACCATGAGCTACAAGTCCAAAAGGCAATGGTGTTTAAGCCAGTGGACAAATTAATGTATTCAAGGTTGAAGAATGAGAAGGAAACGGGAGGGTGGAGGGGGAGTAGGAGTAAAAACAGGGGAAAAGGGTTCCACTCCTGCAAACTGGAAAAAAAACAATTTTAACAATTGGTAGATATTTTGATGGTCGGTAACATTTGATGGAATTATTCGGCTTTAGTGTGATCTAAAGCTCTTTGACCTAAACCTTTATATCAAAAGAGCAGCATGCCTTCTTCACCTGTGACTTTTTCAGCACTCTGTTGTTTTATGGCTTGGTCATCTTTTGAGACATACTCTTTTGGGACCCCAGGGGCGTGGGCTGTCAATTGTGCAGCAATTGCAGTGGCTGTGGGGGCCTCTATGAGCTACAATAATTGCTGTTTTTACTGCCCAACAGGAACATTTAGGCCCAATTTTCTTTGCAAGCATTAGGGCCCATGGGAGACTTACTGTGCCACTGCCCATCCCCTCTTCGTTTCTGTACCCTTTCCTCTGTACTGTAAGTTTGAGCCTGTGTGATGTTCTCCCTCTCTGTTCAACAGTTTCTGTACAGCACCTTGTTCATTTCTAGCACTAGATAATACCCCACAGACATGCATGTGTATAGAATATACATTTCAAATGTACAAGTCCATTCATTTTTAATTTATACCTCGGTATTTGGCCCCAGATGGGGAAAACGCCTAGTGAAATTGGAGAGTGACGTTTTTCAGTTTCCCTCTGGTCGGATCTACAGCACACTGAGTGTCCAAGTCAAAGAGCAGCCTCTGCCTCCACAATCAAAGGAAAGAAAGAAATGTGACTTGATCGAAAGCACTGAGCACTCGCACGTTCCAGAAGCCAAGACGGTGGCCCACCAATATAGTGGGATGTGAGGAATAAAAAACAGACCATAAAAACACAGCGTAATTCCGCGCAGTGGTGGTGTTAACTAATGTTGCCAAATTGAGAGAGGGAAGCAAAGTAAATATCCAAGAATAGAGCAGAATGAAGTTTTGTATAGAATAAACAATAGGTTTGAAATATATGTTTTGAAAGCAATTCCAATTATACTTCTTAAGGTTGAGTGTCTTTATATTTTTTCCATTGGTGAAAATGCTCATGCACATAAGAAAAGAATTTGCCAAATGTGTACAGTGACCAAAGTTGTACGTTTTAGGTCTCGGCTAGAAGCGTGTTCTCGCCAGAGAACTATAGTCAGACAACGAGTGGAGACCAGAGCTGGCCACGCACACAGCATTGTGAATGGGAGAGGTCGCGCGCGTGAGCTTCTACCGTAGTGGCAGAATCAGATCACGACGCGCGCCTCATGAACAGTTCACGTGACTTGCTCCGTCAGCGTAAGAATGATATCTGCATTGGTAAATGCAAAAGGGGGCGTGGCTTGCGCGCACGCCGGCTGATAGATTGGGCAGAGGAGCTGACGTGATCCTGGGGGTACCGTGTCAGTTGGTACCGCGAGCCGGGAGGGATCTGTGTCAGCGGCTGGGGCAGGTACTTTGCTATGCACAGAACTCAACCCATTGTTCCCTCCCGCTTGATGTTTACACACCCCTCTTCGGTGGAGCGCTATGAAGCCCTGCCGGATTTATTCTCACAGGGATGGGTAATTTGTATCGCCCGACGCCCGAGACATTAAAATTTATTGCAAGGGAAAGAAGTTTTAATTACTGTTTTGTCCGAAGGGCAAGTAGACTATAAATTATGGACTGAGATCAAACTCTGACCTCTTCAAATTAGCAGTCCCTCTCCTCAGTGTAATCACCTAACCCAGGGACACGAGTCATGACACAATTTATAGCAGGATGCAGAGGAGACTATTTTTGTTTACATAATTTTCCACATGGAGCTTTTGCAGCTGGATAACACTTCCAGCAATGGCAGGCAGGAGACAAGCTTCTTTGCTCCTTACTTTTACCAGACTTTTTAAAAAACTTAATTCACCCTTCTGATGCTGCCCTTTCTTGGCTGCACCCTTGGGCCTCTGTGCTGAACCCAGGTCGTTCTCCTCCGCTCCCCTCCTCTCACTTCCTCTCCCCTCCTCTCACTTCCTCTCCCCTCCCCTCCCCTAATCTCTCCTCGCGTCCGAGGCTTGCCTTAAGGTGCCTGGAATTACTTTGTCATGCAATTCTTGGGCCTCTCTCTGCGCACATTGCTTGCTGTCTGTGCTTGAAGTCTCAGCCTCTTTAGTGTCAACCAAATCTACATTAAAGCAACTTACTTTCCCTGTGGGGCTCTCGTGCAGCCCACAGGCCACCCCTGTTGCTTTCATTTTCACGAGCCTCTAATTTGTAAACCAGTGTCTGCACTATGCTCTTTTCTTTCCCCTATGGCTCTGCATTTTTTCCTTCACCAGCACACAGGAATTGGAGGCCAGAAAATAAAACAGAAGCGGCAAGGCAGAGTTTGCCAGAAGGCAGGTTTGCAGTGATATGTTTTTACCACAAACTAAAAGCCCAAACCTTACTGTCTGTGATACGCTGTCACCAAAATCTTGCACCTGAAGCTGAGAGGCTTTATATGCTGTTATTAGCAACACAGCGGACCCAGTACTCATCCCACTGGTTTATACAAATCTTCTACCAGTGGTTGTTGAGTGCATAGTGTGATTGTTTGAATGTGACAGGTATGACTGTGAGATGTCTGAAAATTATGAATGTTGATTTGAATGAGGTCTCTGATCCTACACCAGTGTCCTTTTCTTGATTACTTCTTTGTGTATTTTGTTGTCTTTGGAACCCCAGTATTAATTTAAAAGTGTGTTCACACAAATAATCTTTTGCAAAATAAATTGCTATTGAGTAGCACTCAGATGCATTGAACTGTGGTCTTTACATTTGTGATTCATCTTCTGAAATCAATGATCAGTATTGGCATCTCTTTCTTGTTATACAGTATTTGGCTCAGCCTTACTGATTAGAGCCGGCCCTAATTGTTACCAAGCATGACTTTAAAGCAGCACTGGGGCGCTAGACTAGGGGTGATTTCTTTAAGTCAGAAGAAATGCCATCCATTAGCATCTGCTACATGATGCGACCTCAGGAACTCACAATGACTATAGCCAGGGCCACTGGAATTGGGCTTGAACGTCCGCAGTATTTGCCACATAATCCATCATCTGCTGCAAAATTTGTTTCTAGCTCAAACGATAAAGTTACAAAAAATGCGACTGAGTTTTGCCGCGCAGTGGAAGCCTCTTTGTAAAGCCGGACTGGTCACCTTTCTGTTGATTATTGCTGTATTTGGATGTTCACCTCATACTAATGAGTTGCAACCAATGCCCACGGGGTGTTACCAAATTTGAAAATGATGAAATAATAAACGAATACTATTACAAAATATGCCGAATTATGTCACATCCTTTGCATTTTCTTGCTGCATAATATACTTAAGCCTGCCACATAATTTCGTCCTCTCTTGCTGCATATTTCCAGTGGCCCTGACTATAGCTCTAGTCTGACTGACAACAGGCGTTCCCGCATGCGTTCCAATATCCCACATTTTACCTCATTTACAATAATAACAGGCAAGTCTCTGAAAGCTCTTTTTGTCCCTACTTCCCCCAGCAAACACTTTTAAAGTTAGGCTTAAAAACAGTGCTCCGTTGCTGTTTAGCAATTTACTGCAGTGTTAGGTAGCTCTTATTAAAATGAGTTAACCTTTATGTGAACACTGCTAATCTTGCAAGATTAGGAAATGGAGGACCAGAAAAATAAAATACTTGCCGAGGATCACACAATGTAGCTAAGTGGGGGTGAGTCTAGGTTAGAGGCTCAGCACTCTCATTTGGAAGCTGATAAGTCACAAGAAGCTGGTGCACGGCACGCTAAGATAAGGCAGGTATGTGGAATGGTTACCTCAAATGTACCGGGAGGGGTAAATAAACAAAGGAAGAAGCATGTATGTCTGGATAGTGTGTTTATGCAGTATATAGAAATGGACTTCTTAAATCTGTACAGAGTAAAGCGGACATAGTAACGTAAATGTGTCCAAATAAATCCTGCTTAGAATAGATAGGTTGGTGAGGCTCTCTGTTGCTTCACAACAGCAAGACTTGTGGCTTTCAGGCTGTAAATGCCTCTCTGGGCCTAGAAGTCTGTCCTTTGTGTTGTGCTGGCTTTCTCTAGCCTATGCCCTGAATTCTATATTACAGCTATATCTTTGCAAGGGAGCAGTGCTTGAAATGGCACTACAGAGATAAGGTTTGAACCCCAAGGCAGTGAGGAAGGATTGTTTGTTATGCTATTGGAAAGTAATCACATGCAAAGCAAGTGAATAGACTACATGTAGAATGTCCTGTTAAAAGCTGCGAAACTCAGAAAGAGCTAACGTTACAAACCTCTCCGGAGATGCAGCAGAAGAAAGTGAAATTGTTCTTATGCTGTGTGCTTTAGTTTATATCAGAAATCACAAAATGCCAACAACCGAACCTCCCCTACTTTACACACCAACCACATCAACTTATGTTAATGACACTTCCTTTTCATGTTTACTATCTCAGCACGATGTCATTTTTCGAATTCCCTGTCGAACTTGTCTTTGTCTTGCTCTATCAACCTTCTGCCATTGGTCTTGTGCCCAGTCTAAACCTCATGTTGTATCTCTTTCCCCATCTAAGTCGCCTTCATTCTCTTCCTTTTGGATCTAAATCCTCACACATCTCTAGACCACGTTTACTCTTCTTTCTTTTGCTCCCAGTTGAATGCTCACCTCTGTCCCCTCTCAAACCGCTGATGCAAAACCACCATCCCCCCACTTCCCTTCCCTACTGCTCTCCATTCTGAAAGTAAAAACGATTCACAAACTATTGTGGGTGGTCACCTCTACGATGTCTGCACCCATACCCTCTCAAAATGCCCCCACAGTTTGATAGGTCAGTCTCTAGTCTACAGCTGAACAGGGGAATATTTTGAAAACAAAACCGTTTTTACTTCTGGCTTTTTTTTTAATAGACCCCTGGTTCTTTTTGCTAGGAGATTTGTCCTGCAAGATACGTTCCTCATGTTTTTCCTGGGTTTCCTCTTACACCACTGTATACTTTATTTAAAAAGCAAGTCACCTGACATGTTATTTTAGATCACGTGCAGTTCAGTATATGAACTGCCCTTGTATTGGTTCCATTTAGCAGACTGGGGCAGGGTAATTCACCCCTGACCTCAACTGTTAGTTTATGGTGTCCTTAAGGAGTGTCTGCCACTGTTTTATGAGCCTGTATAACAAATTGAGTCTTGGGCTTGGTGGAAGATAATACTGCCCAGCAAACCAGTATTGAAGTGGACTTTCGAGCTGCTGCAGATTCTTTCTTTGGGATGCTTAGATAGACGTCTCTGGTGCAGTAAAGATTCAAGCTTAGTGATTTATTTCACATGCAGCTGCAAAGGGCACTTCATTCCCTAATAATGCTTCTAGGACTGACTGTGTAATGTTGGTAAGACTTCTACAGCATAGGTCTAAGTGTGCCTCCCCACCCCAAAGTTCCCGTTATGTATCACAGTGTCAAAGATTGAGTCATCCAAATGAAAACCTTACACACTTTCAGAGATGATGTTTTGATCTAAGTGGGGCTGAAATCTGAAGACCCGTCCATTTGGAAAAAAGGAACTGTCTCCTACCCTTCCCAGGACAGCTAGAAATGTCATGCTTTCCTGAGCAGGACACCCTAATCTAGACATAATCACAGATCACATTCATATCCACCCCTGACTATTGCATGAATCTTAAATGCATTGTGGGTAGCACCTTGGTTCTAGCCAATATGTGACTGCGTTTTATATTGTTTGTAAATACATTATGCAAAATGTTATCCTGTAAATATGGAATACAGACTTACACATTACCATGGTGTACATTATACTGGGAATTTCTGATTCGAATATGCAACCTTTGTTGACACTGTTCTCCCAAATGCAAGCTTCAATGTATTGAATGTCTAAAATGCACGGTCTACAACCTAATTTACACTTTTTCCTGTCTATCTTATTGATTCAGTAAAGAGGTAAGGCAAGTAGATTTTTTTGCAGGACAAGTAGATTTCTATAGAATTTTGTCCCTTGGACAAGTAGATTTTTTTAAACAATTCAACACCCCTGTTCTCAGAGCTATAAAATAAATAAATGTATAACCCTGTCCATCCGTTGAAACCAAAGTCCCTCCCGGGCTGTCGTAGAACGAAGAAGCACACGCCAACACCAGCCCTGCAGACTTTCCAACCCGAGCCCGGGGTTGCGCCCCCATCACCTCCATGGCTGCCACCGTAGAGGTCTGGCCTCTTCCATGGAGTCCCTGCGCATTCTTCACGATCCGTTCCCCGTTGCTGGGAAATGAATGTGTTAAACACAGGCAGGCCAGCTCGGACAGCGCCCTCCCCTGTCTCCCGGGGCCTGATTACAGCCCTTTTCGGGGCGACTTTGCCAGCTCCGTATCTCTCTGGAGGTAAAACCCGTCGGGTGAGAACAGGCTGTAGGCTGTTGTTGTGGAAACGGGTGCCGGGGAACGGGTCCGGCCTGCTCCTAATGGGAAAATTGCAAAAAACACAGTTGATGGACAGAATGTAGAACAATGTCATACATTCACCCCAGTACAAGGATCTGGGCCTAAATCCATCGTTTTTTTTGCACTCCACACCACTCTGGGTTAGACACTGGCTATATGCAAATCAGCTCTGACCCTGTGCCTCATGGGAACAGTCCAGTCCGAACTACCAAGCCATATCTTTCCCAGACCGGAATCAAGCATCCAAGGACCGGTTTCTGGCTATCAGCCTTCATCAGCCTGGATAGCTTGACTCCAGTGGTGTGGAGAGCCTGGGACTCACGTCTGAGCATACCCAGCACACTCGGGATGAAAATTGCAAAAAACACAGTTGATGTACAGAATGTAGATCAATGTCATACATTCACCCCAGTACAAGGATCTGGGCCTAAATCCATCGTTTTTTTGCACTCCACACCACCCTGGGTTAGACACTGGCTATATGCAGATCAGCTCTGACCCTGTGCCTCATGGGAACAGTCCAGTCCGAACTACCAAGCCATGTCTTTCCCAGACCGGAATCAAGCATCCAAGGACCGGTTTCTGGCTATCAGCCTTCATCAGCCTGGATAGCTTGACTCCAGTGGTGTGGAGAGCCTGGGACTCACGTCTGAGCATACCCAGCACACTCGGGGTGAAAATTGCAAAAAACACAGTTGATGGACAGAATGTAGAACAATGTCATACATTCACCCCAGTACAAGGATCTGGGCCTAAATCCATCGTTTCTTTGCACTCCACACCACCCTGGGTTAGACACTGGCTATATGCAAATCAGCTCTGACCCCGTGCCTTATGGGAACAGTCCAGTCCGAACTACCAAGCCATGTCTTTCCCAGACCGGAATCAAGCATCCATCCTTTTGTACCGCTTTGGCCTCCATAAGTGTGGCAGGGTATGCTCAGACGTGAGTCCCTTGCTCACTTTGCCACTGGATTCAAGCAAGCCGGGCTGAAGACGGCTGGAATGCCAGAAACCGGTCCCTGTAAGCTTGTTTCCGGTCCAGGGAAGGCATGGCTTGGCAGTTCGGGCTGGACTGTTCCCATGAGGCACAGGGTCAGACTGATTTGCATATAGCCATGTCTGAACTGGGGTGGCAGAGTGGGCTAAAGAACGGTGATGGATCAAACCCAGATCTTTTGACTGGGTGTGAGTGTTTGATTGGTTCTGATGCTCCGTCCATCACCACCCCCTTTTGTACCGCTTTGGCCTCCATAAGTGTGGCAGGGTATGCTCAGACGTGAGTCCCTTGCTCACTTTGCCACTGGATTCAAGCAAGCCGGGCTGAAGACGGCTGGAATGCCAGAAACCGGTCCCCGGAAGCTTGTTTCCGGTCCAGGGAAGGCATGGCTTGGCAGTTCGGGCTGGACTGTTCCCATGAGGCACAGGGTCAGACTGATTTGCATATAGCCATGTCTGAACTGGGGTGGCAGAGTGGGCTAAAGAACGGTGATGGATCAAACCCAGATCTTTTGACTGGGTGCGAGTGTTTGATTGGTTCTGATGCTCCGTCCATCACCACCCCCTTTTGTACCGCTTTGGCCGCCATAAGTGTGGCAGGGTATGCTCAGACGTGAGTCCCTTGCTCACTTTGCCACTGGATTCGAGCAAGCCGGGCTGAAGACGGCTGGAATGCTAGAAACTGGTCCCCGTAAGCTTGTTTCCGGTCCAGGGAAGGCATGGCTTGGCAGTTCGGGCTGGACTGTTCCCATGAGGCACAGGGTCAGACTGATTTGCATATAGCCATGTCTGAACTGGGGTGGCAGAGTGGGCTAAAGAACGGTGATGGATCAAACCCAGATCTTTTGACTGGGTGTGAGTGTTTGATTGGTTCTGATGCTCCGTCCATGACCACCCCCTTTTGTACCGCTTTGGCCGCCATAAGTGTGGCAGGGTATGCTCAGACGTGAGTCCCTTGCTCACTTTGCCACTGGATTCAAGCAAGCCGGGCTGAAGACGGCTGGAATGCCAGAAACCGGTCCCCGGAAGCTTGTTTCCGGTCCAGGGAAGGCATGGCTTGGCAGTTCGGGCTGGACTGTTCCCATGAGGCACAGGGTCAGACTGATTTGCATATAGCCATGTCTGAACTGGGGTGGCAGAGTGGGCTAAAGAACGGTGATGGATCAAACCCAGATCTTTTGACTGGGTGTGAGTGTTTGATTGGTTCTGATGCTCCGTCCATCACCACCCCCTTTTGTACCGCTTTGGCCGCCATAAGTGTGGCAGGGTATGCTCAGACGTGAGTCCCTTGCTCACTTTGCCACTGCATCTGTGGTCCGTGCTCCGATGCGCAGTGCGCGTGCCCAGTGCTGCAACAAGACGTCTGCTGGTACAGGCACATCCATGTACCTGCTTGCTTTATGACTGTAAGTTACACGCAAGTCACTTGCGACACGCACCCGCAGGAGCAGAGGAGCCCCACATGGCATCATCTCAGCCCCTCGAGTGCATGCAGGCAGTCTACGCAGCAGAGACACTCCTACACTATACACAGACTTCAGGCACCCTCACAGACTCACGCACAACCGAATTCACAACATACCTCAAAGCGGGGGTTCCAGTCTCGGCAAGGACGCTCCACATCCGGTGACTCTCGGCAAATCACTTAATCATCCTCTGCCTAACAAAATAAATGTGTCCGTCTGTAAAGCAACTGGTGTCGACCTTGGGCCGAGTTTGCGCAATATATAAAACTAACAAGAAAAAAAACAGAACTCAACAAAGTGGGGGATGCCGAAGCTCGACGGAAAACGGCATTTGGTAGCGAATTTTAAATTACTTTCCTATGCATGCGGCTGTAAGCAGCAGGATTGAACAAAATATGTCAGCATAAAATAACTTTAAGCTAGTTTCCCGTATATGACTAGGCATATATTATTAAAAAAGTAGGTGCTCCGCTAAAATAACCAAGACATTAACTTCTGTTGATTCACACATGTATGTAGTAGGTCTTATATTGCGTCATGGATACTTTCAACAGGCATGAACTAATCAAAGGTTTTAGCCTTGTTCTGTTAGGCTTGATAGCACAGTTATCGGCAAAACCTATTTTTAATAATGCTTTAAAATATGCAAACAGTCTTCTTTGGCGCCACCTTGAGGAGTATTTCTCGCTCACCTCAGAGACCCCCATCCTCCCAGCATTGACTGCCTAAACAGCATTTGTGCATGCAACACATGCAAACTTCATTTGTCTGTGTTTACATGCGGCAGCGCGTTAAAGCCAGAACTTGTGGTTTTGCCAATGTTTGTTATAATTCCCATATGCCTGTGCTGCCTGAATTTTAGGTAGGGTCGGAGCACGTGGACTTGCTGGTTTCCTAAGAGGTGAATGTGACACTTTTTGAGCAGAAAGCGGCAGAACCAGCTGTTGTTGCTCTGCCGCAGTGCTCGAAGTCAGAAGCAGAGCTGCTCTACACAGCACCAAGCACTGCTTCTCCTATGCACTAAAGGAAGAGACCATTTATCTACCAGGCTGAGCTCGGCTTCTTAAGGGGAGGTACTGGCACCTCACCTCAGGGTTACTGTAGTTGTTAGCCAGTGCTAGCGCGTCTCTGTAGCTCTACAATCATTTCAAAAGGAGGGCTGCCTGCCACTCCCGACGGATAGGGAAGTCTCTGCACTTTCTGAGAAGGCAGCTAGAACTTTTACTGAGACAATGAGTGAGTGATGTAATTGGGTGCGAACCAACCACATTCTGGTTCTAACAGATGTTTCTTGAGCCGAAAGCGGGTCCCAGGCCGGTCCCAGTGCCGGGCTTTAAGTGGGCTGGGTCCCTCTGGATCTCAGACTCCGTAGTAATTAAAAAGGGACGGTGAAACGATTCCAACTTGCCCTATATTCATGCCCCTAACCTTTCTAGCAAAAGCACTGATCAATTTCCTAACCGTTATTGCAAAAATCATTAAGAAAATCCATGGCAGCGATTTAGTTTCTGTTACATTTCACACATTTAACACTCAGGGAATGCAAGGTTAAATAAGCTATTTCCAGGGTGTTGTCTTTCTGTATTTCTTTTCGTGTGGCATGTTACTCTTCTATAGTGTATACTTTGAACTGAGTCGCCTCCAGGGCCCTATTACACATAGGGCACACTTACCATGTTAGTGCCACAGCGCATCCTAAACAAGCATTTACAATGCAATAGGTCTCGCATTATTAAAGTTTGAACTATTGGCATTGTAAATGACAATGCCTTTTATTAATTTGCATCGGTGCGTAAACAAGCACTTTGTACTTATAGTCCATGCCTATGAGAAGCAAGGCTGGCAGTCTCTTTTACTTCCAGCCTTGCTCATTGTAAGCAAGGACTGTACGTTCAAAGTGCGTGTTTTTTACACCTATTGCAGGTTGTAAAAACATATGAATAAAAGGCATTGTCATTTACAATGCCAATAGCTCAAACTTTAATAATGCAAGACCTATTGCATTGTAAATGCTTGTTCTTTTTGCACACATGGTTGCCTGCCTCTCTGGCTTAGGGGGTAAATAATGAGAGGTGAAATAGTTGAGTTGCAACCAGACACACAAATGATGTAATAAAACCAAAATAAGCTTTCGCTTTAATATACATTAATGTAAAATGCTACGATTCCATCATTTGTCAGATGATGGTTTCGATGATGGCATAGAAATGCAAATTAAATGAAAAAATTTGTGGCCACCTGGAAGAAAAGCCATGTGACACTTCTATATAGGGAAATGGGAACACATAGTCCTGCCATCCAGATAAACCGTGAATGTACCTCTCCATCCTGGTTAAGTCTACTTTTTATAATGACCTGGTACATACTTTCCTCTACACCCCGTCCTCTAAATTTACACCTATTTCATGCACCACTCTATTTCCACAGCACCCTTCTGCATCCAATAGCTAAGCGCCCAACAGAATGATGCTTCAATATTTTAAGATGGTAAATGCCTTCGTAAAGAAAGTAATCAGTATGGTTAAAAAACATAAAGTGCATGTCTAGGCTAAAAAATAACATCAGCGATCAGAGTGCATGTCTTCCATACAATATATTCATTTACCTGGTGCTGCAAGTTTCCTTTTCCCTCGGCTCGGTGTGATGACTTTATTTCAATTCGAGGAAGGTGAGCCTGCGCCTCTGTGCACAAGTCACAGGCTACACCGATGACGACAGCTTTGCATCATCTTATGGCTTCAAAAAGCTATCAGGTGTCCGAGTGTACACGCATTTGCATGCAATTTCGATTTGAGGAAGAAGCATTACTGGATATGAACCAGGAAAACACATCCAATCACTATGTGCCTTTATAATGAAGCTGCGCTGTGATTGGAGAGACTATGGGTGCTTCCACCTTCGCGCTGCCTGTCATTTCCTGATTGTGCAAATTAAACTGTAGACACATGCACAGAGGCAGGCCTTCCATCCAATCCTGAAGCCACTCTCCTCTTTACTACAATAAAAAACTTTAAATGGGCTTCTAGATTGGCTGAGACACGTAATTCAAGCACTCCATCTAAGAAAAGGGAGATGCTTTCTCTCTTTTCTCCTAGACAGTGCAGCTGGGAGACCTCAAACTGTGCAGAGAAAACGGTCAATCCGTCTTGCGCTGCCTTTTAACGCACGATGACTAGGAGTAGAACAGGGAATGTGCACCACAGGCTAGAAATAATTACTGGGCCCACTGCCGAGGGTTGAAAAATTCTGTAGACCCGGCCCTGGGAAATAAGTGCCGGTGCTAAGCACCAGCACAAAATAAGCACTGCCTCAGCCTCCCAAATGCTGTACCATCTAAACAAACTTGGAGGGTAAACCTATCCTCTCGGTACTGTACTTGTTACAGGGGGTGAATTGTGAGATCCTAAAATCTCATAGATTTTTTCAATTAGGATCCTCACCCACAGGTACCACCCGTGACATGCTTCATCATTGGGTCCTCACCCAATGCACCTAGTGTGAGTGGGCGTGCTCAACACAATTTGTATTACCTGCAAGATCCCATATTTGTGTCTTTAGTCTGAGGTCCGTTGGCAAGGTTAAACACCGAAATCAAAGTGATGTCATTGGGTATAATGGCCCCAACATCAAAATGGGGTTGACATATTTCAGCCTCACAACATGCCTCTAAGGGTCAAGCTTTCTTCACGACCAATAAAGATCTAATCCCTACTTTACTGTGGTTGGTATTCCCACCTTTCAATTATATTAATAGTGCAACACTATCATACGCTCAAAAAAAGCATGCATGCTAGTGCAGACCATTCAGGAAATGTTCCTCTGTTTTGTCTAGAATTAGAGAAGGAGAGATCAATTATCATATATTAACAATGGGTACAGAATTATGGCCCCTTCATAGTGCAACATCAAGGCTGACGCTTTTGTCGAGGCTGCACAGAATTTTTTACGCTCCTTTAAAAACTGTATTTTACGCTCCTTTAAAACGGTACTACTTTGAATTTGAATAACTCCCCTGAATAGGCTTCTTAAAATCTCTTTTTTGCACTCTGCACTTGTACTGCCGCATTGAATTTGGGCACTCTGATTTACTGTTTACTAGGTCATGTGCAGGCTTTTACTGGGAGGGGGAAACTAGACCGGACAGGAAGTCACTGTGAGACCGGAAGCAGCACATTTTTGTTCAGTGCTCTAGCTTCCCGCTCATGGGTGACCTCTTAAATGGGGCCACGGTGCAGGTGCGCCGCTGGCGTGCCAAAGTCGCTCCTAAGGCAAGCCCGTCTGCCCAGTCCGCGTCAGGCTCGCGACCAGCGCGAGCCACGCTGCCAGTTACTCTCCCAGTGGACGCTCATGCTGGTCAAGGGATGAACTCCTAAGCATGAACACTAAGGCTTGTAAATTCATACTCGTACAAGATCGCCTGGTGGATAACCAGCAAACTGTCTGCAACTCATGTCCTTCTACTTTGAAGATAGGCCCCCTGAAACACAAGGATGCCTCGCCGCTAAGCTCCTCCCCAACTGACGATGCTCAAGAAAACACCGCCCCTATTAGGGCCTGCCTGCTCAACTGCAGATCCCTCCCCAACATGCAGATGACATCTGGCTCTCCCTGGAGGTAAACTCTTGGGACCTAATGTTTCTAACGGAAACTTGGCTCAGGCAAAGCTCTAGTCCTGACCTCCCACTTGCTATTCTGGCTTGTGGGTGTAAATAGAGGTGGCAATAAGACCGGGGATGGGGTAGCGATTATCCTTAGGGAGGGCTGGGAAATCTTATAGGAAGATTGAACACACAGGGATATTCGAGGCCATGTTCTTCTGCGTTAAGATTGCATTTGATCTTTTGCTGTCCGGAATCCTAGTCTACAGACCCCCTAACACTCCGGCATGCCACCTAGTTGAACTCTGCGATATAGCGTCTGGCCACTTGCTTAAATATGCCAGGTTCACTATCCTGGGGGATTTCATCATTAATATGGATAGTGACAAATGCACTACTGCTAATCAACTGGCTGAAACGCTGGGAGGACTCAACCTGGCACAGCTGGTCACCACTCCTATTCATATTGCCGGGCATACACTTGACCTCTTCTTTTTCTCATGATCCCAACCTGAGAGTTGCGGTCCCCCTACCACTCACATGGTCGGACCACTTTTTATTACCCTTAAGCTTCAAGCTAACTCACTGCGGATCCAGACAGCAGCAAGCCCCTGAGAAAAAGAGAACCTGGTGCAATGTCACTAGTGATGGTATGACACCTGCACTCTTAACGATCCCGCTCAAGGTATCAGGGAACCCAGACGAGGCTGTAGTGAGTTTCAACATCTGGGTGGTAAAGGCTCTAGACATTGTGGTCACCTACAGATTAGTTACCTCTACCAGGAAGAGACCATCAGCCCATGGTTCTCCCCCTAATTCCGAGCGGAGAAAAGCCTTTGTAAAAAATTAGAACTCTCCTGGAGACCATGTTATGACCCAGAGGCCAAGCTTGCATACAGAAAAGCCCTAAAAAACTTCCACAAGCTTAAACGCAGCACAACGAAGGATTACTTCGCCTACAAGATCAAACTAGTGGAAAACTCGTCAAATACTTTTTAAAGTTGTTCAAGACTTTCCTAATCCTGCTGCTCTAGTTAGTACAGTACGGCTAATGCCTCCCACTGTGCTGGGTTATCTGATTTTTTTTTCCAGGATAAAATGCAATCCATCTATGACACCTTCCCTTCCAACCTGACCCCGCCCGAGCACGATGCCTATTTGGATAATTCCAAGGTGCTGACCGAAATTCTTCCTTTTTCTCTCAATGACTCCTTAAAACATCTATTAGCTTGTAAATTTGGCTCACCTGGTGATCCCTGCCCTGCCCAGATTTTACAACTCCTGGCCACCCGCATTAATACCCCTCTGAATCAGATCTGGAATGCCTCCCAGAGGTCAGGCATCTTCCAGCAGTATGGAAACAGGCTTTCCTACTGCCAATTCTCAACAAGCCGGATGCTGACCCCGCAGAATATAAAAACTTCCGACCTATCTCTCTTCAGCCGGCTCTGGCAAAAATTCTTGAGAAAGTAGTTCAGAGTCAAGTTTCGGAATTTCTGGAATCTAAAAATAGATTTCACGACTCCCAGTCCTGCTTTAGAGCAGGCTATAGCACAGAAACCGCCCTCCTTGAAGTGTTTGAGAATGTTCACAAGACTTTCGACCAGGGAAACGCAGCCATGCTCATCCACGGCATTCGCCACAGTGGCCCATTCTATTCTCTTGGAGCAGTTAAAGTGCCTGGGCATTTAGGGCACGGCCTTGTCCTGGATCTGGTCCTTTCTGAAGAACCGGACACAGCAAGTCTTTCTCCGGCCCTACATGTCTTCCCAGAAACCCTTGTTATGTGGGGTCCCCTGGGGCTCCACACTGAGTCCTTTTTTCTTCAACGCCTACCTCCTGCCACTCGCCGCTCTGGTTGAATCCTGCTGATTAAAGGTGATCTCCTGTGCGGATGACACCCAACTGGTGTTCTCCTTCAAAGATCAATCAGAAGCTGCATTTGCTAACTTTAGAAGGTGTCGGAGTATCATCTCGGCTTGGATGACTCATAACTGTCTTAAGCTGAACTCGGATAAAACCGAGGTGCTCTTCTTCAACCAGCAGGCCCCTTCTCCCGCTACGTTCTGGTGGCCTCAAGAACTGAATTCCCCTCCTGAGCCAGTGGACTCGGCCAGTGGACTCGGTGAGAAACTTGGGATTCAGATTTGACAATGACCTCTCTTGTAAATCTCAGATTAGGCAAGCCTCTTCCTCCTGTTTTGGAACGCTTCGAACTCTGAGGAAACTCCTCCACTTCGTACCTTTTGACTGCAGAAGGATGGTAATCCACGCCCTCATCACTTCTCATCTGGACTACACCAACGGCCTCTAATTGGGACTCCTTGCCTATCTGACCTGCAGACTCCAAATGATCCAGAACGCTGCTGCCAGATTGATATGCCACTCTATCACCCCGCATTTGAGAGACCACCATTAGCTGCACGTCATCAGGCGCATAGAATTTGAGGCACACACCTGGCGCACAGAGCCACCAGCTTAATTGAGAGCCAGACTTCAACATTACCATCATGATAGGGCCCTGAGATCTAACCATCTGGGGCTCCTCATCATTCCTCTCTTTTGCAAGGCGCGGACAGGAAGCAGAGTTATCTCCGTCAGGACCGCAAAACTATGGAATGCCTTGCCACTCTCTCTCCGCCTGACTGAAGCAGAACCTGCTGTCCGAAGAGCTCCTAAAACTTGGCTCTTCAACTGCCCCTAAATCCACTCACTGTGCATCCGTTTCAGTCCACCATTGCGCCGGAACATCTTCGTTGGGGGTAGCGGTGCGTTCTAAAAATAACCAAATAAATAAATGCTATGTGTGTGCTTCGAGGCATGCACGCACAAGAGATCCCCATACAGTCACTCATTTAAAAAAGCTTAAAAACACTGCACACATTGTGAAAAATGGTTTCACGCACAAACTTGTACTCAAAACAGCATTCGTAGTGAATTACACCTTACGTGCATCGTATCGAACTCCATTAGGCCTTGGGGGAGGACGATCCATGTAGTCGCACACTATAAAAAACATTGTTTGTCATGATAGTAATCTCAGAGTTTGCAGTGCCATCCGTACAAACTCCCTTATTTAGTATGCCTCGAAACTTACTTCATCAAGGGAATCGTCCTGCCTTCCACCTACGTGGGGCCCTCCAGGCCTTTAATGCGACCGGCTCAATGAAGTTGCAGCAATAAATACTTTACCCTCTACATCTTCCAGAGGTGATCCCGACGCGCCTCCCTGTGTTGGGACACAACATGTTCTGCGCATTGGGTTGCTCGCTCTGTGTATGCTGAGGGGTGTGTTTCTCCCACCATGTGTTTTGGGGAGGTTACCCTCACCACCCCCTTTTGTACCACTTTTGGCCGCCATAAGTGTGGCAGGGTATGCTCAGACGTGAGTCCCTTGCTCACTTTGCCACTGGATTCAAGCAAGCCGGGCTGAAGATGGCTGGAATGCCAGAAACCGGTCCTCGGAAGCTTGTTTCCGGTCCAGGGAAGACATGGCTTGGCAGTTCGGGCTGGACTGTTCCCATGAGGCACAGGGTCAGACTGATTAGCATATAGCCATGTCTGAACTGGGGTGGCAGAGTGGGCTAAAGAACGGTGCTGGATTAAACCCAGATCTTTTGACTGGGTGTGAGTGTTTGATTGATTCAGATACTCCGTCCATCACCAACCCCTTTTGTACTACTTTTGGGGCTGTTACAGCACGGCGATAGGTGACTGTGAAATGTAGCACTACCCGGCTCTGTCAGTTTTACTGTGACCATGGTTGTGTGATGGCAATAACTGGAGTAACTTATTTCAGTCTGTTGATGGTGTCTTACAGGCCAAGAGAGAAAACTTTGTTGGCACAACAGATTGGTTTTTGGTGTGTAGTGCCTTGCAGAGAAATTGGCCAATTCTCGTGTATGCCTAATAAACACCTCTGATTACCTTGCTGAAAGTGGAGGAATCCTAGGATGGTGACTCTGAATATGTGACTTATCCTATAGTATACTCCAGCAAGGAATGTCTTCATTTAATCCTTATTTGTGTGTGAGTAATGTGTATATTCAACACTGCTCTTTTTCAAAGAAAATACTCTCAATGCGTCTATTCTGTCCTTCCACTGGTTACCAAACAAACCATTTGAGATCTTGTACAGAGTGCGACCTTGTGATAAAATGTCCATCCATTTTCGTAGTACTTCTTTGCTACGAATGTTGCTCCTGTGATCACATATCCTGATCCTAAACTCCCGAGCTGTCATAATGTTAGACCTGGTTGAATATACCTGGTTGGATGAGGTATGCACCCAGACCATGCAGGAACCACCACTCTAGTCAGGGTAAGCTAGATACACACTAAAAGATAACCCGTGCTCACCCTCAAGTAGCTTGGCACAGAGCAGTCAGGCTTATCTAAAGAGGCAATGTGTAAAGTATTTGAGCAACACACACACACACACACACACACACACACACAGTGACACAATGAATATACAACAAAAAGACTCCACACCAGTTTAGAAAAAAAGATTCTTATATTTTTATATTCAAAACAAGAACAAAATTACAAAAATCCCAATGTATAATAGTTGAGATGTTGAATTTTAAAAGAATAAATGCTGTCAAGCTCTTGGAAACTATTAGCGCTAAAAAGGTTACTTTAGGTCGGGGGGGCAGGTCAGCTACAGGACTCATGGAGGTCCCGTTGACAAAGTACCTTAGCTGGAGAAAGCGTCGATGCGAGGAGTCGAGGGGGCCTGCATAGTCTATCCTAAGGATGGTGGTGAATCGTCGATGCCGATCCGCGCAGTCGACGAAAGCTTCGGTATCAAACCTCTTTACAATGTAGGTGCTGTGTCAAGGTTGAGCAATTCTGTCAGTCAATGTCGCAACTCACAGCCCTTTGAGTCAATGGCTTCTATCAGCTCCTGCTTCGGCATCGAATAGCAACGTGTCTGTTTCACTTGGTGCAAAAGTGTCATTGTGTTGATTTTGAAGTAAAACAGCTGCAGAACCCTATTCTGAGACCCAGGGCTGGATTGGCAGCCCAGGCAAAGGAGGACTCGCAGATGCAAGAATGCCGCAGTGTTGAAGGAAGTCTTTGATGGCCCTGAGATTTCAACAACAGGGGGCAAGCCAGCAAGCCTTTGGATATCAGTTTGGAGTGAAGGCAGAGTCCAGCTCTCCTTCAGAGTCAGAGCGCAGTAGGCAAGCAAACCGAAAAGCACGTCTTCCACATCAGCAGAACAGTTGAGTCCTTTAAGCAGCACTGCAGTCCTTCTGACCGGGGCTCATGTCAAGATCCAGAAGTGTCTGATTTCAGGGGACCAGAGACCCAGTACTTCTACCCAAAAGCAATGATGTAGGGGTGACTTCAAAGCAGCTCTCTGAAGTGTCCAACGATTCATTTCAACCCAGTTCTGTCTGTTAGGCTATCTGTGTGGGATACATCAGTGCTTTGTGTATGGACAAGGCACTACCTATTGAAGTGTAAGTTTCAGCAACACCCATTCCTCCCTGCCCAGGAAGACGCATTAGAATGCAAATGAATGCAAATGAATGCAGATGAGTGCTCAGAATGAAGATGAGCCTCACCTTCCTGTGTTTGTGGCTTTCTAGAGGGAATGCACAAAGTGAAGCTGCCACCCACTCCAGACGTGTGTTGGAGACCGACTGTTAGGCACCTAGAGCAGTAAGTGAAGAGTAATGTCTCCTTTCTAAAACATTGATGTTAAATCCAACGTCACCATTCAGGAGGATTTATCATTACCATCCCAAAGATATGAATCATGAAAAAGGCTACTCCTCTCTGATTCGGAATTACAGATTAAAAGTGCATTGAGGAATTCCTAATGCTGACCTACCTATCAGAGGGGTAGGCTTCAGAGTAGTGAAAAACAAAATAGACTGTTTTTCACTACCAGGACATGCAAAACGTAAAGTCCATGTCCTACCTTTTACTTACAGAGCACCCTGCCCTTAGGGTTTGGGCCTACATTAGGGGTGACTTGTATGACATAAAAGGGGAGTTTAAGGCTTGGCAAGTTGTTTTAAATGCCAAGTCAAAGTGGAAGTAAATTGCACACACAGACCCTGCAATGGCAGGCCTGAGACAGGTTTGAAAGGCCACTTCTGTGGGTGACACAATTAGTGCTGCAGGCCAACTAGTAGCATTTGAAGTCCAGGCCCTGAGTATATGGTATACCACTTTACAAGGGCTTACAATACATCAAATATACCTTTAGATGGTTCAGTCTGTTTGACGTACGCTGCCATGGAACTTTTTAAAGAAAGCTGAACTATGGCACATTCTCTGGGCCTTTCTGCTCCAGCCCAGAAATCCCCACACAATGTTGCCCTTTATGAGGACTTGCCAGGGGCCTGATAAAAAAAAAAACAGTGAAGCTCACACCGCCCATCCACAACAGACTTCACAGCTCTTATGAGGTCTGGGTGACTTGTGGGGAAGACAGCATGATTAGCTATGGTCCCCACCAGATAGTGTTACCAAAGTTAATTAACTTGTTATTTTGTGGACATAGATTCCTCACCTTGTGGTTTATTCAGGCTTCCTAGTCTGAGGGTGCGGAAAAGTTCATAAAAAAGCAACTGGCATCGGATAGTATGGGTAGCGCTTATAACTCGGTTTGTCACTTCCGGGGAGGAATGGCGTCTCTGCTGAGAAGCACAGCACCACCTGATGGTGCATAGGAGCACTCCTTTGAATTTTCCAACAGCCGTCTGGTGGCTGAGGATAATTGCAAGGTGAGTAATTTATGGTTAGATAAAGTATCCACGAGAAAGCCGTGCCTCTCAGCCAGAGCCCACTCAGTAACATCCTTCACCCATGGCACGAGTGAGGGGTCCCTTTTAGGGGCAGGAGCTGGTTCTCGTGCCAGCTTCCCCTGCAAGGAACAGATCCTCATGCCAGCTTCCCCTGTGAGGAGCAGATTCCGTGCCAGCTTCTTCTGCGAGGAGCAGGTCCTCGTGACAGTTCTCCTGTCCAGCTCGCCCGCAGTCTGCTACCCTCTGCTGCTTATCCAACTGCTGCCCTCAGTTTGTGCCTCCTCTGCTCTTTTCTTGCTCTGTTTTGCCTTATCTGCTAGTATTTCTGCCCTCTGTTTTTCCTTTTTGTGCTCGTTCATGCTCTCGTCCAATCGTTTCCTCAAGACCTGGCTTTTTGATGGAGACCTCCCACTCCAGAACCCAAATAACCCAGGCGTGACAGTGCCGTGCTTTACAAATGCTAATTGATTGATTTATTTCACCCAGCCAGCCCAAAGCCATTAGTCGTTTGGCCAATACAAGGGCCAGCTGCAGAAACCTCCATTGCATCTTACCCCTCTAGGTTTGTTTGACAGTCCCCCAGTAAACGCACCCAGGGTGACATCTCAACAGGCATGGTTGTGGCTGCATGCAACATTACTACCACATTCGCCCAGTACGCATTCACTCTGGGGCACTCCAACGCCATGTGCAAAAAGGAAGCATTTTCATCTCTGCATCTAGAACAGTCCACTCCCCTATTCCTGCAGATCCGACCAAGATTTTCCAGATGCAGGTAAGTACGGAGTGCATAGTTAAAATGCAAACCAAAAAAGGGGGGTCACTCTTCCTAAAGGACAAGAGGTCGGTCTAGGGTGTAGAAGAAAGAGTCAATGAGACTTCCTTGTTGCCCTCACACATTCCAAGTGATGTCGTGCTTCATACATCATCATTGGGCGGTTGCTCCTCGTCGAGCCGACGCTGCAATGCCCTACGAGCCCCCCGAAGTGTCACTTTAGCGGAGATCTTTTTTTTTTTTTTTTTTAAACCTTTATTGGAGTAAGCAAGAAAATACAAGGATGGGCCTACAACCACACGGGCTGGCCGCTAAAGAGGAGTCGAAATACAAGATACCTGCCCGCAGAGGCAACAATCGACCAACAATGCAATACTCCCCACGAAATACAGGACAAAACAGATTTTATTTTATATGAAAGAACAAGCACACAAAAAGGCGAAAGTATAGTACTGTCAGTCAGCCCAAAGGACGTAAAGGGGGTATAGCAGCAGGAGAACATAAACGGAGCTCCAAGCTCCAAGGAGATCGGGGGGGGGGGGGGGCGAGGAGATCAGAGGTGAGAACCGGAAACACCAGTACAACCCCTATATAAAAGGTTCCAGGAACGCTCGCCTAGGGAGACAGGGTAATCTCAGCAGTGCCTACAAGGGGAGGAGTACAAATGTCGCCACGGTAGTCATTCCATTGACCCCAAACCTTCGTCCACGCCCTGGGTCTGCCCCTGGCCACATAGACAGTCTTCTCACGGAACATGGACCAGTCCATATTATCCTCCCATTTCGAGACGTCAGGGGGCCTAGAGGCCCCCCAGAGTTGCGCGATATCCCGCTTCGCAACCATATAACCCAGGGTGGCCCATCTGGTCTGGGCCACCGAATAATCGGTGGGTTCCCAAACATTCAAAAGACAGCGACGAGGTTCCGGACGCAAGGACACACCTGTCACCACAGCCATCACTTCAAGCACAGCCGTCCAATAAGCAGCCACCATCGGGCACTCCCAAAGAATATGCAAAAAAGTCGCACTCAAACCACAGCCACGCTTGCATAGCCCGTCGGAGGAAAAGCCCATCACCACCAGACGCGGTCCCGTAACGTACACCCGATGAAGGATCTTAAGTTGAACCAGACGGAGACGAGCCGGAATAGCCACCTCCTTCGGGGAGGAGAGGGCCGATTGCCAGTCCTCATCATCAAGTTCCAACCCATCGCCCACCCACGCTTCCCGAAGTCGGACCAGTAGGTCGGCCCGATTATTAATCAGCTTTTTATAGATCAGGGAGATAGTGCTATCAGGAAGATGCCCGTCAAGGATACGGTCTTCAAGGGGGGAAGAATCAGGCGGATTCTCACCAGGAGCAAATACCGAAGCAAGGGCGTGTCTGACCTGTAAATAACGAAAGAACTCCCGACCATTCAGGCCATAGTCAGCCTGGAGGGCCTGAAACGACCGCACAGAACCCTTAGAGTACACATCCCCCACCTTACAAATCCCAATCACATTCCAACGGTCGAAACCCTTGGTAGACCAGAGACCGCCCAGACGTTCCGAAGCATAAAGCGGTGTCGCCAACGTCAACCGATCTTCCCAGCCCAAGCTCACATTCGCAGCACGCCACACAGTCAAAGCAGTCAATGTAGGTCCCACAAGATGGCGCCCAGCGGAGCGAGAGTAAAGCACTCTGTTAAAATCACCTCCCGGAAGCTGAAGTTTATCCATCTCGAACGCCGGATTACGACCCGGCGAAAACATAACGTGATTGATAGCAGACAGGTGGGAGGCCCAATAATATCTCTTAATGTCGGGGAGCGCCATGCCCCCGTCATACCACGGGATGGAAAGTTTCGCGAGAGCAATGCGCGGACGCCCATCCCAAATAAGCTGTCTCTGAAGACTCTCAATCTCCCGAAAATAGGTCTTAGGGATAGGATCATAAAAGTTCTGGAGAGCGTAGAGAAATCGCGGCAATGACATCATTTTAAACAGGGCCGCCCGACCCAGAGGAGATAAGGGAAGTTTACGCCAGCGGGCAACGTCCAAACGTAGTCTAAGCAACGGGGGAAGGAGATTACGATCAAAGCGAAGGGACGAATCCAAAGTAACAAAAATCCCCAAGTATTTGAAGCCATCTTGGGCCACCTGAATGGGAAGCCTACTCGGCAACGGAGGCAAGACACCAGATAAAACATATACACAGGACTTGGTCCAGTTAATTACAAGGCCCGAGTTAGCACCAAAGGACGCGAGAACGTCAAATAAAACGGATAAAGACTTACGAGGGGAGGTAAGATACAAGAGGATATCGTCCGCATAAAGCGAGACACGGTCTTCAAAGTCCGGGGCCCAACGAATCCCTTTAAGGGACGGTTCCCACCGAAGCCAGGCCGCCAATGGTTCAAGAGCGAGTGCAAACAGCAGCGGAGACAGGGGGCAACCCTGGCGGGTGCCCCTGCCCAAGGAGAAGGGAGCCGACACCCTACCATTCACCACAACTTGCGCCTGAGGTTCCGCGTACAACAATTTAATCCAGCTAATAAACTCGCACCCGAATCCGAATTTCTCAAGAGTCGCCCATAAATAGGGCCACTCCACAGTATCGAAGGCCATAGAGGCATCCAAAGACGCCAAAATGGCCGGTTCCGTCAACAGCCCCGCCCTCGCTATCACGCCGTGAAGGCGACGTAGATTCAAAGCAGTGTTGCGATGCGGGATAAAACCAGATTGATCTGGATGGACCAGGTCACCAAGAACCGACAGGAGACGGGACGCCAAAAGTTTCGCCAAAACCTTGGGTTCAACATTTAACAGGGATATAGGCCTGTATGAGGAACAAAGGTCCCGCGGTTTACCATCTTTGGGGATGACGACTATCGTCGCCAGACGCTGATCGTAGGGAAGGATGTTTCGCTCTCGGGATTCTAAAACCATATCGCGGAGATACGGCGCCATCTTATCGGGACGTAACTTGTACAACTCAATAGGCAACCCGTTCGGGCCCAATGCTTTGCCCGAGCGGAGCGAACGGATAGCAGTAGCTATCTCATCAGCCGTAAAAGGGGCGTCCAAAGCAATACGGTCCAAGTCGGAGACACAGGGCAGAGTTATATCACGCAACAGAAGGCGAGAATCAGCCACATCCCTCACAGACACGGGAGCATACACAACACGGAAGTATTCGGCAAAACGGTCAACAATAGCAATCGGGTCAGTCACATTCTCACCACTCGCAGACTGAATCACGGGCACCACACGATTAACTCTTTCTTTCTTGTCCAACCACGCTAGGAGTTTACCCGCTTTATCACCCACATCATATAACCTGCCTTGTTGTTCTCGAAACATCACCTTTGCAGCGTCCGTGACCAGGGATTTATAGGCAAATTGTTTCAAACCCAGGGCGTGAAGTTTCTCAGGTGTGACACCAGAGTCCAGTTCGTCCTCCAAAGCCGAAATCTCCCCCTCAAGGTCTACCACCTCCCTCTTCCCGGCTTTCTTAGCTTCAACAATCAAGGAAAGGGCCTGTCCACGAATCACCGTTTTAAAGGCTTCCCACAGGGACACAGCCGAAGAGACCGACCCCTCGTTGTCCAGGAAATACGCATCCATGGACTTGAGCAAGAGGCTACGGGTCTCAGGGGAGGAAAGGTACCATGGGTTAATGGGAGCTACTCGGCCCGCTGCCTCTACCCCAACCTCAAAACGAAGCCAGAGCGGCGAGTGGTCAGAGATACCCCTTGGCAAATGCAAAATCTCACTGACCGCCGACGACTGGGCCGCGGGCATCAGGAAATAATCCAGCCGAGACAAACTGCCATGTGCCCCAGAGTGGAATGTGTATTGAAGCTGAGTGGGATGCAACAGTCGCCAGCAGTCCACAAGGCCAAAGGTATCTAGAAACCCACCCAACCACTGCTGAGCAGCCGGAGTATCCCTAGGGGGATGGCGATCGTGAAGGCCGGAAAGCACCGAGTTAAAATCACCGGCCAGGAAGAGAGTACTATTAGGGAGATCTAACAAGACGCGGCCCAAATCAGTGAAAGTAGAAGTCTGCAAACCCGGGGGGACATAAACATTGAAGAGAGATAGGGTGCGGCCCTCATATCTACCCACCAAGACCGCATACCTCCCTCGGTCATCATGAATCACCTCATCAATTGCCAGGGGGAGGGAGGTCCGAACAAGGATACCCACACCCCTGGAACCAGAGGTAAACCCCGAGTGCGCCACGAGGCGGTAGCCCCACCTATTCATTGCATAACAAACATTTCCAATCAAATGAGTTTCTTGCAGGAAAACAATGTCCGGTGATAAACGTCGTATACATTTCAAAACCACACTGCGCTTAATACGATCTCCCAGACCGTTAACGTTCCAGGAAACGAATTTTAACCCTCTACCCCCCATCCCATCCACCCGATCCAAGACCCCACGTCCATGAGCACGACATCAGAAACAGCAGCAAACACAGGAGCAATCCGCCTTGAAAACAACACACAGAAAAGAAAGAACTTCCCAACCCCCTCCCCCAAACTGAAAAGGAACACCCCCCACCCTGCACCCCTGCAAAAAGCTAAAGAGCCACCCCAACCTGCAGTGTGCCTGTCGCCCTAGGACCCCTATTCTACACAAAGACACCCCGGAGGAGGAAAGGCCCCCGTTCCACCCGCCCCCCGACCACACCAAGAACTAAAAGGAACAAACTAAAGACAAAATAATTATGCTGTAGAGGAACGCCGGCCAACACTCCTGAAAACGTGTTCAAAGTAAGACATGAGAGCCGAACAGTCAGATCTCCGCACCACCTTCGGCACCACCAGGGTGAGCGGCGGGCTCAGTCTCAGGAGGACGGTCAGGCAAGGAGTCCAGCCAGTCATTAACAACATCTGGTCGATCAAAGAAAAGGGTACGCTCATTATACTCGACCCGAAGCCTGGTGGGAAAGAGCATAGCATAGCGTAGGCCCCGGTCCCGAAGACGTTTCTTGGCACCACGAAATTCCATCCGTTGTCTCTGAACTTGTTGGGGAAAGTCCGGGTAAAAGTTCACCGTGGCATTTTCAAAGGCCACCGGGCCCTTCACCCGCGAAGCCTGCAGGATAGCGTCCCGGTCTCTATAGTGGAAAAGCTTCGCCACAATAGGTCTCGGCAGGGCTCCCGGCTTACCTTTGCCCCCCGGAACACGATGTGCACGTTCCACTGTGAAAAACTTAGTAAGACCAGAAGGGGCAAGATGGTTCAAGACCAGATCTTCAACCAGGAGATCCACCGAGTGGGGTTCTGGGTTCTCCGGTACACCAACCAGACGGACATTGCAGCGACGTGCCCTATTTTCAAAATCCTCCAGGCGTCGGGTCATGAAGTCGTTCACCCGACGGAGATTCCCAACCTCCGTCTGGAGCTCCGATACGTCCTTCGTGAGGCTGGATGATTTAATATCCAATGATTGTACCCTTTCATTCGTCTTGCCGAGGTCAGCACGAATCAGATTCACTTCAATAGCCACAGTGTCAAGTTTATGGGCCAAGGCCTCGTACTGTAGGCCGATAGATTCCCTCACGCCCGAAATGGCGCCCATAATGTCCTGCAGGGAGGGCTCCGCCGACTCCTCCAAAACTCGATCGGACGCTGTAATAGGACCAGGCAGGGCAGCTCCGGGGGACCCCGTAGAATGGGTATAGCCGTCCATAACATGTGATTGAACCGGAGCTCCGCGCAGAGGTGTTTTCGTCTTGCGCGTCTCCCTGTCCCCTCTGCCCGCCATTTTGAAGATGCGTCACAAGGCGAGCCACCAGGGTCAACGGGCCCGACACCCAAATCGCAGGACCAAAGGTTCCAAAAAGGGCACCACACGGGTAGAGGTCGCCAAACCAGCAAATAGTCCACAGGAAGGCCCAACAGCCGATCTGCCTCCAAGTATCAGTCCCTGCACGACACACACACTGTCGGCCCAAGTCGAAACAGAATCGAAACCGAAACTTAGGAGAGGGACCCACAAGGCTAGTTCTCCTGCCGCTGTTGTTCAATTCCAGGACGGCCACAGAACCGCACCCCGTCCCGGGCGCACCTCAAGGGCGGAGCCCAAAAGTTCAGATCACCATATCTCAGGAATCCAATGAGATCTTTTTAATTCTCGCTGTATGATGCGTGTGAGATAGTGCTCATAAGGTAGCGAGTGAAAGTAAAATTAACTAGAGGATATCAATGGGAGTTAGTTTAATAGGAGCATATCTCTGTAAAGGATACAAAACTGAAATATCTGAAATAGACTATTATTTATAGATTCCTTACTTTAGAATTACCCCCAGGTATCAGACTAGATCCGGAGAAATGTTTTCATAGCAGAACTCCTGCGCGTTGGTAGGTGGCGTTGGTCGACTGCGCATTCGTCGTCTGCATAGTGATTGCCGGGATGACTTTGCAGGTATCTACTTAGACTACCCCACCCCCCCGCACGCTGACGTCAGTTCTTTCTGTTTCTGCGCCAGCCAGTGCAGATCTGGAGAGAGCGATACCTCTAGTCACTTATTGACTGTCATTTTTCAACTTTTTGTGATCATCTTTTTTGAGTCGTTCGACTCCTGGTGCACAGGGATTTCACATTGATGGACCTGCTTCAAACCTTGTGACTCTTGTCACAAATTGATTTCTGTTACGGATCCGCACCTTGTGTGCCTGTGGTGCTTGGATCGCGACCACAACCCGAAGTCGTGCTCTGACTGTCGGACCATGTATCCGAAGTCTTTGAGAGAGCGGTCCCGAAAGCTTCTGGAGGCCTGGCAATTGGCTGCGCGCCGCTCGTGGTCCTGGTAGAGAGGGAGGTTGTGTGACCGGTTGTGGAGTCACCACCAACACTCCTCTTCAAAGTCTTCGTCTTCGGGTAAGTCGAAGCACAAAAAGAAGGCGAAGAAACACCGTCACTCTTTGTGTTCTCCCTGTTCGTCGGCCAACGCGACGCAGGATGCGCAAGGACGTCTTCCTTCCGTTCCTTTGGCTCTGTTCGCACAGCCTACTGGGTCGGCTCCAAGCTTCCCACCCTTCCCGGGAGCTGGAGCGACCTCTGCCCAACTTCGTAATCTTTACAAAGCCCTGCACTCCATCTTTGGGTAGCCCGACTCCGCCGGCGCCCCTTCGGGCCCGCGGACTTGGCTGGGGGTTCTAGGCCTTCGATACTGACGGCTTGGGCCGCGGGGCCCCAGGGATCCAGGTCTGGATCCGGATCAGCACCGGTCGACTTTACAAAACCTCCGGCGCCAAATCCATTGGCAACACCTACGATGCCGGTTGTGTTACAACGCAATGCCATTACTACGCAAGCTATTACATCGACTTGCAGTAGATGACGCTGTAACATTAGGAATGTATAATTTACTTTTCCAACTCTAGCCTACGCAACAGTAGGGAAGGTGTGGGAATAGTAAATTATACTATTCCTTATGTTAGAGCACCATCAACTACAGGTCGATGTAATGACTTGCATAGTAATTGCATTGCGTAGTAACAGCGACCCAGTTGTAAAGGCATCCCGGTCTAATGACTGCGATGTAAAGGTTGTTTTCAGGCTGAGGTCCACTGGCTTCTCAGGTGATGTCCAGTCAACACTTTAACCCCTTTTATGGCTGTCGCTTGTTTGGCGACAAAGCGGACTACGCGCTCGAGCGCTTTAAGGATTCTAGGGCTACGACCATATCCTTGGGCCTCGCTACCACCTCTCGCCCTGCACAGTCTAATTTTCACCCCTTTCGTGGCTACAGAAGGGATGCTCCAGCATGTTCCACCCAGAGACACAGGTCTGCGCAAGCTACCCCGCCTCTGCGCAACCGGGAATGTGGGACCCTGCGTTGTGGGTCTGGGGGCCAGCAAGCGGCCAATACATAAGCGCCCCCTCTGCAGCAGCCTCC
Source organism: Lissotriton helveticus (assembly GCF_964261635.1). Lineage (NCBI taxonomy): Eukaryota > Metazoa > Chordata > Amphibia > Caudata > Salamandridae > Lissotriton > Lissotriton helveticus. The sequence continues at coordinate 351,365,552 of NC_136059.1, read as the reverse complement.
AAGCCTTCCTAGTCCGACCTTTCAAGGCCAGCAGTTGCCAGTGGGCAGCAGGATTCTCCATCCCCTCCCACTGGCACAACATCACGTCGGACAGGTGGGTTTTGCAGATAGTCCCAAGGGGCTATTCTCTCCCCTTCCAGACTACCCCTCCCTCCTTCCCACCCACATTCTATCGCATGTCGGAGGATCATTTGGCCCTTCTCCATCAGGGAATTACGGCCCTCTTGGCCAAAGGAGCTATCGAGCGAGTTCCTGTGCCATAAGTAGGTTGTGGTTTATTCCCACTACTTTCTGGTACCCAAGAAGGACAAAGGCCTGCGTCCTATCTTGGATCTCAGGAACGTCAACCGTTTCCTCTGGAAGGAGAAGTTCAAAATGTTGACATTAGCTCAGATCCTGTCTGCCCTCGACCCTGGAGACTGGATGGTAGCGTTGGGCTTGCAGGATGCGTATTTTAACATCTCCGTCCCGCCTGTCCTTCTGCGTTACCTAGTTCATGGTAGGCCGCAAGCAATTTCAGTTTACTGAGCTCCCCTTTGGCCTCACCATCACCCCTCGGATGTTCACGAAAGTGATGGCAGTGGTCGCAGCTCAGTTAGGGGTTCCATCTCGATGGCTGGCTGTTGAAGATGAGTTCGCCCCAGGCCGTCTCCCACCTCCAGACTATAGCGGACCTCCTGCATTCGCTGGGGTTCACTATCAACGTGCCGAAGTAACACCTGATTCCCTGTCAGAAGCTCCTTTTCATCAGGCGGTTCTGGATACAGCGCAGTTTGGGGCTTATCCTCCAGAGCAGCGAGTCCGGGATATTCAAGATATGATTCCTATCGATCAGCCTCTATTCTGGTTTTTAGTATTTGTATTTGTATGGGATATTTCTAAAACACTGTCGCTCCGAAAGGAGCATCCTGGCGCTGGACGAGTGCACAAACCAAATATCAGGATCTAAATGGCAGCCATTACAAAGCCATCTGGCACACTGAAAATTCACGTTTTTAAATGCTTCCTGAAGGCAGTTTCCTGTACAAGGTGTCTGAGGTTGAGGGGCATAGCGTTCCAGGCCTTAGAGGTCAGGACTGTAAAGGTCTTTCCTCCTTTGGTTGTAAGCTTAAATCTTGGGATATTAATTAAATTACCACCAGACGACCTCAGACATCTCAGGTGGTCATAACGAGTGAAACGTTTCGTCAGGTATCTCGGGCCTGTCTTATTGAGGGATCTAAAAGCGGTTAGCAAGATCTTAAACAGAATCCTTTTATGTAGGGGTAGCCAGTGAAGGGTCTGAAGAGCAGCAGAGGCAGAAGATCTTCTAGATGATTTAAGGACTAGTCTTGCTGCCGCATGTTGCACGCTCTGTAATTTTTTTAGCGTAGCTTTTTTGACTCCGGCCATTAGCCGTTACAATAATTTAGTTGTGATAATATCAAAGCCACTGCAACCGACTTTCTAGAGTCCGTAGGCAAGAAGTCAAAGAACTTCTTAAGGCATTTAATAAGACTAAAACAGCTTCCTGCCGTATTCCTAACATGTTGGTCGAATGAAAGAGAGGAGTCAAATAGGACTCCTAAATTTCTTGCAGTTTCAACTGAGTGAGGCGGAGCAGGTGACTCTTCAGGCCAGCAGTCCTTTGGGCAAAAGAAAACCTCCTTGCCCAAAGGTAAAATCTCAGTTTTCAGTAGTCAGAATGACCCTGAGGCTACTGGGCCTCATGGCCTCCTGCATCCTGCTGGTGATGATGCCAGGTGGCATACGCAGGCTCTGCAATGGGACTTGAAGTTCCAGCGGGCACAGCATCCGGGAAATCTTTACGATTACGTCCAGATCCCAGAGTGCACTGCACACCAATTGCAGTGGTGGCTAACGAACCAGGATTGGGTCAACGGCAGATCGCTTTCCCTTCCCTAACCAGAGTTCACGGTTGACAGATGCATCACTTCTGGGATGGGGTGGCCACGTGGGGGAGGCGGAGATCAGAGGCCTCTGGTCTCTGGCGGAGTCTGGGTTCCACATCAACCTTCTGGAGCTCCGGGCGAATTGTCTTGCGCTGAAGGCATTCCTTCCCTCTGTTCAGGGAAGAGTAGTGCAGGTGTTCATGGACAACTCCACTCCCATATGGTACTGCAACAAACAGGGCGGGGTGGGGTCGTGGACCCTATGTCAAGAAGCTCTCCGCCTTTGGACATGGTTGGAACATCAGGGCATGTCTCTGGTTGTTCAACACCTGGCAGGTTCCCTTAACACCAGGGTGGACAAACTCAGCCGCAGGTGCATGATGGATCACGGATTGCGTCTTTACTCAGAGGTGATGCAAGGTCTCTTTCAGCAGTGGGGAGAACCTGGGTTAGATCTATTTGCCACTGAAGAGAACGCACAATGTCAGCAGTTGTGCGTGCTGGAATTTCCAAGACAGCACTCTCTCGGCTATGCTTTTTGTCGCAAGTGGAGTTACGGTCTTCTGTACGCCTTTCCACCTATACCACTTAAGCCCAGAGTGCTGAAGAAGAGCAAGCATGACCGGGCCCAAGTCATTCTTGTGGCTCCGGATTGGGCACGAAGAGTCTGGTATCCTGAGCTATTGCACATGGACATCGATCCACCGATCAGACTGCCTCTTCGGGAGGATCTTCTGTCGAAGTAGCCAGGGATGGTTCTCCACCCGAACCTGTCCAAACTCCACCTCCTTGCGTGGAGATTGAGGGGCAACAGTTGACCGCTTTCGACCTTCCTCCCAAAGTCTGTAATATAATCTTGGCAGCCAGGCGTCCCTCCACAAAAACGGTATACGCCTGGAGGTGGAACAAATTTGTGGCATGGTGCACAGCAAAGGCTGTGGATCCCCTTTCTGCCCCTCTTTCAGAGGTTGTCCTCCTCATTCTTTCTTTGGCCCAGCAGGGCTCTGCTCTGGGCACCCTCAAAGACTATCTTTCAGCCATTTCGACCTTTCTTAAGCTTCCTGATCAGCCTTCTCTTTTCAAGTTCCCTATTGCAAATAGTTTTCTTAAGGGCTTTACTTGCCTCTTTCCTCCCATTCCCTTCGTAATGCCCCAGTGGGACTTGAATCTGGCTCTAACGTACCTTATGTGTGCTCCTTTCGAGCCATCGTATAATTGTCCTCTCAGACTCTTGACTCTCAAGACTGCTTTTCTGGTTGCCATCACCTCTGCTCGCAGGGTGAATGAGCTGCATGCTCTTTCTTCTAAACCTCCTTTCCTGGCTGTTCATCCGGACAAAGTTGTCTTTAGAACTAGGCATTCTTTTCTTCCCAAAGTGGTTACCTCTTTCCGCATAGGACAGACCATCACTTTGCCTACCTTCTTCCCGCCCGCATCCTTCCAAGGAGGAGGAGAGACTCCACCTTCTGGATCCAAAACGTGCAATATCTTTTTATCTGGATTGCACATAACAATTCCAGGTGGATGATCAACTCTTTGCTGGCTATGCGGGCACCAAGAAAGGTCTGGACGTGCAAAAACGGACCATCTCTCAACGGGACTTCCTTTGCATTAAAACGTTATTCCCTGGCGAAAAATGAGCCTCCAGAAGGGTTGAGCGCCCACTCCACTTGGGCAACGGCAGCCACTACTGCTTTGGAACGTGGAGTTCCCCTCAGTGACATCTGCCAGGCAGCCACGTGGGCAACCCTGCACACGTTTACAAAACACTACTGCTTGGACAGCCAAGTCTGGAGAGACTGCTTCTTTGGCTGTTCAGTTCTCCAGGACTTTCTTGGGTGAACTTAGTTCGCAGACCCACCTCCAGGGTTGGTATTGCCTAGCGCCCCTCATGAGTAATGCCAATAACAAAAGCGTGCCACAAGTGCCCTTCAGGAGTTGCTTCTCCCAATGGAATTATCCTCCTGACACCCAGTGTGCCGCATGTTTCTGTTTAGAGGCATAATAGTAGAGTTGCAAATCCGAGAGGCCCATGCCACCCTCCAAGAGACTGTTTTAGCAGAGGCAGCTCCACTCTGCTCCTCTTCTCTGCCCAAACAAGGGAGAGCATACGCCTATCACTGGTTTTAAAAGGGCTACAGGGCAGGGTATAGAGTGCGTTCTGGATGATGTATAAACACATAGGGAGGAGCACCATTTTGGCCATCGCAATCCTCCCCCACCTTTGAGAGAGGTAGCATGTTCTAGAACTGTACCGATTTCGTTAGGCCACTCACCAGGTCAATATTATGTTCAGGTTAACTTTCCAAAAAATGTCCAACCATGATGCAGAGATACTGGAACACATTTGTCTCCCAACTCAGCCCAGTGGAGCTAAGATTCCCTCTGAGTGTCCCCAGCAGGTAAAGCCGGAACTTGTGTCTATTTAGACGCAGTCCCGCCATAACTCCAAAACCCTCCAGTCGCAGGAGTGGCACCGCCTCAGAGGGCCTTTACAGGTAGAACAAAACATCATCGCCATGCAGCGACGAAAGAAGATGCACAACTTTGCTCACTCTTCTACCAAACTCCTCCAGCTTGCGCCGAAAATTTGGAGCAAGGGATTTCAGCACCAGTGCAAACAGGAGTGGGGAGATGGGGCAACCCTGTTGCGTGCCCCTCAGCACCTTCCACTCATCGGACACCATACCACCACTCTACACCCTGGCCTTGGGGGGCTGCATCGAGAAGACTAACCCACTTAAGGAATTTGGGTCCAAAACCCATATTTTGGAATACTTTTATCAGATACGTCCTTTCAAGGGTCTCCATTGCCTTGGTGAAGTCCAGCGGATGCCAAGGCTAAATATTCCCCACTGCACAGAGTGCTTCACATATGCCAATCTTCACAGGTTGAGAGCAGTGCTATGCCGCGGCACAAAGCCAAATTGGTTCTCGTGTACTCCATACCCTGCCAAAAATCCACAACGATCCAATTGTACCCCCTGGTAGACCCATACTGTCAGGTTGTGGTTCCATTTTTGAGCCACTATGCCGGTACATTGACTTCCTTATTCGTGACTTTGTTCAAGCGACTGCCACTTATGTCAAAGATACCACTCATTTTATCAATTTGATTGAATTAGAACATTTTGACCTTACCTCTGAACTTCTGGTAACCCTAGATATAGAATCTCTGTATACGAACATACCGCAAGAAAAGGGCATGGAAGTTATAAAAAACATCTTAACTCGAGACCTACTCCCCAGCAGGTCCTTACCAACTTTATTATTCACCTCTTATACCTGGCTCTCACCAAGAACCATTTTGTTTTTTATGCTAAATAGTATAGACTGGTCAAATACTTCTATGGGTGCAATTTTTGCTCCTAATTTTGCCATATTATTTGTGGATGACCTAGATCTTGAACAACGACAACCCTTTTTATGACTAAATCCGAACCTGGAAAAGATATATTGATAATGTCTTCATGGGATGGTCATGTACTAGTTTTGAATTATGTGCATTCTGTGATTGGCTCAACAACTGCCAACCAGATCTGAAATTTACTCAACTCCAGTAATACACAAATCGATTATTTAGATGGCACAATGAAAATTTAAGAAGGCCAAATCTGGAGATGGCCTCACTGTTATCAAGCTACTGCGGCTAAAACCCCCAATAATTCAGACAAATACTTACCACACTCTGCAGTGACTCTTGAGTGTCCAGGAGCTGCTTCGTAGGAGACGACCAGGTTCCTGCTTCCAGGCGAAAAGGATCGCTGTGTGTGCACGCTGCTACATGTTGCGGCCTACGAGGGAGGGTTGGAGGTGCTAGCGTGGCCTGGGCACCTGCGAGGTCGCTGCAGGTCGTGCGGCCGAGACTGCGAACGCGGATCCCAAACTTCTAGAACCGCAGAAGGTGGCGCGGAGGCCCCGGTCACCTGGGGCGAGTAGAACACAGAAGGTGCTGAGGGCATGGTAGCCGGCACACCGGCTGCGTCGATGAGTGGCCGCGACCTAGGGGAGGATCCTTCTGACTGCACCGCTGGAGAAGTACAGCAGAGACCCGTGGAGGTGGGTGAGACAGTCCCACTTGTGGGGAAGGCTGACTAAGTGCAGAAGGGCCAGGAACTGCCATGCTTAAGTCTGCGACGGGCCCTGGAGGCTCGTCCTAAATGGAAAAGGGAAATAAATAAAATTTAAAAAATACATAAGAATTGTGACTGAGGAGGTGGACGACACCCCACCTTTCTCCCCCGGGGCAGAGGCCCCTTGAGACCTGCGCCGTTAGAGCCCCCCCCTTTCTGCAATTGAAAGGTACAGTAAACATCAGGCTCCCCTCCACGCTCACATCATAGGGTGAAGCTAGGAAAGCTGAACAGTGCCTTTGAGTGGGGGAATGAGGCGGATGGAGGGTGCTTCACTGGTCTGACTTGACTCGCCACCTGGAGGATAGAGGCCTGTCCCCCGAACACACCCTATAGGTGATGACCTAGCTGGACTGAGAAGTACATATTAGAGATTTAAACCCTAAGATGCAACAGATAAACGGCGTGTGGATTGAGCCCCCTCAGCCTAATCTCTAATTTGACCCCCGGTGGCCCTTGGTGAACTACACGAAGCTCCAGATACCCCTGGCCAAGGGAGACAAACGAGAGTGTACTATCGACAGGAGGGACGGTTGTGATATTCAGGCCTGGATAAGCAGGATGTCAAGGGATCCCGAGTGACGCATCAAACTAAGCTGGATACATTTGCAGAAACCAAAGTTGGATACCCCAGCGACCGGAGAGGATGGGCAACAACATATACCGGCCGCGTAGGTGGAGGCCCCCACATTACAGGATATACTTTCGGCGATTCAAGGCGTATGCTCGGCCCTGGAAAATAAAATTGACACAGCTTCATACGTTTCGCTGATACCTGCGGACCTTCACAGTCTCGGCACCCGAGTTAGAGCCACGGAGAGCTCCATCGCTACACTCCAGACTGCCACTAAAACCTTGAAGACCACGTAAGAGAGCTGCAGGCAACGACTAAAACTCTAGAAGCGAAGCTTGAAGATTTCAAGGGACATGCATGCAGAAATAACATCAGAATCCTGCAGAGGGTCCAGCCATGGATCTCTTTGTTGAAGATCTTATAGTAAAGCAGTTGCAGCCAGAAGGTTTATCAAACTACTTCTCTGTGGAGTGAGCCCACAGAGTTCCGAGGGGACAGTCGCGACCAGGAGCGCCACCACGTCCTATTGTGGTGAGGATTTTTAATTAGAGATAGGGATGTGATACTACAGACAGCTTGCTCGAAAACCCCTTTCCCTTAAATACGAAAATACCACAGTCACATTTTGCCCGGACTTTACGATTAAGGTCCAAAGAATGCGACGTTCCTTCCTGGAAGTTGAGAGCACGAAGGGAAACATAATTGAAATACGCATTGTTGTTCCCTGCCAAAGTTCGATTAGTGGCGGAACGAAACACAGGATTCTTTGACTCCCCTGAGGAGGCCTGGAGCTGACTTGATGGATGGCGAAAACCTGGGAAGGGACGTTTAAACACCAACCATCAGAGATAACAAAGGAAAGTGGCAACAAGGACAACAACTGAATCGAGAGAAAGATGCGGCAAAGGGTGAACCCTCCGAGATAGAACTGTAATAGTGCATCAATATCTAGGCCTGCTGAGACTGATTTGTTGTGGCTCTCTTGTGCCTGAGAGTACCATGCAGTGGCATGACCGTAGCTACTAACTTTGAGCTTATGGGTCACCTCCAAACTTTTCGGTGGCAGGGTTGCGGAGGATACTACACAGAATTGCGGACTCCGAGGATGAGGCAGATAGATTCTGAGATCTAGCTGCATTCCGGTTGAACTGTAGCAGTGTGGTAAAAACTTTCTATGATATACGGAGGGTTTTTTAAGGGTGGGTGGTTGGCTGTGACATGCTTTCCGAAATCAGGACCTGGGAGAAAGGGCACATAGGCACTCTGCAAAGTTGGGTGGTGGGCAGTTTTGAGTCCACACCGCAAGGAGCAGGAGGGAAGGGGATAGTTATTCAAAATGTTCCTATATTTTTTTTGGGGTTATGTGGGTTAATGACTGTGAAGTCAATATTAAGAAAGTATTTTGACACATTGGGCACAATAGTTCGAAACTTCTCCAACGTAGTCCGGTAGACAGATCAAAATACCTCCCCTGCAGTTTCCAGATATTCCTTGTTGATACAAATGTTCTCCCCCAGAACAATCATGCTTCTGGCCAACAAATTCAAATGCTGTATAAGCAAGACAACATGAATATGACTCGAACTCCCTATAGCTTTAAAATCCTATCCTGGAATGTGAATGGTCAGGGGGACAAAATTAAAGGAGGGATAGTGCTACAATACTTAAAGCATCATACGCCTAATATAGTTCTGCTGCAGGAAACGCACATGCAGGGAACCACCTACAGTGCGCTCAATAAATGGGACTACAAACTAGTAGCGCAGGCAGGTTACACTAGAGGGTAAAGAGGGGTGGGGATTCTATTTCGCAACTCCTTGCCATTCACCACACAGAATATTAGACAAGACCCTCATGGGTGATATGTAGCTTTATCAGGACACCGGTAAGTCGACTATTTAATATAATTTCCCTTTATGTCCCCCCGAGACTCCACAGTCCTACACTTGCAGATCTGGGTTCGCTCATTGTTAGCCTACCACAGGGAGAAATGCTTATTGGGGGAGACTGCAATGCAGCACTTAACAGTGACCTAGACCGTTGGCCGATAAAAAAACGAGACACCGCCTGAAAGCCGCTACCTGACATTTTGTCCACAACGGGCCTGTTTGATGTGTGGCGGGCCTGCAACCCACTGCTTCAACAGTATACCTTTCTTAGGTACACATGGCAGTCTATCCTGATTATCTGTTCGGAATGGCTGGCCAGCTTCCGACATTCGGAGAGGTGAGACACGTCCCAAGAGCGATTTCAGATCATTCCCCGATACACGCAATTTACGGTGGGAAATCTTCCCATGTGAATGGTGTGATACCACTCAATACATGGTACTTGAAAGTGCCAAACATCCGTTCCAGCTTACAGAAAGCCACAACTCATTATTTTGAAGAAAACGAGGGCTCAGTAGACTCCGCCCAGATACTATGGGAGGCATACAAAACAGTGGTAGGGGGCCATGGAGTTTCATTGATAGCGGGCCATAAAAAGGAGACATTAAAGCAGCTTGAGAGGTTGGAGAAAGAGATCCAAAAATTAGTCAGAGCTGCTAATGTCAGATCACACACTAACCCGACATAGACTGCAGATTAAACAGAAAGAATAAAAAGATATAGCAGAAGAAGCAGCTAGAGCTTGACATCTGGCGACTCTACACTGCATTTATGAGGTGGGCCACAGAGCGGAAAAGCTCCTGGCGTGGTTGGATAGAAGAGAAGTGGCATCTAGATGGGTATTTGAAATTATCACAGATACTGGAGGGACGGTTAGAGATAGACAAGGAATAGCAGATACTTTTGCAGCATACCATAAACAGTTGTACACGCCATCGTCAAAAACCACGGCGGAAGAGGCAAGGGAGCTATTGACCACTTTGCCAGGACACTCCCTGGAGGCAACCGACAGGATGGGTCTAGAGACAGACCTAACAGAGAATGAAGTGATACAGGCCATTAGGGCATTGAAGGCAGGGAAAGCTATTCATCCAAATGACCTCCCAATCAAACTTTATAATTTGACCGCCCCTCGTTTATTGCGAATGTATCGAAAGTCTCACATTTGGGAGGGTACCAAATAGCCAGATTAGCCAACATTGTGGTAATACATAAAGCTGTAAAACCTGAGAAAGATGCACCTCTTGTATGCCAATTTCCTTGCTAAATGCTGAGGTCAAGATTCTTGCTAAAGTGTTAGCAACTCTATTAGCTCCAGTGCTTCATACATTGATTCATCCTGATCAGTCAGGATTTATGCCTAGTCGGAATACTGCGCTCAACTTGGGACGGTTGCATGGAGTGTTGGGAAGGGCAAAATATATTCAGGAGAAGGCTGTAGTGGTGTTGTTGGATGCTAGAATGGCCTTCGATATGATAGTGGCCTTTCCTGTTTGCGGTCCTTGAGAGAATGGGGTTTGGTCCTAAATCTTCAGTGTGGATACGCCTATTATATACAGACCCCTTGGTACAAGTAACGGTAAACAGAGAGCGCTCAATGGTCTTTACATTGCAAAGAGGCACGAGACAGGCAAGTCCTCTTTCCCCGTTGATCTTTGCCTTGGAGCCATTGGCAGTGTGGATACGGGAAGACCAGTTAATTAGGGGACTTAAATGGTCTGAGACTTGGGAAGATGGGATCTCCCTATATGAAAATGGCATCCTTCTTTATGTGGCAAATCCTAATTCCTCACTGCATAGGATATTTCATATTTTCTCACTATATCAAAATTGCTCAGGATACACTAACTGGGATACGTCCTTGATATATGTCCTCCGTGGCCCAGAACCACGACTTCCCAGAACCTGAAGCCCCCCTTGCATCGCCTTCGAAAAGATGAGCAGCACCGGTGGACTTTACTCTTGTCGCTGCTGGGGAAGGCTTCCTTATATAAAATGAGGCATTTCCTCGTTTTCTGTATATTTAACAAAACACACAATAATCCAGTCTCCCCGGCATATTTCCAAGCGGTGGACGCGGAGGTGAGGCCGCTCCTTTGGGATGGGTGAACACCATGGATAGCCTTACACAAATTGACAAAGACCTGGTACAACGGAGAGATCGCTCTTGCAGCGCTTCAATACTCTTACTGGGTGGCGCAACTCACTGTGGTTAATCACTGGGTTCATCTAGCACAGTATGAACAGGCCTACAGGATGGACAGGAATAATATGCTACCGGGAGGCTTCCTCAGGGCCAACTATGGGGGAAAACAAACTCCAAAAGCCACCCCAACCGCTGAGACTGTGAATATGGCATGCCTCAACTGCGACATTGGGATGGTGAGCTAAAATCACTCGGCCACCCCATTATGGGACTCGGGCAGTTGGGTCTTTTAGCCAAACACCCAAGGTTTGATAAATGGGATCTTATTAGTCTTTCGAAGGTAGGCGATTTATGGGCAAATGGGACAGTTAAACCGTTTGTCCAACTCCAAAAGGAATATGACCTGCAGTCGGCAGAAACCTTACGGTACTGTCAGATCCGACAATCACTGTAACACGGTATCCCAAGGAGGGCAAAATTACCGGTTTCCTCCCTCCTGGAAGATAGTTTACTAGAGGATTAGTTAGAGGAAAAGGCCATATCTCTAATATACTGGAAAATACAATACAATTCCCCTGACACCCTGGAGAAACTACATATTAAATGGATGGATGACCTGGAACAGTTGGTTGATGAAGAGTGGCAGGAGGCGCTTGCATCTCCCAGGAAAGTAGCAATAAGGTCTTGCTTTAGGCTAATACAGCTGAAAATACTACATAGGACATATTATACAAGCACAACACTGGTTAAGATGGGCAAACTTGACTATCCACACTGCCCAAGGAGATGCGGTAAGATGGGCACATTTTTGCATATGTGGTGGGAGTGCCCAGAGGTTCAAGGGTACTGGATGGCCATTACTACATGCATGAGCCCACACGCCCTCCCCTCCGAGGACTACATTCTACTGGGAGACCCCAACTTCCACCTGGAAAAGAAAAACGACAGCAACACCACCACCCTTCTGGACAACCTCGCCAACCTTGGACTCGAACAACTTGTCGATGCCCCCACTCACTATGCCGGGCACACGCTCGACCCAATCTTCACCTCCAGCAAGCACATCTCCTTCAATCACACCACAGCTCTCCATTGGACGGACCTCAGCTGCGTTCACTTCAACTACAAAAAGACCACGACCCACAACCTCCCACAACCAATTCCCCCGTAGAAACTGGAACAAAATTACCACCGACCAACTCCTCACATCACTTCACCAAAACCCTCCTGCCAAATCATCGGACCCAAACCAAGCAGCCACCAACCTCACACAATGGATCACCCACAGCGCCGACGAACTAGCACCCTTGAAAAACCATCAAATCAAGCAAGGTAGCAAAAAAGCCCCCTGGTTCAACGATGACCTTAAGAAATCCAAGAAGTTCTGTCGCACCCTCGAGAAAGCCTGGAGAAAAAACCCCACCACTGACAACCTGGCCACCTTCAAGAACGCCACCCGCAATCACCACCAACTGATCCGATCCACCAAGAAATCAGCATTTAAGGATCGACTTGACAACACCCACAACAGCAAGGAACTATTCAACATCGTCAAAGAATTTACCAAGCCCACCGCCGGCACCAACGACATCACTCCCTCCCAAGACCTCTGCGACTCCCTAGCCTCATTCTTCCACAACAAAATCACCGACATACATAACAGATTTGAAAACCACTCCGGAGACCAGTCCTCTCCACCCACCTCCGAACCAAAATCCCCCTCTAACAACCTTTGCGCCTGGAACCCAATCACCACTGAAGACACCATCCGCCTGATGAACTCCATCCACTCAGGATCGCCAACCGACCCATGTCCTTACCACATTTTCAACAAAGCAGACTCCATTATCGCACCCCATCTCCGAGACGTCATCAACTGCTCCCTCAACTCCGCTACCTTCCCGGAAAGCTGGAAACATGCCGAACTCAGCGCCCTTCTAAAGAAACCCACAGCAGACCCCACTGATCTCAAGAACTACCGCCCCATCTCGCTCCTCCCATTCCCTGCCAAAGTCATTGAGAAAGCCGTCAACAACCAGCTCGCCGCCTTCCTCGAATCCAACAAATCCCTCGACCCCTCACAGTCCGGCTTCCGAGCCAAACACAGCACCGAAACTGCCCTCATCGCTGCAACAGACGACATTCGAACACTACTGGACAACGGAGAGACAGTTGCCCTCATCCTACTTGACCTCTCCGCAGCCTTCGACACAGTCTGCCATAGCACCCTCATACAACGCCTCAGCAACGTCGGAATTCAAGGAAAAGTGTTGGACTGGATCATCTCGTTCCTCGCCGGAAGAACCCAGAGAGTCCGCCTCCCCCCTTTTAAATCAGAGGCCACCGAAGTCATCTGCGGTGTACTACAAGGATCATCACTCAGTCCCACCCTCTTCAACGTATACATGAGTCCCCTCGCATCCATCGCGCTCCAACACAACCTCAACATCATCTCCTACGCAGACGACACCCAGCTGATCCTCTCCCTCACCAAAGACCCAAACACCCGCAAAAACCAATTTACACGAAGGAATGAAAGAAGTAGCCGAATGGATGAAGAACAGCCGCCTGAAACTGAACTCAGACAAAACGGAAGTCCTCATCTTAGGCTCATCCCCCTCTGCCTGGGACGACTCATGGTGGCCACCGGCCCTGGGAACCGCACCCACACCTACGGACCACGCACGTAACCTGGGCTTCATCCTGGACTCCTCCCTCTCGATGACCAGACAAGTCAACGCCGTCTCATCATCCTGCTTCAACATCCTACGCATTCTCCAAAAAATCTTCCGTTGGATCCCCACCAAAACAAGAAAGACAGTCACCCACGCACTGGTCACAAGCCGACTGGATTACGGAAACACCCTTTACGCCGGAATCTCAGCCAAACTACAAAAAAAACTCCAACGCATCCAAAACGCCTCAGCCAGACTCATACTAGACCACCCCCGCCAAGCTCACATTTCCGGTCACCTGAAAGACCTCCACTGGCTCCCCGTCAACAAGAGAATAACGTTCCGTCTCGTCACACACGCACACAAAGCCCTCTACGACCTAGGACCCGAATGCCTCAACACGCGCCTGTCCTTTTACACCCCCACCCGCCAACTACGATCGTCCAACCAAGCCCTCGCCGCAATTCCACGCATCCATAGATCCACCATGGGGGGAAGATCCTTCTCCTACTTAGCGGCCAAAACCTGGAATTCTCTCCCCACCCACCTCCGCCTTACACAGAACCACCTCTCCTTCAGAAAGCAACTAAAAACTTGGATATTCGATAAGTAAAAAATGTTTTGTGTTCGCAAGGGTTTCTGCCAGTTGCAAGGGTTGTGTACCAGTTCGCAATTGCGAACTTACTTGTCGGCTCGCAACGGCCGCAACTATGTTGTTTCTACGTCTGGTTCATTATCACAGGTTCACAGCACCCTCTGTTTCACCACTGCCACCTTCTGGTACACCCATGCCACCCTCTGGTACATCACTGCCACCCTCTGGTTGGTTTATCACTGTAGATTATGGGGGTGAAAAGCAAGCACACCTGCCCTGCTTCAACTGACATGAATTAATTTGGGGTTGATTAATGTGTCGCTGATTTTAAACTTTCAGTCTGGCTGCACCTGCTTCCTTATCTGTAATTTGCTTTCTGTTGCAGTGCAAATTTTTTTCACAGGACCTTTGTGGCCTACTTGTAGCTATTCTATGAGCCTGCTGTGAGGGTCAGAGCAGGGCATAGAATAGTTGCAAATAGGCAACTAAACTCTGGAGGGGCCCCCTCAGGAAGCACTAGAGTGAATGGTTACTAATGTTAAGATTGAACTTTTGCACCTGCTGAGTGCTTTCAGTTTTGCGAAAATCGTTTTTCTGCAATTTCGCGCGATTCGCGGGGCGCGAATTCATGCGAGATCGATTTCGGAAAAGCGAATTCATGTGAATACACGATTAGTTTTTTTTGCGGCGTGTTTGTTCGCGTGATTTTGAGCGTGTTCGCAAGCCGCTTGTAGCGCAACGTTTGCGAAGTTACCCTAGCGGTCGTACATGGGCGCGGCCATCTTGTTTGCGTGACGTATTTCCGTTTCCGGGCGCTATGTGTAATCTCGCAAAGTGTGCGGCTCGCTAGTACAATTTCGCGTGTGATCGCGAGGAAACTCTCGCGCGAACTTACCCACGCGGTCGTGAACGGGCGCGGCCATCTTGTTTCTCATTCATTGCTATGGTTCTGGGCATGCTTTCTGTATCCTCTCTGAATCTCTGCCATCCTTTGCTTGTTTGAAGTTTTTTTTAATCTATTTTACTTATTATCTATCCCTCTATTTTTCTAGCTCTATATTTTTGTGTTTTCTGCTACTTTTGGTTAATTTTAAACTACTTTTTTAAACTCTATTCTTTTCTTCTTCCCTATTCTATTTCTTCTTTATTATTTAGCTTCCTTTCTGCCCAGACCATGGTAAAGGGAGCCCGGAAGCATCCTGAGAAGGAGAAGGGTCCCGCACCCCGTGCCCGGCTCCCGTGCGGGCGTTTGAGGGGGGAGAATGTCACAGCCCGGGAGATCTTCAGCTTCAGGAGGTGGCCGCACTAGTTTTTTATGTTCAGCGCTCCTCCCCAGGACCATCATGGCAGGCGGCAGGATCGCTAGCGGGTATGGGATCCGGGAGCGCCAGAAGCGGTGGGAGAAGGTGTGCCGGACCATGTACCAACACTCTCGGGGTCCGGCGCACCTACAACCAGGCCACCCACCGTTGGACGGATCTCCTGGACCGGGAACGCGATCTGCTGGACCTGCTCGGCCTTGAGATCCCCGGGCTTGGTGAGTAGTAGTAGCTATTTCTTTACTACTGTTTTCTCCTGCTCTGTGTTTATATTGCAAATTTTTGTTTTTTAGCAAGAGCAATAATGCTGCTGCTTACATTGTAGGTAAATTATATTTCAAAATCTTCTGTGCATTGCAGGTGCACTGCTCTCCTTCTCAGTAGTGTTGCTACTATGCTTATTTGTTTTCGATTTTGTGTTCATTTCATTGGCCTGTGAAATTATGTATGAGTGTAGTTTAAAAAACTGCGTAATGCTAGACACTAAGGGTCAGATTTTTCATTACCGTCGCATCCCTGCAAAGTAGCAGGGATGCGCCAGTAATTGTGCGCCACGCCACCACCACCCATGGTGCACCGTATTTACAATGTGATGCACCATGGGCCCAAAACGTCACCGAAGCGTTACGCATCTGTGCCGTAAAGGCGGCGCATTGCTGGAGTTGCGTCGCAACGATGGCGCAGCTCCAGCAATGCTCTGGGGTGCCCTATCTCCCCAATGCTGCGTCAAGCCGTACGTCTGCTTCAAGCAGGCGCAGGGTTTGAGTCACGCATCATTGTCCTCAAAGTGACTGATTGAAATCTTGTAGATTTCCCTCAGCCACTTTTAGGGTGCGTTCCTGCGCAGGAACGCCCTCCCTTGCGCCGGAACACCCCCTGATGGCGCAGGGCTTTACAACGTGATGCATCTCCCATATGCGTCACGTTGTTAATATACGCCGCACCATGGCGCCTCTTTTGTTCTCAAAAGTCACGCAACAATGGAGCAAAAGAGCCGCAAGGGGATTCTAAATCAGCCCCTACAGACTCAAGTCCAGTCCTTCCTTTGTTTACCTGGCAATAAGAAGAAATAGTGGTGGTGGATTGATAGTAAGTTTGAGTATTTTAATGACTGGTTAATGTAGTAGGAAACTTTTTAGTGTTGTCACTGATCTGCAATCACGATGGACTTTGTCTGTCACTTCGCGTGCTGCGGACTGCTGCCTGCCAGTCCTAGGCGAACCTTTTTTAGTAGTTTGTTTAGTGAGTTACATGACTTTCCAAGTCGACGGTCCGCAAATCAAGCAATACTAATATCGTAGTAGACCACATGAGAGAGGTCAATATTTCCCGGGGAATACTTGTCCATTTGCTATTTTGCCAAAATATTTTGTTATTGTTCTTTTCAAATGTTTGATTTGATTGACAAATATCATCCATGTTTTCTGGTCTTTCTTTCTTTCATGTTGTACATCAGCTCCCCCCAGGGGCAAGAGGGCATTGGAGGAGGCTGCTGCTGCTGCTGCTGAACAAGGCCAGGATCGGTCAGGCGAGGGCTCCTTTGCTGGCCCCAGTAAGTTTTAATTTTAATACAGAGTACCTATTTTTTTCCTAGCGTTCCTCATTCGATTTTTTCTAAATAGTCTTTGATCTTCTTGTAGACTGTATCTAAATTCTTATCCTGCCTCGACTATGACTCCCTGTGGTATTACTAGATTATTCTTATTAGTCTGTCTGTGTAGGTAACTAAGATTGAACATTTGGCAAAAGGTGTAAAACCAAACTCCCATTCTAGTCAGCAATAGCTCTATGCACTGAGTGCAGTCCTCTGGGATTGTCCATAATGTCTTTTCAAGTCTTCTAAATGTTTATGCTTTGACAATTACCAACAATAAAAAGGTGAATGACCACCAAGAAAGAATAAGATACTACTTTACTTTTGGTTTGGATAGGAGGACAATCCATACTACTACTGTTGCAGGGACAAATCTGTACAAACAGAACTATGGACACTAAATAGTGCATTGTTTATCAATTATAAAAGGCGCAGGTAGACTTTCCACATACCTCAGTGATATCACTTTGAAGAACCCCCAATCTCCTTACTGACTAGATAGTGTGGCAGTCATTTAGCTCCCGAATTCATCGATGATTGATCCCCAATGATGATTATCCAACACAGGACAAGAGTACGGAGTCAGAGTCCAGAAGTGTCAGAGGCACGGGCTCATGCATTGCAAATTGCAAAACCTTTTGCTCATTCACTCATGACCAAAAACCACAGAGTCTATTTAAGTTTTAAAGCTTTATTAAAAGTAAAAATATTTATTAAAATCAAGCTTGTCATAAAACAAACGGTTGATTAAAAATGGAAAAGTGCTTATAGTGATTTATTTCATACATTTATTGTGGGCGAGCCGAGCCCTCACCTGGTTTGAACTTTAATTTTCTTTTTGGTGCTGAATCGTTGGTCCCTCCGTCCTAGTGATGATGATTTGTTCTTAGAAGTGAAGCTTCTGTCTGTTATGAGACAAATGGTGCGTGTTAAAAAGCAAGCATGCATCAGTTGTGCCAAAAAGTGCAGCAAGACAACACCCTTCCCTGGAAAACGGGACATTTTTACTCTAGAGTAGACAGTCACAAATTATTAGATTGTTTTCTGTATTCACATTTCTTCATTCCTAGACAAAATACTAGTCATTGGTGTATGTCTATGACATCTAACATTTTTAAATGTACTTTGTAGGTAGAACATCTGGTGCTGGGCCCAGCGCGGAGGTGGAGGAGGAAAGTTCTGGGGAGGAGGCGGTGCAAGTGCCGGACCAAACTGCTGTGCGGGTTGCCACGGTAGTGGCGGGCAGTGGTAAGCTCTTATATTCCTTACTTATTGAGATTTCAGACTGCATAGTGTGCTCCCCGTGAGAAAACGTAAGGTTTGTCCAGATGAGAGACATGAAGAAGAATGATTGACACATAGTTTGAATGGATGGATGCCTGAAACATGGTACTATCTGACTCTTAGATAGCATATGTGTATCTCGAGAGAGTACACGGTCACTGGATGAACTAAGTGTTACTTTGAAGAGCATGTAACACCGCACCCGCACGTCCGTCCCAGTGCAGGAAAGGCAAGGAAAAGAAGTTGTAATTTTGTCCGAATACTACCATGAATAGCAGCAGTAGTTTGTATTGCAAGCACAGCATATATCCGGCTATTACGATGGCCACTCACTACCTCTGTTAATAAGTTTAGTAGAACTCGGTCATTCTTGTGTGGATGTATCACTGTTCACTCAATAAAAAGCAAAGCACCTAAAGTCATCCCATATGTAAGGAAATACATACCATGTGCAGTGATAGATAATCATATTATTTATCTTCTTCATTTTCCTTTTCTAGTATCTATTCATTGGCACTGTAGGGTGAAAGTTAAATTAATTAAGCAGTAGCCCTTGTAACAGAGTATTCTCAGTGCCACCCGTAATAGAAAAGTAAGAGCATCACCACCTGCATGTAGTGGACTGGTACAGTAACGCAAGTCTGTCTCTCTCATGGCGGGCGTCTGTTTTTCTTGGGTGCAAGTTGACTGCGCTGGCATTATGCTGGCTTGCAGAAATTAACGTACCAATTTTGCTAAATAAGAGAGAAGAAGAAGAATAAGACTGGTGTACTGTCATAGTCGACTCTAATGGAGTGAGTCCATAGTGCTCGTAGAATTGATTCCTTAAACTCCCACTAATGTTAGAGCAAGGATGAAGAAGTGGGAGGTTAGATAGATACTGGACACAATAGTTATGTACTGCGCTTGCAAGTTGCTACTTCTACTGTGACACTACTTTCTGCTGAATCATTTTGTGTTAATCTTAAAGAGCATTGGTCACAGACTGTCTTTCTTTCTTCATATAGATGCTCCTTCCAAACCAACCCGGAAGGAGCTGGCTTCACGGGCCCGGCAACGGAGGCTGGAGGCCACTGTCGCTGAATATCGGCGGCTGGTGGCCCAGGAGGAGGGGGACACGCAGTCTACAACAATATCTACCGGCACAGCTGCATCCTCCTCCGCGCTCCCTGGGTCACCCAGTCAGCGCAGAAGGTCTCCAGCGGTACGGAACCGGGGTACCGCTGCCGCAGCCACCCGCCACCGCCGAGCAGCAAAGAAATCAGCTGCCCCCCACAGCAGTTGCAAAAAACGTATGCACCCCTTTCCCTGAGGGTTTCCTACCTCGAGCAGGAGCTGCTCAACACGAAAACCCTGCTTGAGACCCTCCGCAAGGAGCATTCCGACCTGGCCCGGAAAGTCAACAGCAGTAGCCAGCAGTAGGAGGAGAGACTGTCCCTTGCCCCTTTTTAGGTCTCGCACTGCGAACCGGATCGCGAAAGCGATCCGTCGCTGCGAGACTTATTGTGATCATTTCATCTTTCAAGGGCTCAAGGGGAACAGACAGCGGACAAGCAATGTGAACGCGCAGCTCCTTGACTGGGATTAGGTCGCGCGCGTCAACTAAACAGCATGTCAGTTTCAGTTTTTACACGCGACCCGTCAAGTTACGGCTGTGTTCTAGAGGTAAAAACCTTAAACTACAAACATAGGAGTTACTTATTCTCACGAGACCGTTGCCTGAATGTCTCTTAAAGTGTTGTATCTAACGGAACAAAACGTGACAGTTTTCGCTTCACTTTTCCATTTTCCAACTCTGTCAGATTCACTCGGCACTCAAACACTCTGACACACAGTCACTCCGGGGGTCCAACTCTGCTACTGCCCGCACTTACCTGCCCGTCGGAGGTACCGGCACGGTGGTAATACCAGCATTTTAAGCTCTTTCTCCGACCTAGGCGCCAAGTTCCGGTCGCGTGTGATGCGACACTAGCCTGCGCCATTGCGGGGCTTGTGGGTAATGTAGTTCTCTCACTTTTCGACCCCTAAATCTCCCTAATATGTGTGATATTGTATGTAACATGTTGGCTTAGTACTCGATGAGACACTACTTTCTCTTCTGTGTTGCCTCCTGCCACAGGAGTGAGCTAAAATAGACGACGAGTATTAATTCTGATACACTGTGTGTTTTTTTTACACGGACTGTGACGTGTACCCACTATTTTGCTTCAAAAAAACTTTATTGAATTGCACACTCTATTCCGAGCTCGTGTTAGTCGAGCGTTATGACGATTTACAACGCAAGACGTACAATACCGTGATATTTAAAAAGAGTAAAATCCGCATATTCTTACATTGATTAATTCTCGAATATTACAACAAACATGACTGTGTTCGTGAAAAAAGGTGTTTTTCAGGTGTACTTTAGATTTTCTTAACCCTTCTTATTATCATCCACTCCTAGTGCATTTAGTATATACAGAAGGACGATCATGTACCTCACTGCACTACGCAGCTACTTGTTACGTGAGGGTGGCAGATAAACAAGGAACATTCATGTACACTGGGGCGGATGAACACCAACCATTACAGTATCGTAGAGTGATAAAGGGCTACGGGCAAAAAGGGGCCGTAGAGATATACCCATGGACGTCGAGTTAGCAATTCACAACGACATCCAGGGGATATCTTCATTTAGCCGGTCTTATCTGAATTTAGCCTGCAGACCCATTTCTGTTCTCTTTTGAACAGAAATTTACTGACATCAGTCACATGAGCGGGAATTAGAGGCTGTTCAATCACTGTCCACTTCAGGTCAGTGGGCTCTCTACAAAGTGACACTTTGCTGAATCGAGCTCTGTTTGTTGAGGGCGCTGATAGACCCTGTTTCCCTGTTTCCCTTTTTAAAACCTACAACCTAAAACCTACAACTTGCGGTACCCGCTCCGCGGGTCCCGCTGCGCCTGGGAAGGCTGGACACTGCACCCCTGTAAGTGCGGGTTGGACTAGGGCTGCGAGCAAGCGGGGCCGGACTTAAAGGGCCAGAAGTCTCGGCAACCCGCGCCTCACGCCACCTGGCCGCTCTCCCTGTCCACCACGCCCCGCCTGCACACCTGAAAAGGCGTGGGATGAGATACCGCCGTGGGACACTTTGCTGAATCGAGCTCTGTTTGTTGAGGGCGCTGATAGACCCTGTTTCCCTGTTTCCCTTTTTAAAACCTACAACTTGCGGTACCCGTTCCGCGGGTCCCGCTGCGCCTGGGAAGGCTGGACACTGCACCCCTGTAAGTGCGGGTTGGACTAGGGCTGCGAGCAAGCGGGGCCGGACTTCAAGGACCAGAAGTCTCGGCAACCCGCGCCTCACGCCACCTAGCCGCTCTCCCTGTCCACCACGCCCCGCCTGCACACCTGAAAAGGCGTGGGATGAGATACCGCCGTGGGACACTTTGCTGAATCGAGCTCTGTTTGTTGAGGGCGCTGATAGACCCTGTTTCCCTTTTTAAACATGTCAGTTTCAGTTTTTACACGCGACCCTCTACAGTTTGTGCCTCATGCACTTCTCGCATACACACACACACAGCCACAGCTTTTCGCACTAGCACGCACACACACACACGAGCACACACACAGAGAGACACACGAGCGCACATGCACGCAGACACACACACACACACGAGCACACATACCGCCCGCCTGCCGCCGCCCCCACCCGCCCAGGGGTGAGATTTCCCCCCCTCTTTCCTCACACTCACCGGAGAGGTCGGCGCGGGCCCCGCCGAGCAGCAGGAGGCAGGCGGTGAGCAGCAGCGGCGGCTCCATGGCGCTCGGTCCGTCCGTCTTTCTGACTGACTGCTTCTAATTCAACGTTTATTTTCCCCCTCTAATGTCCGTCCTTATTCTAGGCCTCCGAGGCGTCGTAAAGGCCGGAGCGGGAGCACGCGCTCGCAGCCCCGGGGCGCGGAGTTTGGTTAATGGAACAGACGTCGCCGTCGGCAGCGGGTGACCTTTGAACCCCCCCCCCCCTCCTCCCGGAGCCTGGCAGACGCCGCCGTTCTCGCGCTAACTAAAATGGAGGAAATGAGGCCTGTGTGCTGCGGGTCTCGGGAGCTGGCCTGACATCTATCTACTTGTGGTAGCTGGCCTGACATCTATCTGCTTCTGGTGAGTTGAGCGCCGAAAATGCCGTCAGATGTTGGATTATTGTGATTGGCAGTATTCCTTTTGCGAATTTAAGACTACGAAATCGTATACTTCTGAGTAAAGTTGAGGGGGAGCCTGCATAAACGCCAACATTTTAGAACAAGAAAATAGGAGATTTTGGAGGGGGAAAAACAGCAGGCAATGGCGATTTCCCCATTCACTTAGGGGAGGATGGTGTTAGCAGCGGCTGACGGGTTGATGAATTCTTTGAGGATTTTCAAGAGTTCTTCCGCCAGAGTTGGTGCAGGATTCCAGTCTGAATACGAGGGCCGCGTAAGCCCACAGACAATTTTTCTCAGAGAAATCTTGATTTACAAGCATTGGCATAGCCAATAGGTCTCGCTTTTGGGACTTTATAAGTATTTAGTTATGCAGCATAATATCCTTGGTGCAACAACATCACCTGTTGCATAGCTAAACACTTATAAGGTCCCAAAGGCGAGACCTATTGGCTATGCCAATGCTTGTTTAAAGACTTCTGGGGGGTGGGAATTGGGAGTTAGGTTTTTTCACTTTTTTGGACTTTTCAAGGACATTCGTTGGGGTTAGGGAGTGGGGGTGGGTTGGGTCTTCTGGGAGATTATTTTTGTCAGGGATATAAATATACTTTAAACTTTATCTTAGCATACGTGTTTTTTTTTTTTTTTTTTTTTACTGCTTTTGAGGCTGGTGGGTGGGGGTTTAACAGTAACTTTGTTTTCGTGAAACTGAAGTGGCATCTTGATTCAAGTTGTGTAATTAATTGCCCAAATGTTTTCAAAACTAAGTGCCTCTCACAGAGTAAGTGAATTCAATAGTCCTAGGACTTTACTAGTACTAGCGTCAGTCTCTCGTCTCTCCTAATACTCCATTATACTTTCTCCCCCCAAACGCTTATCTTACCTGTAATTTGTGTTTTGAAATAGGGCTAGGCACAGGGCTGGCTGCACGGCAAATGGAGATTAAGGTTGGCAATCCTGGGCGGATGAAATGTCATCATTGCGTTGATACTAGTGGTGTTACACAGTGGCAGTTGCAGTATCTGAAAAAAAAAGAAAATGAAACCTTGTTTGTCCTTACCGTAGCATTAGAAGGGTACGATAGAGAATATAGCAGGTGACAGTACACTAGAACAGTGCCACAATGTAGCCTAACAAATGGTAAAGTATTGAAAGTATAACTAGTACTTGCGTTGAATTTATTTGACATTGGCTACTACTACAAGAAATAGTACCGAAGGTGAAGGACACAGCAGCGTAATAATTTGCCACGTCTAGGAGGAGGATGTTCTAATCTTGATGACCTATCAAGTTGATGGCGCACATGAAAATCTGCTTTCATTTGCCAATAGTGACTGAGTGTCAAGCTGAGTAAAAATAGAATATATATCCTCGGATTCATCACCAGCCTGTTGCTATGATCTTATCCTCCCCAGCAAGTGTGTGGAATTATTGCTGTCATTTAGTCACACATCAATCAAAACTACACAGCCCGGGGGAAGAGGGTTAGGGTTTGGAAAATGAATGGGAATGGTTTTTTTTTTTGGGTAAGTTTTGTTGAGAGAAGAAAAAAAAAGCACAGCATGGACAAACAATAATTGAAGATAAAGAAATCTTTGGGTACAAAGTTAACCATAAATCTTTTAAGTGACATAAAGGAAGTGCATGCACGACTGCATGCATGGTTACTGAAAATTGTGGAGAAGTGTGGCTCACTGGTTAGAGGAGGTAGACCCTGAAGCAGAGATCAGACCCGGGACCAGGGTTCAATTCCCGACGCGGCAGGGTCTTGAGCCCAAAATATCCACGGACTTGATAATTCTCGTTTCGGTGCCTACTCGAATCACGGGTTCACACTCTGCAGCTCTGGGCATCAGCCTGCTTAATCTCCACTACGCCCCCCCGCGGCGGGATGCCTGGCTTTCACCTTGGGGATGCCCAGTACGGGTATCTCACAGGGAAAAGCCAGGACGGGTTCCCAAGGCAAGCGCCGAGATGCCTACGGGTAATCGAGCGCTATATAAGAACGCATAATAATAATAATAATAATAATTATTTTCGACAACTGTGAATGACAGAATGCGACAGTACAGGGCTGCAGCGTTTTCACTTGCCTATCTCTGCACTCAGAGAAACACTTCTTACATTAAATTAGGTTTAAAAAATAGCAGAAGTAAAACCTATAGAATGGCTGTAGGGATGAATTTAGAAGCAGAGAATGGAGATCCAAGAAATGCAGAGTCACACTCATAGAAGTTCACAGCAATAACATTACTTTAAAGATAATTAGAAAAGAACGGATACTGTATCTGTATGTTGTTGTAGTTGTCCTGTTGAATTTGGTAAGTTGCATGCATCAAACCATTCCTCTTATTAGCGGGACTCCTCCATTCCAGCTGACGCTCCGTCCATCGATGTTGGTGACCAGAAGACACCCTGTCCACTGCCTGCCTGGCGGATGCTGAATTGCGGCTCGCTAATGTGAAGCCTGACTTCATCATTTTTTTCCCATTGCACAGACTGAAACCCGGCCTGTAATTATTGATGGAAAAACAGGAAGTGATATTAGAACACCACTGACAAATAAATATAAGGTATGTAAGCTGTGTAGTGCAAAAAGTCGCACTTTTAGTTTCCTAATAGACAGTACAATATTTTTGAAAGTGCGTACTCTGTCTGAGTCTCCTTTTGAAGGATAAATAAGTATGGGCAAATTAATTTAGCGGATCTTTCCCCTCAAGCTAGGTGTACTGTAAACTGTGTTTTAGAACAAAATTAGACCTTCCCAGCAGTGCTCCCACCCAGACCCTTACTAAAGCCAGTCGCAAAAATGTAGAAGACCCCCAATCAGATCTCAAAAAACGAGGCCTAGTAGAAAACTGGTGACAAAACGTACTTTGAAAGTAAAAGTAGGCCCAAATCCCCCCTTACCCACCGTGGATTGTATTCAAAGCACTTGCAAGCAAGCAAAAGTATCCATACCCAGCATCGCTCCAAGACTCGCAAACCCCCCCACAAACAGCTCCCCACCCAAACACATGCAATACAAATACTGCTAACCCTAACGAGCCCTAAGTTAAGAATAGTGGCAAACGCTTTCTTTAACTATGCCAAATCCCCCCTTTCCCACCATGGATTTTTTTCAAATCACTTGCAACCAAAATTACACATTCCCACGAGTGCTCTAAGACCCCAGAACTCAGTTGCAAAAATCTAGAACACCCCGAAACACATGCAATCCTGCTGCTAGGGCTAACCCTAACGAACCCTAAGTTACAAAAAGTGCCAAAAGGCTTTTCCGCATGGATTTTCACCAAACCAGTTTTATCCGGTATTAGACCTTCCCAGCAATGCCCCAAGACCCGCCAACCCACCCGCAAAAAAGCACAACACCCCGAAACAGCCAAAAAGCCAAAATGGAAAATCTCATATTACTTAGAATATTTTTCTGCCTTCTGTCCAAACGCGCTGTGCAGCTAGGTCATAACTCCCGTTTTCCACCATGGATTTCCTGAAAAGCAAATGCATTCAAAACTAGACTGTGCCAGCAGTGCTCCCAGACCCCAAAACCCCGGAACCCCCCCAAAGAGCACCTCAAAGACAAGCAAGTCGGCAAAAACACAAAAAAATATTTCGCCTCCGATTTGGTCCAAACCACTTTTATCCGGTATTAGAGCTTCCCAGCAATGGCCCCAGAGCCGTCAACCCAGGCGAAAACTAGTAGAAGACCCCCAAACAGCCAAAAAGCAAAAGTACAAAAATGGGGACTTGGTCACTTTTGGGGAAATTTCCAAAATCACTCCGCGCGCGCTCTGCAGCTAGGCCCTAACTCCCCTCTGCCTCCATGGATTTTCTTCAAACCTCTTGCTTTCAAAACTATCCATACCCAGCAGTGCTCCCAGACCACGAAACCCACCCACAAACACCAGGAAGCCCCCCAAACAGGCCCCCAAAAACGCTACATTGAGCGAAATGTCAGAAAAAGCAAAAACTTTTTCCTCATGGATTTTGT
Organism: Lissotriton helveticus; assembly: GCF_964261635.1. Classification (NCBI taxonomy): domain Eukaryota; kingdom Metazoa; phylum Chordata; class Amphibia; order Caudata; family Salamandridae; genus Lissotriton; species Lissotriton helveticus. The sequence goes on along the minus strand of NC_136059.1, from coordinate 351,339,282 downwards.
CCAAACCAGTTTTATCCGGTATTAGAGCTTCCCAGCAATGGCCCCAGGGCCGTCAACCCAGGCGGAAACAAGTAGAAGACCCCCAAACAGCCAAAAAGCAAAAGTACAAAAATGGGGACTTTGTCACTTTTGGGGAAATTTCCAAAATCACTCCGCGCGCGCTCTGCAGCTAGGCCCTAACTCCCCTCTGCCTCCATGGATTTTCTTCAAACCTCTTGCTATCAAAACTATCCATACCCAGCAGTGCTCCCAGACCCCGAAACCCACCCACAAACACCAGGAAGCCCCCCAAACAGGCCCCCAAAAACGCTGTAGTGAGCGAAATGTCAGAAAATGCAAAAACGCTTTTCCTCGTGGATTTTCTACAAAACACTTTTATCCGGTATTACACCTTCCCAGCAATGCCCCAAGACCCGCCAACCCACCCGCAAAAAAGCACAACACCCCCAAACAGGCAAAAAGCAAAAATGGAAAATCTCATACTCATTCTTTCAATTCTGTCCAAACGCGCTGTGCAGCCAGGTCATAACTCTACTTTTCCACCATGGATGTCCTGGAAAACAAATGCAATCAAAATTAGACTGTGCCAGCGTTGCTCCCAGACCCCAAAACCCACCCAAAAACACCAGGAACCCCCCCAAACAGGCCACCGAAAACATGATAGTGAGCAAAAAGGCAAAAACTTTTTTTGCTCCGATTTTCTCCAAAACACTTTTATCCGGTACTAGACCTTCCCAGCAATGGCCCCAGAGCCGTCTACTCACCCGCAAAGAAGTAGAACACCCCCACAAGTGCAGAGTCTTTCTTCATTGGGCGTAATCCAGCCATCTGCTTTGAGGGAAATAGGAGTCTGGAGGAGGAGGATAGAGGAGCATGTTCTTGTGAACTTGTGAACCTGAGGAATGCAGACTGCGGCACCTTCAAATCAATAAGCAAATAAGTGAAGACAGTTCTGCTGATGGGCTTGTTTTTTGTGATTTGGTGATTAAAGTTTTTGTTATATAGATTTTGCAAAACAAAGAAAGAGACACACAGGAATAAAAGTGAATAAGGACGAAACAAAGTTAGTAATTCATTGACTCATTTATTTTCAAGGCTCGGTGTCAGGGAAGAAGAGCTCGTCCTCAAACTCTGCGAATTCAGACGGGAGTAGGTGACTTAACAGAGAAGAACTTCCCTCATCTAAGTTGGTGTCCTCCTCGTCTTCTTCCGGCGTGCATTCTCGTATTTTGTAATCTGGTGGTATGAGGTGCTGATTCATCTTGATCATTGTTAACCTCTCAACATTTTTTGGCGAGAGGCGGGTCCTTTGGGAAGTTACAATGCCACCAGCAGCACTGAAAACACGTTCAGAAGACACGCTTGCAAGTGGGCAAGACCAGTAATTTATAGCCAGGTTGGTGAACTCTGGCCAAGCAACTGTTTTCCCATGCCAATACGCCAATGGGTCATGAGAAAGATGGACCTCTGTTGAGTCATTCAGATAGGCCTGCACCATCAACTCAAGGTTCTCCCGGGTTCCTGCACTTTGCTTACTTTTTTCTGGGACCATTTCAGAAGCAAACCCAAGCTCAGTTAGCCAATCCTCTTCATCACCCGATATTACTGTTGTGTCTGGTGCAGATGATACGGTTGCTGGTGTCGTTAGCGGCTGAGAGGGCAAATCACTCACTTCTGCCACAGCCACAAATGCAGAAGGGGATTTTTTTGACTGCGGACGGCCTGCTGATGCTGATGTACTGCCTTTTCTTTCAATTTCCTGCCGTTCTCTTTCAAACCGAGTGGCTGACACAGCTAGCCAATGTTTGTACTTTGTAACATCTGCGTCATCAAAAGGAAAGAATACTCTGCCTGCCACTGCCTTTTTGTACCGTGGATCCAGAATAGTAGCACAAATGTAATGCTGTTCTGTCTTGATCATTTCAAGACGATCATCGCCAAGTAGGCGGTGTAATAACTTCTCCGCCAACTCTAATGCTTCTTCCTTTCCATCTTTTTCAAACTTAGAACACACCGCCTTCAGTCGGTGCTCTAGCATGCTCAACAATGGGATACCTTTTCCCAAATTACAGTCCTCCCTGCTGACTGCACGCGTGAAGACCTCAAAAGGACGAAGCATGTCTGTCAGGCTTTTAACTAGGTGCCATTGCTCCACCTGTATCTTCATGTCCTTCATAGGTGTACCCAGTTTAAAGAAATACTGATAGACTACCGCATACTGCTCATACAGACGCTCAAGCATGTAGAAGGTCGAGTTCCAACGTGTTGCCACCTCCTGGATGAGTGCTTTCACTGGCAATTTACGTTCATATTGCAGGCACCTCAGCTGCTTCCGGGCCTTAAAAGAATGGTTGAAATGTGTGCACAGTCTTCGGCAGGTGGTCAGTAACTCGGAGACTGGACTTTCTTCACTCAAGAATTTTTAACAACCAGGTTTATACAGTGCGCCAGACACGGCACTCTGAAATAGTTACCCATATCCATGACCTTAACTACATTGGCGCCATTATCCGTGGAAACATAACCAATCACGCGTTTTCTTGGGGACAGCCATTGAAAGACCTTTGTGTTAAACTCATGCAAAATGTTTTCTGCTGTATGACTTTTCTCCATGGCAAACATGGCTATTGTTGCATGTTTCCGAGCAGCTTTATAAACTTTGTCCTCCTCAACACCTGCATTTATCTTGCCTTTAACCCATGAAAAAGAGACCCAGTGTGCAGTGATGCACATGTAATCAGTGGCTGCACAACTGCTCCACATGTCTGTTGTCAGATGTATAGTGTGAACAGCACTCTTCTGCAAAGCTGCTCCAATCACCTCGAGCACATCTTCATGTAGTGCTGGAATCGCAACTCTGGCAAAATAGAACCGGCTAGGAACCTTCCATTTAGGGGGCGTGGCCAAGAGCCGATCATGGCGGACGTGTAGTGCAGAAGCTCCGTCCGTAGCCCGCTAAAACTAGCTACTAATCCTGTCTACCCCCACCGCAACCCACCTCAATTGTTAGCCCGGACCTACACCAGACGAGCAGCGGGCAGTGGCGATGAGCTGCCTTCTTTGGACACCGACAGCCGCCCTGACGAACTGCGGAGACTGCTGAGGCCTACTGCGCTGAGGGAAGCCGCGGCCTCGATTAGCCCGGAGGCCTACTTGCCGCTGCTCTGCCGGCGAACTGCTGAGGGGGCGCCGGAGGTGCACTGGGGCGCGTAACTGTGTTCGCCTGCAGCCGGAGGCTGGCGCTTGATCCTGCCGATGCCGGACCGCCACCCCGATCGTTGGCGGACCCCTGGGGCCCCTCCTGATCTGGCTGCCCCGATTGCGGCCGGGGGAGAGCCGGACTGCGCTGCGCCTGCTGGGCTACTACGGAGGTGCCCGCATCCAGCGGAAAAGTGCATCGGATGAGCTGAGGGGAGGACGCTGGTGCCCCGAAGACTGCTGCAGCTACTTGGGACGTCCGGCTGCCTCCCGACAAGCATTGGCGCCGAGGCAGTGACACGTGCGCCATCTTGCCTCCACCCTGGATGCCCGCGAATCCCGGAGAGACTGCGCGCACACTGGCGCCGCCCGCAGCTCTTGAAGGTGGCAGGTGAGACACGGCCCTGGGGACGTGACGCAGCGCCGGCTTGACCCCCGGAGCCACACTACCGCTGATGACCCCGAGCGGCATCGAGGGGCCCGGCTGCGTGGGGGCCCACGTGGAGGGTTACTGACCACAAGATCGCCTTCACTGGGGCAGGTAAGAGGCACCGCACTGCTGTTCTGCCTCTGGCGGCCCCCTCATTCTGCAACCCTTTGACCATACCCACCATCTCACCGGGGCCGGCGCGGCAGCCGCCACGCGGACCAAAAGTGCCGCCACCGCCACAACGCCATTGACCCTACCCGGCGCCAGGGACTCGCCACTCTCATTGCCTTCCCTGCTGTGATTCCGGTGACCGCGTGGAAATCCTAGCCACACGGAGCGGTGCACTGAGGGCTGTGCCACCTGTAGATGGGACAGCGACTACCCCGACGCCGCTCTGCATACCAGATCAATGGGACGACACAGGCGCAGGACCCAGGATCCCGGTGCATCGACGGACATGCAGTCCACCGGCTCGGATTACCCTCTGTCCTCCTCAAATATGGACGTTATCCCGCCAACTGGGAAAGTAACGCAGGACGCCAAGCTTGACCTTATCCTCAACGAAATACGAGCCACTCGGGAGGCGCTGGAGACGCGTATTGATAGCATGGCGACGGGTCTCTCATTGCTCCGAGCAGACCATAATAAACTTGCGGAGAGGGTCTCCGAACAGAAACTTGCGCTGAATGATCTCATCCCTCAGCAAACGGAACATTCGACGAAACTGGAAGGCATGGAGAAACAACTCAAGCAGCTGTGGGACAAAGTGGACGATGCGGAAGGACGAGCTCGCCGCAATAACGTCCGCATCTTAGGCATTCCGGAACGCAGCGAGGGAAGGAACCCTACCCAGTTTGTGGAGGACTGGCTTAGACAACTGGCGGGTCCGGAAGATCTTACGGCCCTGTACAGCGTAGAGAGGGCGCATAGAATGCCGTCCAAACCGCCGCAGCCAGGTGCGCCCCCACGTCCTTTGATCGCACGCCTCCTTCACTACAAGGACCGCGACACTGTACTTCGCGTGGCCCGAGAGAAAGCGCCGATTCACTATGAAGACAAGAATATCTCCGTATATCCTGACTTCACGCCCACGGTGCAGCGTGCCAGGTCCACCTTCCTAGGGGTGAAACGCAAGTTACGTGAGAGAGACTTGAAATATGCCCTTCTGTTCCCTGCCCGCCTTAAGATGCTGTACAGTAACAAGTCATACTACTTTGACTTTGACTTTGAGGAGGCGGCGGAGTGGATGGAGGTAACGCTAACTCCACCGGCGTCACAAGTCCCCTTAACAGACGGGGGAGACGGCCGTCGGGGTCGCACAGATCGGAGAGGCACCACTTCGGACACCGGACGAGCCCCATCGCAGTGGACAGCACCGACGGATCAAGCTGCTACGGACCGTCTACCAGACCACGTTCCGGTGGCACAATTGACGGAAGAGGCACTCGCCACCCATGACGCGGGCACAACCAGGGGCTTGATTAGCAACTCTGACACGCACACGGAAGTGTCAGGATAAGCGGACAGCATACAACTCTTCCCCAAGATCACGGCGCAGACGGCAGAAGAGTTTTAACGTCAACAACATGACCGCACTCCGGGTGGTAATGTATTGACTGTATCATTTCTTGCACATTGGTGGGTTGCACGAGGGCTTGGTTTACTAAGGGCCGCCATGCCACCGCGGGCCAGTACAAGTAAGGCACTAGTGGACTGCGCCCCCACCGCAGGCACATGGAACTGTTTGACTCTTGCCCCTGTTGGGCATTAAGTTTCGGACCTCGAGCCCGTTGGCCTGGGGACCTTAGTGTTCGGGGATTAACTGTTTGCTTGACACTCCTATTCCGCTATAAGATGTACCAGGTGCGTGCACCCACGTGCTCAGTTTTGCCGCGCTACACGATCAGACATGGGGCCACTTAATGTTTATAACTTGTGCACCTGGAATGTGCGGGCCATGGGCTCAATCCACAAACGGCACAGGATACTCGCCCAGCTCAACCGCCGGGGAATTGTGATAGCCTGCCTCCAAGAGACACACCTGAACTGTGCTGAAAGTCTGAAACTGCATAAGAAGTGGAAGGGTCAACTTTTCGCTACGTCCTACTCTGCATTCTCTAGGGGGGCCGCTATTTGGCTCCGTAATTCTGTCCCCTTCCAGCCACAAGAACAGAGAATTGACAAGGAGGGCAGATATGTATTTGTGCGGGGTTTGCTGGATGGGGCTAATGTCGTGATAGGCTGTGTGTATTCACCAAACTCTGGCCAATCAGATTTTCTGGTAAATGTCAACGGGGTCCTTGCAGATTGGGCGGATCATCAATGGGTGGTTGGAGGGGACTTCAATGCTGTGTTTGATGTTGCGCTGGACAGATCACACCCCCCACTACACGCCACGGAAAGCAGTAGACAGGCGGATGCACTGGTACAATGGGCGATGGATGGGGTCTGGCAGATGCGTGGCGCAGTACACATTTACAGGACAGGGAATATACCTTTTTCTCCCCTCCACACCAACTTCACACCAGGATAGACCTCATTTTTTGTTCCCGTTCCTTACTGGGATCTGTTATTCAGGCCCAGCACATGGGGAAGACCCTCTCTGACAACAATCCTGTCGAGATGACTTGACAATGGGGCCGACAGACGACCCCAATCCCAACTTGGAGATTACCCACGGAGCTACTGGAAGATGTAGTCTTCAGGTCGACTGTGGCGGATGCCATTGAGAGTTATTTTGACATGAACACAGCTACTGCCAGCTCCTGACAAATAGAATGGGACGCATTTAAAGTTTTTATCAGAGGGGAAGCGATGGCCACTATAGTGGGCATGAGAAGGGCAGTGATTGAAGATCTGAAAGACGTTGAGGGTAGACTGGCAACACTGGAATGTGAAGCTGCAGGCACGAACACACATTTCACGCCGCTGCAGGACGCGCATGTGAAACACGCTGAATTGTTAGAAGACTTGAGATTATTAGACTACAGGGAATACACAACTAGACAGCACACACAGGCGGACAGGTCGGGCACTATGCTGGCCCGTATCATACGTGACTCCCCAGTGCACCATCCCATCTTAGAAATACTGGACCAAGCAGGCATACTAGTTTCGACTCAAGTAGGAATCAACGCCGCTTTCGAGGAATATTACACCACACTTTACAACCCACACGACTGCCTCTCAACAACCGCATTTGAGGGATTTATGAGGGATTTAGAACTGCCCCAACTCACTGACAGGCAAAGAGACGATCTGAAGCGTAGCATTACTGTCGCGGTGATTAAACAGGCAATACACGCACTTCCGAGAAACAAAACCCCTGTGACGGACGGTCTACCGGCCGAGTTCTATGCCACATTCGTAGACCTATTAGCCCCGCGCCTACATGCCCTTTATCTGGAAGCGCTGCGGACAGGCTACTTGCCACTGTCCTCCCTACAAGCTTTGATAACCTCCCTCTTAAAACCGGGTAAGGATGGACTGCACCTTGATAGCTACAGACCCTTATCTCTCCTTAATACCGATTACAAAATTCTGAGTAAAGTACTAGCGACGAGGCTGGCACAATACATCCCGCAACTGATCCACCCTGATCAGTGCGGATTTGTTCCGGGTAGGAGCACGGCCATGAATCTTAGACGGCTAGCCCAACTGATGTTACGAGACCCGGCAGGCATGGGCTCTGAGGGTTGCATCTCATTAGACCTGAAGCAGGCCCTCAGATGGGATTTCATTTTTGCTGCGTTCACGAAGTTTGGGATACCTCTCGAGTATGCCGCGTGGGTCAAACTGCTCTACACACACCCCACGGCACGGGTACGCACATCCAGATACATCTCAGGTCCCATAGCCATCGCGAAAGGTACCAGGCAGGGCTGCCCACTCTCCCCACTCCTCTTCATCCTGGCACTTGAAACTCTGCTCTGTAAGCTCCGGACTATGGCCCCCCACTGTGGCATTCGGAGAGGTGAGACAACTCATATAGTGTCCGCCTATGCTGATGATATTATCCTGTACCTTCATGATCTGCGGGCGACCTGGACCCCATCCCTTCTATATTTGAGGACTTTAGATCGTTATCTGGCCTCACAATAGCGAACCAAAGTCATACGGGTTTACCTTTGCTGCCGCTGACTCGACTACGCCACTGCCCTTCGCGCCACATGTGTTTCAAATGGCAGATTCTACCTTCCGATACCTCGGGATACAAATTTACAGGGATGCCGAAATGATGGTTGACGGCAACCTCGGACGGGCTATTAGGACACTTAAATCTCAGGTACAATTCTGGTTGTCGCTCCCTATATCGGTGGCCGGCAGAATAGCCATTTCCAAGATGGTGATGCTTCCCCGTCTAATTTACTATTTCACGAACCTGCCGTTCCTGATCCCTGCCGCGACGTTCAAGACGCTAGACACGCTCCTCACGGAACTCATATGGGGACAAGGGAGAAGGCGCATAGGCCTTGCTAAGTTACAGCTCACCACTGGCGCAGGAGGTATGGGAGTACCAGACTTCAGGGCCTACAACTTTGCATGTCAGCTGCAGTGGCTAGCCTATTGGCTTGCTGATAGAAACCTACATGAGATTGACATGATTAAAGACGATCGCTCCAAAGGGAAGATTCATACCCCGCTCGGAACTGCCTAGAGACGCCTCGCCGCTCCTCCGACTTGCGGTTCACTACTGGCGGAGGGTGATGAAGTACACGGCCCCGATGTCATCATATGCCCCCACTATTCCACTACTGGGAATCCCACTGGGGTCGGGACCACTCACACTCACAAACTTGTGCCATGGCAGGACGCGGGTGTAACACAAGTGGGGGACCTTTTTGCTGACGGGCAAATGCGGTCCTTTGTAGACTTCAGGGCTGCGCGTGGCGTCCCCGGGGGATTGTTTCTTCTGCATGCTGGCCTCCGACGATATGTGCTGGGAAAATGGGCGCCCGAGGGAGTAGAACCACCCACGAACCCCTTACTGACGATGCAGTATCTCATGGGAACGGGAAGTCATCTAACTAAATGGCTCACTGCTAGCATTAGAACAGGACGGGCGGTCTCACTGTCGCCTCTCAGGACCAAGTGGGAGGGTGATATAGGGAGGCCACTACGGGACAAGGAATGGGAACGGATCCTTCAATTCCCCAAAAAAGTGGCTAGGAACCCCAAATTCAAGTTCATCCAGCTGATGGTCCTGCATAGAGCATATTTAACACCACACCGTATACACGCTATGTTCCCCAATGCAGCCGACACCTGCCCTAGATGCGGTATAGAAGATGCATCACTAACACATATGTTGTGGAGCTGCCCCAAACTAGGCTATTACTGGACTACCATTAATGACACACTCATGGACGCAGGTGCATTGATACGGACGCTCCCCCTGGAATACACGCTCCTAGGGTTGGGCCCAGCAGCGAGTAAGAGGAGCGTAGCAACACGCTTTGCTGATATAGCCATGTTACTTGCGAAACGTGCCATCACGATGAGGTGGAAGTCTCCCAGGCCACCTGACCCTGAATTATGGAAAACGGAAGTGATACGTTGGGGCAGGGCAGAGGGTGAGGCGCTACAGCGTGAAGAACGGAGAGGTCATAGGAAAACACCGATCTCATTGGACTGGTTTACCATTCTGGGGAGGTTCGAGGCTGGGGGTGACGATGAGTCTGATATTTCAATGCCGTAAACTGCAATGTGTCCTACTATCGGTGGGCCTCCGTGTGACCTGCACACACTTGTTGCACTAGACTGTAATACGGGATACCCCGTGATATTGTTGCTCATACCACTGACTAGTTGTGTGAAAATGTATACTTGATCAGATCTGTTCGTTGGTGGCGACCTGGTACTAATTGATGTATACGTATGTACAAGAGAGTGTCTAGGGCGGGATTTCTTATTGTGGGTGGTGGGAGGGAGCTCTTTCACTTCTTAAGGGGTTTGTTCAACAACTTGAAAATACAACAAAAGTTAAAATGTATAATGCACTTACTATTATTGAACTCAAAGGAGCTACATTGCTACAAGGTATGTCATATGATAATAACGCTGTACTGTTGCTCTAATCATTCTGCTAATAAACAGATTTTTCAAAAAAAAAAGGAACCTTCCATTTAGGGCAGAGCATTGCCACCATTTCAAGAAAACCCACCCCTTCCACAAAAGAAAAAGGGAGAAGGTCCAGCGCAAGCATTTTAGCTAGCTTACTGTTATACAGACGTGCCATTGGGTGGTTGCGTTCATATGGCGCTTCTGAAACAAACATGCTTCTAATGGTGGGCTGGACCAATTTACGGGATGATGACTTCTGCGACCCAGTTACGCTCCGTGATGAACTTTTTTGCGTTGGTGTCTCACTCTCTCCCACACTCTTAGTGTGGCTCATAGATCTGCTGCTGACAGGGGTACTAGGTGTAAGTGAAGAAATGTCTGACGCTTCTTCTTCCTCCTCGTCATCAGCAGATGAAACATCAATGGATACTATTTGTTGACTTGCAATTCGGGCATCCTTGATCTCCCTTAGGTGCGCCAGCCATTTGACAGTGTGCTGTCTCTCAAGATGACCTCTCTGGCCTCCGGTACCATAGTTGGTACCAAGCTTACCACGACTAACTCGAACCTTACAAATGGTACAAATGGCTATGTTTTCCCTTGTTGGGCTAATACTAAAGAAGCCCCAAACTGCGCACTTCAAATGTCTGTGGGAAGCGGAGGAGGCGATACTGGGAATGCTGCTAATGCCAGATGAACTGGAGGATGTGTGTTGCCGAAATTTAGTACGTTGTGCACTTACAGCACCACTAATTGAGGACATGGAGGTCGAGGTGGATGGAGGTCCCTTCCGGCGAGAAAATATGGAAGCTGTAGGTGGTGGTGTTGGTGTACTAGTTAACTGCATTCCTGGTGGTCCCATTCCCACGTCGCTTTATCATCATCACGCTCACCAGCATTTCGGACTAGGGTGAAAATGTCTGTGTGCTGCATGTCCGCTGAGGCTGGAGTGACGCCTATGATGACTGCGTCGTCGTCGTGAGAGTCTTCATCAGCAGGAGCAGTATACGCCCCTTCTTGTTCAGCGTCATCATCACACTCCATGACTCTGAGACTTTCGGGGACCTTCCTTTTACGCTTAGCTACCTTTGTCAGATCATGGTGTGCCTCACTCTCAGACGGCCGTGGTGGTTCCCAAGTTTGATCCATATCATCAGAAGGAAGGGGACTTGAAGAAGAAGTAGACACCATCCTTGATCTTTTCCTTGCTGGGGATCTGGAAGACAATGAATCATCAGGAGGAGTGGCTTCCTCATGTGATAACACGGCTTGAATGTCGATTTCCTGATGTGCCCCTACTTCGGGAGGAACAACTATTGTGGGAACTTGTGCCGCTCCATGCACCTCTGATTGCTCCTCTCCTTGCACCGCCTCTCCTTCCACATGTACTTGGGCGTGTACTTGCACATGTGGTTGTTGTTGCGGCTGTGGTTGTTCAACACTCGTCAGATGAGTTACAACAACCTGTGTTGATTGAGGGATGCTGCTACTTTCTTGCGATGAGCCAACATCACTGGTCGATGGTGATTGAACAACTATACTGGCTGCCTCTGCAGCACTCAAGGGCTTGGACCTAAGTTGGCGTGGTGGTGGTGGCACTGAGCCCAATGGAGCGGAGGTGCTGCTCCCAGCTTGGTCCCCAGCAGACCCCGCTGCTGCTGCAGGCGTACTTTTTTTTTATCCCAAAAAATGTGGCGGTCGTCACACCAGTCTCCTTGGTAAGTGGCGCCACTTGCTTCTTCTGCTCCTTACTGGCAACTGTCTTGCTAGAGGAGCTACGGGCAACTTTTTTTGGGGCCATCTTCTTCAGATGTCACTCAGAACAGCAGGCCGCAGTTGCACAAGTTGCAGAGTTGTCTGTGGCCACACGTGACGTTGTGCTGCACACACCGCAGCAGGACTTCTTCCTGGCACTGGTGGTTCTCTTGTGCACCTAAAAGCAATGGAAGACAGAGGAACATCAGTTATACACCCCAAAAAGTTGAAAAACACACAAAAATCAGCACAATCCCAGGCCATCCATGCCATCAATGATGTTTAAATTCAAGAAGACACCCCACAGAAAGACTAGGCCCATGCACCACTCACTACCCCTGGGCATAATGGATGAAAGCTAGGCAAAATGGGTGCAGGCCTCAGACACTGCCTGTCTTCAAAATGGCCCCTTGCACCCCAAGCACATGTGCAGGGCCTGCCTGTACCAGCACTCAAGATGGCCACCACCACCCACATGGCCAGTCCACATCAACAGTACACCCCAAAAAACGAAAAACAGACAAAAATCACCACAATTCAATGCCATCCAGGATGTTTACATTAAAGAGACCCCACAGGCAGACTCAGTCCATGCACCACTCACTACCCCTGGGCAAAAGGCCCCAACAGCAGCCCAAAAATTGAAAAAACCCCACAAAATTCAGCACAATCCCAGGCCATCCATGCCCTCAATGATGTTTAAATTCAAAAAGACACCCCACAGAAAGACTAGGCCCATGCACCACTCACTACCCCTGGGCATAATGGATAAAAGCTAGGCAAAATGGGTGCAGGCCTCAGACACTGCCTGTCTTCAAAATGGCCCCTTAGTCCCCATCAACAGTACACCCCAAAAAAACGAAAAACACACAAAAATCACCACAATCCAATGCCATCCGGGATGTTTACATTAAAGAGACCCCACAGGCAGACTCAGTCCATGCACCACTCACTACCCCTGGGCAAAAGGCCCCAACAGCAGCCCAAAAAAATCGAAAACCCCCCACAAAATTCAGCACAATCCCAGGCCATCCATGCCCTCAATGATGTTTACATTCAAGAAGACACCCCACAGAAAGACTAGGCCCATGCACCACTCACTACCCCTGGGCATAATGGATGAAAGCTAGGCAAAATGGGTGCAGGCCTCAGACACTGCCTGTCTTCAAAATGGCCCCTTGCACCCCAAGCACATGTGCAGGGCCTGCCTGTACCAGCACTCAAGATGGCCACCACCACCCACATGGCCAGTCCACATCAACAGTACACCCCAAAAAACGAAAAACAGACAAAAATCACCACAATTCAATGCCATCCAGGATGTTTACATTAAAGAGACCCCACAGGCAGACTCAGTCCATGCACCACTCACTACCCCTGGGCAAAAGGCCCCAACAGCAGCCCAAAAAAATCGAAAAAACCCCACAAAATTCAGCACAATCCCAGGCCATCCATGCCCTCAATGATGTTTAAATTCAACAAAACAGTTGTATCATGCACCCATACCTAACCCTGGTCCTACTGGATACTGTGGCTACCCACAATATATTTTATTTAATGTTCTGAAAAAGTTCCAAAATTGTAGTTGCAGCAACTGTAATGCCCCAAACAAACTTACTTGTGAAAGTTGATTTCTAATCCAAAAGTGATCCAAAGAAAGTCAAAAAGGCCTCATGCTGCTTGCTGGTGGATTTCTTGTGCAGAATTGCAAATTTTGCAATTTCGCGAGTGCGAGATTGTTGCTGCCCGCTGCATCTACGTGTTCGCAATTGCGAACTCTCGCGATGCGTGCTGTGCAAGGTGGCAAGCCGCGATGACGTAATCGCGGTCGCCAAACTCCGGCGGGATCCCGCAGCAAGATCCAAAATGGCGCAGCACACGCAAAATATGGAGAAAAACAACTCTGCAAACGCTGAATGGCGGTAAGTGAACGCCGCGCGCCGCAAAATTGTATCACCAAGCAAAAAAAATCCGCTGCGTGCAAATTTACGAATTTTCGGCAAATTCGCGAGAGTTCGCGGATTGGTAATTTGCCGAAATTCCGCGAGTGGAACGGATTTTACGCCCATGCTTACTAAAAACATATAAAAACAGTACACATAGGTAACGATAAAAATCCGCTAGTACAGAAATAGTTTGTAAAACATTTTCCAAAAGACACAATTAAGTAAAATTCATACGTGTCAGAGCCCCGTTAGAATGGTAGAGATAACATTTTTTTTTTTATAAAAAACAATGACATTTATAAAAAACAGTGGGGAGCCATGGCTGCCATTCCAGACTTGGACTCAATCAACAAAGCTTTTGCTCTTGTGCCACATAGCTGCCAAGAATTGCGAAACAGCAAATACAATAAATCCAGTTGTGTCTGACTTTAACACTCTAAGCGCTTGCATACAGTGCCGAAAACCCACATTTTTGCACAGAGGTACGAGCCAATGCCTCCTCGGTTTGACGTAAGCCGGGCAAAAGAAGAAGACATGGATCTCAGTTTCATTATCACATTTACATGCTGGGCAGTTCATCTGGGCAAGAGATGACCACTTGCTCGTAAAGGCTCGTAAGGGTAGAACTCCATGCCTCAGTTGGGCATACAATTTTTTTGCAAGAATTGGATATATGTCATCTAAAAATCGCTCCAACAAATCAGTCTTTCACGTGCAAAAAAGAGGCAGTAGCAGAACCAATTTGGGGATTACTTAGTGCTGCGTTAATTTTGTCAAAGCGATTTTCGCAAGCGTGATACGTGAGATGGTTTTGCATTCCCTCTCAGGGTCAGCCCATAGAGCGGGAACTCCTAACCTTGTAAACTCATTCTTAATAAAAGTGAGCCAAGGAATTTTCAGAGCGCTCGGATAAGTCGGTATTTCTTTGAGTTCCTGTCTATACTTTATCAGCTCTGGTGTCACCCATAGCCTGCGCCAAAACCTGAGAGGTTTTAATGCTAACTCTTCATCAATGGATCTAATCCCCAGGTCAAGCCTTAGAGGAAGAAGCGGGATACTGGTTGGAAGTACTAGCAGCTGTCTTAAAAATGTATTCTCAACCCTGGTGATTTCAATCCTGTTAGTGTCCCCAGAGTTCCCCCCGTACATAATAGCACCGCTTGCTTGAGATTTATAAACTTCCAACGGAGGGCCAACAGGTTTATTGGTGGACTTGTTGGATAGTTTAAGGATTCCTCCAGAGAGTTGAGCCAGTTTTAATTGCGATTTGGTTTGCTGGGGACCCCACGTCAGGTTCTCATTGATGGTAACCCTCAAATAGTCAAAGGTATTTACCCTTTCGAGTCTCGTTGTCCCTAGACTCTGATTCGGTCGAGTTGTTCTGGGGGGATTAAAGATCATAAATTTGGTTTTAAGAGAGTTGATCTCCAGTCCCCGAGCAGTGCAGAATTCTTTGAAACCATCCAATGTTCGATGTATACCCATTGGAGTTTTAGAGAGTAAAAGGGTATCATCGGTGAACATGATGGCAGGCACCCTGTCGCCATCTAACTTGGGAGCGTTGTTGTCCTGTACTCCATTAAGATGCGCGATTACCCCATTGACATAGAGGCAAAACAGGGTCGGTGCGAGCACACCTAACTTGGGCAAAGTTAGCCTCATGCAGCCTCATCAGGACAGATAGAAGGTGGATAGGAATGCCCAGCTCGAGAAGAACACTCCAGAGCTTCCCCCCAGGGAACGAGATCAAATGCAGAGCGAAGGTCCATGAATACCAAATAGAGGCTGCCACCCTCTATTCTCACCGTTTTCCAATGCAGGAGTAGTAAACAAAAAATGTGGTCCACGGTGGAGGTATTTTTCCTAAACCCTGCCTGATAAGAATTGTGAACTCCTCTATCCAGTCTTATAGGCGATCCAGAATGAGTCTCGCAAAGATTTTCTGGGGGACATCAATAAGGCTTATGGGTCTGTAGTTGGATGGGAGAAGAGGAGAGCCCTTTTTAGGGCTCGGCCTACGTCAACCCTGCGTCAGCAGGGGAGGCGGAGCTCCGAGCTCTTATGTTATAAAAAAAAAAAAAGTTTCTTTAGGGGTCCGGGCTGCAACATTCCTTAGTGCGCGCGGGTTTTTTATGGCATCTGCATAGTGATTCGTCTTCGCTGTGCTGTGTTTTTAGTAGCCTTGACGCGATATGCTTAATGTAATTTGTCCTTCGCCATGTTGGCATTTTCTGTGTGGTTACGCGCACAGCAGTGCATTAATTTCAATTAGGAGCGGTCAGGGTGCCGCGATATTGTAATGCAGATGTTGTGGGCGCGTTCACCAGTCTGCAGTGAATGGCGCGCGTTCGTGCTTTTCTTGTGTTTTCTTTCCGTGTAGGGCAGACGTGAAAGGCATTGTCTTAAGAGCAGAAGGCCATATATCTTCAATTATCTCGCCATCACGGCGGAGATAATTGAAAACATATGCCTGGAGTGGCGCGCGCACGAGGCCGAGAGCTGAGCAGGATGACTCCATGCCACAGTGTAAGCAGTGCTTAATTTGTAGAAAAATAAGTCCCGGTGCTCAAAATCTTTCTTATGCGGCGGCCGCAACTTCTCACAGTTATTCACCTGGTTAAATTACTACGCCACCCAATTGTACCATTGTTATGGCCACTGCCTACACTGACAACTCGGAAGCAGCCAGAATCAAAAATAAATTACTGCTTGAGCATCACGACATCGATTATAACAGTCTACTTATTTCACAACTGCATTCATTCAAACAAAATGCATTTGAAAGTGCGTTCCTGGGCAAATTGCTTTCATGTGCCGAGCATTATGATCTGCTGCAATAAAGAGGTGTTTTTTAGAAACAAAGTTGGGTAGACTGTTAATTGCTATATGTAACAAAATCAGACCATTCAGTTTAGCGTGTAGAAGCAATTTACTTGAGAATGTTTTTGCATGAAAGTATAGCCATTCAAACATGTCAAGGCACTGGATTGTCCAGAGGGGATTAAACAGTCCACCTAAATACTTTTTTATTTATTTAGTAGTGAATTTATGAGCGTTTATGTAGTGAATGCCACCTGGTAGGCATACGCCTTTTGGTGCAAGAGCTTTACATTCTTAAAATGTATTAGTTTGTAAGGGTAGTCCACTGTGCCTCGCAGCGCTTTGGTCGCCTTTGACTATGAACATGAAGCAGCTTTGGAAAAGTGCGTTTTGCCTACTAGTCCCGAACTAGTTATAAGTACAGGGCCAGTGTAATGCCCCCAATAAGCAGCGGGTGCTGGTAAAAGGTAGCAGTGGGCATTCTTGGCACAGTGGCGCAGTGTGCAGCCTGCAGTGGAAGGTAACCACGAGCGCAGGCAAGTGAGTGTGCCCAGCACCTGTCAAAGACTTTAATGCCTCTGGGCACAGCCCGGATAACTAGCCGTTATCGTGTGTGTAGTGAGTGCAGAGTAGTGAGTGCAGAGTAGTGAGTGCAGAGTAGTGAGTGCAGAGTAGTGAGTGCAGAGTAGTGAGTGCAGCGTGGTGAGTGCAGCGTGGTGAGTGCAGCGTGGTGAGTGCAGCGTGGTGAGTGCAGCGTGCAGAGTGCAGCGTGCAGAGTGCAGAGTGCAGTTGAGGGCAGAGTGCAGAGGGGTGTGTGCTGTTGAGGGCAGAGTGCAGAGGGGTGTGTGCTGTTGAGGGCAGAGTGCAGAGGGGTGTGTGCTGTTGAGGGCAGAGTGCAGAGGGGTGTGTGCTGTTGAGGGCAGAGTGCAGAGGGGTGTGTGCTGTTGAGGGCAGAGTGCAGAGGGGTGTGTGCTGTTGAGGGCAGAGTGCAGAGGGGTGTGTGCTGTTGAGGGCAGAGTGCAGAGGGGTGTGTGCTGTTGAGGGCAGAGTGCAGAGGGGTGTGTGCTGTTGAGGGCAGAGTGCAGAGGGGTGTGTGCTGTTGAGGGCAGAGTGCAGAGGGGTGTGTGCTGTTGAGGGCAGAGTGCAGAGGGGTGTGTGCTGTTGAGTGCAGAGGGGTGTGTGCTGTTGAGTGCAGAGTGGTGTGTGCTGTTGAGGGCAGAGTGGTGTGTGCTGTTGAGGGCAGAGTGGTGTGTATTGACAATGTAAATGACAATGCCATTTATTTATGATTTAAAGAAAAAAAAAGAAATGTCATGAGCAATGCCAATAGCTCTACCTTTAATGATGCCGAGACCATTGCATTGTAAATGCTTGTTATATATGGGGACAATCTCTGCCCCCAGCCAAGTTCAGGGAACCGCCATGCCTCTCAGAATCGCATTAAAGAGAATCTGAAGATATGGACCCCAGATTTTCGGCTCGTGCCTGAAAAGGTCACCCGGAAGTTTGTCCAGGCCTGGTGCTTTGCCTGTAGCGAGTTTAGTCATTGCATTGCAAACTTCCACCTTCCACCTCCGTGAACTCAGTCACCTCTGACTGCAATTGAATATTAGAGTCCTGATTAAAAATGTACGGAACCTATTTCCAATTACTTTTCCTTTTTTTTTTAAAAAGGAAGCTATACGGGACCACTGGCCCGACTGAACCACTGTTTACAAAACCGTCTTTCTGCCTCAGCCCCATGGAGCCTTGCATCCCCCCCAATCCAGGAGTAAGGGAGAGTAGTGCTCTGATAGATATGTGTCTGGCTGAATTTCTGCCTGTGGTCGCGATCCAATCTGCTATAGGTGTCATAAGTAGCTGACTATTAGATCATCAAAATTCAATTCAATAGTGAAGTCAGATTTTTTATAAATATTAATGAAAATAACTTTTAGAAAGTTACCCTTTACCTGTCTGAGCTTTCAGATGGCCAATTAGCAACAGCCTGCCTTCAGCCGCCCTAATGAGGTGTGAACAAGATGTGAAATTTCTCCCAGAAGCTACACGATAGTGTGACTTCTCTGAGTTCAGCAGCATAATCAGGATAGGGGCAGTGTGCATATTGTTGACACTACAGAGGCACATCCTCCCTGATAAGTCTGTTTAAGCCACATGTAATACTTTGGCGTACTTTGAAAAAAGAAAATAGAATGTCAGGAAAATAATGTTGTGTTTTAGTTTACTGGTATAAAGTTGTATAAAGCAAGGCGGGGATCGGCTGCAGGGCCTGGCCTGCAGCCTACACCCCATATGCAGGCTACCCGGTAGGGTGTCATGCAGCCCCTCTCCCGGCCCATTTAAGGCACTGGGCACCCCATCTCCCGGGACCCAGCCAATTACTGCAAGGGGGCGGGGGCCATGCTGCCTTCTTTCCCCAGCCGATTGGGGCCCTGCCAGTTAATAAAAGGAGAGGGGGCACGAGCCCCTTCCCATGCCAGTCAAAGGCAGTTGTTGTGTAGCCTAAATGCCTCTATGGTCCCTGCCCTCTCCCCGCCTCCAGCAGGAGCTGGCATAGCTGCAGGAAGCAGCAAGAAATGCTGCTCCCTTTGTGTGGATGCAGTTTTTGTTTTCCTGCCCTCTTAACAGTGGGCCTGGGAACCCAATGAAGTCTGCTCCCAGGGGGAGGGAGCAGTTTTCCTGCTCCTGCCCACTTGGAAGCAAGCAAAGCAAACAACTATGTCCGGAGGTTGGGCACCTCCGGACATAGGGAGCCGGCCCTGGGGTGGGGGGGGGTTACAATCCCGGGGCCAATAATGGCTCCAGGAGAGGGCCATGAGTCGTGCCCCCCCCCCCCTCCATTCATATTGCACGGCTGCCCAGGGAGTTAGCGATGGTCCCTGGGGCTGAAAAGGGAGCTGGTGGGTCTGCGCGGCCCCCCTCACCTTGTAAACATAGGTCTTGTAAATGTAAATGTCGGAATTTGTAAAGCGCACAGCTACCTCCACCGGAGAGGTCCCGGCGCTGTCCGTATACCGCTTAGGAACCCTTCCTGGCTTTCCTGGGAAATGTCCACTCCTGGGCACCCCCCAGGTGCAGCCAGGCATCCCAGCGCTTTTGGAGCCGTTGTGGAGACTAAGCAAGCTATTGCCCAGAGTTGCAGCGTGGGACCCATGATCAGAACAGGCACTGAGGCGAGAATATCCAGTCAGGGGAATTAATGAGCCGGAGACTGGTCCCTGGTCAGAGTTCTGCATCAAGGTCTGCCTGCTCTAACCATTGAGCCACACTTCTCCACTTGTCCAGGGGGGGTGGCGGTCCCGGGACCAAAATTGGCCATGTGGACAGGGGCTGCATGTGCCCCTCTGCCAATAAATTGCCTGGGGAGGGGGCTCCCATAATTTACACTGGCTTGGCCTTGTGAAGGTCCCCAGGGCTGAAAATGGCCATGGGGAGGGCGGCTGCATGCACCCCCTCACCAATATACTTATTTTCGTTGGCCTCGGATACCTAGCCAACCCGATCCACCATAATTGTGGTGTCAAAAGTAAAATGGCCTGATGGTGGGGTCCCCGAGGGACCGCACCACCAAAGCCTAGGGGCCAAGGTATTCCTACCCTGTCATCTTTGGTTTTTTATTGCTTTTTTTTTGGGAGTCTGGCTCAGTCCGGAGTCTAAAGATGGCTGGAAACACTTCCTTGTTGAATTGTTGTCAGCCAAGCCGACCTCCCCATGAGATCTGTCGGATCCACGTAGGATATGGGTCCATAGATAACTAAACACAGGATATATCCTGAGCTCAAATTTCCAGTAAAAAGTTCTTAAAGGCAAGATGATCTTCCCAAACTTCTTCTTTATTTCAAAATATTTCTACAGAACAAAAGATCTAGCCGCCAACACGTGTTTCGTCCCGTGTGGAGTAAGCCAAGGACTTCCTCTGGGCTATTCACCATAAATACTGTTTAATCAAAAGGTAAGTCTTTCAAGGATCCAATAGTTTCTATCTTATTCCAAAACCGGACGTAAATGTAAGTCCTCTTCCAACAGTCCGTTCCAGTAGTCAGTCATATATCAGTAAACCAGTCCTCGCAGCATAATTCTTAACTGCAATCTAAGTGGAGTGGCGTCTAGATTTAATGGTTTGGGTTTCCCACGCCATCTGGTGAATGGTGAATGGCCGTCACCTTATCCTTCGAGCTATAATTAAGTGCACTGAACTTACTGTTTCACAACTGTGCGCAACTGTCACCCAGCCATTCTGTTCTTTGTATTATATTCCCTAGATAACTATATTTCTTTTTCCTTAAATAACTCCAAAACTACTGAACGGATTTGCACCAAATTACAAAAAAGGCTCTGATAGAAACCAGGTCTCTAGTTGGCAGAGCTAGGCACACTGTCCAACAAGAGACCATGATCCTAGTCTGGGTAAGTCACAACACATCTTTAAATTATCCGGTGCTCACATCCCACCAGCTTGACACAAAACAGGCAGGCTTAACTTAGAAGGCAACATGTTATGCATTTATGCAATATCTCATACAACAGCACAGTAAATACACCACAAAATGAGACCCCACAGCCAATTAGAAAATAAAGAATCTTTATCTGTGCAGGATAAAACCAAGATGACAGAAATCCAATCAGGATATCACGAGTTATGCTTTGGTAACGTCAAAGGTCAGTACTTTGTACCAAAGAGCCTCTCTTAGAACTGTTACAGTAATCCTTTAACACCTTGCCTGCTAAGGCAATTCCCGCTAGGTGCTAAACTTCATGAATTCCCATTGTTCATGACAAGGTCAACTCGTCATAAGCACAGCTCCAGTAAACTGCATGACGAGCTGACCTTGTCATTAGCATGGAAGTGGTTAACCAAATGTAAACAATGTGCTTCGGGATTCAGCGCGTCCCTCAGTTTCAGTACTTTCGGGCGTCTGGAAAGATGGGCAAGGACGCTGAAGACAGTGTGGGAAGGGGACGAGTACCACACTCACTTATGACTTGCCAACAGCAACAGGTGCACTTGTGGAGATAAGGTGGAGCACAGCTCTCCCTTCTCCAACGTGCCATCGGCAATAGTCATGCTCAGAACGGTGCAGCACCGTGCTTACTTTTCCTACTTGCCAGCGGCAATAGGCACACGCAGAACAGTACGGGAAGGAGATGAAGCTCCGTGCTCACTTCTATGTTTTGCCAGCGCCAACAGGCACGCACAGAGCGGTGGAGGAATGAGACGAAGCACGAGGTCTTTGATGTCCCTCTGACCTTTGAGAAAACAGGGGGTAAGCCTACAATCTCTTGGAGATCACTTTTGGGGAGAAGGCAGAGTTCAGCTCTCCTTTCACAGTCGGGGAGCAGCAGGGCAACAACCAGAAAAGCAGTCCAGATGAGATTTTTGGGCACCACCAAAGTCTTTCTGTCAGAGTTTCAGTCTAAAATCCAGAAGTGTCTGATTTGGGGGGTGGGTGTGTCAGAGGCCCAGTACGTATACCCAAATGTGCCTTTGATGTGGGAACTTTAAAGAGTGGTTTTGAAGTGCATCAGCTCCCCTTTTAAACCAGTCCTGTCTGCCAGGCTATCTTTGCAGTGTCGTCAGTTCTTTGTGTGGGGGTCAGGCCATTACTCTTTGATGTGCCAATGTGAGCCCCTTCCTCCCATCTACCCAGAGATGGGCCATCAGAATGCAAATGTATGCAGATGGGTGCTCAGCCACACCTGGTCTTCTATATTTGTGGCTGTCTGGGGGAAATGCACAAAGGGGAACTGTCACCCAGTCCAGATGTGTATCGGAGACAGGCTGCAGACCCACAGATCAAAGTTAAGAGCAGAGAAATGCCCACTTTCTGAAAGGGCCATTTCTACCATGGTAGTGTTAAGTCCAATTTGACCAGCGAGGAGGATTTATCATTACTATTCCAATCATACCAAACATGATACAGCTACTCCTCTGGGATCAGTAATTACCACTTACAAGTGTATATAAGGGAATTCCCAATGCGGGTCCATAGGAGAAGTAAGCCTCACAGCAGTAAAAAAGAAATAGGCTATTTATCACTACTAGGACATGTAAAAGTATCAAGTACATGTCTTACCTTTTACTTACGTAGCACCCTGTCGTTTGTGTTACCAAGGGCCTTCCTTAGGGAGCAATTTGCAATGTCAAATCGCAGTGGCAGTAAGTTGCACACATAGGTCCTGCAATGGCAGGCTTGAGACATGGTGAAGGGGCTACTTATGTGGGTGGCACAGTGAGTCAGTCAGTGCTGCAGGCCCACTAGTAGCATTTAATTTACAGACAATGGGCACATGTAGTGCCCTTTACTCTGGACTTATATGTAACTTAAGTATGCCATTTTGGTATGACCAATGTTAGAATGTTTTAGGGGAGAGAGCACAAGCACTTGAGCAGTGATTAACTGTAGTAAAGGGTGCAGAGTCCTAAAGCCAGAAAGAACGGGTTCAGAAAAATTGAGGGAGGCAGATCAAAAAGTCGGGAAGACATCCCTAAGACTGTCTGGTCTAACAGGCTCTTTCTAATGGATACATCGGCTTGTGGATTCCTCACCTTTTGAATTACCCCTTGTGCAGCATTCCACTAAAACTTTTCTCCATAACTCTCCCATGTCGAGCAGGACATCACAATGGAACGGCTCCGTTAGTTACCCCGCGCGACGTCATCGAAGCCATAAGAAGACCTCGTCGGCGTGCTGATGTCAGTACCCTTTTTTCCACCCTGTCGCCTCGTAACGGTTTTTACAGATCTCTCCATTTCTGAGAGTTTCATTGTTGCAGGTTCTTTCTGAAATTGTAGTAGTGACATGGCTGCTCGAAAGAAATCTGGTTTTAAGTCTTGTAGGGAATGTGGGGTCATATGTCTATCACTGACCGCCATGATTATTGCCTTTGGTGCCTTTCGTCGGACCATGACGTCAAAGGGTGTTCATTGTGTTCGCCGCATGAATTCGAACTCCCTCAAAGAGAGGGAGGCCAAACTGTTCATGACCAGGGCGAAGAAGCAAAAGAGGGTCCGGAAAAGGACGAGGTCTATGTCTCCGACTCCGCACACCTCGAAGCTGTCGAGGAAACATAATAAAAATTGTCATGGCTCCAGATGTCCTTCACCAAAAGATAGTCACTGAAGTCGGGGTCCCCGGTACACTGCGTCACAGAAAAGATGAAGTCTCACCTTTTCCTTCGCCTCAGGTGACTCCAGCGCACTCTCTTGCTTTGAGAGGTTCTCCGGCACCCAGGTAAGCGATGCCTTCACCACAGACCACTCCGGTTCCAGTGTCTCCGGCGCTGCAACCGGAACCTGCCTTGCAGCCTCCTCGAGCTGTCCCTGAACCGGCGGTACCGATTCCTTACCCATCCTTTCCGGCTCCAGGTAAGGATCCTTCTCATTTCTTGAATGCGATGTTCAGCATGTTTGCCAGGGCGGCTAACCCTACTGGTGCACCTTTTGGCCCCATAGGACCGCTTTCGAACTCCCTTGGAGGTTTGCCACCTCACTTCGCACAGGCGCCATTCATGCATTTCATGCCTTTCATGCCGCTGACCGTAGTGGGAACTCTCTTCCCCCGAAAGGCCTTCCTTCACAGGAGGTCTCTTCTTACCACTCCATAAGAAGGAAGGCAGCTGATCTGCTGGACTTGCAGTTACCCACTGTGGAGCTTAAGCCTAACTTCCTGATGGAAGTTCATCACTCTCCTTCATCTCTGATGTAGCCTCTGCTTACTTTTAATGAGTCTTTGAGCTCATTTTACAAGGATGGCAGAAGCTGATGACTGCCCCTGTTGTGTCCAGATCGGTTGCAAGAAGGTACAAGGTAGCACCTGGGAATTCAGCTTTCCTATCTGCACAGCCATCCCCTGACAGCTTAGTAGTTCAGGCATCATGCACTACCAAGCAGCCTACAGGCTCCTTCCCTAGATAGGGACTCTAAGAGGATGGAGCAGTCCTCTAAAAATGTGTTTTCTTTAGTATGACACCAAAATCCACAAATGCAACGGGTCTGCTGGCACAACACTTACACGCTTTGATGGATTCTGATAAGGAAGTGATCCCCAAGCTTCCAGAGGACATTCAGGGCCATTTTGCAGAGGTTCTGTCGGGGACACAAGCTTCTGCCCGTCAAGTCGTACAATCTGGGCTTGATACCGCGGAATCTGTTGTTAGAGTGATGGGTACCTTAGTGGCAACCAGGAGGCATGCCTTTTAGACTTGCCTTTTGATGGTTCTTGCCTCTTTGGTTCTAAAGCGGACTCGGTGCTATAGCGCTTTAAGGATAGTAGGGCCAGAGCTAGATCGTTGGGTCTACAGCCCCATACCAGAGGCTTTGGTTACAGCAGATTGTGTGGATTTGGCAAGTCTCCTTCCTTGCGGTTGCTGCTGGACCCGAAACAAGCGACTCCTCTGTATAGATCGTACAGAGGGAAAGGTAGAGGTCGCCTGCAAGGCTTAGCTAGTCAGCAAGTCTCCTCCTCTCCCTTCCCCCTACTGGTACCGCAGAGAAGCAGCTCTAGATCCCTTATATTCTAGCATGCTTGTCTTGTGGGAGGTCGGGTGTCCTCCAATTTTGTAGAAAATGGATCTGTTACATCCGATCTCTGGGTTTGGATCTTGTGGAAAATGGATACGCCTTCCTTTCCAGGAGTTTCCTCCTCCTTTCCCACCTCGCCAGGGCTGGTGCTCGGGGGCCATCTGTTGCTCCTGCAACAAAAGGTTCTCTCTTTGCTACAGAAAGGTGTGATAGAGGTTGTTCCGGAGCAGGAGAGGGGTCAGGGATGCTAATCCTGGTATTTCCTGATCCCCTAAAAGGACGGACGATTGAGACGGATCCTAGACCTCAAGATCTTGAATGTTTACCTCAAACAGGAGAAATTCAAGATGTTGACCCTAGCTCAAGTTCTTCTGGCACTGCAGCAGGAAGACTCGATGGTGTCGATAGATTTACAGGATGTGTATTTTAACATTCCATCCTAAAATCGCATCGAAAGTGTCTCCGTTTTACGGTGGGATCTCAACACTACCAGTTGGTAATCCTTCTGTTTGATCTTACATCTGCACCTGGCGTTTCACGAAGGTGGTAGCAGCTCATCTCGGAACATCTGGGATTCCTGTTTTCCCCTATCTGGACGACTGGCTGCTCAAAGCAAAGTCACCAGAGATGGTACTGCATCACCTGCAAGGAACAACAGGGCTGTTGTTCGACTTGGAGTTTTTGATAAATGTACCCAAATCTCACCTGGTGCCCTCTCAGCGTAACCTGTTCATTGGGGCAGTACTGGACACTACTGTGAGTTGTGCGTTTCGGCCTCCTAGTGGATTCTAGATATTTAGGCTTTGATTCCAATGTTTCAAGATGGAGTAGCTGTTCCAGTCCTAAAGGACTTACTCCTGCTCTGTCTGTTCGCTTCCTGCATACTGTTGGTCAACCAGGCACGCTGGCACATAAGGGCACTCCAGTGGTGCTTCCGCAGTCAGTGGTTATAACACAACTGGTATCTCAGGGAGGTAGTCAGAATCTCCAGAGACACTGCAGCGGAGATCTTATTGTGGAGTGTTTCGGACAACCTGTCTCAAGGGAAGCCGATTCAACCTCCTTCTCCGGTGGTCACAGTGATGATGTATGCCTCCACTCTAGGGTGAGGCGCTCATCTGGGGGATCTGGAGGTCAAGGGTCTTTGGTCTCTAGAGGAAAGATTGCTTCACATCAATCTTCTAGAATTGCGGGCGATATGTTTGGCTCTCAAGGCCTTTTTTCCCTCCCTTCGCGGTCGCTCAGTTCAGGTCCTGACGGACAACATTACAGCAATGTGTAAACAAACATGGAGGAGTAGGTCGTATCGTCCCTGCAGAGAGGCTCTGCGTCTCTGGTCCTGGGCTCAAGGCCATCAGATTTGCAAATCTGGCCGGGGAGCTGAATGTGCGTGCGGACACTGCAGTATTCAACCGATCACGAGTGGTGTCTCCATCCAGAGGTGGTCCTTCACATTTTCACTAAGTAAAGGTTTCCTCGGTTTGGACATTTGTTTCCCATTCACAAGAACGCACACTACCTGACGTTCTGCAGATCCCACTATCTGGCGCGGGGAGCGTTGGGGGATGCTTTTCAGCTAGACTGTGGTTCACATTTTCTTTACACGTTTCCTCCCATACCCTTGTTTCCTCAAGTTCTGAGGAAGATTCACAAGGATCGGGCCCAAGTCATATAAATCCCTCCGGACTGGCCAAGAAGGGTGTGGGACAATGACCTCCTTTACCTCTCTTCGAACCCTCTGCTCCGTCTCCCTCTCAGGGCAGACCTCCTCTCGCAGTCACAGAAGCAGGTTCTATACCCCCACCCCAAGAGCTTGCACCTTCTTGCCTGATGTGGTGGATGTTATTTTATCAGCCAGAAAACACTCCACCAAATCTGTCTACTCTGGTAGGTGGAACATATAAATACAAGACCTAGACTTGTTGGGCACTTATAGACTTCATCCTTCTATTACGAGGATACCAATTTTCGCAATATTTTTGCAAAAAACCACTCCCCTATCATTAGTTTGTTGGGGTAGTCTGTATAGCCCTGGATAGTGCTTTATTTAACAATCGCCCGTTCCGAGAGAAAATCACTTCAGTTGTGAGACAATACACACATACACATTTTAGTGTCAAACCGTGATACATAAACGACAAAAAAATGTGAGTGAGAGCGAGAAGGCACCTCACGGGCGCACCACCAACGGGAACCTGGCAGGTACTCACCAGGATTGCCCTGTTCTCATCATTGGTGCCTTCGAGCTCAAAGGAAGGTATAGAATAAAGTGTCCAGAACACACAAAGGAATTGTGTAAAGATATATGCAGTGAAAAGAAAGATCAAACAGTGATCCACAAAGAGTCCAACAACATGTAAAAACACATCACACAGCAACACAGATATATAACTTTATTCTCTCTTTTGTGTTGGGTGTGGAAACTTAAAAATAGTAAGTGAGGTCACTAACTATCCAACTATCCACTAACTTATCTAACTATCCAACCACCACTAGTGGTTTTTTTTTTTAAATTTTGGCGGGGTAAGCGCTGGGTGCGTTCCCAGATGCGCTCTCCGGTACGCGCACCCTTAGCGCACCAAGGGGAAAACAGTGAAAGAAAATAGTTTTCAAAAACGAATTGGGGTGAGGGGCACTCTACCCTGCTCGCTTCAAGTTTTGAAGTATTACATTTCACTCTTTTCTGAAACTACACAAAATGGAGGCGATAGGGTGTATCAGAGACAGATAGTGAGAGAAAGGAGGCAGGAGATGAAGAAGAGATATCAAATATACATTGGTAAAAATACAGTGGGAGAAGGGCAGTAAATATGAGTAAACTTACTATGTAACCTAAAGATTGTGCACTCTATACTATAAGTATTTCATTATACTACAATCACTTTGCTTTTACCTCATAAATTAGAAATAAAAATGAATAATATAACTCAACCATACTCCCACACTCACGTTCTTTCAGACTTTCTCCTTTACTTTCCTTCCTCTCTCTTCCCATCTTTCGCTCCTTCACTCTTTTCCCTTCCCTAACTTCACTTCAGTAACTCCTTCTCTCAATCCCTCTATCCTCCAACTTACTCACTCCCGTTTTCTCACTCTCTCTCTGTTACCCACATTCTCTCCGTCCTCTTAGTCTCTCACTCCTTTTCTGTCACGCTCACTACCTATAACTGAGCCATACTCCCACACTCACCTTCTTTCAGACCTTAACCTTTACTTTCCTTCCTGTCTCTTTCCTTCTTTTGCTCCTCCACTCTTTTCTCTTCCCTTACTCTCCTTACTCCACTTCACTAACTCCTTCTCTTACTCCCTCTGTCCTCTTACTTCTACACTCCCCTTCCCTCACTCTCTCTGTTACCCACATTCTATTCGTCCTCTTAGTCTCTCACTCCTTTTCTATCACGCTCACTCCCTGTAACTGAGCCATACTCCCACACTCACCTTCTTTCAGACCTTGTCCTTTACTTTCCTTCCTCTCACTTCCGTTTCTTTACTCCTTCACGGTTTTCCCTTCCCTTACTCTCCTTACTCCACTTCACTAATTCCTTCACTTACTCCCTCTGTCCTCTTACTTCTACACTCCTCTTCCCTCATTCTCTGTTAGCCTCATTCTCTCCATCCCTTTAGTCTGTTACTCCTCTTCCGTCACGCTCACTCCCTATAACTCAGCCATACTCCCACACTCACCTTCTTTGAAACCTTCTCCTTTACTTTCCTTCCTCTCTTCCCATCCTTTGCTCCTTCACTCTTTTCCCTTCCCTTATTCCCCTTACTTCACTTCAGTAACTCCTTCTCTCAATCCCTCTGTCCTCTAACTTACTCACTCCCGTTTTCTCACTCTCTCTCTGTTACCCACATTCTCTCCGTCCTCTTAGTCTCTCACTCCTTTTCTATCACGCTCACTCCCTATAACTGAGCCATACTCCCACACTCACCTTCTTTCAGACCTTCTCCTTCACTTTCCTTCCTCTCACTTCCCTTTCTTTACTCCTTCACTGTTTTCCCTTCCCTTACTCTCCTTACTCCACTTCACTAATTCTTTCTCTTACTCCCTCTGTCCTCTTACTTCTACAGTCCCCTTCCCTCATTCTCTCTGTTAGCCTCATTCTCTCCATCCCTTTAGTCTCTCACTCCTCTTCTGTCACGCTCACTCCCTATAACACAGCCACACTCCCTCACTTATGTTTCTTTCCTCCCTCACTCAGTCTTCTACTCTCACTTTTTCTTTCACTTTCTTGGTCTCTTCACTCCCTTACTCACCTTGTCTCACACTTACTTGCCTTTATCCAGTCTGTATCTCCACTCTTTCCTAAACATCACTGCTCTTTTCTTACCCTTCCACCACCCGTTCCTTTACTACATTTTCTTCACTTATCCTCATTCCTCATGTTCACTCTCCTTCTCCTCACTCACCTCCCACACTCAACTTCTTTCAGTCCCCCTACTTCACTTCCCTTCCCCTCTCGTCCCTTTCTTTGCTTTCTCACTCATTTTCCTCTCCTCTCTCACTGCACTCCACTTCAGTTACTCTTTTTGATTTTTTTTTTTAAGAATACAGCTTTTTTTTGAGAATTGGAGGTAGTTCTAAAAAACTTTTTTTTTCTTTTTTCGTTTTTTTCTCTCAACAAAAACAGGGAATGCAAAACTGCTGGACAGGAGCAAAAAAACAATCAAAATTAGGGCTGGGGACGGCAGCGGTGATTTTCTCTGGCTCGGACAATGTTCATAATACTTTGTTCACCATAACAAAGTAGTTCACCGCAATCTTTACAGTTGTTTGTGATGCAATGAAAACAGGCTGAATATTTGGAATCAGCTGTTCTGGTCGCCCCCTCACCGATGATACAGTTGCTCCTCCAGTCGAAGTAGAAGCACCATCCCTTGGAGCATCTCGTGTCAGAGCCCTGACACTCTCCCGGGCATAGTTCTGGGGGTGCCTCCTCTGGACGTGCCGAATCATGGTAGAATTTCCAAATGAGTATTTCCGGGTAGGGTCACTCCGTGAAAGGACAGTATGACAAATTCGGCACTCCACCTTAGGAGCATTTACTTTTTTCTTATCTGCTGGTATTGAGAAAAACTTCCATATGAAGTGCTCTTGACTCTAGGCTGAGGAGCCTCTTCCTCTATGAACCCATCTGAGTCCTCACTGCTACTGGTGGGTCTAGCAGCCATTATAATTCCCAAAAGTTTGAGCAGCAAAAAACAGGTCTTTCAGTCACAAAAGTGAAAGAAGAAGTGAAGGAAATGAGTGAGGTTTTCTTTCTTTGTAAAAAAAAAAAACTGTTAGCAACCAATAAAAAATGTTCATTTAAGATCACATGACTTGACGCGCTTACGCTGCGAGCCCCGGAGCGCTTCCGGGGTCGCTTACGCTGCGCGAACGTAGGCACTTCCGGGGGCGCTTACGCGGCGCGCCTGAGTGACGTTTTGGTAGCTTTACGGAAATGCTAAATCATTTTCATTCGTAAAATGAAAAAATACTACTTTTATAAGCATGGTACTGAATGTCTTGCATTATTATTTACTTTTCATACATATTTTTTTTTTTACGAACGCAGAAATAGCGCTCTCGCTGCGCTCTCGGGAGAGCTTACCGGTGCACGCACCCTGAGCGCTCCAAGACCAAATGATACGGGTGAGCTTACCGGAGCGCGCACCCTGTGCGCACCAGGAAAAAATTATGAAAAAAAGAAAAATACATTGAAAAAATATATATTTTTAAATAAATTAATAATAATAAATAGTAATACAAAACAGCTAATAAAATCGTAGGTTACAAACTCGATATACAAAGGAATTCGCTTTTAAAAAACCTTTGAAATTCACTGAACAAAACAGGTTTCACAATCGTTATAGTTAGGAATTAGCATTTAAAAAACCTTTGAAATTCACTGAATAAACCATAGATTTCACATTTGTTATAGTTCGGAATTAGCATTTAAAAAACCTTTGAAATTCACTGAAAAAATCATAGGTTTCACACGAGTTCTAGTTAGCTGAACATTTTACTCATACAAAACCATTGAAATTCCCACGTTATAGTTAGTTGGACTCACTATAACTCGCGTGCCCGCAATCCACTGCTGATGATGTCACATATTACATCATTCATGACATGGTCAGTGACATCACTGATGACATCACTGATGACATCATCCAGTGAATGTGTGTTCCTGTAAAGTTAAAATGCGTTTAACATATTGAATAATGAGTGTCTGGATAATGGATTTAGTAGGTGCGTGACTGACTGTATGAGTGGGAGATTAAATGTGTCTTACTGAATGCATGGGTTAGTGACTAAACTGTTAGAATGTGTGCATCATTATGTCTGTTGTTGTGTAAGCTGCTGCATGTATTGATTAGTAGCTATATGACTGGCTATATGGGTTATTAATTGGTAACCAAAGTATTTGTATGTGAGGGTGATTGTGTGTGGATGTGGCTGGGAGGTGTGTGACTCTGTGCATAGATGAGTGAGCAGTTGATTCACTTTGTGTATGGGTTGAAGAGTGTATGTGGAAATAGCTGTATAGGTGGTTTACTGTGTGCATGGGTGTGTTGGTGACTGAATGAATATCTCAGTGCTACATGTCCAAGTAAGTACATATGTAAAACAGTGCATGTGAGAGATGGCATATATAAATGACTATATATGACAGCCTGTGATTGCATAAGTGAATGTATCTATCAATGTGCACTTCTATCAGTGATTGTAAAAGAGAGTAAGTATGTGTTAGTCTGTGTTTAAATAAGTAAGGTTTTGTTTGTATAACTGTATAGATGAGGAAATGGGAGTGTGATTGATTCTTTACATGCCTGACTAGGTGTGTGAGTAACTCCATGGATGAGTGGCAGTGTGTGAGTCTCTGTATAGGTGTATGAGTGCATATGATACTGTTGTATTGATGAGTGACTGTATGTATGAGTGATTGTATGGGTGAATGAGTGGATGTGTGTGTAGACCTAGGAATCAGTGAGTGCGTATGTAGTAACTGGTATTGGTGTGTCAATGGTTTCAGGAATGGTAGTTTGTATTTAACACTGGGTGTATCAAAGGTTAGATTAGAGTGTGAGGATTTGCATTGTATTATCGCATGGATGATATCAGTGATGTCATCAGTGATGTCATCAGTGATGTCACTATGTCATGAATGATGTAATATGTGGCATAATCAGCAGTGGATTGCGGGCGTGCGAGTTATAGTGAGTCCAACTAACTATAACGTGGGAATTTCAATGGTTTTGTATGAGTAAAATGTTCAGCTAACTATAACTCGTGTGAAACCTATGGTTTTTTTCAGTGAATTTGAAAGGTTTTTTAAATGCTAATTCCTAACTATAACAAATGTGAAACCTAGGGTTTTTTCAGTGAATATATATATCTATATCTATATCTATAGATATAGATATAGATATATATATATATCTAGATATAGAGATAGAGATAGATATAGATATAGATATAGATATAGATATATATATATATATATATATATATATATATCTCAAAAATTCCTCTCAGATATAGAAAGGAAACAGCACTCCGGCAGGTACAGTATCACAATAATTTATTGTGACAGCAAAACAAACGTTTCGGCGATAGCCTTCGTCAGTGTTACCAAAACCAAAAGATTCCGATTTAAATACACACCAAGTAGATAGAGGTAAACATCAACAAGGGATTAGCCCCACAGACGCCAACATGGGCGCCATCTTTAAACATATTTCCATAATGCAGATTGTCAACGTAAATCCTGATATTTACAAGACAAAAAAGGTGGGGCTTTAAACACAATAACTCCGTGGATCGGCTAATGTCCCTATACAGATGTATACGAAAATAATCATTGTCTACAAGTAGTGTGTTAATCTGAACTACAAAAAAGAAGAGAAATGTTCAAGTTATTATATGTCAAACAAATTGTTGTAAATAGCGATATAGCCATTAAGTGGCAGAAACTACCAGGTCTCCTACGATGGGAGGTGAGGGCCAACCCACCTGAAGGGCAGTTCATGATTACATACATATATATTAAATTTCATTAAGATGTCATTATACTTATTCAGCAAATAAATCCTGAAAAGCAATAACATATAATCAATATCCAATCCATCGGAACATCAGAAAAACCAAATTGATGCTTGTAAAGAACATTCGAGAAGTTGAAACTAATTGTCACAGATCTCATATACATATCATGATCTTAAGAAAAAGCATGTATTCAAATTCATTGCAGTGTTCAGATAATTACACATGGCAGATATTAGGTAGAGGCAATCCTCTTGCTAGCTTCTATTGTACGAATTATAACCTCATCCCTTATTATATCACCTCTACTTCCCAAGATGTACTGTCATATCCTCCCCACCATTCATGCCTTTAGGATATTTAGTGGACAGATCAATTATGTATCTTGATTCGAGGCGTCGTAGCCTCCTAAGTCTGTCTCCACCTCGTGGGTTTTGCGGAACATGGTCCAATCTAAAGAATCTCAGTTTACTTCTATCTTTGTTGTGGTGTTCCGCAAAATGCCGGGCTACTGGGTACGAGGGATCTACTCTATCAGTTGCCCTTAAGTGCTCCAGCACTCTCAGCTTCAGCTGGTTAATAGTGCTGCCGATGTAGCGTAGGCCGCACGGGCATATTAGACAGTACACTGCATAGACAGTACTACACGTAATGTACTTGTGAATTTTATTGGTTCTCCGGGATGTCATAATGTAGTACCCTGCGGCTGTTGGCACACGCCTTGCATTTTCCACAGGGAAAGAACCCGCTCATTTCCCTAAGGGTGTTGGGTTGTGTAATAGGAGCTTCCAAGTGGCTGTGCACCAACTTGTCTCCCAGGGACCTAACCTTTCTAAATTTCACAAAGGGATATGGTGGTCGATCTTCTTTTAACACCTCATCCGTGAGCAAAATATGCCAATTCTTGCGCATTAGTGATTTAAGTTTGTTAGCGCCTGAGGAATAAGGAGTTATCATCCTGAATGTGTCCTTTATGGTGGTATTCAACACTTTTTCTTTTTTAGCAGATCCTCCCTCGAGATATTTTTGACTTTATTTAGTGCACTTTTTAGGAGTGATTCCTCATAACCTCTCATTCGAAAGCGGTCTAGGCAATCCGAGGCAGCCGCATCGAATTCCCGATCTTGGGTGCTATTCCTCTTTATTCTCAAGAGTTCCCCATAGGGTATACTCTTGATCAGTTTCGGTGGATGTTCACTATTAGCAAAGAGGATAGAATTACCCGCTGTTTCCTTGCGATACAGTGCGGTATGGACATGGCCATTTTCAACGTACACCCGGAGGTCCAAATAGTTGGCTGCCACCCCGCTAATTGTCCCCGATAGGTGCACGTTGTAGATGTTGTCATTCAGAGAATCGATGTATTTCTCTGCCATGTCCCTGGTACCCTGCCACACGATGAACAAGTCATCAATGTAGCGGTACCAGTGTACCACCCTGCCGCTCTCCTGGCCTTCCTTCCAGCTTCTGGGCACCCGCTCCTCCCACCAGCCAACGAATAAATTCGCATAGCTGGGGGCGAAGCAGGTGCCCATCGCTGTACCAGAGATTTGCCTATAGAATCTATCCTCGAACAAAAATATATTGTGAGTTAGGCAAAAATGCACAAATTCAATTAGCATGATGTTGTTGTGCAAAGCGAATTTGGCGTTTGCCCAGATAGTATTCAATGGCAGCCAGTCCATGAGTGTGATCAATGATAGTGTAGAGGCTGGTGATATCCATCACCAGAAATAGATAGTCTGGTTTCCACTCCATCGTGGACACTTTACTCAAAAAGTCTTTGGTGTCTTGAATGTAAGTCTAAGACGAGAGGAAAGATGTAATTGTCCACAAATTTGGCCATATTTTCTGTCAGCCCATTTATGGGACGGCCTGGTGGAGTGACACTGTTTTTATGCAGCTTGGGCAGATGGTAGAAAGTCGGTATTATGGGGTTATTGCTGCGCAGAAAAATTTGTTCATCTTTTCCCAACATTTAACAGTTATACCATTTCAGAACCAAGTCATCGTACTCCCTGATGCCAGAATCATAAGCTTTCCTGGTGGTGATCATGTAGTACTTTGTATCAGAGAGTTGCCTCATTGCTTCTCCATGATAGTAATCTCTTGTCATTAAAACGACATTCCCCCCTTATCCAAGGGTTAAATGATGATTTTCTTGTCGTTGACAAGCTCTTGTAAGGCTTTTTTCTGAGGTTCTGTGATGTTGCATTGATTTGTGTTGGTACTTTTCCTCTGCTTCACTAGCTCCATAGTTATAGCCTCCGAGAAGGCATCAATGGCATCCCAAGGTGACTGGGGAATGAAGGTAGACAGGGGTTTAAAATGACTTTCACCCCTCTCTTGTTCAATCCCCTGTAGTGTGGCCCGCTGCACCATATCTATTCCTGTAACATCCTCAGGATCTAGATCGCCTCTAAGGACATCCAAGGCTTCAATGCAAGGCATGTCGTTGCCTACCAAGGCATCGGTAGCTGTCAATCTTGTCCCATGTTTAGGTGGTCCCTTGATGTGCGGTCTTAGCTTGAAATGTTTGTGCAATTTCAATTTTCTGGTGAACCGAAAAAGATCGATTTTAGTCTGCGTGAATATATATATATGTGTGTGTGTGTGTGTGTGTATATATATATATATATATATTCACTGAAAAAGCCATAGGTTATAGACCATATATAGTTAGGAATTAGCATTTACAAAACCTTGAAAATTCACTGAAAAAACCATAGGTTATAGACCATATATAGTTAGGAATTAGCATTTAGAAAACCTTATTTTACTCACACAAAACCATTGAAATTCCATATATAGTTAGATGCACTAACTATATATCGCGCACCCGCAATCCACTGCTGATGATGTCACATATTACATCATTCATGACATGGTCAGTGACATCACTGATGACATCACTGATGACATCTCAAATGACATCACTGATGACATCACTGATAACAACATCCAGTGATTTTGTGTTTCTGTAAAGTTTAAATATGTCTTACATATTGAAGAATAAGTGGATGTATAAGTGTCTGGACGAAGGATTTAGTAGGTGCATGACTGACTGTATGAGTGAGTGATTAAATGTGTCTCACTGAGTGCATGGGTTAGTGACTAAACTGTCTTAATTTGTGCATCATTATGTCTGTTGTTCTGTAAACTGTTGCATGTGTTGATCAATAGCTATATGAGTAACTATATGGGTTATTGATTGATTGTCTAAGTATTTGTATGGGAGACTGAGTGTGTGTGTGGCTGGCTGGGAGGTGTGTGACTCTGTGCAGATCAATGTGTACTTATATCAATGATTGTATAACAAGGTAAGTATGTGTTAGTATATGTTTGAAAATATAAGGTGCTCTATGTTTAACTATATAGACAAGAAAATGGAAGTGTGATTGATTCTTTACAGGACTGACTAGGTGTGTGAGTAACTCCATGGATGAGTGGCAGAGTGTGAGTGTCTGTATAGGTGTATGAGTGCATATGATAGTGTTGTAAAGATGAGTGATTGTATGTATGAATGATTGTATGGGTGAATGAGTGAATGTGTGTGTAGACGTAGGAATCAGTGAGTACATATGTAGTAACTAGTATTGGTGTGTCAATGGTTTCAAAAATTATACTCTGTATTTAACACTGGGTGAAACAGAGGTTATATTAAAATATGAGGAGATGCATTGTATTGTCACATGAATGATATCATCAGTGATGTGGTCATTGATGTCAAATGAGATGTCATCAGTGATGTCATCAGTGATGTCATTTGAGATGTCATCAGTGATGTCATCAGTGATGTCATCAGTGATGTCACTGACCATGTCATGAATGATGTAATATGTGACATCATCAGCAGTGGATTGCGGGTGCGCGATATATAGTTAGTGCAACTAACTATATATGGAATTTCAATGGTTTTGTGTGAGTAAAATAAGGTTTTCTAAATGCTAATTCCTAACTATATATGGTCTATAACCTATGGTTTTTTCAGTGAATTTTCAAGGTTTTGTAAATGCTAATTCCTAACTATATATGGTCTATAACCTATGGTTTTTTCAGTGAATTTCATTGGTTTTTTAACAGCTAATATCTGTAGCTGTAAAATGTATTCTTCTTTAAATCCAAAAATATATTTTGTTTATTAATAATTTTTTTTTAAATATTTTTTTTTCTTCGTTCCCGCTTCGCGAATCGGGAAGCTTCCCGTTAGCTGACCTTGATGCCGCGAAATAGACCGCGAGCCGGTAAACGTTTCTTTACCGCAACTGCCGCGTTAGAAAACAACATCGTGACGCCTCCCGTCCGCATGACGTTTCGCGTTGTCGCGTGATACGTCATATGACGTGCTACGTTAGCGAACTGGTACGCTTACCGAGTCGCAAAGCACAGGTTTCTGGAAGCAAACCGGGAGGCCCTGCAAAGCGCTTAACGTAAACACAGCAGGTCATGTGACTTGGTAATAACACTTTTCATTGGTTCATTTCACTTTTGGTTTCCTAATGATGTAAGACTAGGTCATATAATCTAAAATGAACACTTTTCATTGGTTGAGAACTATTGTTTTTCCCAAATGATGAAAATCCCTCCTTCTTTCCTCACTCTGACTTTCATCATTGTGAGAGAAAGACCCTTTGTTACCAGTGAGCAATGGCTTCTTTAGTAGCTTCAGCTGGTGCTTCCCCACCACCTCCACCACATCCAAGGAAGAGTGGACCACCTGCTCAAGTTATAATTCAGCAAGAAGAGGAAGAAGAGGAACAGGACGACGAGCACGAAGAGAGGCACTTTTTGCCTGAGGAGCCCAGGACGTCTCACCGGAAAGAAAACTTCATTTGGCAATTTTTTTAAATTCCCAAAGGTCAGAAAAAAGTAAATGCAAGATACGTAACTTGCCTTATATGTCAAGATAGACTGTCCAGAGGGACCGACAAAAAATACAGTTTCGGAAACTACACAATGCATCGCCATATGACTAGGTGGCATCCCAACAACTACAGTGCTGCACAGTTTCGTAACGACCTAGATAATCTCCCTATTATGGCCAGAAGATCTGTTGTACCGGAAGTAACGGGACCAGAGGGCAGGGAGATGGTGCCAAATATTCAAACGAGATTTCATGAAGTAAAACACGTCTGCGTACATTGCAATGGATTAATTTGCTACGGAGAAAGAAGCATCACTCTGATCAACAGAGCTATTGACTATCATATGCAAGTTTGTACGAAACGCCCCAAATAATAAATACTTTTTTTTTGTTTTGTTGCTCCTGTTGAGCCCTTTACAATGAATCGTTTTCATTGCCCCCTGCAAGAAAAACCCCAAAAAATATAAAACTGTTCAGAAAAATTCAAAAAAAGTAAAAAAATGTTCAGAAAAATAATAAAAAAAAATATAAAACAAAAACAATAAAAAAAAAAGTTCTTTTCAGAACTACCTCCCCGTTATTAAAAAATTGGTACAATATTTGGAACTGTGCCAACCTCTATTTCTCGTAGTTCGCTTCCCAGTTCGCTCGCCGGTACGCGAACCGGAAGTGAACCAAAAAATTTTTTTTTAAAAAAAGAACAGTAAGTATAAGGGAAGGAAACAGACACTTATGTTAAAAGAAAGACAGCTATAGGGGAGTAAACTAGAGATACTATTACCCGTAATCCACTGCTGATGATGTCACATATTACATCATTCATGACATGCTCAGTGACATCATCAGCAGAGGATTGCGGGTTTTTTGGCAACGTGCCTTATCCACGGTTTAATAACGCTGCCTTTTGCTTTATATAAGTTTTCAAATTGTATGAAATATATACCAATAGGTCGTTATGAACCTTTAGGTAGTGCTTTTCTTCATGAGGTCTGGTCGCTTCCATACACATACAGATGTTTCAAAGATGATCAAGAAGTTTATCTGAATGGAGAGGAATGCACTGAGACGCCAGATCATTCACTAATGTGTAGGCACATACAGTTACACGGTTCATGCAACAAACACCGACCAAATATGGCTTGCGTGTTGCAAGGCACGCCAGTTCCTGCTATCATCCCCACGTTCAAGTTGTTGGAAAATGGTAGTTATTTGATGCTCAATAATGAAGATTGTTCTGGGTTAATTAAAAGTATTCCTTTTATCGTAACAGTAAGTGAACGGGTTATTTGCTGCAGAAATGTTCTATTTCCTCCCACACATGAACATAGGGAGTTTTCAATCTGGCCACAAATACCAACCTTGGGAGCACATTTCAACGGCATGGCAAGAATAAGAGCTCTTTTGTCTCAGAGAGAGGTGGCCTTGAGTTCTGCCCGTGAAACTTTCGTGCTTCACATAGCGAACACCCGTACAGAGGTGCAGACCCTTTTAAATACTGATTCGCCTTTGCATTTCAGCGACATGGTTCGGACTATCTTTAACGCGTCCTCCACAAAGGCCCTGGCGCACTTTTTTAAAGTTGTTACCAGTGGTCTCGTGACTTCATTTGAGAAAATCTTTGGAGTCATCCCTGCTTTCTTTCATTCTATTTTTTCCACTCTGCTTCGTGGATTCCCATTTTTACTTGCATTACCAGCGGACGCTCTTGTGCTTTTTTACATTTTTAAATATGGATGTCCCTCCTGTGCAAGCTCCCGCCCTGCAGCTGCTGACACTGTTCCGCAATCGCATGCTAGAATATTATGGCACAATGCCGTTGGCGATATTAAGCACGGCATATGGATTATCTTTTCGATTCTCCTACTTCACCTGTGTCCAGCCTGTATTTCACTGCCTGACCTGTGATTTCGATTGGGCCATTGATTTGTGTCTCTGCGGACCGGTTTCTCCTGACGTCGACTTTAATCAGCTGATGACTCCTATCATTACTCACGAGTTGGTTTGTCCTGGCGAAAGGATTATGGCTGTGGCATTGATGCATGGACTAATTGGTCCCTGGAATTTACTGGCGGCAACACAGTCTTTCTTGGAACAGAGCTTTCTTGAAAACCCACCGAGCTGTCCTCTGATGGTGATAGAGGATCCGGTGCTGGGAGAGCACGTATGTTCTTTTCCGCTTTTAAATTGGATGGCTGAACTCTTTTCGGATGAAGACGGTGACTTCCTATTGGAGGCTGTTGCAGCTTATTTTGCATACACAGTTATGTCATAGACCTTTTTCATGTTTGATATGCTGAGTACTAGCATTTCATTGACAATTCATTGACTTATTTGTCAAGTTTTTATTATTTAGCTTGCCTATTGGCTTAAGACTCGATAAAGTACTTGGCTGTTTTATTTTTCTTTAGCATTAAATTTTCCTAGTTTTTAATGTTTTACCTTGCGGACCGTCCACATATAAAGTTGGAATCTGCTCTCATGAGATGGCACTTCTATTATCTTATTCAGTTCGTTTCCGGATCATGGGGAGGTGTCATCTAGGTCCTGGATATCTTTACACCGTGTTAAGTTAGCATGGGCTCATTACCGGTTTAAACGCCATTTTTCCTTTTTTGCAACTTCTGCACACGACACTTAGTTGTTGCTTTAGCTTTCAACCTAGTAGTTCATCGTGGTTTACATGAGAATAATATGTTATTGCTCTACTATCTGCTTTGCTTGTTAAACTATATCTGTACAGCGAGTGCTGAAGTTTCAAGAACAACACGATACAGAATTGTTATGAGGTCTGATCTCCACGACTTCATACTCATAACATAAGTGCAGCTTCTGCCAATTCTGGGCATGAGGCGGGTTTTATATTGCTTTGCCGAACACACATACACAACACTTGATGCGGTTCACATGAAGAGAGAGCTGGTGTATGCTGATGTGATTCCTTCAAATCTAAGACACTAAAGTATGGGCATGCCCTAAACCAACACAAACAGACCGTCTTAGCAAATAATATAATATGTGTATTAGGGAGGGTGAGATATAAGCAGCCGCGGGCCGTGGAGGGAGTTACGGTGGGGCAGGGAGGCGGGGAGGGGGAGGGGCAGGGTGGAGCCCTCTCCACCCTGCCCCTCCCCCTCCCCGCCTCCCTGCCCCACCGTAACTCCCTCCACGGCCCGTGGCTGCTTATAAGTGTTGCTAACTCTTATTCATTTACAGCATGTTAACATACTGTCACCATTCGCTTTTTATGTACTAGTAACTATGCTGGTAATTTTGCTACTGATAATATGTGTACTTGTATTATCTAAGATACTACGCCTGAGAAGACTGCATTAGTAAATAAACATTTCAAATACACATGTGTTCTTCTTAACTCCATGTTCTGGTTTCTAAGAAATATATAACGACCGACTGTTCATGAGTTCCACGTATCCTGAGGTACTATAAGTTCATATTCTGGATTGTCTAAACATTGAGAGTTTGTTATATCCAATGTGACACTGTACCTAGCTTGCTAAGGGGTTTTTGATTACTAAGGTGAGTTTTGGGACACCCTAATTCGCCGAGGTTCCAATCCTCTGTCCACAGTTCTGTGTGAGAACAGAAACCCTGCGACAGGGGCACCCCCGACCCTTGCTGGAGCTTCATCACACTTGCGATACAACTCCAGCAATGCGCCACCTTTACGGCACAGATACATCACGCATCTGTGCTGTTTTTGCCCCATGATGCGCCGCATTGTAAATGCAGCACACCATAGGTGACGGAACAGCGGCACAGAATGACTAACACATCCCTGGTGATGCGCCAGTCATCATAAATCTATCCCTATGCTTCTTATCTTGTTAGAGATGAACCGCCATATGTATCAAAGTTTTTTGCATTTCCTAAATAGCGAACTTTAAGGAATAAATAGCGATTCTTTACCATTCCTAGTTTGCGATGAGCTATTTGCTAATTACAAATTACCCATTCATTTCTTTCATTTCCATAGGGCGGTTGGACTCACTTTTAGCTCGAACAGCTGAATGGATTTCCACGAAACTTGGCAAAATTGTAGGGACTGGTAGCCCGATGTGCCTTTGCTATGTCTCAAGATATATGCTCCAGTGGTTTTTACGAAAATTAACTTTGAAAAATATATATTGGGCTACATTGGCCTATATATATGTTGGAGCCCAAATGTAGCCCAATGTAGCCCAATGAAGCCCAATGTAGCCCAATGTAGCCCAAAGATGGCCGCCAGAGACAAAAAAAACAAATGTAGCCCAAATATCAGCCAGATGTAGCCCAACTATAGCCCAGTGACAGAATGACCAATCAGCTTCGCAAACCTCCGTTACGCGAAGCGGAGCGCTGTTACAGATATATATCTTTTTTTGAACGTTAATTTCTCAAAATCCACTGGAGCACATATATTGAGACCTAGCAAAGGCACATCGGGCTACCAGTCCCTAATATTTTACCAAGTTTCGTGCAAATCCATTCAGCCGTTCGATTATTATTTTATTTTTTTGCCCCGCGGGGCCCTTTTAAAACCTCCACATCAAACCTAGGGGGTCAGCGAGGATCTACTATGCCCCCTTATGGTCATTTGCCCCTTTGCTTTGGCCTCCTCTTGTCTCTCGATCCTACCGAGAGACAAGATGGCGGCCGCTACGGACTGTTTGGAATGTTTACAGACGCCGGAGAACCAATCAGCTTCGCTTCACAAAGCTCCGTTGCGCGAAAAGTACGCGTACTGGAGCGCTGCCCGGTCCGCTGTTACAGATATATATCTTTTTTTAAACGTTATTTCTCAAAATCCACTGTAGCACATATATTGAGACCTACAAAAGGCACATCGGGCTACCAGTCCCTACAATTTTGCCAAGTTTCGTGCAAATCCATTCAGCCGTTCGGGCTAAAAGTGAGGCCAACCGCCCTATGGAAAACTCAATGTTAAAAACACGTTTTGGGACCCCCCTTTTTTCTCGACCCCCCCCTGGACGAACCCCCCCCCCCCCCCAATTTTCAGGGGCTGCTCAGAAACAAAATGTGCCATTTTCCTGAAAATTTCAGCCAATTCCGTCCACAAACGCCAAAGTTATTTGACATAGAATTTTCAAAAATCCCATAGAGAAAAAATCCTAACTATATATACCTACTGGCGACCGCCAGTAGGTAATATATATATTTATTACTTGGTGTCTTGAAAATAACTATTTCCTGTTTGGTAAATACATATACAAACAAAAACGGGGAGTCGCAATGGGGGCCTGCTTCTCCCCTAGCCTGGCATGTTTACATGTCGGCTATTGGGAGGAGCGAGTCCTCAATGTGCCACACCAGAATTGGGTCAAAAGACACATAGTCCAATACTTAAGGTATATTAATGATGTCTTTATAATATGGAAGGGCACTGAAAAGGATGCACTTGACTTTGTGATGCCATTAATGTCAACGATTTTAATTTGACCTTCCCTTCTCATGTCAGCAATACTACAATTGAATTTCTAGATGTTTCTATTTATGTAAAAAAAAATCAGCAAATAGAAACAACCCTCTTTCGCAAACCAGCGGCGGGCAATGCCACATTGCATGCCAGCAGTGTGCATCCAGGCCACCTAATTAAAAGCATTCCATATGGTGAACTAATAAGATTGAAACGTATTTGTAGCACCATAGAGGATTATGAAACCTGCAAACAGGACTCTGAAGAGATTGCATAAAAGAGGGTATAATGAAAGAACTTTAACACAGGCTTGTGTTAAGGCAGATGAGATAGAGGAGCCCTGTTACCTACTAAAGATGACATGGCAGAGACAGAAACAGATGAAGATGGTACACCAAGACTTATTACTACTTTTAGCGCTCAGGAGAGGTTGTTGAAAGCCATTATCGAGCATAATTGGCCAATAATACTGACAGATAGCGTTTTAAGATCCCGCTTATCTGAAGTTTCAACTATTACCTTTCGAAAATGTACTTCAATGGGTAGAAAATCGGTTAAAAGTAGTCCAGAAATATTGCATGCTAGTACTTGGTTGAAACCCAGCCCGGGTTTTCGTAAATGTACTACATGCCGGGCATGTAAATTTGGATTAAATATGACTCATTACACAACACCATTCTCAAGGAGATCAATTCCCAACAAAGGCAGCTACACCTGTAGAACCGATGTTGCCATTTATGTTCTGACGTGCACTCGTGGACTAAGCTACATCGGTAGCACCAAGTTGGAAGTGCACGTCAGAATATTACAACATCTGAGAAACATTATTAATAATGACTCCTCATACCCAGTGGCGCGCAACTTTAAAGAAATACATGAGAGAGACATTAATTGTTTGAAATGTTATGTTATAGACGCCATACCAGTCCTTCGCAGTGGTTGCAACCGAGAGGGTATGTTGAGACAAAGGGAAGCGCGTTACATTCTCAACATGGACAGTAAAGTCCCGAACGGCCTCAATACCTCAGATGAGATGCACCATTATTTATAAAATCATTAAATTCATTATTATTTATTTTGCCTTCGATTCCCAGATTTGACTTGACTTTATAAAATATCTCTATGCTCCGGCTTGAGTACATGATAGATTTATGATGTGTTTAAAAATAAAAATTACATTAAATTGTGATAAAATACTGGTTTCGTCAGCTGCCCCGATCCTGTATAGCCAGCTTTTTAAATATTTTTTATAATTTTGACACCATATTATTTTCACGAGTGTCCATATTGGGGTCATAGATACTTATATTATATATCTATTTATTTACAGTTTTAAAATGTTTGCTCTTTGCACAATAGACACTTTAATATATGATGGCCTAATCGGAACCTTCGAGGCGTTATTTATTGTATTTATACTGTGATATTAAATGCATAGGATTTCAATAGTGTGTATTCATACGGAGATTTGTTGAACTTAAGACTCATATAGACGGCCATGGTGTGATAGAAGTTTACATCGTCAGCATTATGTTTTATTATTTTTGTACTTTAGTTTTTAATAAATTTTTGTTCGTATGTTGCAATATATTATTTTAATATATAGATGGGTGCATATATTTTAAAACATTTGTTTTATAGTTATATTTATAAATATTTAAATTTTTATTTATTAATTACATGCATTGCACTTTATATGTACATATGAGTAATAAGCACAATTGGTAAAATATGTGGCCTTAAATAACTGCCCAGTGAATTCCTGAGTC
The DNA here is from genome assembly GCF_964261635.1 of Lissotriton helveticus. Taxonomy (NCBI): domain Eukaryota; kingdom Metazoa; phylum Chordata; class Amphibia; order Caudata; family Salamandridae; genus Lissotriton; species Lissotriton helveticus. Next base: position 351,294,456 of record NC_136059.1, on the reverse strand, counting down.
TGTTTTTCATGCATTTTTTAGCCTCGTGAGGACAGATATATCTGTTTTCCTTTTCTATGGCCATGTGATGGTGATTGGTGAATGTGATCAACTGTATATATTTGCACATCAATTCATGGTTCCTTGTGTGATCAAGGGCATTCGTTACCCGAAACGCGTTGCAAGGTGCATGATTGAAAAAAGAAAATAAACACGACTTGAATGCAGCTGACCTGGAGTCCATTTACTTTGTTCGCCGAAAGGAGGTTCGGAGTGGTTTTTGTTTCCGTGTGTGTGTGTGTGTGTGTGTGTGTGTGTGTGTGTGTGTGTGTGTGTGTGTGTGTGTGTGTGTATATATGTATATATATATATATATATATATATATATTACCTACTGGCGGTCGCCAGTAGGTATATATAGTTAGGATTTTTTCTCTATGGGATTTTTGAAAATTCTATGTCTAATAACTTTGGCGTTTGTGGACGGAATTGGCTGAAATTTTCAGGAAAATGGCACATTTTGTTTCTGAGCAGCCCTTGACAATTTGGGGGGGGTTCGTCAAGGGGGGGCCGAGAAAAAAGGGGGGTCCCAAAACGTGTTTTTAACATTGAGTTTTCCATAGGGCGGTTGGCCTCACTTTTAGCCCGAACGGCTGAATGGATTTGCACGAAACTTGGCAAAATTGTAGGGACTGGTAGCCCGATGTGCCTTTTGTAGGTCTCAATATATGTGCTCCAGTGGATTTTGAGAAATTAACGTTTAAAAAAAGATATATATCTGTAACAGCGGACCGGGCAGCGCTCCAGTACGCGTACTTTTCGCGCAACGGAGCTTTGTGAAGCGAAGCTGATTGGTTCTCCGGCGTCTGTAAACATTCCAAACAGTCCGTAGCGGCCGCCATCTTGTCTCTCGGTAGGATCGAGAGACAAGAGGAGGCCAAAGCGAAGGGGCAAATGACCATAAGGGGGAATAGTAGATCCTCGCTGACCCCCTAGGTTTGATGTGGAGGTTTTAAAAGGGCCCCGCGGGGCAAAAAAATAAAATAATAATAATAATCGAACGGCTGAATGGATTTGCACGAAACTTGGCAAAATATTAGGGACTGGTAGCCCGATGTGCCTTTGCTAGGTCTCAATATATGTGCTCCAGTGGATTTTGAGAAATTAACGTTCAAAAAAAGATATATATCTGTAACAGCGCTCCGCTTCGCGTAACGGAGGTTTGCGAAGCTGATTGGTCATTCTGTCACTGGGCTATAGTTGGGCTACATCTGGCTGATATTTGGGCTACATTTGTTTTTTTTGTCTCTGGCGGCCATCTTTGGGCTACATTGGGCTACATTGGGCTTCATTGGGCTTCATTGGGCTACATTTGGGCTCCAACATATATATAGGCCAATGTAGCCCAATATATATTTTTCAAAGTTAATTTTCGTAAAAACCACTGGAGCATATATCTTGAGACATAGCAAAGGCACATCGGGCTACCAGTCCCTACAATTTTGCCAAGTTTCGTGGAAATCCATTCAGCCGTTCGAGCTAAAAGTGAGTCCAACCGCCCTATGGAAATGAAGGAAATGAATGGGTAATTTGTAATTAGCAAATAGCTCATCGCAAACTAGGAATGGTAAAGAATCGCTATTTATTCCTTAAAGTTCGCTATTTAGGAAATGCAAAAAACTTTGATGATACATATGGCGGTTCATCTCTAACAAGATAAGAAGCATAGGGATAGATTTATGATGACTGGCGCATCACCAGGGATGTGTTAGTCATTCTGTGCCGCTGTTCCGTCACCTATGGTGTGCTGCATTTACAATGCGGCGCATCATGGGGCAAAAACAGCACAGATGCGTGATGTATCTGTGCCGTAAAGGTGGCGCATTGCTGGAGTTGTATCGCAAGTGTGATGAAGCTCCAGCAAGGGTCGGGGGTGCCCCTGTCGCAGGGTTTCTGTTCTCACACAGAACTGTGGACAGAGGATTGGAACCTCGGCGAATTAGGGTGCCCCAAAACTCACCTTAGTAATCAAAAACCCCTTAGCAAGCTAGGTACAGTGTCACATTGGATATAACAAACTCTCAATGTTTAGACAATCCAGAATATGAAATTATAGTACCTCAGGATACGTGGAACTCATGAACAGTCGGTCGTTATATATTTCTTAGAAACCAGAACATGGAGTTAAGAAGAACACATGTGTATTTGAAATGTTTATTTACTAATGCCGTCTTCTCAGGCGTAGTATCTTAGATAATACAAGTACACATATTATCAGTAGCAAAATTACCAGCATAGTTACTAGTACATAAAAAGCGAATGGTGACAGTATGTTAACATGCTGTAAATGAATAAGAGTTAGCAACACTTATAAGCAGCCGCGGGCCGTGGAGGGAGTTACGGTGGGGCAGGGAGGCGGGGAGGGGGAGGGGCAGGGTGGAGAGGGCTCCACCCTGCCCCTCCCCCTCCCCGCCTCCCTGCCCCACCGTAACTCCCTCCACGGCCCGCGGCTGCTTATATCTCACCCTCCCTAATACACATATTATATTATTTGCTAAGAAGGTCTCTTTGTGTTGGTTTAGGGCGTGCCCATACTTTAGTGTCTTAGATTTGAAGGAATCACATCAGCATACACCAGCTCTCTCTTCATGTGAACCGCATCAACTGTTGTGTATGTGTGTTCGGCAAAGCAATATAAAACCCGCCTCGTGCCCAGAATTGGCAGAAGTTGCACTTATGTTATGAGTATGAAGTCGTGGAGATCAGACCTCATAACAATTCTGTATCGTGTTGTTCTTGAAACTTCAGCACTCGCTGTACAGATATAGTTTAACAAGCAAAGCAGATAGTAGAGCAATAACATATTATTCTCATGTAAACCACGATGAACTACTAGGTTGAAAGCTAAAGCAACAACTAAGTGTCGTGTGCAGAAGTTGCAAAAAAGGAAAAATGGCGTTTAAACCGGTAATGAGCCCATGCTAACTTAACACGGTGTAAAGATATCCAGGACCTAGATGACACCTCCCCATGATCCGGAAACGAACTGAATAAGATAATAGAAGTGCCATCTCATGAGAGCAGATTGCAAGTTTATATGTGGACGGTCCGCAAGGTAAAGCATTAAAAACTAGGAAAATTTAATGCTAAAGAAAAATAAAACAGCCAAGTACTTTATCGAGTCTTAAGCCAATAGGCAAGCTAAATAATAAAAACTTGACAAATAAGTCAATGAATTGTCAATGAAATGCTAGTACTCAGCATATCAAACATGAAAAAGGTCTATGACATAACTGTGTATGCAAAATAAGCTGCAACAGCCTCCAATAGGAAGTCACCGTCTTCATCCGAAAAGAGTTCAGCCATCCAATTTAAAAGCGGAAAAGAACATACGTGCTCTCCCAGCACCGGATCCTCTATCACCATCAGAGGACAGCTCGGTGGGTTTTCAAGAAAGCTCTGTTCCAAGAAAGACTGTGTTGCCGCCAGTAAATTCCAGGGACCAATTAGTCCATGCATCAATGCCACAGCCATAATCCTTTCGCCAGGACAAACCAACTCGTGAGTAATGATAGGAGTCATCAGCTGATTAAAGTCGACGTCAGGAGAAACCGGTCCGCAGAGACACAAATCAATGGCCCAATCGAAATCACAGGTCAGGCAGTGAAATAGAGGCTGGACACAGGTGAAGTAGGAGAATCGAAAAGATAATCCATATGCCGTGCTTAATATCGCCAACGGCATTGTGCCATAATATTCTAGCATGCGATTGCGGAACAGTGTCAGCAGCTGCAGGGCGGGAGCTTGCACAGGAGGGACATCCATATTTAAAAATGTAAAAAAGCACAAGAGCGTCCGCTGGTAATGCAAGTAAAAATGGGAATCCACGAAGCAGAGTGGAAAAAATAGAATGAAAGAAAGCAGGGATGACTCCAAAGATTTTCTCAAATGAAGTCACGAGACCACTGGTAACAACTTTAAAAAAGTGCGCCAGGGCCTTTGTGGAGGACGCGGTAAAGATAGTCCGAACCATCTTGCTGAAATGGAAAGGCAAATCTGTATTGAAAAGGGTCTGCACCTCTGTACGGGTGTTCGCTATGTGAAGCACGAAAGTTTCACGGGCCGAACTCAAGGCCACCTCTCTCTGAGACAAAAGAGCTCTTATTCTTGCCATGCCGTTGAAATCTGCTCCCAAGGTTGGTATTTGTGGCGAGATTGAAAACTCCCTATGTTCATGTGTGGGAGGAAATAGAACATTTCTGCAGCAAATAACCCGTTCACTTACTGTTACGATAAAAGGAATACTTTTAATTAACCCAGAACAATCTTCATTATTGAGCATCAAATAACTACCATTTTCCAACAACTTGAACGTGGGGATGATAGCAGGAACTGGCGTGCCTTGCAACACGCAAGCCATATTTGGTCGGTGTTTGTTGCATGAACCGTGTAACTGTATGTACCTACACATTAGTGAATGATGTGGCGTCTCAGTGCATTCCTCTCCATTCAGATAAACTTCTTGATCATCTTTGAAACATCTGTATGTGTATGGAAGCGACCAGACCTCATGAAGAAAAGCACTACCTAAAGGTTCATAACGACCTATTGGTATATATTTCATACAATTTGAAAACTTATATAAAGCAAAAGGCAGCGTTATTAAACCGTGGATAAGGCACGTTGCCAAAAAACCCGCAATCCTCTGCTGATGATGTCACTGAGCATGTCATGAATGATGTAATATGTGACATCATCAGCAGTGGATTACGGGTAATAGTATCTCTAGTTTACTCCCCTATAGCTGTCTTTCTTTTAACATAAGTGTCTGTTTCCTTCCCTTATACTTACTGTTCTTCTTTTTAAAAAAAAAAATTTGGTTCACTTCCGGTTCGCGTACCGGCGAGCGAACTGGGAAGCGAACTACGAGAAATAGAGGTTGGCACAGTTCCAAATATTGTACCAATTTTTTAATAACGGGGAGGTAGTTCTGAAAATAACTTTTTTTTTATTGTTTTTGTTGTTTTATATTTTTTTTATTATTTTTCTGAACATTTTTTTACTTTTTTTGAATTTTTCTGAACAGTTTTATATTTTTTTGGGTTTTTCTTGGAGGGGGCAATGAAAACGATTCATTGTAAAGGGCTCAACAGGAGCAACAAAACAAAAAAAAAGTATTTATTATTTGGGGCGTTTCGTACAAACTTGCATATGATTGTCAATAGCTCTGTTGATCAGAGTGATGCTACTTTCTCTGTAGCAAATGAATCCATTGCAATGTACACAGACTTGTTTTACTTCACCAAATCTCATTTGTATATTTGGCACCATCTCCCTGCCCTCTGGTCCCGTTACTTCCGGTACAACAGATCTTCTGGCCATAATAGGGAGATTATCTAGGTCGTTCCGAAACTGTGCAGCACTGTAGTTGTTAGGATGCCACCTAGTCATATGGCGATGCATTGTGTAGTTTCCGAAACTGTATTTTTTGTCGGTCCCTCTGGACAGTCTATCTTGACATATAAGGCAAGTTACGTATCTTGCGTTTACTTTTTTCTGACCTTTGGGAATTTAAAAAAATTGCCAAATGAAGTTTTCTTTCCGGTGAGACGTCCTGGGCTCCTCAGGCAAAAACTGCCTCTCTTCGTGCTCGTCGTCCTGTTCCTCTTCTTCCTCTTCTTGTTGAATTATAACTTGAGCAGGTGGTCCACTCTTCCTTGGATGTGGTGGAGGTGGTGGGGAAGCACCAGCTGAAGCTACTAAAGAAGCCATTGCTCACTGGTAACAAAGGGTCTTTCTCTCACAATGATGAAAGTCAGAGTGAGGAAAGAAGGAGGGATTTTCATCATTTGGGAAAAACAAGAGTTCTCAACCAATGAAAAGTGTTCATTTTAGATTATATGACCTAGTCTTACATCATTAGGAAACCAAAAGTGAAATGAACCAATGAAAAGTGTTATTACCAAGTCACATGACCTGCTGTGTTTACGTTAAGCGCTTTGCAGGGCCTCCCGGTTTGCTTCCAGAAACCTGCGCTTTGCGACTCGCTTCGCGTACCAGTTCGCTAACGTAGCACGTCATATGACGTATCACGCGACAACGTGAAACGTCATGCGGACGGGAGGCGTCACGATGTTGTTTTCTAACGCGGCAGTTGCGGTAAAGAAACGTTTACCGGCTCGCGGTCTATTTCGCGGCATCAAGGTCAGCTAACGGGAAGCTTCCCGATTCGCGAAGCGGGAACGAAGAAAAAAAAATATTTAAAAAAAAAATTATTCATAAACATATAAAATATATTTTTGGATTTAAAGAAGAATACATTTTACAGCTACAGATATTAGCTGTTAAAAAACCAATGAAATTCACTGAAAAAACCATAGGTTATAGACCATATATAGTTAGGAATTAGCATTTACAAAACCTTATTTTACTCACACAAAACCATTGAAATTCCATATATAGTTAGTTGCACTAACTATATATCGCGCACCCGCAATCCACTGCTGATGATGTCACATATTACATCATTCATGACATGGTCAGTGACATCACTGATGACATCACTGATGACATCACTGATGACAACATCCAGTGACTGTATGTTTCTGTAAAGTTAAAATGTGTCTTACATATTGAAGAATGAGTGGAAGTATAAGTGTCTGGACAAAGGATTTAGTAGGTGCATGACTGAATGTATGAGTGAGTGATTAAATGTGTCTCACTGAGTGCATGGGTTAGTGACTAAACTGTCTTAATTTGTGCATCATTATGTCTGTTGTTCTGTAAACTGCTGCATGTGTTGATCAGTAGCTATATGATTAACTATATGGGTTACTGATTGATTGTCCAAGTATTTGTATGGGAGACTGAGTGTGTGTGTGGCTGGCTGGGAGGTGTGTGACTCTGTGCAGATCAATGTGTACTTGTATCAATGATTGTATAAGAAGGTAAGTATGTGTTAGTATATGTTTGAAAATGTAAGGTGCTCTATGTTTAACTGTATAGACAAGAAAATGGAAGTGTCATTGATTCTTTACAGGACTGACTAGGTGTGTGAGTAACTCCATGGATGAGTGGCAGACTGTGAGTGTCTGTATAGGTGTATGAGTGCATATGATAGTGTTGTAAAGATGAGTGATTGTATGTATGAATGATTGTATGGGTGAATGAGTGAATGTGTGTGTAGACATAGGAATCAGTGAGTGCGTATGTAGTAACTAGTATTGGTGTGTCAATGGTTTCAAAAATTATACTCTGTATTTAACACTGGGTGAAACAGAGGTTATATTAAAATGTGAGGAGATGCATTGTATTGTCACATGAATGATATCATCAGTGATGTGGTCATTGATGTCAAATGAGATGTCATCAGTGATGTCATCAGTGATGTCATCAGTGATGTCATCAGTGATGTCATTTGAGATGTCATCAGTGATGTCACTGACCATGTCATGAATGATGTAATATGTGACATCATCAGCAGTGGATTGCGGGTGCGCGATATATAGTTAGTGCAACTAACTATATATGGAATTCCAATGGTTTTGTGTGAGTAAAATAAGGTTTTGTAAATGCTAATTCCTAACTATATATGGTCTATAACCTATGGTTTTTTCAGTGAATATATATTCACAATATTCAGATCCAACCACGGCAAAGAAGGAGAGACGAACCTGAATGCAAGCAAGATGTTTTATTAACCCAGTTTCATCAGCATTAAGGGATGACGCGTTTCGGGCTCGAGAGCCCTTGTTCACATGAAGACTGTGGAAATGCCAATTTTAGGTCTCGGCCTATTTCCATTCCGCAGGAATGGAATAGGACGAGTCTATAGCAGTGAAACCAAGAGTTTCACCATGAGCCCAAAAAAGAGGTTTTTCACGAGTGCATGTGCTCTCGTGCACGAGCTTGCCCGAGCCTTCTGCCTGCCTCCTGCCTTGAAGGCAATCTGCTTCTCCGCCCCCTGCTGTTCCCTCCCACTCGCTCGCACATCAAAGGCTGCTCACTCAAACACCATATGCCTGCTCCCCACCCCCCGCCCCCCATCAGACTTCATTTGAATGTGCTACGTGCATTCTCCCCTCCCGCCCTTTTAGCCTCTTTCCCAGCTCCCAGCCGGACCCTCCTTTCGTCTATCTCGTTATCTTCTCCACTCTCGCCTCATTTTTTTTCTTTATTTTCTCTCCCGGCCTTGTAAATATGCCCCCTCCCCCATGCACTAAATCGCACTTTTCTTTTGATCCACATACTTGTTATCCTATGTGGGGAGTAATTCCATGTCGCGCGTGATGACTACCGCATTGTACAAGCTCTTTGCGATGAATGAAGTGTGAGAGACACCTTTTTTATTTATTTACTTTGTGTTTATTTATTTGTAGCAGAAAAAAATACTTCAGACACTCTGGGCTAGAAAACTTCATTTTTTTCTGCCACCCGGCTTTCTTTCTATTTCGAATTGCGGAGACATGTAAAATGTACAGGAATTGCATTTTAATGAGTGGCTGATTTGTTAGCTTAAAAAAAGAACTGTCCATTTTAGAATGATTACACCATTCCATGGTATTATAGATGGATGATTTTCCCAACCGATCTATTAAAAAATATTAAGGCTCAAAATTATCTTAACACTAGTGCGATGGACCTACTTATCAACCATGTCTTCTGAGGCAATAGAAAATGCTACCTTCTCTGCCTGCAAAGCGCCTCTTATTATAAATTGTATCTGAAATTATCCAGTTTCTATAAATCCACCCATTCACACTTTCATCCATCTCCGTGTGCTGCCACTTCTACCCATCCACCCTCGCAGGCACGCCCATCCAACCATATATTCATCCAAGTATACACCTATCAACTATAAACGTATCCATGCATCCATTCGTGCATCTATCCACCATCACCTCCAAATCCACCTCCAAATCCACCTCCAAATCCACCTCCAAATCCACCTCCACATCCACCTCCACATCCACCGCCACATCCACCGCCACATCCACCGCCACATCCACCGCCACATCCACCGCCACATCCACCGCCACATCCACCGCTACATCCACCGCTACATCCACCGCTACATCCACCGCTACATCCACCGCCACATCCACAGCTACATCCACCACCACATCCACCACACCCACCACCACTACATCCACCACCCCATCCACCACCACCACTGCATCCACCACCACATCCACCACCACCACCACATCCACCATCACCGCATCCACATCCACCACATCCACCACCACATCCACCACATCCACCACCTCCACCGCCACATCCACCGCCACAGCCACATCCACAGCTACATCCACCACCACACCCACCACCACCACATCCACCACACCCACCACCACCACATCCACCACACCCACCACCACCACATCCACCACACCCACCACCACTACATCCATCACCCCATCCACCACCACCACCCCATCCACCACCACCACCCCATCCACCACCACCACCGCATCCACCACCACCGCATCCACCACCACATCCACCATCACCACCGCATCCACCACCACATCCACCACCACATCCACCACCACATCCACCACCACATCCACCATCACCTCCACATCCACCATGACATCCACCGCCACATCCACCGCCACATCCACCACCACATCCACCACATCCACATCCACCACATCCACATCCACCGCATCCACATCCACCGCATCCACATCCACCGCATCCACATCCACCGCATCCACATCCACCACCACCACATCCACCACCACATCCAACACATCCACCACCACCGCATCCACCACCACCACATCCACCACCACATCCACCACCACCACCGCATCCACCACCACCGCATCAACCACCACCACCACATCCACCACCACCACATCCACCACCACCACACCCACCACCTCCACCACACCCACCACCTCCACCACATCCACCACCACCACATCCACCACCTCCACAACCACCACATCCACCACCACATCCACCACCATCACCACCACATCCACCACCATCACCACCACATCCACCATCACCACCACCACATCCACCATCACCACCACCACCACATCCACCACCACATCCACCATATCCCCCAGATCCACCACCACCACATTTATGTGTGTGTGTGTGTGACCACACCCACCACCACTACATCCATCACCCCATCCACCACCACCACCACCCCATCCACCACCACCCCATCCACCACCACCACATCCACCACCACCACCACATCCACCACCACCACCACATCCACCACCACCACTGCATCCACCACCACCACATCCACCACCACCACCGCATCCACCACCATCACCACCACATCCACCACCACCTCCACATCCACCATGACATCCACCGCCACATCCACCGCATCCACCGCATCCACCACATCCACCACCACATCCACCACCACACCCACCACCACCACATCCACCACCACATCCACCACCACATCCAACACATCCACCACCACTTCCACCACCACCGCATCCACCACCACCACCACATCCACCACCGCATCCACCACATCCACCACCACCACCACCGCATCCACCACCACCGCATCCACCACCACCGCATCCACCACCACCACATCCACCACCACCACATCCACCACATCCACCACCGCATCCACCACCACATCCACCACCTCCACCACATCCACCACATCCACCACATCCACCACCTCCACATCCACCACCACCACCACATCCACCCCCACATCCACCACCATCACCACCACCACCACATCCAATCCCACATCCACCACCATCACCACCACCACCACATCCACCCCCACATCCACCACCATCACCACCACATCCACCATCACCACCACCATATCCCCCAGATCCACCACCACCACATCTGTGTGTGTGTGTGTGTGTGTGTGTGTGTGTGTGTGTGTGTGTGTGTGTGTGTGTGTGTGTGTGTGTGTGTGTGTGTGTGTGTGTGGCTCTGTGTGTGTGGCTCTGTGTGTGTAGGTGCAAATGCAATGTTCTTGGATTTTCGTCACAATAAAATACACTGAACATAATCTTCACAAAAGTTATTTACAAACGTTTAAGCTATTGCCATTATAAATTACAATAACTTTTATTTAAGTATTAATTATTTACAAAATTAAAAGCCATTGTTATTTGTAATATCAATACATCTAAGTCACGTAAATACAACACACATTGCATTACAAATGCTATAGGTGTCACATTTGCGAAAGTTAAAACTATTGACATTGTAACTGACAAAGCTATTAATTTTGCTATTTTCAAAACCAACACATAAATAAAACAAGCACTGGCGTTGCCAATAGGTCTCGCAGTAGGAAAGTTGGAGCTATTGGTTTTGTAAATGACAAAGCCCTTTATGTTTTTAAAATGAAAACAAAAATAAAAAGGCATTGTTATTTGCAATTGTAATAGCTCCAACTTTCCTACTGCGAGACCTATTGGCAACGCCAGTGCTTGTTAAATGTTACTACAATCCCTCCCTGATCACATGCTCCAGTCACATGATGAGAGAACAAAACATCAGACTGCATAACAGTTTCTTCCGTGCAGAATACACGTTAAATGCAAGTGGTTTAGAAAAATAATTTTCATAATTCATAACATTGGTCTGTCTGAAAGTATCACTGTTTAAATACTTTATATGCCATACGCACTTGGAACATTACATTTTAAAAAAATTTAAATTGTTACAATCCATCATTATTGGCTTTGTAGTCTGATGACTCATAAATTGCATGATTTCCAAACAAATTACCATATTAACAAATTAATGCAATATACTGGCCCAAGAGTCATATAACCATACCAGGTTAAATCCTAGATGCAGACATTTCCCATTTTACTTTCAATACTAATTCATGAATAATTCATTAGACCAATATAGATGGAGATGGTAAATTGGGCTATTCGGGATGTGCAAAAGAGTGCAAAAGCATCAAAATAAAGATACAAGTGTGCAAAAATGTGCCAATATATTTCCGGATTAGGAAATAAAGTGCGCAAAAGTATGTACCATTAGATATAGATAAAATTCTTAGAAAAACCACGTTTTCATAATTCATGAGATCATAGTCATGATATACATACTAATTCCATGGTGCATATTGTGATTTAAAATCAGTCATTGATTTGCTAGATCGAACATATGAGGTAATATTAATGCTTCCTTATCAAGGTTAGTCAGTGTTGCCACACCCATAATAAAAATTCAATTTAACACTCTTCAGTTAGACCAGGGTAGAACCAGACCTTATTGGAATTCCTGTTCTTAGATGTCTCAAGGTTGTGCCACAAAAAGGTACCACTAATACAATGATTTACAAATGGGGGTGGGGTCGCACACTATTCACACACCGGCGGTGTCGCCCCTAAGGACTCTGGTCAATGTAGTAAAGTGTTCGCGATGCATCATCTTTCGATTTTCTGCTATCTTCGCTGTCTTCGCCATCCCTGGACACGTGTTTCGGGGTATTACCTCTCATCAGCAGGGATAGGCCGTGTACTGGGGTTGCCGATGGCTGCCAATATCTGCCAGGTATAGTACCACTCAGGCGCGTAGGTGCGGGATCCCAGGCTCGTCAGCCCACTGCTCACGGGAGCTTTAAAGTTACAAATGGGGGTGGGGTCGCACACTACTCACACACCGGCGGTGTCGCCCCTAAGGACTCTGGTCAATGTAGTAAAGTGTTCGCGTTGCATCATCTTTCGATCTTCTGCTATCTTCGCTGTCTTCGCCATCCCTGGACACGTGTTTAGGGGTATTACCCCTCATCAGCAGGGATAGGCCGTGTACTGGGGTTGCCGATGGCTGCCAATATCTGCCAGGTATAGTACCACTCAGGCGCGTAGGTGCGGGATCCCAGGCTCGTCAGCCCACTGCTCACGGGAGCTTTAAAGTTACAAATGGGGGTGGGGTCGCACACTACTCACACACCAGCGGTGTCGACCCTAAGGACTCTGGTCAATGTAGTAAAGTGTTAGAGATGCATCATCTTTCGATCTTCTGCTATCTTCGCTGTCTTCGCCATCCCTGGACACGTGTTATGGGGTATTACCCCTCATCAGCAGGGATAGGCCGTGTACTGGGGTTGCCGATGGCTGCCAATATCTGCCAGGTATAGTACCACTCAGGCGCGTAGGTGCGGGATCCCAGGCTCGTCAGCCCACTGCTCACGGGAGCTTTAAAGTTACAAATGGGGGTGGGGTCGCACACTACTCACACACCAGCGGTGTCGCCCCTAAGGACTCTAGTCAATGTAGTAAAGTGTTCGCGATGCATCATCTTTCGATCTTCTGCTATCTTCGCCATCCCTGGACACGTGTTTCGGGGTATTACGCATCATCAGCAGGGATAGGCCGTGTACTGGTGTTGCCAATGGCTGCCAATATCTGCCAGGTATAGTACCACTCAGGCGCGTAGGTGCGGGATCCCAGGCTCGTCAGCCCACTGCTCACGGGAGCTTTAAAGTTACAAATGGGGGTGGGGTCGCACACTACTCACACACCGGCGGTGTCTCCCCTAAGGACTCTGGTCAATGTAGTAAAGTGTTCGCGATGCATCATCTTTCGATCTTCTGCTATCTTCGCTGTCTTCGCCATCCCTGGACACGTGTTTCGGGGTATTACCCCTCATCAGCAGGGATAGGCCGTGTACTGGGGTTGCCGATGGCTGCCAATATCTGCCAGGTATAGTACCACTCAGGCGCGTAGGTGCGGGATCCCAGGCTCGTCAGCCCGCTGCTCACGGGAGCTTTAAAGTTACAAATGGGGGTGGGGTCACACACACTACTCACACACCGGCGGTGTCGCCCCTAAGGACTCTGGTCAATGTAGTAAAGTGTTCGCGATGCATCATCTTTCGATCTTCTGCTGTCTTCGCCATCCCTGGACACGTGTTTCGGGGTATTACCCCTCATCAGCAGGGATAGGCCGTGTACTGGGGTTGCCGATGGCTGCCAATATCTGCCAGGTATAGTACCACTCAGGCGCGTAGGTGTGGGATCCCAGGCTCGTCAGCCCACTGCTCACGGCAGCTTTAAAGTTACAAATGGGGGTGGGGTCGCACACTACTCACACACCGGCGGTGTCGCCCCTATGGACTCTGGTCAATGTAGTAAAGTGTTCGCGATGCATCATCTTTCGATCTTCTGCTATCTTCGCTGTCTTCGCCATCCCTGGACACGTGTTTCGGGGTATTACCCCTCATCAGCAGGGATAGGCCGTGTACTGGGGTTGCCGATGGCTGCCAATATCTGCCAGGTATAGTACCACTCAGGCGCGTAGGTGCGGGATCCCAGGCTAGTCAGCCCACTGCTCACGGGAGCTTTAAAGTTACAAATGGGGGTGGGGTCGCACACTACTCACACACCGGCGGTGTCGCCCCTAAGGACTCTGGTCAATGTAGTAAAGTGTTCGCGATGCATCATCTTTCGATCTTCTGCTATCTTCGCTGTCTTCGCCATCCCTGGACACGTGTTTCGGGGTATTACCCCTCATCAGCAGGGATAGGCCGTGTACTGGGGTTGCGATGGCTGCCAATATCTGCCAGGTATAGTACCACTCAGGCGCGTAGGTGCGGGATCCCAGGCTCGTCAGCCCACTGCTCACGGGAGCTTTAAAGTTACAAATGGGGGTGGGGTCGCACACTACTCACACACCGGCTGTGTCGCCCCTAAGGACTCTGGTCAATGTAGTAAAGTGTTCGCGATGCATCATCTTTCGATCTTCTGCTATGTTCGCTGTCTTCGCCATCCCTGGACACGTGTTTCGGGGTATTACCCCTCATCAGCAGGGATAGGCCGTGTACTGGGGTTGCCGATGGCTGCCAATATCTGCCAGGTATAGTACCACTCAGGCGCGTAGGTGCGGGATCCCAGGCTCGTCAGCCCACTGCTCACGGGAGCTTTAAAGTTACAAATGGGGGTGGGGTCGCACACTACTCACAGCGAGCCTGGGATCCCGCACCTACGCGCCTGAGTGGTACTATACCTGGCAGATATTGGCAGCCATCGGCAACCCTAGTACACGGCCTATCCCTGCTGACGAGGGGTGATACCCCGAAACACGTGTCAAGGGATGGCGAAGACAGCGAAGATAGCAGAAGATCGAAAGATGATGCATCGCGAACACTTTACTACATTGACCAGAGTCCTTAGGGGCGACACCGCCGGTGTGTGAGTAGTATGCGACCCCACCCCCATTTGTAACTAATACAATGATGACAAAGGCAACTAGAAATGATCTCTTCATGGTGATGTTTCTGTACCAGAGAGTTGGCTGTCAATGTTTAAAGAAAGTTGTACATATCTTCCGCATTATTCAGCCCATTAGGGCTTTTGCTGTCAAATTCTAATATTAATTTAGTTTCTAACTGTCTAAGCAAAAGCTCTCTGTTGCCTCCTCAACGTTGTTTTAATACTGATGCCACCACAAAATATTGCAGGCAATTTACATCATTGTTGTGTACCCTTTTAAAATGGCGTGCCACCGGGTATGTGGGGTCGCTGTGTAGGATAGCTCTGAGATGTTGCAAAATCCTCACGTGCGCCTGTAGGTTCGTACTGCCGATGTAATTCAGGCCACAGGTGCAAGTGAGGACATGTACAGCGAATTCGGTCCTGCAGTTGAAACTGCCAACTATGGCTATTTCATTGGTGCTAAAAGGCGTTTGATAGTGTGTTTTTTTCACGCCAAATTTGCACGCTTTACATGATGAGCATTTCCGAAACCCTGGAACTGGTTTCAACCAGGTGGAATTCTGTTTGATTTCTGGACTGCCTTTGTCTAGTATTGAACCCATGTGTCTAGCTCTACTGAATGTAATGGAGTAGAAGGTAAACGTGAGCGTAGTACTTGATCAGTGAGCACTATACCCCAGTTTCTCTTAACTATTGATCTGATTTGACGTTCTTCATCACTGAAAGTAGTGATGAGTCTGGGCCCTTGATTTTCTGTTTGTTCTTTTCCCTGAACTATTTGTACTCCAGACTCCATATCATTCACAGTGATGTTGGATAGCAGGCTGTCCCTTGATCTTAATCTGGCTTTAGTCATGGCGGCCTCTAGTATTTTGTCTGCGTAACCACGTGCCTTGAGTCTTGCCATTAATTCAATAGCACATTTGTCAAAGTCTGTACCTACACTACAAATTCTTTTTAGCCTTAAAATTTCTCCATAAGGGATACTGGCAATAAGATGTTTCTAGTGTGAACTTGAGGCGTATAATGTTTCCAGCGGTAGGCTTCCTAAATAAAGTCGTTTCTATTTTGTTTTCTCTAGTGTACATTTTGACATCTAAGAATTCAATAGTGTTCTTTATCTATGTGTGCTGTAAAATGAAGGTTTAGTTGGTTGTTATTGATATTGTTAACAAAATCTAACGCTTCTAGTTGGCCTCCCTTCCACAAAATAAAGATATCATCAATGTACCTAAAGAAACATTCTATGTTGTTAGTGAAGCACTCACTGTGATTCTTTTTGAGGACCTGTTCCTCCCACCAGCCTGTGGAAAATGACTAAAATCGGTATACATAAGCGACGTTCATTTATGTTCACCACAGCCACTGTTGAAAGTAGAGCGACAATCATGAAAACAGTAGCCACGCCATCTTGTCCCTTTTAGGCCCCATCGCGAAAGTAGGTGGCAGCCATTCTTGTGTCACGACCTCTCTGCCCACTGCCAATAGCCTGCGCGCCTCTCCCCCTCACACCCCAGCCTCGCAAACATTCCCCCGCGCCCCGGCAGCCCCCGGTTTCTCCTGCTTGGACCATAAGCGCACCTCTAGCACGACCCTGTCTCCGAGCCACAACCCGTGCTGAACCCCCTCGCTCTTTCATCTCATTCAAAGAACAGGCCCTTCTTTGATAACCTCTTCCTCCCTGCCCGATTGTCCAGCCCGATCCCAGGCCATCACCTAGCCCGGCAGATGCAGTTTATTGCCCCCTACAGTAGGGCCCCGCCTCACATCAAAGGAGCGGTGGTTAATCAATACCCTCACACCTCCAGATCCGACCGATCGCCCCCTTTCCCAGCAGAATGTCCAGCTGCGCGACAACCACCACATGCTGAGGTCGAGGTGGGAACTCTACTGTAAATATGTGTGGGAACGGGGGTGAAGCGGGGATTCCGAGGATGTCTTTCCGTACATCAAGTATTGACAAGAATGTGTTTCATGTAATAAAGCAATAACCCTGTGTATAAGAGGCCAGGCCTCAAGGATGCGTTTAGAGCACCTCGAGAAGATACCCTGTTGTCTGATTTGACGTGTTCTGCTCCGTCGGAATAAACTCCTGTTTCCTGCCTTCTGTCTCCAGCGCCTGCCTCTTTGTTTGGTAATCTCGAATGGTATGAGAGGCGGCTAACGCCGGGCAAATACTGAAGGGTTCTTGGTCGAATTCGGCCCTACCTTTCAACAATTGGCGTCCCAAACGTGGGGCCCATCAGCGACGCGTGGATCCAGTGAGAGAGGTCCCAACGACAGAGTGAATGACTGCAACGATCGGGAAGTGCACCTGCCCGATAGACCCTCGTCTGGCAGCCGATCATCCGAACTTCACCGGTTCCGAGCAGACCTCTCTCGAGTGATCTACGGTCCTGACTGGGAACCATCAGGAGTGCCACAGCAATTACAGAGAATAGAGGGCGATCAGGCGCTGGAAGCGGAAGACTAGAAACTGTCCATGCAGTCCGGGTAAGGTCGTGTAAACACGACGAATTGCGAATTGATTGTTTGATTGTTTGAAAATACTAGTATTACTCATTTGATTGTTTCTGAGAGATTCCCTATTTGCAAACAAGCACGGAGTCGCCACACTCTGTTTAGTCTTTGCAGATAGTGAAGGGTAGGTAACGCAGGCCTTTGCCCCCGTTGTAACCCGTCGTGCCTACTTCCCTCTCCATTTGATTGATTGTTACCCAAGCATTTACTGTTTTGGAAATGGTTCTCTTTGGATCATTCTCTATTTACAAAAAAGCACAGAGTCGCAATACTCTGTTTAGTCCTTGTGAATAGTGAAGGATAGGTAACGCAGGCTTTTGCCCCCGTTGTAATCCGTCGTGCCTATTTTTATCCCTCATTTGATTGATTGTTTGACCGAACATTGATCGTTCGGAATTGGTTCTCTTTGGGTTATTCTCTATTCACAAATAAGCACAGGGTCGCAATACTCTGTTTAGTCTTTGCGGATAGTGAAGGATAGGTAGTGCAGACTTTTGTCCCCTTTGTAACCCGTCATGCCTATCTTTGCCCCGTTTGTTGGTAGGTGGTTCAGCCCGGACCGTTTATTAGAGGTAGATCATCCGGCTCCGCCGGAGAACGCCCCTAATAAAATGGACATAAATATATATTAAAAAAATTGCGGGTTAGCCGCTGTATCGTGCTAGCAAACAAAAACATAAAAATCGTTAGGGAAACCAAAAGGAATCGAGTAAAATCAGTAGGCCACTGATGGGATCTCTTTTCTGACCTCGCTAAAATAGAAACATTAGGAACAACCCCTCATGAGAAATATGAAACTAATGACAAGAATCGAGCTCGACGCCATGATGGCTGCAAGACAGCTCGGCTCCACCGCCCACCCCGCCCAAATAACGAAAAACCCTATGCAAGCATTATAAATATATACAACACTCCAGCAAAGTAACATGTTAAAACTTTTTATTAAACAACTATTTAAAACTTTTTATTAAACAACTATTTACATGGCAGCCGGCTGCAACAACAAACCCAACGCATTCGCCGTCTGCTTAACGCTGTTCCTGTCCCGCCTTCAATGTTGGGCTACTTCGAGCTACTTTTTAGTAGGCTTTGGGCTATAAAAAGTCTACAAAAGCCATCAGCCGGCGAGGTAGCGTCGGTAGCAGCCCGTTGAGCGAATAGGCCGGAGGCTACCCAACGCGCCAAGACTTTGCTGGCAGCCATCGGCCGAAGAGGTCGTCGGGTGGTTGGCCCGGAAGCACCACGGCCACGATGTCGTTGTACGGGCCTTCCCATCCGTCCGCCCTGAGGTGGCATCCGGACGGCGTGGGGTGCGCCGGGAGGGAGAGGCGGCGCGAACGAGCCTCCCCCACCTCCCCAGGTGGAGGTGCCTCAGCTACACCCCAGCGCGTCACTCGGCCAACTGAGTTGCGCCCGCTCTTGCGGAACAGTGCCTCGCGCGGCCAACTGAGTTGCGCCCGCTCTTGCGGCACTGTGCCTCGCTCGGCCAGCTGAGTTGCGCCCGCTCTGGCGGAACAGTGTCTCGTCCACCATCCAACTGAATTGCACCCGCTCTCGCGGTGCAGTGACAGGCGGCTGCCACGGAACTCACAAAATGGCGGCTGACACCCCGGATTTGGGCCTGGTCCATTGGAGTGGCGCTGGGCTGCCTTGGAACTTGGATGCTTGCCTGCTCGGGCATGAGCCCCACTCTTGAAGACATCCTCTCAGTTCTAAAAATTCTTCGAAAGTCACTTGCCCTCGGCTCCCGCAGGCTTCCGGTGGGGGCCACCGCCACTGTTGCTAGACTATCCCCCATGGATATGCCACTGCCCCGGGCGACCGCCACCTTATCCACATCTGGGATCGAAGGAAAGACTGATTCAACGTGTCGGTGGAGGGATACACCTGCTGTCCTGCTCTCCGGAGTGGCCACAACATTGTCACAAGATGGTGGTGCTCTCGTGCTGACACCGGCCTTTGTACTGCCAAACTCGATCAGCTCCGGTGGGACCTCAGCGGGACTCGGTAGGGAAGATTTTGCCTTCCTCGCCTTTAAGCCGCAGTCCACACCGCTTGTCCTCTCTGTTGGCGCTAACGAACTTTTTGGACTACCGAAAGGGATTCTGGTCCGGCCGCTAGTTGTCGGAGGCATTTGAACTATACTCTGGACCCACCCGGCCACGCCCCAAAATGGCGCCAGTATGGGCGAGACTTGCAACTCCTTATGACGTTTTAGCTGCGTAGCCTTGATATTATGGGATATGTATACGTCCTTGAACACGTGGTGGGCGGGGAAGGGTACTGACTGGGCATGCGGACAACCCTGCTGATATTGGTTCTTATTCACTATTGATTATTGTATTTTCAAAGTAATGCTACTCATGATGCTCGCCCATGGTATGCGTATAAACGATTTTGTTGTAACTGATCTTGTTTTACTTTCAATTATAAAATCAACCTTCATTGATCCTGCAACCCTTTGTCTCGTTTGAGTTTTTACAAATAAAATGAAGCAATTTTGGTCATGAAAAATTAGAAAGGCATGGTACATACGAACAATGCGAAAAGAATAGTCAAGATCGGTCGTATTTTTGCATTCCTGCAGCATAAGCAATAGGTAAAAGACTCGGATATTTAGATATATCTATGAATAGGACGATAGACCAGTTCCTCTGAGCTGCAATGCCGAGATGCAAGATACTGCTTCCCACAAAAGATAAGTTAGGCACGTGGTAGGTAAAAACCTTTTCGTGTTTTTGCGCGCTGATGTGCTTTGTACGCGGTCACCCCCCCCTTTCTCTTCCTCTGCAGGTTAATATCGGAATTTCAGCTGGAGTATGGAGAAGACCCAGAATGCACCGTGTTACACGTAGAAAGAAGAAGAATTGTATGGTATGAATGCACGCGTGGGCCCCGATTTGTGTTGTATGAATGCTCATGTGTGGCGCACGTCTGGGTTGACGGACGAATGCTTTTTTTTGTATGACTGCGGTATGGATCGAGCGGTTAATGGAATAAGAAAAACAAGCCCGAACATGGTACCTGCATGTGAAGGACGAGAAAGAATATAGCACTTACCCTACCTAGGAACGACTCTCTCTCCCTCTCTGGAGCTAGTGAATGGGAGAGTGGCCTACGCCAGAAACTTGAAGGGTTATTGTAGTACCTCGGACCCCAACCGATATCCCAAATGAACGCCCTAAATGACGCACACCAGTGAGTCAACTTAATGTGCAGACTAGATGAGAAAAGTTAAGGATACCCCGGGTTGGGATTCATCTAAAATCCCCCCTCAGTCCAGAAATTAGGGATATTGTCATGTTTTAGATTCACCCCCTCTTCTTCCATCCTCATAGAAAAGTCAGAATTGCACCATCGCACATCCGACAGACACCCCTCCTTTACCTCAACTCGGGTCGACATTTGTTAGATGTTGGAAGGCCCCACCGTGAGTATAAGCACGACTGGACCAGTGTCCGGCCAATTAAAGGAGTAAGAATTTATTGAAGCGAGGTTACCAACAGAAATTGTCTGCTATTAGGAAGGAAGGAGAACGAATAGCTCGACCCCCGAATGAATTAAATGGAGTACTGAAATTATGCAACACGCATGAAAAGGCTCTTTCGCCAAAAATAGCCCTCTGTTTGATCTTAAGTTTTCGTACTTGATGTATGTACTGTCGCACCCTATCTGGTATTTGTGTTTACGTAAACTATGAATTTATGTTTTCTCTCAGCTTGTTTTTTTTACGTGAAACTGACCCGTACTGATCTATATGTGTGTGCGCTGAATAGCCTTTTATTGTACACGTCTCTCCCTCTCTTTTTATGTTGTGCGTGTACTAATAGCCTATTTGGTACACACGACGCTCTCTCCCTCTGAGGGCTCCCTCGCTCCCTTTTGAATAAATGACGACACTGTACCTCGCCGGTACGGGAATAATTGGCTCTTAGACACGACAGTGTTTGAACAAATTGACAGAAACAAAACGATCGTATTTTTGCCATAGTACTGCCTCTCCTTTCTGTAAAATGATGAAACTTAATTGGCCGAGAAAGAAAGGACAGGTGAGACCACTGATGTCCCCTAATCTGACCCTTAAAAAGGGAACTATATGTCAGTGGCTTTTCCTTAAGTACTTTGGTAACACCACCCTCATCGTTCGGATTACCTCCGCCCATTGTACAAAAATAGAATGTCTGATACGTCCCTGTTCCTCCAGAATGGTCCTAGTTCTGTACCAGCCGTCCCAGAAAATCTTAAAGATTGTAGCTATAGTCCCATGATAACAGCATTTCACAATTTTTATAAATTAACAGACCTTGAAGAAACATAGCTCAACAGGATTTGCTTTAGACAAACGCGAGTCTCTACTGAAGGAGCCGGTTTGAATTCGATAAACTATGTAATTTTTAGACATCAGACTTCTTGCCACGTTCGCAACTATAACGAGAGTAAAACACCAGACAGACGTGTTGTTTGAAAATAAAAATGCTTGCCAACCTGCACTACAGCAATGATGCATGAGTTAACAACATACACCGATGTAAGGATTACTAAGCATCCACCCTATCGTGACCAATGAACGTTTTCCCCACCTACTTGGGGTTGGGAGAGAAATTAAAGTGTGTAAACATCTTCCCCTGCCAATTCTCTAAAAATTGTTTTTTTATATACTCATTCAAGGATAACGTGCAGTCGTCGGGAGGAGAGAGGCCGGATGTGACGCAGATCGGGGAAAATCCATGACCTCGACCTAGGGGGAGCCGCAAGAGCAAAGAGTTGCGGGACAAGGCATCGTTCTCAGCGTGGAAAGTGAAGGAAAGAAGGGCCACCCAGAAGCCCCTGCACGTTGATGAGCCCGTGTCGAAAGTCCCAGCCCATTGTGCCCGATTGATTGGCCCGCTTGCTTGAAATTTCTGCCCTCCTTGGTCCGTTTCAGGTCTGATCCCACTCCACCCTCTCTTCCCTCGGCCTCCCAAAGCACGCCCCCATAACCCCCCCCCTTTTCCATATAGAATTTTTGAACTTGACTCTGAGAACAAACACAGGACTGTGGTCCAAGAGCAAAGAATGACCACCCCCTGCAACGCGAGATCTGAAGTAGAGCCGGACGCGTAGCTCCACCGCCGGTGCTCAACCGCGCCAACGAAAGAGGAAGAACGACGAGAGCCTACCAGTGATGGCTCGCTGTAAAAAGACACTGGACAGACGAACCCTTTTTTTTAACATTGCCACCCCTTGACTGTCCCTTGTCAAGTTGAATTTCTCTCCCAACCACTTCATATTGATTACCACCCAAATTGAGTTTTCATAACCTTACATCGGTCGCTTTTCAATTGTACAAGGATAACTAAGATACCTTGATTGTAGAACACCAGTTATGCACATGAACATGCTGTTTAGATTTGATCCCCATGGAGTTCAGACCTCAAGTGACAATAGCCCTTATTCTGCCAGAACATTCTCTGTATGACATCATGCTTGTATTCGAACGAATTTCCTACATCGTCTAAATAATGTCCCCGTCTCCAAGGTCTGACGTATGACACAGCTAATGTAATTTTATATGCACTGCCTCCTCGCCTATCGCATTGACTACATGTGGTTATGAACGATTCTGTCAAACATTTATATTAGGATTATTTCCATCTGCCCGTAATGCATATGGGCTATCAAAGACCTCGATAGACAGCCCAGCCACATACCTCCCTTATTAGTATAACTAAAATGCCAGCTTGTACGTCCTTACCTCAGACATGAACAGAAATGAACTTACTCATGATAAAAACTGGGGACTGTGGAAAATGACTAAAATCGGTATACATAAGCGGCGTTCATTTATGTTCACCACAGCCACTGTTGAAAGTAGAGCGACAATCATGAAAACAGTAGCCACGCCATCTTGTCCCTTTTAGGCCCCATCGCGAAAGTAGGTGGCAGCCATTCTTGTGTCACGACCTCTCTGCCCACTGCACAATAGCCTGCGCGCCTCTCCCCCTCACACCCCAGCCTCGCAAGCATTCCCCCGCGCCCCGGCAGCCCCCGGTTTCTCCTGCTTGGACCATAAGCGCACCTCTAGCACGACCCTGTCTCCGAGCCACATCCCGTGCTGAACCCCCTCGCTCTTTCATCTCATTCAAAGAACAGGCCCTTCTTTGATAACCTCTTCCTCCCTGCCCGATTGTCCAGCCCAATCCCAGGCCATCACCTAGCCCGGCAGATGCAGTTTATTGCCCCCTACAGTAGGGCCCCGCCTCACATCAAAGGAGCGGTGGTTAATCAATACCCTCACACCTCCAGATCCGACCGATCGCCCCCTTTCCCGTTCCCAGCAGAATGTCCAGCTGCGCGACAACCACCACATGCTGAGGTCGAGGTGGGAACTCTACTGTAAATATGTGTGGGAACGGGGGTGAAGCGGGGATTCCGAGGATGTCTTTCCGTACATCAAGTATTGACAAGAATGTGTTTCATGTAATAAAGCAATAACCCTGTGTATAAGAGGCCAGGCCTCAAGGATGCGTTTAGAGCACCTCGAGAAGATACCCTGTTGTCTGATTTGACGTGTTCTGCTCCGTCGGAATAAACTCCTGTTTCCTGCCTTCTGTCTCCAGCGCCTGCCTCTTTGTTTGGTAATCTTGAATGGTATGAGAGGCGGCTAACGCCGGGCAAATACTGAAGGGTTCTTGGTCGAATTCGGCCCTACCTTTCAACAAGCCATCGTGCAAGCAAGCATAGCTGGGGGAGAAACAGGCTCCCATCGCCATGCCTCTGATTTGCTTGAACGGTCCTTCCCAAACTGAAAAAAAATATTGTTCAAACACCATTCAATTAAGCTAATGATAGCTTTGTTGTGCTGGTAGAATTTGCTGGGTCTCTGATCTAAAAAATACTTTACTGCCGCTACGCCCGCCTTGTGATCTATGCTAGTGTATAGCGATTCAATGTCCAACGCTATCATCAACATACCCTCAGACCAAGCAATATTTTTGATTTTAGTTAAAAAGTCACTTGTGTCCTTTATATAGCTAGGCAGGTTTTTACCAGATCCTGTAGGAAGAAATCTATGTATTGCCCAACCTGTTCCGCAATACTTCTCATAGCCGAAATAATGGGTCTTCCAGGTACTGGTACAACGGCTTTATGTATGTCATTCGATCTTTAGACCTGACAACACCGAGGCACAACCCCCCAACCCACCTACCCACTCTCCTCTAGTTCTCACCGTTCCCCCCCCGGAAGCGCTGACGCAACGCCGTGACCTTATTAAAGCGCAGATCACTACCCTGATCCTTGGCCTGCAGGAAACCCTATCCGCCCTAGGGAATCTCCAGCTGCCCGCCCCTCCCTCAGCACCACCCCTCATCCCTACACCTCTCCCTAGGAATGACTCTCCGCCCACCAACAGGTCCCTTCCCCCTTCAGGTTCCCTGCCTCCTCTCACTAAAGACTTGATTAAGTCGCGTGCAGTCAAGCCCAGAAGAACCATTCCCTTCCTCTCCACCCATGAAGTGAGCGCACTCGTCGCATCTTACGAATTCCCTCCGAACCAGCCAGCCCAGGCCCCACGCCCAAACTCCACTCCCCCCTCCTCGATCCAAGTAATCACTGGAGTGGGTAGGGTCCCGCCCCCTCGCAGAGACACCAGACCCCCATGTATCTATCCTCCGTTCCCAGAGCCAAGCCTGACAATGTGAAATCAAAAAAAGATCCCCCCATGAACTGTATGCTCATCAACAGCCCGTCCGCAGTCAAACATGCAACAGAAATAGCTGAATCCATCCTCTCTCATGACCTGGATGTAGCCTCCATCACGGAAACATGGCTAAACACCCTATCCCTCCCCACTCTGGACATGCTGGTGCCGCCAGGTTTCTCAATTATCCGCAAAGACAGGCCCATACACAGAGGTGGCGGCATAGCAATTATCCACAAAAGTGACCTATCCATCTCTGAAATTCCCTCCTGCCTGTACAATTCCTTTGAAGGCCTGTCGGTTAACATCAAATCTCCCTCACATAGCTCACGTCAATGCCATCTCCTTTATCATCCCCCAGGCAACTCCAACGAATTCTTAGCTCAGCTGTCGGATCTGATCACCCAATCCGCACTCAACAGCGACCACAGCTTAATTCTGGGCGACCTCAACCTAAGATGGAGCGAAACCAAGAACCCGCTCATTCAATCACTTAACACCTTTCTGCAAGACAACGAGATGATCCAACACTGTTCAGAGGAAACGCACTACAGAGGAGCGATCCTAGATGCAATCATTGCAAACAAAAATGCAATCTCGATTGACCACATCATCCCGGTGAACTGGTCAGACCACCACATCATGCTCTTCCATATCAACCAGCTGGCCCTATCCCTCCCACCCACTCAAGCTTCCCCTAAGTGGGTCAGGAACACATCCAGAGTCCCCCGAGACAAGCTAGAAGAAGGTCTCAGCTCACTCCTCCCGAACACGACGGAGTCCCTCTCAACCTCAGAACTCACCTCGCTCTATTATACCAACCTGGAGCTCACCCTGGATCAACTGGCACCTCTGAAACTAAAAAAACCTAGAAGCACTCCCTCAAGGTCGTGGTTCTCTACTGACATTAATGAGGAAAGAAGACCCCTCAGATCCCTGGAAAGAACATGGAGGAACAACCCCACCTCCCCCCATTGGGACAAACTCAAGGCTGCACGCAAAAACTATTACATTCATATCAAGAGCAAAAAGTCATCCTTCTTCTGTTCCACGTTAGACAATGCCAAAAATCACCCCAAAGAACTCTTCAACATCATTAAGAACCAAACCTCCATTCCAGCGGCAGATAACCCAGCGGCGTCCAAAACACATTGCGACAACTTTGCAAGTTTTTTCAATGAAAAAATCGCTAAAATTGACCGTTCATTCAGCCCGAAGCCCGCCTCCCGCTCAGAAAACTGGAGTCTTGCAACTAACCTCAACCCCACAGTAACCCCGTCCATCCGCTGGTCATCCTTCCGGCCAGTCCAGGATGAAATTATAACCAATCTTATCGCCTCCGCCAAACCCTCTTCGCACTCCATCGATCAACTGCCCTCGAGACTCACCAAAGAGATGAAGCTCACTCTAGCTCCAATATGGGGTAAAATCATTAACAGCTCCATGAGCGAGGGGTGCGTTCCGGGCTGCCTGAAAATAGGACAAGTCAAGTCACGCCACTTCTAAAAAAAAAACGGGCCTTGACCACATGGACATGAACAACTACAGACCGGTCTCGAACCTTCCGCTCCTATCCACAATTCTGGAAAGATGTGTGCTCTCACAATTAACCCAACATCTAGAAAACACCAATCTACTTGACCCACACCAGTCAGGATTCAGAAAGGGATGCAGCACTGAAACCGCAATCCTAAATGTCCTAGATGATCTGCACTTGTCACTCGACTCCAACCAATGTAGCCTCCTCATCCTCCTTGACCTATCAGCAGCGTTCGACACAGTGGATCATACCCTGCTACTCGAAGTCCTCCAGGAGAGAGCGGGCATCGAAAAGACGGTCTTAAAATGGTTCTCCTCTTTTCTCAACAACCGCACTCAAAGAGTAAAGATCAACAGCTTCGAATCAGACCCCCTTGCCATTAGCAGAGGAGTTCCTCAAGGGTCAGTACTCTCCCCACAACTCTTCTACATTTACATGGAACCCCTCACCTCACTTCTAAGGAACTCCAACATCCCCTTCCATCTCTACGCAGACGATACTCCACTCTATTTGGAAACCACTTCGATCAAGGACATTCACAGACTAAACGATACACTCATGGAGGTCCAACACTGGCTCTCAGCCAACCACCTCAAACTTAATGAAGAGAAAATGGAAGTACTCCTCATTTCAAATAGAGATGAAAACCCCCAAATAGTGGAATGGCTCAAAGCCGTAATGCCCTCAATGTCTCTCTTGCACCAACGGACTCCGCAAAATCCCTAGGGTTCACGCTCGACCCCAAACTGGACATGAAGAAACACATCTCAAAAACCGCCAAAAGTGCGTTCCTGAACTTGAAACTTCTCTACATAATCAAGCCTTTCCTCCCCCCTAAAGACCTGAAACAGGCCACCCAGGCATTAGTGCTCTCCAGAATTGACTATGGCATCGTAGTGCTGACTGGAACAGCCAAATCGCACTTGGGACCTCACGTCCACCCTCAACGCAGCAGCAAGAATGGTCACAGGAACAAAAAAATATGAGCACATCTCCCCGGCACTCAAGGAACTGAAGTGGCTCCCGATAGACCAACGAGCCAACTTCCGCACGGCTTGCCTCACACATAAAGCCCTGCATACAGGCAAACCAGAATACCTGGCCTCAAAACTCAAAAGGGCCGGTTAATCCAGGAACCTCAGAAGCTCCAACACACTCCTACTCATCCCTCTGAAATCTCAGAAACACAAAACCGCGAATAAATCCTTTGCGGGCAATGCCCCAAGGATCTGGAACTCCATCCCCCCCACATCAGAATGACCGCCTCCTTCCCGCAATTCAAGACGCTACTCAAAGCCCTCTTCCTAGAGCGCTCTGGTTCGTAGTGAGAACGCCACACCGGACTGCGAAAGCCCGCCTTCTCTTTGAACCCAGAGCCGGATGATTCGCTCCTGATCTCCGTCCCGTAAGCCGCTCAAGATGTTGATGTACTGTCTTTATGTCCGCCTGTGCTCCTTGTTCTTTTATTGCATATGTGTCTTTGATGTGAAGCGCTGTGATACCCTCTGGTCCAGCCAGCGCTATACAAAACTTCAATAAATTAATAAATAAATGTATTTTTGGTATTAGATACATAACAGGTAGGACCGGCCATTCTTTGAACATAAATTTATATTCATCTTGTGAAATTAGTCCTTCCCTGCGCCATTGTGAAAGTTTTTTTCAGTAATTCAGCGGCTTTTGAGTTTTCTTTGTGGGTAGCGGTTACGTAACAGTTGGTATCGTTGAGTTGTCGTTTGGCTTCTTTAATGTAATCGTCTTTTGGCCAAATGACTAAATTCCCACCCTTGTCGGATTTCTTGACGATGATCTCATTGTTGGTTCCTAGTTTCTTCATTAGACTGGCGTATTCACGTTTTTTATGTTGCATTTGTTTCTTCTTTTTAGTTCTTTTGCTGGTTTGTTTGAAAGTATAATTTTTTGATGTCTTCTATGACAGTCATGAAAGACATCGACCGCGTCCCTTGGCATCATAGGAATGAAGCTTGACTTGGCTTTGAAAGGGCTGATCCCAGCCCCCTTCTGTGATTTTATTTATATATATATATATATATATATAGCGGCGAGGCGGGAGGGATGTGGTCTGGGCAATGTCGGAGCGGGCGTGCACAGAGCCTTAAAATGCTGCCCCCCAGCCCCCTCTACCCCGGGCAACGCCGGGGCGGGCTGCATATATATATATATATCTATCTATATATATATATATATATATATATATATATATATATATATAGATATAGATAGATAGAGATAGATAGATATATATATATATATATTTCACCTCTCAAGTAGTAAAACCACAAGGTGACGAGACTGTGTGCTGGCCAAAGAATTTTATTTTTAGACAGCCCTCGGACGCGTTTCGCCTGACCAGCAGGCTTGTTCACCGAAGCTTCAATTCATTTCAATCGCCATTTTAAACAGTGTGCAACACATACAATCATGTGACCAAAACTACTGAGATAACGATAGTGAAGAAAGACTCGTAGTTTTACAAGTGGATTTCACATTCAATGACTTTTGTTGCAAAAAAAGAAGTTGCCCAAGAATGTGCGGACAGTGGTGATGGCTTCCAGAATGTCCTGCAACGTTGGTTCCTTTTGCTTCCCATCAGATTCAGACTTGTCGATGTGGCTGGTCCTCCTTTGGGGCTCGCACCAGGGCCTCCCTCCCATGTGTATTTCGTCAGTTTGGCCTGAAGCGCTGCCTTCAAGCTGCGACCCCCGCCATGATACATGCAGATCCCTCCGATGGGGCTTACTTGCGGCTGGTGCTGGTTACTATACGTGGCAATAGCAGTGAGATCACCAATTTCCGTCCTGCTGTTCGATGCAGCCCGTTAACAGCATGAGCACATGTCGCAGGTTACACATTTCTGGGATCCTCCGGTGCCTGGGTGTTATCAAGTGCATGCCAGGACCACTCGGAGAACGCGCCTCGGCTGTGCACCAGAGTCAAAGTTCGGGGAGGGAGGGTGCTCTTCTGAGCGATGACTTAAGGCCAGTAGGGCAGGGCTGCGATGCTAGGTAGCCGCAGCGCATTACAGCAGCGTCATGGCTAGTAAGCCCTTGTGCGTTAGGTCACAGGTCAAAAAACAGCTCCAAACCACAGCCGTCCTCGGTTATGGGCATAATACGTTGCAGGCGCACTGCTGTGCGTCAGTTCTTACAGCACAGCGGCGCTGCGATTCCGGCCCCGTGCTTCCCTGATGCACCGAGCCATGGGACGTCCTTCTGACAGCTCGACTGTCAGCCCGGCTCCGCACCTCCCTCCCGTCCGGCTGCCACCTCACCTTCATCACTCCACAGGTATTGTGTGCAGCAATAGAGACTGATGCAGGCGCCGGTTCCAAGAATCTGTGCCCACCGGCCGCTCGGTCTCACACTCAGTTCTCAGCACCCACAGTAGATTGCGGTCCTTAGATGGTAGCAGCCGCGGTCCAAGATCTCTCCCCCCCCCCCCCCAGCTTGGCCTCGCGGGATGCCCTTGTAGATCTCCCCCCCCCCCCCAAGCTTGGCCTCGCGGGATGCCCTTGTAGGCACGCAGAAATCCAGCTGTTGGAGGCAATTGTTTCAGTGATCGCACGCTGCCAAGGATATCCCCAGGCCGCGCGGCCGCGCTTCCGTCCCGTTGGTGCAGAACTTGCCGTGTACGTTCTGTACCTCCTACCTGGCCACAGGAGGTAACAATCAGCTCCGTAGCCATTCCGGTTGCAGATTTTGATATGAAATCCCCAGTTTAGGCAAAAAATTTCGGTAGTGCGGCGGATTTTATGCTCGGTCGGTGGAGCCGACTGATTAGGCAGCCATCTTGTTTTTCGGCTTGGCCACGTCCCTGTGTGGACCAGAGTTAATGTCTTTGAAAAGTACAGCACCTAGTCTTATCACCTGCACCTTTAGATGATCATTCTAAACCAAATTTGGCTACAATTAGAAGGGACACTTGAAACCCCAATTCCTAATCCTTGCAAAAGATTGGAAAAACACTGGACGTAGCATTTTTGCACTACAGGAAAAGCCACCCGCTGTGCTGTACATGCATACTCTCCTCCACATAGTTACCTTAACTCAGCCAATCGAGAAATAGCCACGCCGTTTGAGTTCGGCATAACTGCACTAACTGATTGACTATGAAGGCCAACTAAGCTGCTGGGCCAGAGTAGTCTCTCCCCGATGTGAGACCCAGCAAAACCAAGATTGCATGTGTATTGAAGCCCCCTAACCAAGGATTGACAAGGGCTCATCCCTGAAGTGTGCAGATGGAAACCCCCGCACCTGTTCATCATCAGGCAAACTGGTACAGATTTGATTCTAGTCTCACCTTTTCTTAGACTTCATGTACTAGCGCACTGGGCTTGCATTATTCTGATGTGAAATTGGTCACAAAGGACAGCTGTCACTGCCGGCTATGGACAAGCTGCATGCTGGAATTTCTTCATAGGATACATTAGACTATGGAATGTTGTCTGTTGCTCCAGTGATGAATTCATTAGAAAAAGTGGACAATGGAGACATGGAGGCTATCTTAAAGTTCAACCACTCAATAACTACAACACACAGGTAGATACAAAGGATGCAGAGAAACAGCAGCAGAAGAATATGTCACCAGGGTCGGAAATCCAAGAGAAGGAATTTTCTTTTATTTAACATCTTAAATGTGGCAGTTGGCCAACTGCGAAATGCGGCAGGCGGCAACACTACCTCCCCAGTGCTGATGTCGGCAGTTGGCCAACTCTATGGAGGGTTATAAAGGACCCTCTTGTGCTCTGCACCAGACAGGGTCCTTAATTTCTTTTTCATTATGCTCCTCTGGAAGAGATTCCTGAGCAGCCTGACTATATTTTGTTATTTTACTGCAGTGGCGATCAGCGTGCACGGTTTGCTGACATCCCTGAACCAGTGCTTGGGCTCATATCTCAGCCCCCTGAACAATGATTGCTTTGGGAGTGATACCATTGGGAAGGGGCGAATCCCCCCTTCCCAATGGTACCTATGCCCCCCCCCCCCCAGCTCTCCGATGGCATATAATATATTTCAGTCTTTCTGACTCGGGGAGGGGGGGGGCAGATGGGGGCCATGGCCGAGTGGTGACTGCCCCCACCCCAAGTAAATGGAGCAACAGTCTTTCCGGCCACTCTTGGGAGCCAGATAGGGGTAATTACCTTCATCTGTCCGCAAAGGGAGCAAAAAGCTCGCTTGGTGCCAGGGAAAGTTCGAGAGGTTCCACTGGACACACAGGATTTTGCCTTTGTAGAAAAAAACGTGGTGCAGATGTTCCACTGTGGTATTGGCCACACCCCATCCTAAAAAGGGATAAGCCAGTCTTCTTTCCTACTTCCCACTGAATGACTGGAATGTATATTTTCTAATAAAATAATGGTGTGGATCGTCCCCTTTATAACATAAGCCCCACCCTCACCCCTAAAACCTTAAGTCTTTCTGCTCTCCTGTGGACAAAAATATCCCATCCCAATGGCAAACAAGAAACATTTTATTCTTTTGGGTGTTGTTGTGACATATGGGCCAGGAGAGTGTGCCTAACTTCCGATATCGTTCCACTTGCAATGGTGAATGGCTGCACCTTTGGGCTTGGGTAGGCTGCCAACTGGAAAAACCTTCCAGACTTTACATACATCCCACACCATTTTCTGACCCACAATGACCTGCAAACCTCAAATGTGGACTAAACACACATTTTTGGGGAGTCACACATTTCCTACCACACATCTTTCCCCCAAGTCTCCTGATAAAAATGGTACCTGTAGGAGAGTGCCTCTTTTTGCATGTTTCCTCCCTACTTTTTGTCTAATGTTGATGTACTTTGAGTGTGCCCTGGGTTCCTGTCAACCTGGTAACCAGGGCTTATGTTCTTTCCCTAAACTGTACTATTTCAAAACCCAAATGGCAGCTCTCTGGCCACATGTAAGTAGTCCCTTGTAAAAGGTACCATAGGTACCAAGGGCACTGTAGCCAGGAAAGACCACTAAGGGCTGCAGCACTAATTGTGCCACCCTTAGAGGCCCTGTGCTTTTATACACACACACACACACACACACACACACACACACACACTGCTATTGCTGGATGTGTGTTTTGGTGCAGAACAAGCTTAGAGTCGACATGGCACACAGCCCTTTGTGCCATGCCGTTCAATCCACTTCCCTTTCATGGGGTAAGCCACCCCTCTAGCTGGGTGCACTATACTAGTGGTGAGGGTATAGGTGCACAAGCCTTGTACCCCTACAGTGTCGAAGTCTATTTGTAACCATTGTAAGAGCAGTAATGTCATGAAGTGTATATGGTATGGTATGGTATGGTATGGTATGGTCGTTTGTCATTACAAACTCCACAGAACCATAATGGCTTTACTGAAAACTGGGAAGTTTGATATCAAACTTCTCAGCACATTAAACCAACAATGATGTCAGTGTGGAATTTAATGAAAAATGCACTCAGAGGGCATCTTAGAGGTGCCCCCTGAAAAACGAACTAACTAGTGTCCTGGCTGAGTTGCTGCTTGCCAGCTGCCACCACCAGGCATGTTTCTGAACCCCTCGGTTGAGAGCCTGCCCCTCTCGGGGTCCTGAAACAAAGCACATTCTTGGTCAAGATGCCAAGCCTCCTCCCCTCGGATGGGCAGGGTCCACGAAGGGAACGCTTAAAAGTCTTGCCTCCTTTGTGAGCTGACCCAGCCATGTCCTGCTCCCAGCAGCTGAACCCCACTGGTTCTGACACCCACCTTGGGCAGGAGAATCAAGGGAAAACTGAGTTAGGAGGAGAGATGTTCCCACCTTTGCAAACCCCCACCCCTCAGGTGGGGGAGGCGAGGTGAAGCATAACTGTCAGTCCCCTCCATCTTGCAGATGGGGGACTCAGCCAACAAGAGAGAGGCATATGCCCCCCTCCCAGTGGTGGGGGGCACCTGTATCTACCTGTAATGCCCCTAAATATAGTATTTAGGGGCAACCCTGAACCTTGCTGCCTCAGACAAGAAGAATCAAGAAGACGAGCTGTGCTGAAGGAAGAAGAGGAGTACACCAACGGACTTGTCCCCAGCACTATCGGCCTGCCACAACCTCGACCTGCTCCAGCGAAATCCTGGTGTGTCCTTCAGAACCCGGAGGACCTGCCCTGCCTTCCCCAACCAGACTTTGTCTCCCATGATCACCCTAAGAGAAGGAAGCTATGTCATGAGGAGCACACACAAGGTAATAGCAGTTACTGCACCTGCGCATGCCAGCCGTTACTGTTCTCTCGCACCGGTGATGGAACACAACCTCCTGTAAGCCCATAATGTACATGGGTCAAACACATGGTCCAATCAGCGGTTATTGTAGATGGCAATTCAAATGGTTCAAGTACTACCAACCACGGGAAGACATGGGGTCAAAGCCTCTGTAATCTAATTGGTCAGTGGGTCTGCTCGCAAGAGGGCATTTCACTCCACTCCTGGTTCCAAGATGTGGAGCTCTGGCAAAGTGAAAGATATTTAAAGAAGTTGAGCACATGTAGAGAAGAAAGGAAACTTAAAAGATGTACAAACCCACAACAGAGGAACCGCTGGCAGTTTTAGCAATCCCCAGGCAACTGCTGTATCCTGAGGATTCCAGACCCCCCCTCAAGTTCCAGAAATAATAGATTACATTCACAAGCTCACCAGAAGTGGAGATAAATGTTAATAAGATAGACCTTAACAAAACAATGAAAGGCAAAAGTCAAAGCTACTGGCTGCTTGTAGATGAAATGGTTATGCACATTGCGAAGTCATTCATCCCATAACTTTTAAGATTGGGTGGTGGCTGATCTGATGAAAAAGAAACCAAACCAAGAATGAAAGAGGTGTGCTCTTATTTTTTTTCCTAAAGAGATTGTAGTTAATATAATCTAACCCTGGCTCCTGAATTTAGTCGGTCTTACTTAGATGAAGCACCTAATTCTTGTAAAAAAGGACGATTATGAGATAGTGACAATAAGGAGCTCAGATCTGGAATGTAATTTTGGAGAGAAAGAAAGACTGCGACCATTAGGTCATATCAATCTAGTTGTGAATTTACCTCTAGGTTTGACTGGCAGTAGCTTAAATCTGGCCATTTTCATTCAGTATATTATCAAATGCCACTCATAGTCCAGCTCACTGCTGTCAGCAAAAAGGAAAATACATATATAATTTTCGCACTGTGTATTTAATCAAATTATAACTTCCTGTTTCATTTGGCCTCTTTGCTGCAGATTGTTGAGTATACATATTACTTTGGGAGAAGGGAAAATGTTCTTTACAATAGAAACTGAACAGGGACTATGAAAAATAACCAGGATCAGATTTTTCTGAAAACACAAGGGGAACCGATTTCCCAATGCAAATGTTTGGCTATAATTATTGGAACTAGGATTGGAGCTCTCAGGTTATCTTGTTCATATGTAGTGTTTATTCTTAATTATCCAAAAACCAAGCTGTGTGTTATAACAGCTCAGTAAAACATGGCAATGCTGTTAAATAGCAAGGTCATCCTGTGTATTGAGTGGGATCCATCACTGTGATACAAGCTGCGACAATACAACACAGGCTATTATTTTTCCAGGATTCTTGTAGTTGGAAATGCGTGTTGAAATCACAACACTATATATGCAGTGCTTTACAATTTAAAACAGTCTAGTCTCCAGCCATTTCAACCTTTTCTCTATATATGAGGGTATGTCACAGGACCTTATAATATTCCATATATGCTGGCTGCCGTCTACTTCACCCAGAATTGTTGCCATCAACAGGGTACGGCGCTAGGGCTTAAAAAAATAATACTTTGTGTGGTTACACTAAGAATATCCCCTCAGTGGTCCTTTGTGGTTAGTTACACTTAAATAAACAGTAAATACCCGCAAAGGGGTCTCAAACTCAACACGGACAAGACTGAAGTCCTCCTTGTTGGGAACAACACCTCGCCATGGAACGACGTATGGTGGCCTGCTGAATGTTGCTCATCCTCTGCCCCTGGCAGACCACGTGTGCAACCTCAACATCATCTTTGACAGCAAGCTATCTAAGGAGAAACAGGTAAACCCAGTCTCATCCTCCTGCTCCACTCCACTCCTCGCAGACACCCCCAAATCTGCAGAACTCGAACCTATGCCCACACTGACCGACCATACATGCAACCTCTGCATCA
This sequence comes from Lissotriton helveticus, assembly GCF_964261635.1. NCBI lineage: Eukaryota > Metazoa > Chordata > Amphibia > Caudata > Salamandridae > Lissotriton > Lissotriton helveticus. Next base: position 351,258,377 of record NC_136059.1, on the reverse strand, counting down.
TCCACGACAGCCAACTGCCCGTAAAACAACAAATGTACGCAGTCGCCTACTCCTGCCTCCACACACTTCGCATGCTCCGCTAAATCTTCAGATGGGTCCCAACCCAGAAAGACGGTCTCTCAGGCCCTCATCACCAGCCGCTTAGAATACGGCAACACCCTCTACTTCGGCATCTCCACCCAGCTCCTCAAAAGACTCCAGACCATAGAGAACGCTGCAGCCAGACCCATCCTTTATCTCCCCATGCGAACTTGCACTCCCTCCCTCCTCCAAGAGACCTCTAATGGCTTCCCATCCCGAAATTATGCTTGTTCAGGATACTCCTTCATGCCTACAAAGCTCTCCACAACCTAGGAACTCCATACCTCAACCATCGATTAACTTCCACCAACCCGCTAGACCTCTGCACTCCTCTTCACTCGCACCAACCCCCTACTCTGTATTCATGCAGCTGCATTGGTGGCCTCTCCTTCTCCTACATCGCTACCAAGACCAGGCATAAAGTTGTTTTTGTATAAGTCAATTTTTTTGCCTGTAAAAAGTTCATAATCCTCACATTTATTTGAGCTCTAGCGTTGCAGAGGTGTAAAAAAAAAAAGACGCACTTTATTTAGGAATGATTGTTATATTTATTAGGCCTGGGCAGTAAATTCCGTTCCACTCGCGAAATTTGCGAAAGTTGAGTAATTTTGTGTTCCGCGGAATTGCCAAAAATTCCGCGTGCTGCGGCTTCCTTAATTTTTGCTTGTTCGCGCTATAAAAATGCGTGTTTGCAAGATATTTCCCCCCAAGCATGCAAACTGTGCTCGCAGACAGGAAAAAAGCATCGCGAACGGGCGTAACAAGAAATTCCGCATGTATGCGGAACTTTTGCGTGTTCGCAGAGATTTTTTACTGTTTCGCGGAGCTTTGTGTAGCGCGACTATGCAAATTCCGCCACCCCTAATATTTACATGGTGTGCTCGTTCATGAAAATTGGGGTTAATTGTTCAATTACTGTGAAGTATACTAGCTCTCGAAAATGGGAGTGTTTACACTTGACATAACTTTTTCGCAAAGACTAATAAATAGCTCCGATATAATGTAGTAGCAAAGTATTGACTTATTTGCGTATTGTAGTGTTATTTGGAGCGCTTTTGCAGTATTTCATACAATTCTTACTTTTGTGTTTTGCTTGCAGAGGAGGAGGATGCTGGACAACATCTTTTACCAGTCAGAGCCCTGAATGAGGTTTTCATTGGAGAATCTCTGTCATCAAGGTAGATTATACCCATAGATTTTCTGCTTTGTAAGAATGCACAGTTAATTGGGTTTCGAAGCACACAACAAATCAATCCTGACCTAGTGTGATGTTGTTTGATTGCCTTTTCTGAATTCATGAATACGTACTTGTAAGCATAGTAGTGTAAACAGAATTGTCTCAAGGTGCCTCATGCAGTAAATGTGCAAGTGATTCATAAATGGTGGGTTTGGAGGGTTTTCTGAAAGTGAGACAGCAAATTTAGCATGGTTGGGGAGTTTGAGCCTGTTTCATAACTGAGATCCAAGTATTGTAAGTGCCTTTCTCATTTGAAGCTGCAACCTATTTAAGAGACAGTAAGATTTTTCTCACATGAGCAAAGGGAGCCTACATGTGAAAGGGAGGAAACAAACTGGTGTTAAAAAGTATTGGTGGAGCTTGATTGAGAAATCTCAAGTGGTTAGGTGAACCTCAGACAGTTGTGATTTAAGGGAGCCAGAGAGAGTGCTTGCTTCAGTGTTTTGGATGTATTTGGTCTATGTGGGACTGGAATCTAAATAAGAGATGGTCCTTGCTTATCCGTATATAAAATTCATAGAGAAAGTTAATTTCTCATGGAGAAATTTGTTGGGAGATAATAGATCCTTGTTTGTGATGCATATATCTTTTACAGCCGCGGGCCCTCTTGTAAAGACTTTCCAGCTGTGAAAGCAAGAGCTAGTGCCAATGGGGGCTTGTTACTTTTTAGGTCTCGCGTAGGCAGCGCGCATGCGCTGTCTCTCCAAGACATCTTGTTATCTTTATAGCGAGGGTAATCCCGCCTGCTACTTGCCTGATTCTTGCAATTGGCTTATACATACATTACTGTAATTTCCGGGCTCCCTATTGGTTGTTGGTCCGATGCATCACTTCCGTTTTCATCGGAAGCAGCACCAACCAACTACAGTTATATTATTGCGCTGTAGGGCTTTGTCCGTTTCCTTTAGGAGCAAAGTGGGCTTTTTTTTTTTTAATCACCACAGCGCCAGCTTCATGTGCCATGGCGATTTTCTAAAAACAGATGCTCTCAATATTTATTTATTTTGTAATTGCCACGGCGCCCGCTTCATGGGCCGTGGCAATTTTAGAAAACAGATGCATGCAGGCAGCGCCATTCTTCACAGTGACTTTCAACCAGTGGCCGCCAGCTGGCTCGCTCTCCTTCTGCCAAGGTCCTAAAAACAAGAGCTGCTGCTCATCTGTGGCGAGAGCATCAGTGTGTGAAATCAGCGTTTGACTATTTTTTCAATTATTTATATTATTCTGCATTGTTATTTATTGGATGCTCTTTTTAGGTACCTGTGGTGCTGACTGTGTTCGCCTGTTTCACAAGGTCCATCATGTCTCACGTGAGATTGTTTTTCTTTGCAGACATCTCATTGAATCTGCATCTGTTCCCATAAGTCTTCAGACAGCCTCTTGAGATGTGCACGCGCACTGGGGCTCGGGAACTTCATTGGTTGTCGTCTGCGTGCAGCCGGCACTCCAGGTTCTCGCCACACTTGCCATAGAAGGGGTTGGCGATGTCCAGGTCACAGATCTGCCCTTGCACATTTCCACACACGGGGCAGCAGCCACACTCGTCAAACACCCAGCCGGGCACTCGGTGGACGTGGGGCAGAGTTCCCGGGCACATTCTCCACAGCTGTCCCCTGCTCGCAGTAGCCTTAGCCAGCCTGTGTGGTGGAAGGCGGGGTTTCCTGAGAGTCGTGTAGGACGATTAACATCATTAGAAAAGCCACCAGAGGCTTCATCTCGAGGAGGCAATGAGCAGAAGTCCACTGGCTGTGCAGAAAAGATAGCAGGACACAAAGACATCACATGCCTGTTTTAATTTCTGTGAAAATAAGTCACTTTATAATCGAGATGTAAATCAGCGTGAGAGCCCGGGCCTGGAGCGGAGATATCGAAGTCCAAAAACCTCTCAGTTCTAGTCTCAAAGAAAAACAAGACATGACTTTTTAGTGCAAAATATTCCATGCTGACAGCTGAGCTGGCACTCGGGGGGGGGGGGGGGGGGGGGGGGGGAGAACGCTGTTTGTACGGAGTGAGCCAACTTGACAAGCAGTTCTATTAAGCAAACTTTTTCAACTAGCAATGTAAGGGCTGGGGTTTTATATACACACAATGTAAAATGGGGTCTGACTTTATTCAGGTTTACGAATGCCCAAAAGACTCCTATTTAGCATTCTGTATAATACTGCCTTTAGGAGGGTCAGTCAAGTGGTGAGTATGGCCCACTGTGAATGGTAAAAGGGGCTGGACACATATTGCAAGCAAATGAATCCTTCCAACTTCCAGCAAACAAAGGGAATGCAGATTCCTTCCTGTGATCCAGTTACAGTAGATGGTTTTCTATTCAAATAATTCATTAGTTAGTAAATGCTGCGCTATAAGTGTTAATTGAAGGAAACAACAGTTAATTATGCCTTTGCTTTGACTTTCTCTCAGTGGCACTTTGGGTGCTGCTATTGTTATGTTCAGACTTCCGTATGTTAACTGGGAAGGGCTGCCTGGTTTTATACATTTTAAAATGGCTGCCCCATCGGCCTTTTACCTGAAGATAGCAGGTAGCGAGCTGTTGGGCCTGGCAGGGATGGACTGGCTATTCTGCCACTCTGACATTTCCCCATTAGGCTACAAGTTAGGGGTCTGTTTTCAGTGTGGGATGGGCTGCCATGATCCAACCAGGCCCCTTTCTCCCATTCTTGTACCCGCTTCCCATAGTTTGATGCTGGTATGAACATCTTTGCCAATGCTGATGTTGTTTTCCAATCCAGTCCTGTCTCCAGAGGAATGCACCAGAGGATGTTGATGAATGGAGGGAAATGTTAATCACCTGTGGTAATTATAGATGACTGTCGTTCTAGAAACTCATTTTGGGCTGCAAGCAAGTCCACAGTCAATGTGGGCGTTTCCCCCAGGCTTAATTGGCCTATTCAAGGCAGCGTGGTTATTAGACCCCAATCTAAGATGGCCCCACTGAAAACAACCTTCAGCATTCTTTGACATCACTGATCCGATGAATAGACCTTCCTCCAGGGTGGAGTTGTCTGACAGCATGTTGCATTCCCAGAGAACCCGGAACAAAAAAAAAGCCAACCTTCCAAGTGACCCACTGGATTTCAGTGGAACCCATAATTAAATGTAATATGCTCTATAGTATGCACTACGCTCATAAAGGGAAAGGCCTGGATACCTCCAAAAAGGGACTCAAGACTATGCACCAGCCAAGAACCATCACATCTAAACAAACAAGGTTCCTTCAGAAGCCTTAAGCACGGCAGATATCCTGGACAGTCCAGGGCCTTAGTCTCTGCAACACCATTAGCCCTCATCAAGACCTAAATAAACTACTTTCAATTTATGACGATCCTGCAAACCAAACTTTTAGAAGCAGAGTTATACCAGAACCAACTGCAGCAAGTGAAGCCATCAAACAATGCCATTACTAGGACTTTCCTTATAGCTGGCTGAACTCCAACCACCTTAACCAAGTTTTCTTTTTATTTCCTTAGATTCTTCACTCCAGGGGATCTAAATTGTATAGATTAGGGTCTGGGACTTATCATGAATAAAATAAACTGCTTCCTCTGAGATAATGTGCTTTACCTACTTGGAAATGTGGCATAACTGCCTGTTATTGAGGACCACTTCAAACCATACTCATGCAGGCCTTTCATGAGTCTTCCTTTAAGTTCTTCCAAGTTAATATGATGATGTCATCTAGGCCGCCAAGCACTTTAAAGGAGATTCATGTTATGTTATGTTACTATATTTTTATAAAGCACCTTATCACCCCAAGGTATCTAAGCACTAACAGTGGACACACAACACCTGTAGGAACACCACACCACCCACTACAGTGGCCCCCATGCTTCCAAGAAGAGCACAGTCTTCAGATTCTTTCTGAAGATAAGAAAATTAGTTTCTTTCCTCAGTTTAACTGGAAGCGAATTCCATGCTCGGGGAACCGTGCTTGAAAAAGCTCTGCCGCCCTTGGATACCAGGTTGAACCTAGGGCACATCAAATTGCATGCCTCAGTAGACCGAAAGGTCCTGTTTGGTGTATATTTAGTCAGCCGATCCTTAATATAGGTAGGGGCTGAACCATGGACCGCTTTATGCGCAGTACAAAGGCTCTTGAATTTAACTCTCTGAGCAATTGGCAGCCAGTGTAGGTCCTGTAGTAAGGGCGTTGCCCTAGTACGCCGAGGCTTATTAAAAATAAGCCTGGCCGCATCATTCATTACTACCTGGAGTCTGGCTAGAAGGTTGTTTGGTAGACCCAAATATAAGGAGTTACCATAGTCCAGCCGTGCCAAAATCAGAGCGGAGACAGCCAGCCTAAGAGTGGAGACGGACAGCAGTAGGGAAAGTTTCCGGAGCTGGCGTAGTAGACAAACACAGGTGCCTACCACCGCCGACACCTGCTGTGTCATGGATAACAGGGCATCAATTTTGATTCCCAGGCTTTTTACTGCTACCGCTGGTTCTGGACATGGCCCCAATTCAGCTGACCAGAACAGATCATTCCATGGGTTGGTTGCTGTGGTAACTGCCAGGACTTCCGTTTTGTCCGGGTTGATTTTCAAAAAATTATCCGACATCCAGTTAATCATAAATTTGAGAATGTCTTGCATTCTCAAATAGGCCGCCGATGAGTGTTCGATCTGGATCAAAATTTGCGTGTCGTCGGCATAATTATAGACCCTGCAGTCCAACTTGTTCAGGGCTGTAATCAAAGGCTGTAGATATATATTAAAAAGCAAGGGCGACAGGGCTGAACCCTGGGGCACTCCACATGTCAATTTAGCTGGATTTGACATGAGGTCAGACAGTTGGACTCGCTGTGAGCGATCTTTCAGAAAGGAGGTCAGCCAGGCCAGGGCTGTACCCCGAATCCCTAAGTCCTCAACCCGCGACAGAAGTTGACAGTGGTTCACGGTATCAAATGCCGCGGATAAGTCCAGAAGGACCAGGGCACATGGATTTCTTTTGTCAGCCTTCAGTCTCAGGTCATCCAGCACGGAGAGCATCACCAGTTCCGTGCTGGGATGAGCTCTGAAACCTGCCTGATTAGACTCAAGAAGATGGTTGCTTTCTACGAAGTATGTAAGAGAGAGCAAAACATGTTGCTCCAGGATCTTAGAAAGAAAGGGTAGCTGGGAGATTGGCCTAAAGTTCTAAGTTTTTAGGGTCGGCACCAGGTTTCTTTAGGAGGGGGATCACCCGTGCTTCCTTGAAGTTAGAGGGGACAAGTCCCTCTTCTAAGGAGAGGTTCAACAGGGTGAGAACTGTCTCTCTCTGTCTCTCTCTGCTCTATAAGCCTCTGGAGGTTGGCACTGGTTTTATGATGCCTCTGGAGCAGCATTTTGAATTTAAAAAAATCTGATGGGGTAAATGAATGAAGTCTATTCACTTTCTGCTTCACCCACGAAAATCTGCTAGCACCCAATCCCAAGAAGTGGCACAGACAACTATTGGTCTATCAATAGGAGAGGTGTAGTTCAATGGCCAGAGCTCACCTAATCTCCCCGACGGTTCCCAGCACCTTGATACCCTTAGGTGTGATAAGTTGCGCTTTCCAAATCTGGAATCTGCAAGCGGTGCATAAACACTCACTTTGTAATGATAGTCATTACTTGAGAAGCAAGGCTTGGCAGTCATTACTTGAGAAGCAAGGCTTGGCAGTAACTGTACTTATAGTCCTTGTTTGAGAAGCAACGCTGGCAGTAAAAGAGGCACAAAATGTGTGTTTACGCACTACTTGCAGGTTTTCAAAACACGTAAATAAAACCCATTGACACTTACATTGCAAATGCGAGACCTATTGCATTGCAAATGCTTGTTATTGATATGATCAGTGGATTGACGTATTATGGCAGAATTTTAGGACACTTCAAATCAGTGGTCCTCTGGCCTCCTTCTCACCCTGTTCAGGAAATTTATATGCAGTGTAGTAAATTATAATTTCTGTGCTCTTCATCAAGTGTTTTCTACTCCAGGATGTCGTTCAATGCATTGACAAGGATATTTACAGGGTCCTGTTCTTTTGGCACCAGCATTGTCCTCATGACCTGAGGTCGGACCGAAAATGAGCGATGAGCCATTGTAGGCTGAGCAGAGAAAGTGAGACCTAGAGGATTTTGAATCAAATTACCTGGCAAAGATACTTGATGTTTTATGACATGGATTGCCTATATTACATGCAGAATAATTCTGGGGCATAAATGTGACCAGCTTTTCCCTATACTCTGACTTGAGAGGCCTCTCACCCAGGTTTAACTGAGAGAAGTTGACCGTGCAGTTCAAAGATGGAGCTGGAACAGACTGTTGCCTCTTGCAACCAGAGTCTGAGCAATATTTAGTGTCTCCTCCTGCCTTACACTATCATGATTAGAAATGTTAATCAGCTTCCTCAATCTTAACAGAGAGGCAGCTATTTGCGTATTACCACTTTAACCCCCAGGGACAACAGGCTAGGGTAAAACATGTGGAGTAAAACAGTGTTGCTGAGAAGTCCCAAAATCTTAATAAGCCCCTCAGCAGATGTACAACCAACTCACCCCACAGTAAATACGCATTTTCAATATAGAAATAGTGTTGAGGCACTAGTGGTGTTACCCTGCCTATGTTTGTGCTCTTTTCTTGGTAAAAGTTGAAAAGCAATTCTTAATTCAATATACAACCAAAAGGAGGGTGCTACCAGACCCATATAGGAAAAAAACTCCTTGGCCAAGGTACAGGCCTTAAAACTGAAGTGCAGACTTGCAGATTCTAGCCTCCGCTTCATAAATTCCTCCAGGTGCCTGGTTAGATCTGGAAAGTTTGCAATACCTCTCACCAAAGTTCTATCTTGGCTCTGGAGAAACCTCTGATTTAAAATTACAAAGTTACAGAAGGTGCTGTACTAACACCAGTCCCTTTTTTCACACCCTTTTACGCAGAGCTGGAGTCTTGGGGAAATGTTCAAAAATATGTACTTTTACCATGTTCAGTATGGGAAATGTCTTGCTTGAAGTTGTCAGTCTTTAAGCATTGTCACTTAAGCAGTGCAGGCAGATGTTGATTTCAGACTCGTACAGCATCTGCCTTTGGAGGTTGAGTCCAATGCATGATGCCAAGTCATGCATGAAGTGTGGTCGCATGCACATGAAGACCATAAAGGAGCTGTAGACTAAAGATTTTCTTGGCACAGGACAAACACAGAGGTAAGCGATATGGCTGACTTCTGTGCCAGGTTCCACTCTGGCTTGTCTTCTACAGACAGGTCTTCGAAGTGGCCTTTCTTTGAGGGATAGACAGATCTTCCAAAAAAGATGCACAAGAGGCACAGATGGGATGTTTCGTCTAACCAGTTTTGTTCTAGCTCCAGGGGAAGGCCTCACTTTCAGTGGCTTTATTCCTTGACTCCTGACTCAGCGTTAACTGCAGAGTTGGGCTTAGTGGAGTTGCCAGTGCCAGATTCAGTCCAGGTCCGTCCTGATGACTGTTTAAACTTTCCCAGCTCCTGGCAGTGACCCTGCGCAGATCGCTTCCTTAACTCAGGTTATGCTGACTTTCAAAGAAACTCCAACCCAGCTCCTTCAAGTGTGCCTCAGGGCCTCAAGGCTACTGTGTGCCCGCCAGTGGCTCCAGCACCGGTTGACTCAGATGGTACTCCCCGTAGTGCTGCTCTGGGTCCAGCCGAACCAATCCCTTCACCGAAACCCTTCCCGGTGATTGCCCTGCCTTTAGATCTTGAGATCCCTTGCACTCTTGAACAAACTACCTGAGGATTAAGGCCATATTTGTCAGTTTCAAAGACAGGGCTGAACAGCTAATGGAGTAGGCACCTTACAAGTCTTTGACTAATAGTGAATATTGCCATTGGGAAGCTTTTTGGCCTGGATTCTGATCCTATTCAAATGTTAAACATAGTCTTTCACAACAACAATGGCAGCACAGAGGTGGACCATCAACTCCCCCGGTCCAGCCCCCACTTCACCATTACCCACCTCCCCAGACTCTTCACTGCTGGCACAGAGGCTGGTGAGTATTTGGTCGCTCCTCTTAGACAGTTAAACTATTCCACCCCTTCAATGAGAAATTGGTGGAATCCATACCAGTGGTGAGAGCCAGCCCTGCTTCTGCTATGACTGTGAATCGCCTGGTCACCCAATGCCATCCTCCAGTGTGTGGGGGCTCTGTCAGATGGCTCACCCTCTCCTTGGCGATCCTTGTGGTTGAGATGAACTTTTCCTCCAAGCTGAACCATGACTCCTTTCCTACTTCCCCTCCCCCTTCCTTCATGGAATAGATAATTGAGATCATGGGGAAGGTGGTCTTGTCTTTGGGGAGCTTTTCACTTCACTCCATGAATGTGTCTTGCCACTTACCCCACTACTCTCATGCCATGTTGAAGATTGCACATTTAGTCATACTGAATCTTCCGCCCATTTAGCAGAGGTTATGGGAGATTAGTAGGATTTGGTGAAACAAATCTTGCTCTCTTGATATTTCTAGTTTATTCAGTGGTACAGTCTTTGATCTCTTCCATTGCCATCAGAGGCCATGCACGAAAATGCTCAACTGGATTCTCAGGAGATGTCCACATGAAGCTTATATACATGCCCTATTTATGTTACCTTTTCGGTGACAATGTGGACTCTCCCTTGCAACGGTTCAAGCATTGACAGGATACATCCTGATCTGGGACAAAAGCTTCCCCTTAATGTCAGTTAAATGTGCAGCGCTGAAAGTTCAAGGATTATTCCTGCAGTCGGCTCTTTTGTCAATGTCAGCCCTCACAGCTTGTGCAGCATCCCAACTAGCTACAGGGGGCATGTCATTTTCAGTAGCCATCTTGGACAGTAATACTTTTCCTCTCCAGCTACCATCAGCACCCAAAAAAACCTTGTTAGTCAGTCATTGAGGCCACCCGTGTGGCATGTGGGTTGGAGACATGGTGTCCCATCACTGGGCACATTGGCAGCCCAACACTTTCGACTGCTTGGTTTTGCAGATTGATGGGTATGGCTGCACTCTTCCCTTCCTGGATTTGCCCCCTCCTTTGCTCCCGTCCCTTCAGTTACCTAAAATTATCATGCTCACATTTTGCAACAGGAGCTGCTGGCTCTTCTGGTGAGTGGGTCTGTTAAGTTAGTCCAGAGAACAAATTAGGACAAATGATGCGACTCTATCTTTTCTCTGCCAAGAAAGATGAGGTCCTCCGTCCCGTTCAGAACCTTCATGCTTCATATACTTTCTTCTGCACAAAATAGTTGAAAATGCTGTCTTTGGCTCAGATTCTCTTAAGTCTGGACCTGGAAGAGTTGATTGAGTCCATTGACTTGCAGGACACAGATTTACAAGTATGGATCCTGCAATCAAACAGAATATAACTATGGTAGGTTCCATCCACTGATCATTTTACGGCCCTACAGTTTGGATTAACACTTGCACCTTGAGCCTTGTGATTCAAAGGTTTTTTAGAAGGAATACTGCCATTCTTGTGCAGAGACCAGTCTGGGGATAGGTCGGGAGCAGGGCCGGAGCTAGTTGGGCACAAGTTGGATGGAGAGTCAGGTAGAGGAATGGAGCAAGCCAATAGACCTAAGCAGGAGCAAGCCACACTGGGATCTTACCGGCCACTTCCATGTCATGCGAGACTTAACCCAACGCAGGAGGTGCCTATTGCACCTCACTTGCTCCCAACCCCCTCTACCTCCTACGCCTCCTACATCCACTCGTACCTGCACCTCCCTGTGTCACAAGGTGTATTGCCAGGCACCCATCCTTTTGAGCAAGCCTTACCGCCCACCGAACCACAAGCCCTCCCTGACCCCGTCGCTCTAGCTCATCTGAGCACGACAGGTCCCCCATTCTCCTGCACCACACACTGTCTGGTACAGCCACACTCCATGGGCCAAGTCGGGCTCTTTTCCGGTCTTCCTCCTCTACCGCCGCCAGTAGATCTTCTCTCATCAATAAACAATGTTTCACAGAGTAGAAGTAGGTGAAGAACAAAAAGGGCTTTTTTTAGTGTTTATTTAAAAACAATATTAGGCAAATTCAGACTGAGTATATAAACTGGAACAAAGCACTATTTGATGGTAATTTTGATTCAGAGACTCAATGCAGAGGGTCGAACAGTAGCTGTGAACACCTTTTCTTGTTGAAGCCTTTGGAAAAAGCACATCAAGTCCTCGGACAGCCTTATCTGCTTGCTTGAGGACAGCATAGTCATTGCAGCTGTCTCGTTATTGAACACTGCTTCTGTTTCACGGAAAAGGTACGTAGGTTTAGGCCATTTAAGAGCCTCAAGTAGGCCCATTTGTTGCTAAAATTAGCTTAGTGAGTCGAGCAAAGGGGGACTCTCGGGTTATTGATGTAGAGAAGCCCTATAATAACGCCATGATGTGAAAACATTTTCTCTAACTCAGCCTAGTCACAAATGTCATTGTCACTATCTGGTTTGTTTATAACTGCTATTCATATGGTACACTGAAATATGATTTTAATGTTAATAAATCTTGAAAATATATTCCTAGTTTCTTAGTGTTCTGTTCATGTTGAGCGGGTTTGGGTTCCACTAACTATTCCTGTGAGTCTCATGAGACTAATTGTTACATAATAGTCACTTTGCTTATGTAATGCTTAGTTGTTTGCAAGAGGTAGTAGTCTATCGTGTTCTCTGCTCATGTTGGTACATTCACTAAGTCTTTAGTGCTGGAAGGTGCAGAGAATGCTGTCTCTGGCCATGTTCTGGAGAAGAGATTGAGGCAGCGTATCGGAGGTGGCACCTACCAGTACAGGAGAGCTATTGCAGAGTTTCACATCCACTCTGGTTCCTGGAGGGATTCAAGAGGTGACGCATATGCGGGTCGGTTGAGCAACTACCAGAAAGACTATTACTAGAAGTAAGTAACTTGTTTATTTATACGCTTTCCTATTAATTTTGGAGAAGGCTCTGACAGATCGGTCAGCTCTAGGAACAAACTTGAAATGCTGTGTATCAGACACAAGAAAGGCCATGCGAAGGATCAACAGTGACTTGATGCCAGAGCAGCTGGTTCAGTCCAAATCCCACAGTGAATAAACTACAGTGCTCTTAATCAGAAGTAAAATTGCAAACTAAAATATCCCATGAAACATGTTAAGAGGAGGTGAAAACAAAAGACTGCACACTCTAAAAGTGCCTAAACACATGGCTGTTATAGTTCTTCATAAGTATCCTGGAAGAAAAAACTTCCTTTTCCATCAGCTCAGGGAGATAGAAAACAGTGTTAAAATTAACACAGCCCAAGAATGATTTGAGTTAAATTACCATCTTGCTCAATGTGAAGAATTCTGAGAGACTATAAACCATTCAGTGGGATTTCCTTCCTGGACAGTAAAATTAATCTGTTGACTTGACCCCAACGAAAATGATGACGAAATGCTAAAGTGAAGATGATTAAAAACTATCCGCTGAACATGTAGGAACTCAGCAGTGAGTGGCTCTTCCCTATTGTGCTACCGGAAGTCCTGTTTGCGAGGAGGGAGTGCTGGGCTACTCTTGAGATCGGGGAGACGCCATCTTGGGAGTAGAGGGGTGGCACTCTAGCTGAACGCAACTTCCGGGGAGAGCACCTATAGCTCGATGCTCAGCCCGACGCGCAGCGGACGCGGCGAAGGCAAGCCCGGCTGCGCCCGTCCGTGCCCAGCTGGTACCAGGGGCTAGGACCACTGCACAAAATTCCCAAATTATATATTCCAGAGAGGAATTGTATAGCTATAACAAGGAAGTAGGAAGTAATTGTAAGAAGACTGGGGATGTTACAAACGCTGCAGTAATAACAAACGATTGCGTGCTCTGTACACAAAATCAGAAAACTACTCATAAGATAGAGAGGAAAAAACAAGAATATAATAAACCGGCCCAAAATCGTGCTTGAATGGAAGTTGTCTGATTAACAGCAGATCATTGCCTAAACACACAACTGAAATCCGAATTCTGTTAGAGGACACCAAACTAGATGCTCTATTCATAACAAAGTTGGCTCAAGGAGGATCCCTCACCAGACATAGTCATGGCACTTCCACCAGACTATGAGATACACAGGCTATGTCTCTCCTTCTCGATTCTCCTTTCTTCAAACTTCACCCTATCAGGCCTCTTAATTTACCATCAATCAGGTCCTTGTGGGGAATTCCTAGAAGAACTGACCAAAGTCTTTTACTAAAAAAAAGCCACATCACTGTTTTGGGGGACTTGAATTTGCACTTACAAAACAAGAGCCTTCCAAGCACAAAAAGTATTTTGTCAGATTTGGAAAGCATACATCTGACCCAGCTAGTAACAGCTGCCATGCATAACAAGGGACATAGACGTTGTAATCACAAATGGTCCAGATATGAAAGTGGCCATGCCAATACCGGTTCCCCGGTCAGACCACCACTTAATTCTGATTGAGATAAGGAAGCCAGGAAGGGAGAGCAGGGAAGTTTCCACCATGGAAAGAACAAGAAAAAGGTGCTGGGCCAAAATTAATCAGCTACAATGGGCGGGGGGGCGTTTTAACCAATTTGCCAAATTTACACACAGGACAGCCAGGATCAGCCGAAGAGGGGTACTCAAGGTGGGAAACATGGATTAATCAATCCCTAGAGGCCCCGAAAACTGCACTAAAACCAGAACTAGAGATGAAGGATGGTTTAACTCCCAGTTTCTAGAACTAAAGAAGCAATGTAAAAGGCTTGATAGGGAGTGGAGAAAAACCTACGATCCTTCAATGAAATCTGAATATAAAAAAGCGATTAGGAACTATCACGATAATATCAAAGTGAGCCAAGGTAAGTTCTTTGAAGTAAAAATAAGTAGGGCTCAGAACTCCTCAAAGGAACTGTTCCAAGTAATTAAGTCACTAACTAATCCAAGCTCTGACACTGGTCCTACCGAAACGTCAGAGGAGAGATGTAATGACCTGGCCACATACTTCCTCTCCTAACTAACAGACATATACAGTAGCTTTAACAATAAGGGAGACACTGATGCAGAGAGGGAAGAAGATTCAGAAATAGCCCTTCCACAGCATGTGATGACTAATTTCCCACCTATTGAACAGCATGAGATAGAAGCTCAGATGGAGAAGGTGAAGTCCGGCTCACCTCTGGACCCAGCCCCTCCACAAACGCCCAGAACAGTAGCACCCAGCATCATACCAAATTTAATGAGGGTATTGAATCAATCTCTAGAGCTAGGCGAAGTCCCAGGGGCTTGGAAACATTCAGTGATAAAGCCCCTGTGAAAAAAAGCCAATGCAGATAGAGAACAACTGGGGAACTTCCGTCCGATCTCTCAGCTACCATTTGTAGGCGAATTGTTGGAAAAACAAGTCAACAGAAACCGGTCTGATTTTCTTGAGCGCCACCAGTGCCTCCACCCAACTCAGATGGATTTTAGAGCACAACACAGCCCGGAATCCGCTTTGCTGGTAGTGGTAGAACATCTAAGACAATCACTAGACCAGGGGAAATCTGCAGTGCTCCTCTTGTTGGATTTGAGCGCTGCATTCGATACGATGGACCATCAAATACTTTGCAGAAGGCTAGCAAGTATTGGGATACAGGGCAGGGCACTCAAATGGTTGTCGCCATTCCTGAATAAAAGAACTTTCCAAGTACAAGAAAATTCTACTCTCTGGAAAACCATGTGGCTAAAGTGAAGCATACCACAGGGATTAGCATTGAGCCCCAGCCTTTTTAACGTATACATGGAGCCCCTGGCCAAGATTGTGCAAGAATTGTTTCTATCCATGACCTCGTACGCCGAAGAAACACAACTGATGATCTCACTGGACCCAAAAAACAGCAGAGATGAGGAGAGAATGTCCTCCTGCTTGATAAAAGTCGAAGAGTGGTTGACGAGAAGCTGCCTAAAGCTGATTGGGGCAAAAACTGAGATATTACATCTTGGAAATAAATCGATACCCCAGGCCCATTTTAGACTGACTGGCTTGCTCAGGGAAGGCTCCGATACCTACAGACATAATAAAAAGCCTAGGTTTTTGGCTAGAATCTGACCTATGTATGGCGACACAGGCCAGGAAGGTAGGCACAACCTTTTTTGGACTACTGAGAAGCCTACGGAAAATCCTGGAAAGGGTGCCAACACACCTCAGGAAGACAGTGGTCCACTCTCTGGTCACCTCTCGACTAGATTATGGAAACTCATTGTTCATGGGGGCACCTAAATACGTTACGCGAAGACTGCAGATCTTACAGAATGCAGCTGCTAGACTGATCTGTAATGTTTCCACAGGGGAATCAGTAAAAAAAATTAGTAGACCTCCACTGGCTACTCATAGAAGCAAGAATAACATTTAAGGTCCTCATCATTACGCACAGAGCACGCCACAATAAAGGGCTGGAAAAAATCAGGAAGTTTAATATCCCCTTACACTCCAAACAGGCGGCTACGGTCCAAGTACGGAAAACGGCCTAACAAAAGGCCAGGCGGGAAAGATGGGGGCGGAAGAGCTTTCTCACATCTGACTCCCAAACTCGAACTACATTCCGTTGGATTGTAGAAGGATAGACCGTGAACTACATTTGCAAAAGCAAATCAAGACCTGGCTGTTCAAGCAATACCTCTAAGTTACCAGCACCTAATCAGTTACTAATCGTATAGCGCTGGGAAGCCTCAGGGCAGCCATGTGCTCTATAAATTCGCAATAATAATATTAGCATGCAATTCTCTTTCTTAAACAATCACAGCTCTGTCAACAGCAAGATGCTATTGGTCATAGTAGAGGACCGAGCTGAAGATGCCACTGCAAGTAACAAATTTCAAGCACTCAGCGGGGCCAGATGAATTCCTGAAAGCATGATTATCTGCATCATGCCTGGATTAGGAAAGACCGCAGTAAGGTATAATGTTTGTCGAAATGATTTGTAAGGGAGAGCGGAGAGGTACACTTAGCCTAGATTTGAACTTTGGACAGGCACCCCCCCTTTGGTTTCGATGAACCTGGTTCATGTGAGAGCTACCAGCAGAGTTGAGGTTTTCTCCATGTTCCCATAGCATGGCACGAAATTGGGAAGAGAGATCCTTCCATCTAACTGAGGAAAGCATCTTTAAAGCAAAAAAGTTGTGTTTTCTTTCAGATAAAAGTTTTGATGAGAAGCATAGAGGTTTTCTAACTGAAAGCGAACCCCCCCTAAATTGACATTTTTGACATGTGCAGACATGTTCTGACAAGTCACAAAGGTAAACATTATATCTTTAAATGTGGAGGATGTAAGCTGGCCCAGCCATTGAATGGAAATCTAGACCTCTGCTGAGCACTGAACTCTCACCATTATTTTCTTGCAGGCATGAGGCATAAACAAAAAGAACTTCGCCTCAGACAACACTAAAACAGCAGGAGTGGCAGTATTTCTCAACTGGTTATGAGAAATAAATTATAAACAAACATTTTTCAAAACTAATATGTCCTTCCTGAACATTATTACGGGCCTAAACCACAAAGAGAAAAAGGAAGAAAAAAAACATACTGCTGCCAAAATATGGCAGCCATATGCTTGCAATAACATTTTTAGAGTTAAAAATTGTATTGCCTGTTGCATATCATTGTTTGCACAGTAACATGATTGATAGGAAGCAGGTGTACTTAAGATACGTTTGGGAATTTATTAGTTTTTTAGCACATCACGTAACTGATTATTGACAGAAAATGTACTTTAGACTTTGAAATATTGTTACCTAAAGACCTTGTTTAAAAACACAGTGGCTAAAAAAGATAGACTGGAAATAAAAATTCACTAGCAAAGTGTAAAGTATTGGCCCACTTGCACTGGCAGTGAAATGCATGTCTGTATAGTAGATCTGCACTGCAACATTGTGTTCCTCACAGTGCAAGAGAGCCAGTGATTGAAGAGGGCTAAACTGTTTCCCATGCTGTATACTGAAACAGAAATGTAGATGACAGTTGAACAGACCAGGGAATTGACTCAAAGCCCAGCTATGTATGTGTAGGAGGTGTTTATTACAATATGCCAGAGAGATCCAAAAAGCCAGATCTGAAAAGACCTTCGAGGCAGAATTACATTGTTATATTTCTCCAGCATTGAATCTTTCATAGATTCACATGCTTGAATCTTCCCCGTCGTCATAGTGGGGGGTCTCACGGTATTTAAAATATAGCAGTATATAAGAACATTTCATACAAAACCAATGTAAAGGGAACCACATTTTGTTAACCCATTGTCCTCTTTATAAGACCCAACTATCAGCCAATGAGATGCCAGCCCTGAGATCACAATCCCCTGCAGAGCCACCATACCACAGATTTCTAACCACACGTCGTGTGAGCAGGAGTCTCCATGAGCTCTGCTCAGTTTTCTCTGTTGGTGAACTTTTGACCCTACTGTTTCCACTTCAGAACTATCTGGAAAAGAAGAGGTATTATTTTTCTTCAGATTGTGAAGATGTCCGAGTGCTCTAAAGAGAGATTATTCTGATAGATACATCTGCCAGTGGATTCCTCACCTTGTGAATATCCCCCTTGCGTCAGCAACATTCGGAAATTCTTTTGTAGCTTCGCGCCGACGTGGACGACGTCATAGAGACACGTCATAGAGAAACGGCATCGCACGCGACTCCGCTGACGTCACCGACACTACAATAGGCCCGCCGGCGTGATGACATCAGTTCCCTTTTTTCCGCGTCGTCGACGCTAACGGTTTCGGGAATCTCAGTAGCCAACTGGTGACTTTGTTACCTTATTATTCGCTTTCTGCTTCTTTGTATCTTGTTTCTTCACGATGTCGACAAAGACAGGCTTCAAGCCCTGCAGGGAGTGCGGGAAAATTATGTCCATCACGGATCCGCACGAGGACTGCTTATGGTGTTTAAGCTCTGACCATGATGTGGATGGGTGTTCATCTTGTTGGAAGATGAACCCGAAGGCCCTGAGAGAAAGAGAGTCCAGACTCCTGGTAGCGAAGCTGAAGGCTGGCAAGGGAAAATCTTCGAGGTCTCGCTCTCGACGGGCGAGGTCGAGATCGAAATCAAGATCCAGATCTCGAGAGTTGTCGTCTTCGTTTCGGTAAGGAGTTGGGCTCGAGGTCACCGAAGAAGGTGCTTTCCAAGGTGGTCACGCTGGATGTCTCGGATCATGAAGGGGAGGCCTCGCCTTCGGAGTCGCGGGTACAGTCGCCGACTCCGGCTTCGAATCCGTCTCCGGTGCCGTCCCCGGCCCGAGATGAGGAGGAGGTTCAGGTGGATGTGGATTCTGCGCCTGTCGAAGAGCCTAATCCGAACCCTCCACAAGACCAGCCTGAGGGTTTTCAACCACCCTTCCCAGCCCCAGGCGAGGACCCATTGGCGTTTTTAAACGCTATGTATGGCGTCTTTTCAAGGGCGTGGTACCCCTCTGGCGCACCTCCGGGTCCCATGGGTCCTCTGGCCTTCAATTTAGGAGTCCCTCACTCCTATCCTCCTGCTCCTTTCATGCCCTTTATGCAGGCTCCGCCGCCGCCATGGCAATACCCGGCTCCACCGAGGTCGTCGACGCAGGTTTCCGCGCCGCCCGCTCCAGATCGACCTCGAGAGCATCCAACTGGGCCATCGGATTCGTTACCGACGTCGATCCCGACTCCGTCGGAGTAGTTGGTGGATTCGGCTGCGAAGCGTGTAAAAGAAAGGTCCAGAAGGGAGGCACAACGCCTTTTGGAGGAGCAAAGATATTTGGAGTCACGTCCTGATATGGAGGAAGGTGAACTGGACGATGATTGTTTTGAGGATCTGGCTGATGCTGGTAGTCTGGATTTTTCTCCTAAGTGGGAGTTGCTATCCGGCTCTGATGCGCCTTTAAAGGACGTCCAGCCTTATCATGTGGTGATGAGGAAGGCAGCAGAACTTCTGCAATTGACTTTACCAACTGTGGAGTTTGTCTAATCTTCTTACGGAGGTTTTGCATTCACCTAGCTCTGTGGTAGAACCATTGCTTCCGTTTAATGAAGCCTTAACGGAACCTATTATGGAGGTTTGGAAAAAACCACTGACAGCTCCTGTAGTGTCCAAGAGTGTGGTGAGAAGGTACAGGGTTGCACCTGAAGACCCTGCTTTTCTGACGTCTCATCCGTCACCTGAGAGTCTTGTCATACAGGCAGCCTGTTCCAAAAAAAATGTGAGTGCCTTTCCTCAGGTCCATGGTGACAAAGAGGCAAAGAAACAGGATCAGGTGGCTAAAAAGACCTTCTCCTCTGCAAGTATGGCGTTGAAGTCAACTAATGCCACTTGCCTTATGGGGAGGTATGTGCATGCCCTTATGGACACTATGCGTACTTTAGCTCCTAAGATTCCTGATGACGGCAGGAGGGATTTTTAGGAGGTTTTATCGGATGCACAGGCTGCGGCACGCCAAGTGATGCAGAGTGGTCTGGACACTGCAGACTAGGTGGCACGTATCATGGGCACTGTGGTTGCCACTAGGAGATCGGCTTGGCTGAAATCTTCAGACTTTTCGGCAGATGTTCAGGCGGCTCTGCCGTTTGATGCATCTGGCCTCTTTGGCAAGAAGGCTGATACGGCTTTAGAGAGATTTAAAGACAGTAGAGCAACTGCTAAATCTTTAGGACTTCAAATCAGAGGTTGTTCAGCCAGGAGGTTCAGAGGTTTTGGACGCTCTTCCTTTCGCAACTATCGGCAAGGTCAGCAGCAGCAGCAGCAACAGCAGAACCCCTTGTACAGATCTTATAGGGGAAAGCAAAGAGCTAGGCCTCGAGGTCATCAAGCCTCTTCCTCCTCTACCTCCTCTAACCCCCCAGCCTCAGAAAAGCAGCCCTAGATCCGCCATTCAGGATCATGTGGGTCCGGTGGGGGGTCGGCGTACCTACTTTCTACGGGATTGGAAATCCGTTACATCAGTTCTTTGGGTTCTCAATCTCGTAGAAAATGGGTATGCCCTTCCCTTTCGGGAATACCCTCCCAATTACCCTCCTTGCCAAGGTTTTTGCACGGAGGAACATCTGTTACTCCTGCAGGAGGAGGTGCTGACTTTAAGAAAGGGTGCGATAGAGGTGGTCCCAGAGCAGGAAAGGGGTCAGGGATGCTACTCCCGGTATTTTCTGATTCCCAAAAAGGATGGCAGGCTTCGTCAGTTGTTGTACCGGTTGGGTTTTTCGATAAATGTACCCAAGTCTCACCTGGTGCCCTCCCAGCGCAACCTGTTCATAGGTGCTGTACTGGACACAACTGTATGTCGTGCATTCCCTCCACCTCAAAGGATTCGCGACATACAGGAAATGATTCCTTTATTCTACAATCGGGCGGTCGTTCCGGTCCTGAAGGTCCTTCGCCTGCTCGGTCTGATGGCTTCTTGCATTCTGTTGGTCAACCATGCGCGCTGGCACATGAGGGCACTCCAGCGGTGCCTCCACAGGCAGTGGTATCAACACAACGGAGATCTCAGGGAGTCAGTGAGGATCTCCAGAGAAACTGCAGCGGATCTGTCTTGGTGGAGCGTGGTCAGGCAATCTGTCACAAGGAAAGCCTTTTCATCTTCCTCCATCGGTTGCCACAGTGATCTCGGATGCCTCCACTCTAGGGTGGGGTGCTCATCTGGGGGATCTGGAATCAAGGGTCTTTGGTCTCCAGAGGAAAGGTTGCTTCACATCAACCTTCTGGAATTGAGGGCGATACGTCTAGCGCTCAAGGCCTTCCTCCCTTCCCTTCGCGGTCTGTCGGTGCAAGTCCTGACGGACAACACCACCGCAATGTGGTAAATCAACAAGCAGGGAGGAGTGGGGTCGCAGTGTCTCTGCAGAGAGGCTCTGCGCCTCTGGACCACATTTGTCTGATGGCAAGTCATCTGGCCGGAGTTCTAAACGTGCGAGCGGACAGTCTCAGTCAATGTGGTGGATGTCATATTATCTGCTAGGAGTGACTCCACTAAGTCCATTTATTCTTACAGATGGGCTAAATTTGTCTCTTGGTGTGGGGAGAAGTCTGTTGACCCTTTGAAAGCCCATTTATCTGATATACTACAGTTTGCTCTTTCTTTGGCGCAGCAAGGTTTTGCTGTTGCTACGGTGAAGGGCTACCTTTTGGCATTGTCGGCATTTCTCTGTTTGCCGGACCAGCCGTCTCTTTTAAAATCTCCTGTAGATTTGAGATTTTTGAAGGGGCTCACAAATAGGTTCCCTCCTACTCCTTTTATTGTTCCTCAGTGGGATTTAAATCTTGTATTAACTTTCTTGATGGGTTCTCCCTTCGAACCCTTGCACAAGTGTCCCATGAGGCTTTTGTCTTTTAAGACAGTCTTCCTGGTTGCGATCACCTCGGCAAGGAGGGTAAGTGAGCTTCAAGCTCTTAGTTCCAAGCCCCCGTTCTTGACCATTCATGCTGATCGAATGGTTCTTAGGACCAGGGCTGCTTTTCTCCCTAAGGTGGGATCTCCCTTCCACCTAGGTCAATCTATTACCCTTCCTACCTTTTATCCTCCCCTCACTCTTCCAAAGAGGAGGAGAGGCTACACCGTCTGGACCCCAAGAAGGCGGTGAGTTTCTATATTGATAGAACTAAAGACTATCGATTGGATGACCAGCTCTTCGTTGGGTTTGCTGGCTGCAAGAAAGGAAGAGCGGTTCATAAGAGGACTCTTTCAAGAGGGATCATCCTCTGTATAAAGATCTGCTACTCTTTGGCCGGTAAGGATCCTCCAGAGGGTATAAGGGCTCACTCTACTAGGCTAAGTCTTCGACTTCTGCACTTTCAAGAGGTGTGCCGGTTGAGGACATTTGTAAAGGCGGCGACTTGGGCCTCCCTCCACACTTTCGCAAAGTATTATTGCTTGGACACTGATGTGAGGAGGGACGGCCACTTTGCGCGCTCTCTCCTCCAAGACTTTCTGGTGTAGGAGAGTGGACACCCTCCTCCGGGAGTGGGGACTGCTGTGGGACTCTATTCACCAGGTGAGGAATCCACTGGCAGATGTATCTATCAGAAGAACAAGTTACTTACCTTCGGTAACGCTTTTTCTGGTAGATACAGTATCTGCCTGTGGATTCCTCACTGACCCACCCGCCTCCCCGTTGTCCACTCTTCTATACCAGAGTTACTGTAATGTATTTGTATTGTCAAGGAGTTGTTTATTTCAAATGTTTTATTGCATTTGCTTCACACTGTGTGTTTCCTTGATATTTGTACTGCGTATACGGTGTACATGTCTACTGTCATTGGTCCGTCCGTGTGCCTCGAAGGCACGGAAAAAAGGGCGGAACTGATGTCATCACGCCGGCGTGGGCCTATTGTAGTGTCGGTGACGTCAGCGGAGTCGCGTGCGATGCCGTGAGTCTATGACGTCGTCCACGTCGGCGTGAAGCTACAAAAGAATTTCCGAATGTTGCTGACGCAAGGGGGATATTCACAAGGTGAGGAATCCACAGGCAGATACTGTATCTACTAGAAAAAGCGTTACCGAAGGTAAGTAACTTGTTCTGTAGGCCCTGTAGATCTTGTGGGAAAGCTAGACTGTTTTCTGAGGACCCCCACAAAGACTGCCTATACTGCTTACATCCCAACCATGTGCCCAGGGATTGTAAACATTGCAGGACTTTCTCTGCGACAACTTTAAAAGACAGAGAATCACGTTTAATTCTGTGGCTACAAAAGACGAAATCCAGATCAGAGTCTGGTTCAGATGTTGAAGAGGGTAATTTTACTCCAGAATGTAACAGAAAGCTGGAGTCTGCTTCTACAAAAACTGACACCAAGAAGCCCAAAGTCTGTAAGACCGAGGACATATTGCCGGCTTCTTAGCCCTCTGTGAGCACTTCTCATGGGAAGTCTGAATCATCTTCCTCAGTGCCACATACTCCTCTTAAAGTATCCATGGAAAAGTAGGCCCTGTCGACTGACCCTTCGACTGCAACCCCGCGATGAAGGCAGCAAAATTGACGACAGTCATTCCCTCTCTGGCTCTGTCAACGATGGCACCATGACGATGGCGGCATCACAACCTTTACCATGTCTACGGCCTCGTCTATGGCCGCCCCTACGACTACACCGTCGACGACACCCACAAAAACACAGTCGACGATGAAACATGCTTCGTCGACGAAGGTATTTACATCGCTAAAGATGCATGGCTCATGGACTACGATAACAATTTAAAAGGATGCCTCCATCGACGACCTCATCGACGGAGAGAAAAAAACATGACACCGAAATCAGGAAGGATGTCATCAGAGTTGGCATCTTGGTGTAAAATCTCGCCGCTTCCTCATTCTCATTTATTGGAAATACAGGAATCGGAGGAGGAAGGTTCGTTTGGGCCTGCTTATAGTCCATCGCAGCGCAAGGTAAAATGCCAGAATATGGATAATGAAGACGTGTATCAAGAGGCGGATTTCTGCTTTAAAGATCGCCCACCTCCAGAATCACACAGATATGAATCTTTTCAGCAGAGTTATGATTTTGAGCAAGAACAGGATAATCTCCCCCACCCCGGGAAGATATTGTCAGTGCCAACTGTGTTGATCATGGATCTGAGACGCATGATAAATGACTATTACAAACGCTTCCCCGAAGCTAATGCTCCGGTGCCTACCACCCCGAATCAGCAGCAGGGTGCACCTTCTTCCGAGACTACACAGCCGCCACCGGTTCCACAGAAGACACAACCTCCAAGAGTAATAGCCATTAGAGATAACTACATAGAAAGTGATGTAGAGGACCAGCCAGAAGAAATAGAGCTGACACAGGATGTGGTGCCTGTGGGTGATGAATGGGATGAGTATGTTGCACCATCCTCTCCCTCAGCTACCCCAGCAAATTCTCTGCCGAAAGACATTGGAGGGTTTCATGAACTGCTGGAGCGGACCTCAAAGAAGTTTCACTTACCTCTTCTTGTGAAAGAGGCGGAGTGTTTTCTATGATTTAAAGGATTCTGCTACAAAATCCATTTGGGCCATTCTAACGGTAAATTACATCTGGGAAGAAGGTATGAAAATTATAAAAAGTCTTGCTTCAGTAACTGCAGCAATTCTGAGAATGGAAAAGAAATATAAGGCTCCGGAACCGTCTCCGGCATGTCTCATCGGTCATCCAAGACCCAAGTCGGTTGTCATGCAGGCAGCCCAGAGGCACTCTAGGAATCCTGCAGCTAGATGTTCGGCTCCTCCTAATAAGGATGGTAGAAGGCTGGATAGTACAGGAAAGCGTTTTGCAGTGATGGCTGCCACTTCCATCAAGGCATCAAATGTGCTAGCCCATAATAGGTCGGTACGACTGGCAAATGTGGTCCGATTTGGTACCTTTCCTAGATCTACCGGTCGATAAAAAAGAAGAGGTGACACAAATACTACAAGAAGGGGCTAGGGCAGCCTCGGAGATGATTGATATAGCATTGGACATCTCATCAGTGGCATTCAGACAGATGGCAGGAGCAATTGCTTTACGCAGACAAGGCTGGCTTAAAGCTAATTCTTTTCGTCCGTAGATTCAAACAAAGATTATCAACATGCCCTTTGATGGCGAAAATCTATTTGGAAAACATATAGATGATGCCCTTCAAGGGATTAAGGCTAATACGGACACTGCATGCTCACTAGGGACACTACAACAGCAGCGGTTTCAGCCCTTTCGAGGTAGAGGAGGAAGAGGACAATACCAACAAAGGTAGACTTTTCAGTCCTATAGATAACAACCCTACCGGCAACCGGGTTATCGCCAGTATGCAAATCAGCAGCAGTACCGATCACCTAATGTGCCCTACCAACAGGTGGCCAGAAGAACTCCGGCACGGGTAAAGTCACAGGACAGTGGTAGACATCAGTGACACTCTCAGGGCACCACCCACCTTGTTACAACGCAAACCTAATCAGAACCACTACCTCTCTCAATATTCCCAACAATGGCTAGCACTAACGGTAAACATCGTTTACAACGATGTTTTCACAACGCGGTACCTTTACACCGCGGCTGTGACAACGCAAGTCGTTACCACGACTTGCGCTGGAGGGCGCTCAAGGTCTAAAAATAGTTAATTTACTATCCTAACACCTTCCCTAGGGTCCACGGGGACTGGTGTTAGAATAGTAAATTAAACTATTCGAAATCCGCGCCCCCCCCAACGCAAGTCGTGGTAACGACTTGCGTTGTCACGGCCGCGTTGTAAAGGTATGCGTTGTGACGGTACGCGTTGTACCGTCATATATCCAGCACTAACATCGGACAAATGGGGATTAAACATTATCCATCAGGGACACACCCTAGAGTTCGTTCAAAAGCCTCGTATGCCGCCCTTCTATCCCCAAGAAACATCAACATCTGACCTTGCTAAAGAAGCAGATTTCTTATTCTGAAGGGGGCGGTAGAGAAGGTACCTCAGCAACATTGAGGAAAAGGATTCTACTTGCATTTTTCCTAATAAAGAAAAAACAAGGTACCAAATGGAGGCAGGTAATAGATGTAAGGGGTTTGAACAAGTATATAAAAAAACTCTTCAGAATGCTATTGCTACAAGAGATTCTCCTAATGCTAAACAGAGGAGACTTTGACATCATTAGATCTCTTGGATGTGTACTTTCATATCCCCATTCACGTCAAACATAGACGTTATCTAAGGTTCGAGGTGGCAGGGTGACACTATCAGTTCAAAGTATCGCGCTTTGGTCTCCGGTCAACGCCGATGGTGTACACAAAGCGCATGGCATCAGTGGCGTGTTTCTGAGGCAGCAAGGACACCAGGTCTATTCTTATCTAGACCACTGGCTAGTAAAAGGACCTACATGCCACTCAGCTCAAAACTCCTTAAGAGCTTGTCGTCGGCTATTCAAAACACTAGGTCTAAGAGTCAATGTGGAAAAATCCTCCCTGGTACAGTCACAAACTCTGTAGTTTCTAGGGATGCAGTGTTGAACACAAGAGAGGCAAAGGCATGCCCATCAGAAGAACGCATTCAAAAAATCTTAAAATTGGTGTCTCGGATTCAAAGAAGAGAGTCCTTTTCAGTGACTATGTACAAATCTATTCTGGGATCCTCTCATGGTGCATTCCTCTGATTCCAAATTGTTTGCTTCACATGCGGCCACTTCAGGAACAACTCGACCTACAATGTTTACAGGCTCAAGGATCGATTGAGGATCTCGTTTTTATCACTCCATAAATGAGGAAAGCTCTGTCATGGTTGGGAATAAGTAAGTAAGTAAATTTTTTATTGTTTGGACAATTAAAACCTTAACAATATAAACACATATAAAAGATAAGTTAAAACATTAAAAAGAGAATATCATTGTTTAACAAGTATTTTACCACATTATCGTCCTTTTTCTGAGGTCAGTCCTGAGAACAAGTTTTTGTGAGCCTGTACAAAAACTTAGAGAAATTTGATCAATTTACAATTTAATTGTGTGTCCGATGGATTTAGGCTTGCAATTATTGAGGCTCTACAGGTCCTGAGGCCTCTATCTTTTAAAGTTTGTCTAAGAAGGGTGTTACGAGTGTTGTGGAGTTGGGTGCATATGCAAATTACATGAATAAAATCTTCATTGTGGTAACCGCAGAGTCTACATGATTTTGGCCCTTTATATAACCAAATGGGCTGATCCGCTAATGATGGTAAATTTCCGAAGTGTATAGCCATTAATTGCTTTTTCAGGTAAATAGAAAATGTTGTATGTAAATAATAGGCCGGTGCAAGTGTCTTATAATTGTTGATCACCATCCAAGCATGTGACCTTGCCCTGAAGATGTTTTTGTCAATTAGTAAAGAATGATTTTTTGCTACTTTATTTAGTGTGTGTTTAAAGGTCTGGTATGGCAGGTTTTTGTTCCGTAATTCATTTGTACAAGTTGTTGACAAAGATTTGTTTAGGTATTGATTATGGGGTGATTTTCTGTTGCTTTCTACTTCAGTCCAGAGGGCTTTATTGATTGGTGATGTAGCCGCATTCAATTTCAATCTGTACCAAAGCTTTACAGTGGCATACATTTTCCCAATTGTTTCATTGGTTAAGTCCAATTCAAGACAAACTTGTGCCGGAGAGGCTGAACGTTCTACTTGAAAAACTTTTTTATATGTGGAAACCACTAGTTGGTTTAAAAGTGCTGCATCCTTGCTGTAAAAAACGGTGCTAGCATATGTTATCGTGGGGAGAATTTTCGCTGACATCACCGCTAGTAGTGGTTTATGTGATGGGCCCTTCAATTTTTTTGCTAATTGACTGAAGTGCTTGTTCTCTGAGTCGTATACTTTTTTTGCTCTGAGTGGTTTTGACGATTGTCTATATAAAATCCCAGATATTTGTAGTTCTTTACTTCCTCTAATTGACTACCATTGAGCCAGATGATCTGTTTACTTCTCTCCCGACTTCCAATAACCATTCTTTTTGTTTTTGAAGTGTTTATCTCAAGTTTGTTTTCTGAGATTGTTTGTTTTCTGAGATATAGTCTGACATTACATTTAAGCTTCTTTGAAGGCCGATCTTTGTTTGACTCATTAACACCACATCATCAGCGTACGAGAGGTAAGTGAGTGCTAGCCCACCTAGTTTCGGTGGATGAGAGTTAGTACAGTCTAACCTCTGAGCAACGTCGGACAGAAACAAATTAAAGAGGTGTGGCGCCAAAACACAACCCTGTTTGAGGCCTTTTGTTGTGATTAGCTTTCTTTTTTTTTTTTTGAAAACCTTTATTGTGCATTTAAGAAAAAACAAGTACGGGCCCACAACCAACCGGCCGGCCACAGAAACCGTTAAAGCACCCGCGCTTACAATATGGCGACACAGTAATACATCATTACCACAAGCGAGCATTGAAAACCACATCGTAGATCAGCACGATACCATGACAAAGGAGCAATGAAGGTTAATTTTAAGCATTTTTCGTTGCAACAATTAAGGTCAGCTTTTCATTTGCAGATCGAAAATACAAATTATAAATGAAGAGAACGGAGTCCGTGTAGGCGTAACAGCACATGAGTGACAAATCAACCATATAGTTGACCAGCCCAAAAGTCAGGTTTCCCCGGGCGGCATGGCGGCTCAAAGTATGTGCAGCGAAGGTAACAGAATCAGCAATCGAATCAACGTACGCCGCCACCCGCCCGCAACAGTCCGATACACGAACCAAAAGAAAGAAAGAAGAAGAGACAAAAGGAAGAAAGACCAAGGCACCATAGAAACTAAAACCAAGAAACTAAAAGCCCCTCCCCCAACCCCCCACCCCACCCTACACGCATGCGGAGGCTACGGCCTACCCCCCCCCCCCCCAGCAGTGTGTCTGTCGCCCAATAAACCCGAAATATAGAACAAGAAGAGAAAAAGAAAAAGGGAAGAAGTAGGAAAACACCTAAAGTATGAGAGTAAGAAAGGAACATCCTAATCTAAAACTCCCATAGAACACAGAAGCCCGGAGGAGGGCCAGAACCAATTATTCCCAGACTCCACAGCCCGCACAAAACCTATACCCCACCAAAAAGGATAAACAACAGGACATATCAATTGCAACCTTAAGTGGGGAAAAGAAACAGTTAAAACAGCGCATTCAAACGTAGCAGAAAGCGTCCCAGTCCAAGTCTTCGCCAGTCAAGCAAACAAAATCAGTGAGAAGAACACCATCAGCCCTGGCCCGAACGTTGAAAGCCCACCAAACATGGCCACCGCTGGGAGCTCATCGAAGGCAGAACAAAGGGACAAGATGGCCGCCCCCAACCAAGAAGAAGCAGAAGAAGATGAAATGAAAGTCTCCATTGACCAATAAGTCCAGTGTCCAAAAAGACCAGCGTCCCCTCAAGCACAGGATGAAAAACATGCCACCACCGTAGTAAAAAGGCTTCAGAGGCAAAGGCAGCCAGGAGGGTCAGCAACCGGGAAGGCGGTAAACGAGGCAGCGGTAACGAGTGTATCGGCAGAGTCTCAATTCCCGGAGCGGGGGGAGACAATGTAACAGCAGCTCCGTCAATCGACAGATACGATCCATTGTTGCCAGGGATCATCCGCTTCATTGAGCACGCAAGCGAAAACATAGTATCCATTCCAGGAGTGATCGGAAGCAGCAGGGAGCCGGAGCGCATCGGACGCCTCGGGGCAGATATAGCGTCGTCAATCTTCCGACCCAGCTCCCAGGTGCACCGCAGCCATGTGTCCCTTAAGCCGGCGAGAGCTGCCAGGATGTCGCCGCAAGTCAGGTCCCGCTGCGGTTCTAACCTGTCCGTGGTGTAGGTAGTTGCCGTCAGGCCGCCATATCTCTCAAGGCTAGGCAGGATAATACGCCCGGGGGATAAGGAGGTATTCATCTCCCCGTCCTGGAAAACCAGGCGCCAGCACCACCTCGCCAATGAAACCACAATGGAGAAAGGAGGGCGACACGGACTCCGGGAGACAGGCCGGGACGCCGGTAGAAGCGCGGCTTGTAGTACAGAGTTGTGCACAGGGAGAACCCCTGCGCCTTCAGTCGAGGAGGGCGACCCAAGGCAGAAAAGGTGCTCCAAAATGGAGTCAGCTCAGCCCGTCAGCAGCAGAACAAAGGGAAGTAATGTGAGAGGGGATCCCACCTCGCCGGTACACACCACAGCCACTGAGGGAACCCGCCACATCCGTAAAGGGTACACACCATCTCCCTCCGCAGTCGGCAGCGCCACCTCAAACATCAGCGCCTCCCCAGATCGTCTCACCGACGTCGGTACAGCAGCTCCCAGCGGCGGCGGTCGGCAGAGGGTCCAGGGGCAATCATGGAGGACAACCAACGTTTCCAGATCTCCGTCAAATCAGCAGGCAGAGACTTCGGAGGAACGCGAGCGGAATCAGCGCGTTGCAATCGCTGTTACACCGCAACATAGGCACAGGAGAAAAGGCAGGATATCGATGCAGGAGTGAAAGGCTCGCGGAGCCGGGAGCCTACACGTCCGTCCCGACGGCCATCTTGGCTCCTCCTCCCGTGATTAGCTTTCTTGATAATCTGATGCCATCTCCTATCTTTACTCTTAACCATGTATTTAAGTAGAATAATAATATTCCATGTAGTATCGTTTCGGGAATATTCTAAGTTTGCAGTTTATTCCATATGCAGCCTTTAAATCTATATAACAGAGGTAGAGTTGTTGTTTCCTCTGTTTGCTTTTATTTGCTATTAAGGAAAGGGCTAAAATGGTTGATATTTTCACTATACCTTGCCTGAACCCTGTGTGGTTAACTGGAATGAGCTTAAGGTTATCTGTCCATTCCTTAAGATCTTCCAAAATGAGTGTGTCATGATATTTGGCTTCGACGTCCAGGAGGGCGATTAGCCTATAATTCGATGGATTCATTCTGTTTCCACCTTTATAGATTGTGTCAATATCGAGCCTTGCCAATTCGATGGAATACAATTTAGGAGTTCTATTTCTTTGTATAGTTTGAATAGATACTTGCTCCAGAATGATGGATTATTTTTAAAAATGGCTTGTGGGATTCCATTCGGTCTTGGTGCGCCGTCACCTCTGCCCTTCTTTATTATACGTTTTATTCCGTCTACTAACTGGGAGGGCTCACTGGTCTTTACATTTGGAGAGTTGGTGCCAATATTCTCCGGAGTTTTGGATTTTACTTCCATTGCCATAAGACTTCAGGCCTTTTTTTCTCTTCTATTACGTTTGCTGTCCTCTCCTGTGTTGTTCATATCACTAACTTGTTGTATGATGGTTTCAGTTGTTTTATTTTCCTCAGGGTGCTCCTAAGTCTTTGCCTCTAACATGTCGTCGATTGTTATTTCCGAAAATGTAGTTAAAAATTTGGCCCACTCATGTTCTTGAATATTTTTATTTTTTTTATTTTTTTAAAACCTTTATTGAACAATGAAAGCTCACAAATACGGGCCTACAACCCCACGGGCTGGCCACAACAGAATGGGCAAAAAAAAAGAAACGCAGCACATGATAAGAAGATCTACACAGGATATGACATCAGGAGCACAGGTGAAGCAATAAAAGGCATCGAGCGTTCAGCAAGAACAGGATAATAAAGGTTAATTTTCTAATACGGGTTGGGGAACAAAGGAATAACGGGCCGTATATGAGACCACAAGGGAGGGACCGCGGCAAGCCGCCATTTTATAAACACAGCGTAAGAAAATGAAGCCATATAATCAAATCTAGCAAAGGACATAAACAGAATCAGACCATCAAGTAGCGACAGTGGCATCAGTCAACCGCGCCCACTCACCACCGCCCCTACCCGAACAGAGAAGACGAGGTCAAAAAGCCCCATCACAAAAGCAATACAATATACACCCCAACGGAAGAAAGGGACCTCCATAAAGGAGGAAGGGGAAGAGGGAGAAAGGAACGACAAAAGGGACTCCCGCCAAATCATGCACCCCCATGGGGAAAAACAGGACAATAAAACCGGCATGCGATGTAACAGAAACATGATACCAAAAGAAGCAGCGAGCCACAATCAGTCACACACCGGAAGAAAAACAGAAAACCCCCGGGGGAAATACGAGGTGACAGAGTCCCGAAAAAGTGAATACACAAGAGCCATAGAACAAAAAGGGAAATTAAGGGGGGAAAAAGACCCCCCGACACAAACAGACCCCCCCCACCCTCCCCTAAGCCCACCCTGCACCCCTGCAGAAGGCTACGGCCTACCCCCCCGCAGCGTGCCTGTCGCCCTAATTAGAACCCGAAATATAGTGGAGCAAGAAAAGTCGGAATTAAAAGACAAAAAAGGGGGGGAAGGAAGGGAAGAAGGAAGGGATCAAAGACATACATACATACACACGGGGGAGGGCCGGAGACAGGAGTAAACGCACCCATCCACCCGCCTGGGGTAAAGGTCCAAGTCCTCGGGAAGCCAAAGAGTATCAGGCCAAAGCCCAGGAGCACAAACCAATTACACAGAACCATATCAGGACACAAAGATCATCCAACCATTCATGAACTACCGCATATAAAAGTCAGTGTTTATCAGCCCTGTCCCTTTTTATCCAAAGCAGAAAAGGTCCGATCCGACGAGGACCCCGCCACAAAGAACAGAAGGCAGACAGCAGGAAAGTCCAATGGCAGTCCAAAAAATGCACAGGAGGAAAAGCACGGAAGATCCAGGAAAGTCTCAGAATGTAGCAAACGATGCAGGCACAGTTCCGAGGATATATCCAAAGAAACCAACCCATCCGGGCCGGCACAGGAGACATCACCGGGCAGTGGTGATTGAGAGGGACCAGGAGAATCATGGAGGTCCGGCAAGACAAGATCCAGCTCCCGGGCCAGGGGCAGAGGAGGCAGCACAGAAGGAGAAGGTGCCATCAGGTTGCGCACCTCCGGGGTTGCAGCCGGGGCCGAGTCCGCCAGGAGAATTCCAGCCACACCCCGCGACATCAATGCCT
This sequence comes from Lissotriton helveticus, assembly GCF_964261635.1. Lineage (NCBI taxonomy): Eukaryota > Metazoa > Chordata > Amphibia > Caudata > Salamandridae > Lissotriton > Lissotriton helveticus. Next base: position 351,225,762 of record NC_136059.1, on the reverse strand, counting down.
CATCCGGCCGTGGGGGCCCGGGAGGCCCGCAGTGAGGAATCATCTCCAAAGCCATGAGAGGCGTGGCCACCGAGAGCCGCCAGGAGAGCAGGATGTTTAAGATCCCCTTAAGTGCAGGAAAACCTTTACAGTATCCGACACCCGGGCCTTGCGGCGGGCCCCCAGCGCTCGTCCAGGCCCGGCCCAGGCAAATGGGGCTGGCCGCCATCTTGAGAGCCCAAACAGGCCGCGCGGCCAACAGCCTCCGCCGGGGCGGCAGTCAAGCAAATGAAGTCCCGCCGACAGGCAGTAGAACACCCCGGACAGGAAGGGGGGCCACCAGAAGAAGGGGATTCGCCGGCCCCCCAATGTCGCCGGTCCCGTTCTCCGAGTCCGGGCGGTAAAAACAAAATGGCCGGACCGGGGAACAAAGGGGGAGCAAGCCGGACATACGAGGAACCCCTACAATGAAAGGCAGCGCCACCATCCAAGGCCGCCGCCACACAGGAGTCTCTCAGCCAGGAACCTCCGGCTCACACGAACAGCGGTCCTCCGATCACCTCCAGCGCGCCCCGAAGGGCAAGCCCGCGGACTGCATCCGGCCCAGGAGCCGGGAAGAAGAACCAGGCCAGTCCGTTCTCGAGTCCCCGGAATGAGCGGGGGCACTGCACCGGATCCACAGCAGCCAGGACAACCGGAACAAGTGGTAAGTGCCTGCCGTGCGCCGTAGTAGTACCACACAGCAAGGAGGGCTTCCCGGGGCAGGATAAATGCAGGATAAATGTGAAAAACACAGGCGGGCGAACGGAGCCGAGCTAAAGCGCGGCCATCCCGGTCGCGAGCTAGGCTCCTCCCCCTTTTGTGAGCATGTTCTTGAATATTTGATGATAATTCGTTCATCCGTCGTTGTAGTTTATTTATGATTTCCCAGAATGTATTTGAGTTCGTTTTCTTCGCACTACTAAGCAGTTCGGCCCAGAATTTATCATTGCTTGTTCTTTTTTTCCTCCCATTGCTGTTTTCCTCAATTGCCTGACCTTATCCCAGGCTATTTGGTCGTGACAAATTCTTTTTAGCCTCCTAATGGCCTTTTTAAGTTCAGTTTTCAAATCTCTCAACCCTTTCGATGGTTTTTAATTTATTTCCTTTCTAATTTTTTGTTCTGTTGTCTTGTCATTAATGTTGTGAGATCCATGGTAAATTTTTCCCAGGCTTGGATTTTGTTCAACGCCTCCAGTCGTTTGCCATTGTCATCATCTGAAAATTGGACTGTAGTGTCTCTATCGTTTCATTAGACCATTTTAAGCGTTTCAAGTCAATCGTATGGCTAGATCCTTCTATTTGCGTATTCATACGGGGTTTGGCAATTTTTAACCTGAAATGTATATGCTGGTAGGAATGATCACTCCTAGTCGTGTGCTCTATGGAGAAGTGGGTTAGATATGGCACCAATGTTACTGAGATAACTGTATAATCCAATCTTGATTGTGTCTTTCCTCCATGAAATGTGTGTTTTGGTGGAGATCGTCCTATGATCTTCCTTTATCACTCTCAGGCCAAGGAATTCCAGGGCATTAACTAATCACCGACTTTCAGGGTCCGATGTTTTACTCCTTAGCTGATATTGCTGTGGGACATTCCAGTATATATTGTCGGCTGATAGCTTGTCGTCTTCATCCGGGGGGTGTGTTAAATTAGAATTAAAATCCCCTGTCAATATCAGGTCCCAAGTGGGATATGTACTCCTTATATCCGTAATTATAGTAATCAACTGGGTATTATGAGCTGTTGTGTTCAGAAGTTGCGAATGTGCATATGTATTAATCAGCAGGACAGAGTTTGTTCTGCCCAATGTTACAACTGTAAGTTTTATCAATTGAATATTTGGATCTTAGGAGACAATTTGCTCCAATTCAATTTTCAATGCTATAGATCTATATACTACTATTCCTCCTTTTGGTCGTCTATTATTGCAGGAACTGTGTAGTGTGTGTATTTTGTCAGGGGAAGGTCTTCTTGTGCCCATGTCTCCTGCAATGCTATTATGTCACATTTTTCCCAGTTGATAGGATGACAGCCATTTTCTAGCCATTTTTTTGCCCCCGCAATGTTCCATGAAAGCAGCTGTATATTTCCTAGGTCTTGCTTTTGTCCGATGTCTCTTCCAATGGTCAGCGTCCTTTTTCTGAACTTAACTCTCCTGGCACCCAACTCCATTTGTCCTGACATGGATTAATTTGTTCATTTAGCTTTTTTCTCTTTAGGAAGTTGCTGCCTATAGCTCGTTTGAGAACTGTGTTTTTTCTCGTGATTTTCTTTTTGGATTTGTTCATACTTCTTGTTATAATTAGAGTTCATGGTCAGCGGGCCTGGATAACGTGGGGCTATTGACCTTGATAGTTTAATTCCCCAAGCTTCAAATTGCAGATTAGTTTTCATAATGAGCTGGGCATCTTCTTCTGATTGCCATGTGGTTAGAGTTTGCTCTTTTTTTTTTTGATTTCCTTTTGATATAAATTCTACCGCCAATAAATTTGACGTATTTATATTTTTTAAGGCTGGAATGTTAGCTGTTAATTTCAATATGTTCCCCCTGTTTAGCATGTCATGTGGCCCTTTAGAGTCGTCATATGGTGTCATGAGTATTTGCTGTTTCAGGGTAGAATGCCATTGCCCTATTTGTAATGTTGGATTCTCGTTCACCTTAACGGCTATGATTTGTTTCTTTTCATCCCTTATTTGAACTCTCAGATTTGTATATTGGATAGTGTTTCCTGTTCCCATGTTTTGAGCTGGGATTTCCAATGATGTTATATTCTCCTAGATAATCTTTGTTTAGGTTGATTGCTAATACCTGCCCAGGGTTTCCTTGGTCATTCTCACTTCTATTAACCAATTGTAGTTGTGATTGTCTTACTTCAATCGGTTTAGTTTTTCCATTGTTGAATTCTTGTGCTGCTGCGTATTCTTTTTTCTTTCCTGTCGAGAAGCTATTTCTGAGAACTTCGTGATTTGATTTCTCTGTTTTTTCATATTCCATTTTTTGCTTCTTGCCCTACAACCTCACAGATTCCTTCTAAATCATGTTCGATATCCGAGCTTCTTTGTCTGTTCGTGGCCTTATTGTCTGCACTTTTTCGTGCTTGAGTGTTTTGCCCCGGTTGGTTCCTCTCTGTTTTTTCTGATTGTTCGTCCATCTTCCGGTCTCCATTGCTGGAAGCTGTTCCTTGCCTACTTTTTTCTGTAACTGTGTCCTGCTGACTTCCGTAGTCTTAATCAAGTGTTTATTCCCTATTTTATTCTCGGTTTTTAAGAATTTTATTTCTGATCCATATCTTTTTTTTTTTTTTTCCTTTTCTGTTTTTGATCTCCTGGACTCCCCTAGGAATGGGTTGTAAAGCCTAGATAATGTATTGCGATTCAAGTTATTAATAGCAATTATATGCAGGCCGCCCGTCACTGAGATAATAATTTAAGCAGAGATTGGAAAATAGTCAGACGCCTCTAGTCAAGTCTCCGGAGACTTCTCTCAGTAACTTTTATCCGGAGCAGTCAGGCACCTCTATTTATTGCTAATTATTTATCTTCTTTTCAAACGCCGCGTGATGTCTGCCACTTTGCAATGCGCGATGGCCGCCCCGCTATTGCGCGCCGGAAGATGCGGCGATGAATCTTAATTACAGTTTTCCACCAGTGACAGCTCTCGGATGCCACGGGCTCCGCTGCCCGGCCTTGGCCACAAGAAAGGAAGTATGGAAAGCAGAATCCCCCTTTGCTGATCGCCATCAGATCCACAGGACTCAAAGATATCTCTGCATTTATTAAGTGCATTTCTTTTAAAATCCCCCAACTTGCTTTATGCCTCCCGGGGAGGAAGGTGGATGAGGAAGGGCTGTTGATGCCGGAGTTGATTTTTTTCCCTGTTTTTTGGGGGATTGTTCGAAATCCTGTGGTGACAAAAATTAAAGTGAGGTCTTGCATGGGGGCGCGTGAAGGGGGTGGGATAGAATGAGCGGCTAGAGGGCGCTCTGGGGAGAGGGGCCTGCTCGTGGGTCTGCCGCGCTGTGCGCCGGTCGCGCTGCTTCCAGTCCCTCTCTCTGCTCCTGTCTGTTGTATCTGTCTGCTCTCTCTCACTCATTCATGTATTCATTCATTCAGTTCATCGTTCGTTCATTCATTTCGCATGAATACCGTTGTGATCCTGCTCCGTTAGTTGTGCCTGTTCTCCTTTCTCCTGCCTCTGCTAGCCCTGTCTGCCCTCTCTGTTCTCCTGTCTACTTTCTCTGCGCTCCTGTCTGTGGTAGCTGTTTGCTTTCTCTGTGTTCCTGCCTGTGACAGCTCTATCTCCTCACTATGTGTCCTGTCTGTGGTAGCCCTGTCTGCTCTCTCTGTGCTCCCGTCTTTGGTAGCTCTGTCTGCTCTGTCTGTGCTGCAGTTTGTGGCAATTATGTCTCCTCTCTCTCTGCTCCTGTCTGTGATGGGTCTGTCTGCTCCCTCCGTGCGCTCCGGTCTGTGGTGGCTCTGTCTGCACTAGGACCAAGAAGGCGCAAGGGAAGGGGGGGGGGGACAAAGGAGCAATCGATAAACATACATCTAGCATAGATTTAAATCACATTGCAAAGATGCTTTGAAACTATCGTGCGTAGCAGGGGCCCCCGACCCAGGGAGCCCGTTTTTGCCCCAATGGGAGCCCCAGGGGCCCCTCTTCACATTCTTTGAGGGGAGAGGGGTGATTATCATTTTACCTCGCGCCGCTGGAAGCATCTGTCGGAGTTCATGTGGCTTCATTTCAGTGACCGCATTCCCAGGAGGTCGGCCGCGTTCATCGAGCCATTGTGCTCTTTTAATTGTTTTCCAGCTGTGACGAGATTATTTGTGTTTGCTGGTGGAGCGATGCTAAATCCGTCAGCCCTGGCTTGCAGGTCTGAACGCCTCAATGCTGCTGTTAGCGAGGCAGGAGTGGCGGCGGCGGAGAACCTTTCCTGAAGTTGGGATTCTGGGCTTTGTTGGTGCCTCTGATTAATAGGAACTAGGACCGCAGCCTTGTATCATGTCTGCCAGTTTCACTTCATCTATAAGTGGCAGCTGGACTCCGCGGTGATGGCTGCTGTACTGCAACCCAGTCTACGCACCCTGCAGTGACAGCCACTCCCCTGCAGCGATGCCCGCTCCCCTGCACCCTGCAGTGATGCCCGATCCCCTGCAGCGATGCCCGCTCCCCTGCAGCGATGCTCGCGATACCTGCACCCTGCAGCGATGCCCGCTCCACTGCACCCTGCAGCGATGCCCGCTCCCCTGCACCCTGCTGCGATGCCTGCTCCCCTGCACCCTGTAGCGATGCCCACTCCCCTGCACCCTGTAACGATGCCCACTCCCCTGCAGCGATGCCTGCTCCCCTGCACCCTGCACCCTGCACCGATGCCCACTCCCCTGGACCGATGCACCCTCCCCTGCAGCGATGCCCACTCCACTGCTCCCTGCGGCGATGCCCACTCGACTGCACCCTGCAGTGATGTCCGCTTCCCTGCACCCTGCGGGAATGCCGGCTCCACTGCACCCTGCGGGGATGCCCACTCCCCTGCACCGATGCCCGCTCCCCTGCACCGATGCCCGCTCCCCTGCACCCTGCAGCGATGCCCGCTCCCCTGCACCCTGCAGCAATGCCCGCTCCCCTGCACCCTGCAGTGATGCCCACTCCACTGCACCCTGCAGCGATGCCCGCTCCTCTGCAGCGATGCCCGCTCCCCTGCACCCTGCAGCGATGCCCACTCCACTGCACCCGCAGCTATGGCCACTCCACTGCACCCTGCAGAGATGCCCGCCAAGCTTGACTCTCCTGAACTTCCGGTTTTCAGCGCTTTTCAAATTCTAATCTTTTAAATGAAATCCTCCTTAAACAAATAGCTGTGCCTGTGGTGACGGTCTAGTTCCTAGAGGCCGGAACCGGAAGGGAGCGCGGGCGGAAGCGGAAGGCGGCCATTTTAGTTAGGCGCCGACCGCAATTCAGAGCAGCGGTGTTTCCCGGCGCTCCGGGTAAATAAATAATAACTTCACAGAAACCGGCTCCTGTCATGTATAAGGGGGCTTCCATAATGGCGACGAGGAGTGGCGATCACCCGCGGCGTATTCTGTGAGGCGGGGCACGTCGTGCTATCCACCGGCACCGAACGAACACTCCCGTCAGGAACGGTGACGCTCATCCTCCCCGGAGCGCGGCAGTGAACGGCGCAGACGGCAACTGCCGCGATCGCTCAACCATCCCTCCGCCACCCACGCCCAGGAGGCACCTGCAGCCACGGTGGGTCACGCTGGAAAAAATAAATCACATGTGAAAGCTGGGCTCGCCATAAGAGACTCACGGCCTCACGCACAGTGCGCCCACGCTAGAAACATTAAATACATATGAAAGCTGGGCACGCCATAAGAGACTCACGGCCTCACGCACAGTGCGCAAAGAGATATTCACCAGGCGCAGTTAATCACTTGGAGCGAAGGGGGCTGACGGAATCTTCGCAGAACGACGTGAGGTGGCGCGCGTCCACGAAGTGCAGACCACCGTGCCAAGCTGGCGGAGCAATTGACCCAGGGCGGAAGGTTGGTGGAGGACAGCAGAGCAGGGCCGCGCCCCCTGCAATCTCCAGCACCGGCGTCAAGTGGTGCGGTCAGTGGCGGGCGCAGTGAGGCGAACACGGACACTAGACAAGCACCGGGCAGCCCTCCTAACCGGGACATCCCGGCCCCTGCAAACCCCAACGCCGTCAGAAAAATGGCGGCGCAATCCACATCTCTCACGCAGATGGTGCCATTTCTCCCGTCCAGAGGGGAGCCAGCGATGCCCTGGGAGGATTGGAAAAGGTATTTCCAGAACTACTTAGAGGCGTTGGAAGAGGAGAGTGGTGCGGCGTTTTCTAGCAAGAGGAGGAAGAAAATCTTGTTGCACAATTTGGGCCCTGAAGGCATCAGAGTGTTTGACACCATTGTAAAAGGGCAAAGAGATGACGCCGACGACGATGTCTTCAGCCACGCCATTGCAGACCTTGATGCGCACTACAGGCCCGTGGTGAGCGTAGCCATCGACAGACACAGTTTCTTCCATAGGAAACAGGAAGGAGGTGAGACAGTGGATGAATATGTAGCCGCTCTTCAAAAACTGGCTCTCACATGCAAATTTGGTCCCCTCCATGATGAGCTCATCCGGGACCAAATAATAATGCACACGACGAGCACGCATGTTCAGGAGAAGTTGTGGGTAAATGGCGATGCTCCCTTGAAGGAGGTGTGGGCCATGGTGAAGAAAGCGAGATGTCCAAAAGGTGCGCGCAAGCGGCTAGGAAGGACGCTGGTGGCGCACAAACAGTTTGCAGAGTCATGACGAACCATAGAGGTGAGAGGACCAAACAGAAAGACACTATGAGAAGCCAAGACAACAAGAGAGGCCCACAACAGCCCGGAGGAACAGCCCAAAGATCAGGCAGAGGAGGAAAGCCTAGCTGCTACAGATGTGGTAGCACTGCGCATTTGGGAAACGACAAAGCATGTCTGGCATTTAGGGCGAAGTGTGCATACTGCAGCGTCTTTGGACACTACGAGAAGGTGTGCCGTAGAAAACCCAAAGGGGCCACTGTCAGGTATGTGGACCACGAACAACAGGAGGAGGAAGCGAGCCGAACGGACGAGGAAGACCTACAAGAGTTCCTCTACATCGACGCCCAAATATTGGACGTGGGGTGCACTGAATCGGACAAACCAAGGTTAGACATGAAGGTAGGAGGTGTGCCCATAGAAATGATAGCGGACAGTGGAGCCCCCATCACCATCATACAAAGGCAAGTGTGGGACAGAGACTTTGCGAAGAAAATAAACGAGGGACTGCGTCCGATGGATCTACGACCAGTCACGTACACGGGACAGAGGATACCCATGTTAGGTTACTGTCCACTGCTATTTGAGTTTAGAGGACGACAAGCCATATGCAAGCTGTACGTTGCTGAGAAGGGGCCGTCTGTGCTCAGTTGGAAGGACCAGGGGGCGTTAGGGATCCAACTGAACCCTGAGGGAGTTGAGAAAATATTGTTAATGGACATGGAACAAAACTGCGACAACTAGGCTTGGCGCAGGGAGTACCCCAAGGTGTTCAATGGACAAATAGGCGAACTGGTCAAATACAAACACCTCATCAAGTTAAGGGAAGATGCAAAGCCCGTGGTACACAAAGTGAGGAACATTCCGCTCAGGTGTCGGGAGGCGGTCCAAGCTGAACTGGACAGACTGGAGAAAAGTGGAGTGATACAAGCCATTGACAGCTCGGAGTGGCTCTCGCCTTTGGTGGTGGCCCAGAAGCCCAATGGGAAGGTGAGGTTATGCGTCGACCTTAGGGAACTGAACAAAAACATCTTAGTCGACAAATTCCCTCTTCCCCGCATCAACGAGATGTTCGCCAAAACGAAGGGCGTTAAGTGGTTCTCCACGTTGGATTTATCCTCAGCCTACCACCAGGTGAAGCTTCATCCCTCATGTAGTCACCTCACATCTTTTATCACGCCATTCGGGTGCTACAAATTTGTCAGAATGCCATTCGGGTTGGCTTCTGCAGCTGCCGTGTTCCAAAACCTCATGCACAGACTCTTCAGGAGAATGGAAGGAGTCCAGTTCTTCCAAGATGACATCTTGATCATGGGAGCATCCAAACAGGAACACAATGAGAAGCTGCATCAGGTACTACGCACCCTGCAAGCCAACGGATTGACGGCGGAGTGGTCAAAATGTAAATTCGGTGTTTCGTCAGTCACGTACCTCGGACATGAAGTGAGTGAGGGGGGCATAGAGCCGAAGAGGGCCAACATGCAAGCGATCTTGGATGCGCCAACCCCAGGGAAGAAGGAAGATGTCAGGTCGTTCCTGGGGATGGCAGAGTACTATAGCAAATTCATTCCCAACTTTGCCACGAAAACTCACTGTATGCGCCAGTTACTAAAGGAGAGAAATGGATTCCAATGGAGTGTGGAAGAACAGGAAGAATTTGCCAAGCTTAAGCAGGAACTCGGTGCTACGATACCGTTGAAAGGGTTCGATCCTGAGGCCATCTCCGTCCTCACCACAGATGCAAGTGACAGAGGCCTGGGGGCGGTGCTGATGCAGAAGTCTGAGAAGGGCGAGATGTCAACGATCAGTTTCGCTTCGAGATCCTTGGCGCCGAACGAAGAAAAGTTTAGCGTCATCGAAAAAGAGATGCTGGCGGTGGTGTGGAGCATGGAGAGATTCCGGCAGTATCTGTGGGGAGCAAAATTCTTAGTGAGAACAGACCACAAACCCCTAGTTAAAGTTTTGACGTCAAGTGGCCATGCTCATGCCACGCCCAGAATAGCCAAAATGACACTTAGACTTTTGGACTTTGTATATGAGGTGGAGCACATACCAGGGCCACAAAATAAGGTGGCTGATTTCCTGAGTCGAGCAGCAGCACAAGAAGGAGCTGATGTGCAAGTGACCCCGAATTGGGATGGTTATGTGGTAGCTAACATTCAGGACATGGAAGGAGTGATAAGTGCCCAGGAATGGGAAGAGGCGTACAAATCGGACGAAGATCTAGAGACGATCAAAGGATATGTAATCCACGGATGGCCTGAGAAGAGACATCTCAAAGAGACATTACGGAGGTATTGGGAAGTGCGGGATGAGATGTCACTGGGAGAAAACCCCATGTTCCTGCTAAGGGGTGACAAAGTGGTGCCCCCCCAAGGAGTGATAGACCATTTGTTGGCATTGCTGCATGAAGGACATCAGGGAATTACAAAGACTAAGGCCTTGGCTAGGCAAATGTACTGGTGGCCAGCCATTGATTCCCAGGTGGAACGCTACGTGAGACAATGTGAGTCTTGCGCCAAAGCAGACAAATCCCAGTGCGTGTTGAGGCCCCAATTGGGAAGGTTCCCCATTCCGGAAGGCCCCTGGGAAATGGTATCCGTCGACATCATGGGACCCATTCTCAACACAGAGGGGATACAAAAGTACGCAGTGGTGTTAATTGACAAGTACTCCAAATGGCCGGAGGTGGATGTGAAGGAGACCATGGACACAGAAGTTGTGATAACGTTTTTGAGAAACACGTTCCTCAAGGAAGGCATTCCGAAAATGATCATTTGTGACAATGGACCTCAATTTACATCTGCTAAATGGGAAGCGTTTGTGTCTAGGAATGGCATTGAGGTCAAACACACACCAATATATCACCCCTCAGGAAATCGACAAGTTGAACGTTTCAACAGGGTGATTATGGGCACTATTCAGGCTGCCATAAGCGACGGATTGGACTGGGAGAAGGAGTTACCAAAAATGCTGTGGGCCTACCGCATCACACCGGGCAGCACAGGTTACAGTCCATTCAAAGTACTTGGGGGGGAGAGAGCCCTTCACAAAGAACAATGCTGTGTGGAGGAAGATGGTGGTGCAGAGCAAATGGCCCCCGTGGTGGTTAGGAGAAACCTGGAAAGGGCGCAGGAAACATACACTGAACATTTCAACAAAAGACAGTGTCCAAGGAGTGACATTAGAGAAAGGCGATTGGGTAAGAGTGAAAGTAGCCACACTCAAAAGAAAGGGTGAAAGCAAGTTCACCCTGCCTCTACAAGTACTATAACCGTATGCCAGATCTGCACTGCTCAGCGATGGCAAAGTGTGGTCGCAGGACAGGATGGCAAAGTGCAGTAAAATCTTGAATTGGGGTACAGAGACATGTGAGGAGGAAGAGAATGTTGGGAGTAGCGAGGAAGGAAGCGGAGGACAGAGGAACGAGCCAGTAGAAGAAGGCAAGCAGCAAGAAGCCAAAAGGCTGTCTCCAGGCTTTTGGATGCTGCACAAACCATGGAAACGGGAGAGGGAAATGCCAGTTGCAGCTTGAAGATGGTCAGCCCCTCAGTGAATGGGCAAAACCCGCAGAGGCGGCCTCTGAGGCTTAACGAGTGACAGCCATGCCCTGGGTCCGGTAAGTAATTCCCTTCACTCACACAAATGCATTGACTTCTTGGAAAAGATTGCGGGCGAAATAATATTTGACATTTCGAAGTGAACGTGATGATGTTCATAATGTATATGAAATGTGTCCCTATGTAATGTAACGTGCTCGTGTAAAGCGCTCCACACCTTTCGGGTCAATTTAGTGCTATATAATGTAAAACGACATAACAAATGTGTATGTTGAGGTAAACCACCATACCTCCCATGGTTCAAGGGTCAGTGCAGTGCGTGCTGTCCTGTTAGTTTGCATTTTTCTATGTTATTTTCTATGTTAAGTTATGTTGCATTATGCACCATAGTACTTTTGGGTACGAAAATGGCAATTTTGAAGGATCTAAATAATTTCGCAAAATACCCAAAGTCTCAAAAAATCTCAATAAATCATAATGTTAATTTGTTTTGTGTGCCGGTCTTTAAAGGGTGTTGTCTTTAAACCTACCTGCCTTTTTAGGTCGAGCTGGCATAAGCAGCGCGAAGCGCTCTACCATCACCACCACATCCACCACCACATCCGCCACCACCACACCCAGCACCACCACACCCAGCACCACCACATCCACCACCACATCATCCACCACACCTCCCACCACCACATCAACCACCACATTCACCGCCACATTCACCGCCACATTCACCGCCACATTCACCGCCACATTCACCGCCACATTCACCGCCACATCCACCACATTCACCACCACCACATCCACCACATCTATATATATGTGTGTGTGTGTGTGTGTGTGTGTGGCTCTGTGTGTGTGTGTGTGTGTGTGTGTGTCTCTCTCTGTGTGTGTGTAGGGGCAAATGCAATGTTTTTGGATTTCCGTCACAATAAAATACACTGAACATAATCTTCACAAAAGTTATTTACAAACGTTTAAGCTATTGCCATTATAAATTACAATAACTTTTATTTAAGTATTAATTATTATAAAAAATTAAAAGCCATTTTTATTTGTAATATCAATACATCCATGTCACGTAAATACTACACACATTGCATTACAAATGCTATAGGTGTCACATTTGCAAAAGTTAAAACTATTGGCATTGTAACTAACAAAGCTATTAATTTCGCTATTTTCAAAACCAACACATAAATAAAAAAAAATTAATTACAAGACCAATAGCTCAAACTTTCCTAATACGAGACCTATTACATTGCAAATGCTTGTTTTAATCTTATCGTCTCATTGTTTTTTTCAAATTTAGGAGTGGATGTCATCAATTATCTTGACATTTTATGACATTCGTAGAGGGGTTGTCCAATTTTTCCCCACCTCCAAATTCATTTTGACAGAATTTCTGTATACCTGGTGTGCCCATTAATGTGTTCTTTTTGGGAATCGTTATTCCTTCCTTGATCTTTTACGTTATCTGGAATTTTTGTGATTTCGTCCGGAAACAGTTCCTTATTTAGGAGCTTTTTCTCCTTTTTTTTTTTCTTGTCTGAAATGACTTCTGTAGACATCATTTCTGAGTCTTTTATATTTAGGCTTTGCTTATCCATTTCCTTGTTCAGTGTTTGCATGCTCCATGATTTGTTTGATTCAGTTGTTTCTTGTATAGCTTTGTTTTGTAAATTTGTGTTTTCAGTTTATTAGTTATAGGAGTCCTCTGAGTTGCTAATGGTGTTATAAGGCCTTGCACCTCGGCTGTAGTTGAGTAAATGACTGAGTCGGGTACTTTAACACCTTGACTGCGGCGCCGTAGCCGCGCCCTGTGCTGGACATTCCAGAACAGGGCGCGGTCGTGACGGAACCGTTCCGTCATCGGCACAGCTCAGCCGTGACTGATGACGGAACGGTTCCGTCACCAGCATTGAAGGGGTTAAGAAGTGAAAATCTAGTGTCCACGGCTAACTTCCTTTTATTATTATCCTCCTCCTTTTTTTCTGAACATCGTTATTATAGGGGATATTAATGGATTATGTCCCTTAATGTCCCGGATTTCCTTTTCGGTTTCTTTTTTGGGAGCTTTTTTTGCTTGCTTTGTTTCTCACTCTTAACCTTCTGAATTGGAGTCTGCCTAACTTTACCTGATCTCATTTCTTATTTTTTTTTTTATTAGAACATGTGTCCAGTGGAGTCCAATGTGGCTATGTTTTGCGTTTTTCTAGACCAGCCTTCTTCCTCCCTTTATCCTAACTTTTCCACACTTTTCCTCTGATTCAGCTTTTCACCTCCTTTCTTCCGTCCCTTCTTTCCTCACTCATTTCCGTACCCGCCCCTCATACTGAGCACAGCTCCCTCTTAATGGAACCTTCTGGACTGCCCTCCTGGAGACGGGGGCTGAGCACACAGCTCTCGGCAACAAAGGCGCAATCACGAGACTCACCAAGGTCCAAACCCTGACTCCGAAGGCCAGGAGACCGATCCCCGGGCCTAGACTCCAAGGAGGTTCCCTCCACTCCACACAGTCAGCCCAAACGCCTTCCAGTGATGCTCGATGCTCTCCCCTCCTCGCTGATGTGCCTCCGGTCACATGCACAGGCTTCAAAATGCTGGCTCACCCTCACCCCACCTCACCCCCACTCAACAGTCAGGGGTACAGGGGGGGAGGGGGGGGAGGCAAGCTGACAGGCAGCAATGGACGGCAGCCCAGCATACCCAGCACACCCACAGACTCACCGGCTGTCCTTCTGCCCCCTCTGACTTCGGACCAGCTCCTGCTCTGGCGACGTCAATGTGCAGCAGGTGATTGATAGGAAGGGGCCAAGGCAGGGGTGGTGGCTGAGGGTATAGAGGCAAGTACCGGGTAGTTACTTAGTTGTTGGTGGTCGGAACCAGGCACCGGAACCACTAGCCGCTCAACCGCTGCTGGCTGCACCCTAGGCTCTCAAAGCCCTCCGGCACTACCGGCCTCTAAATGTCTCGATATGGTTGACGGACAGATAAATATTCGAGAAATATCCGGAGCCGCGGCTGCCTCTCTCTCACTCCTCAGCTCGCGGCAGCCTCGCGGTCTCGCAGAACACAGCAATCACTGCAATTCCGCCTCTCAACTCCTTCCCCGAAGTTGACTCAAGGCTTGCGGGTCGGTGGCGGGACAAAGGACAAAGGACGGCAAAGAACAGACAGGATCAAAATAAGGCGTCCTCCACCGTCCACGTCCTCCGCTTCGAGCTCCTCACCCCGCTCCTCGAATTCGAACCGCTTGCAGCTCCTGCCCTACCGGCAGTTCACAAATCCCAGACTGGAAGCAGAACCTCGCAGTGGTGCGGAATAAGAACAAATCTTTCAATAGGACTACTATTCGAGCCTCAACCTCCCAGTTTCATAATGACAACAAACAACTTTTCAAGGGTGGGGAGCACATCTTCAAGACCTGGAAATTCAGGGTCACTGAAAATCTCAGGAGGCACTGATACACATCAACTTGCTGGAACTAAAAGCTGTGTTTTTTGGTCTACAAGCATTTCTCCCCAGAAACGGACAACACTACCACTATGTTTTACCTGCTCAAGCAGGGAGGAACAAGGTCACAGGCATTATCCTCCCAAGCTCAAGAAATTTGGCAGTGGCTTCTAAAACACAATATCACTCTACAGATACATCATGTTCCAGGAGTCCACAACACGTGGGCAGACTCCCTGTGCAGGTCTTCAAGCCTATGCTACGAATTGGAGCTGGATCGCCATCGGATTCTGCAAATATTCGAACAATGGGGAGCTTCAGGTTTGGACCTATTCGCAACATGAGAAAACAAGAAATGTAAATGGTTTGCGAGCAGATTCCCTCAAAAGGGTTTGTGGTGGAATGCTCTTCAGCTACGATGGACAGGAATGTTTCCCTACGCATTTCCGCCATTCCCTCTAATTCCGAAAGTAATACGCAAAATGAAATCAGAACCGTGTCATCTGATCCTCATAGCACCGGCATGGCCGAGACCGTTCTGGTCCATGGCACTTCTGCGAATGTCTGTATCCCCTTACATTCGATTTCTGCCTGTGCACGATCGGATATCCATCAGCAAGGGGCAAGTGGTGCACCCACAGATGAGCTCTCTGAATTGTCAGCTTGGAACCTCATGACCAGGAATTTCAATCCCTGAATATTCCGCAAGATTGATGAGATATTTTGGCACTCGAGCAATTTCCACCAATAAAACGTATGCTGCTAAATGGAAAAAGGTTCTGCCAGTGGTGTCTGGATCACTCTATACACCCTTTACAGTCAACGTTGTATCAAATACTGCCGTAGTTGCTGCATCTAGCCAAATCAGGCTGAACCCATTCATCTCTTAAGGTACATTTGGATGCAATTTCGAGGTATCAGAGAAAACCGGGACACGCATCTCTTTGGTCTGCTAGAGTAATGAAAGAGTTTATGAAAGGACTCTTCAGATTATTCCCACCAATAAAACGTCCAGCGATTCCCTGGCAACTCAACATGGCTGATGAGGTTACAGTTCGAACCTATCCATAAAGCGGAGTTAAAGTTTGTATCCTGGAAAACAGCACTATTGCTGGCCCAATATCAGCCAGGAGAGTAAGTGAAATACAAGCCTTTTCAATTCCTGAACCCTTTATGCAAATCAAGAAGGATAGGTGGTACTGAGAACGAATCCAACGTTCATTCCGAAGGTTCCTATTGTTGCGGTGAATATGTTCAGAGCTTCTTTTCTCCGGGACTTCGAAATCTTTTATCTTCGCTGCGACGGGTCATAAACTCCTCTGAGATCATAATGACTGTGAATATTATAATATACATATTCACACTATATGATCCCATGGGGGAAATAGTTAGATACCAGAAACTGCTCATGTTACATATAAATCTTTAGTCTTGGCGCCAACGGGTCATAAACTCCTCTGAGATCACAATGACTGTTAATATTATAATATAAATATTCATAGTATATGATCCCAAGGGGGAAACGGAGTAACAGCCAGAAGCTGGTGACTTTACGTATAAATCTTCAGTCTTCGCTCCGACTGATCACCAACACCTCTGAGGTCAAGTACAGTTTCAATATTATATTATGCAAAGTCACAGTATAGGAGCTCAAAAGAGCCAGAAAAGGAGCAATGTTTGCTATATTCTGTCTGTTTCTGAAAACAAGCTGTTGACTTTACATAAAAAAGGCAAAAACAAACTAACACTTTTTCTAAATTTAAATGTTGTAGTTGTAAAGCTTTATTTCGACAAAGTCATAAAAGCTAACAAAATACATTTTTAAAATAGTTAAAAGTGCAATTGTTCAGTGCCATAGACAACTTGTAGACAGACAGTAGAACATGATAGTCTAATTAGTGCTGGTCATATTAAAACAATTATTGTATTCAAATGTTAAAAACATGAATTCATCAGATAAAAAACAAACATTTAATATAGCGAATGAGTATATGCAGTAACAGCAGGTTAAAAACCAATAGCATTTCCTGTGAATACCAAACCATCCAGATGTTGTTGACGTTTAGTGTTATGCTCTGGCGTTTTATAGGTTGCCCTACGATGATGTTAAAATTGCACAATAAAGTGCTTGTGGATGAGAGAAGATTATTGGCTGGGCCAAGTGGACTTGAAGGTATTGCGCATATGTGTTATGGCCTCAAGTTGTTGCTATGCTACTCTCGATAGGACCTTCCACCTAATAAGCCACGCCTGGCCTAAAAACGTTGCTACGCAACAAGCAAAGAGGTCTGGAGTCGGACCTAAGGATACGCCAGGCTGTGTGGTAATCCTATGTACCTATTTGCTGGCAAATTGATCTTATCCACTTTGCCCTTGTATTTTTTATATGCCGGACAGGCAAACAATACGTGTGCAAAACTTTCTATCTGAGCGTTACAGCACGGGCAGTCTCCTAGGGTCTCATTACCGGAGTGCCACTTAGTAGTTACCTCACAAACTGGCAGAGTTCGATACCTGAATTGTGTATACAGCTTTCTGTTCCTCGGGACCTGGACTATATCAAAAAAGGGCTCGAGGTACCTAGTTTGTTTGTGCATGAGGAACTCTTTTGTTAATCTTCCCACATTAGGATTGCTACTCTCCCGGTGATCCACCCATTCCCAATAAAGCCGATTACGGTTGCCTCTCCCTATGTGTTCCTGACTGTCCCAGTATGTTTGGAGACTGATGGATGTTAATTTTTTTTTGACATTTGTGATCCATCCTATCTTGCCGCCAGCATCCAAGTGAACTATTTCGGTAAAGGCTTCGGCATAAGGGAGGAGCTCAGGGGTCTGTCTGATGCGGGCCCAGAATAGCAGTGGGCGCAATCTTTCTATATCTTCAATAGATCGCCTACCCATATCCAGCATTACAGGAGAAAGGGGAAAATTTTTGGGTAACATCACCAGGTCTCTAAAGAAATTGTGCTCAGCCGCGGGAGGCAAGATGGCGTCCGAGTCGGACGTGTGAGTTTGTTGCTCCTGCCGGACCCCATAGAGATAAGGCAATGCGGCGAGAAAACTGAAAATTGAGAGGCTGAAATTTTCTTAAAATAAGTTAAAAAACTTTTGTAACGGCTGCTCTGGACTCCTAGGATGATACAAGGAATAGTATTTACCTGGGCGTGGCAGCGGCTTTGTCAGCGGCTTGGACAGCGAGCACACGGCGTTCGGTTACTGCCCCATATCAGATACCAAACTCTGCGCACCTGGTGGAAGGTGGTTTCCCGCTCGAAGCAGGACAGAGCGGCTTTCGACATCACGGAACCTGGGGCCGCAGTGTTAAACGCTGAGAGTGGTGCTCCTAGCAGATTGGATGAGATGCGGCCGAAGGGAAGGAGAGCGCGAGGGCAGGGTGCTATAGCTGAAGTGACTAACGGCGCTGAAGTGGCGGGGAAAACGCCAGAGGCCACTGCGGTGAATACGGCTGAGATTGACATTGCTGGAGGAACTCCCCCCCCCCCCCCCGTCTCCTACAGTGAGTACGAGCAGTGCGGCGCTAGTGCAATCAAAGGGGAGAGAGGGGGAGTTAAGTGTGTGGAGAAAGATACCAGGAATGTTCACCGCTTTGAAAACGAAAGCGGGGGATACAATTGCTTCAAAAAACTCATATGACTCTAATGCTCCACAAACAGTTGTTGCAGAATTGGAGGCTCCGACGACCGGGTCCGGGGAAAAGGCTTCTGACTTTAGCCAGGCTCAGAGTTTAATAGCGGTAGCTGTGGGAAGCGAGAAAGGGTCTGTGACAGATTCTAATATAGTTGTGAGCGCTGGTGCAGATTCGAATGCAACAGAAGCGGCTGCACAAACACAGGCACAAGTGAATAAAGGGCTTCTATGTGAAGTGATACATGAGAAAGCGGGCAGTGCTGTGGTGACCCGCTCAATGGCTGGAGACAATGATTCTACAGATTTCTTTTCTCTATCAGAGCATTCTATGTCTTCATCTGAAAGCCTGGTTGAACTGTATGCAACTCGCATGAGTATGGAGGATGAGGGCCCGGACGATGAGATAGATGAAGAACCGGGCTGTAGTTTTCACAGTAGCCCGGAGGAGAATATGGATAAAGAGTCCACTGGCGCAAGCACTGTTCGAAGGCTCAGATTGGACAAAAATGATGAAGAGCTTTATTTAGAAGGCACAGTTAATAGCAATAAAGATGGGGAGTGCTCTGAGGATATATCATTAGATCTGATATATCAAACCATGATGTTACATAGGGAACAGAATCGAGAAGACAGTATGAAGGTTCAGAACTCTTGCAAGAAATTACAAAACTCGGTCAGGAGGCTGGTCAAGTCACATAATGAGTTTGTTACTAGAGCAACTGAAGCTGAAGCACGTATATCCTCATTGGAAGATGAGATGGGCCAACAGCGGAAAACTATTGAAACACATCTAGCGACTAAAGAAGATATCAATTGGAAACTTACTGATATTGAAAATAGAGCCCGTAGAAACAATCTCAGATTTTTGCAAATTGAAGAAGGAAAAGAAGGCTCTGACACACGAGGATTCATAGTTGCATTGTTAAAATCTGCTATGCCACAGACTGAGAGATGGGATTGGGACAGGGAGGTTGAAAGGGCCCATCGATTTCCGTTCAGGGCGAATCTTAGAGATAAAAAACCTCGTGCAATTCTAGTGGCGTTTAATAGTTTTCAAGCTAGGGAGGAGATTTTTTTAAAGGCTCGCCCTGATAAAAAATGTAAAGGTCTTGATTGTGAATTCTTTGTTCGGCCTGATTTGTGTAAGCAATCTGTGGAATTACGGTGGCAGTTCAGACAACGTATAGCTCAGTTTCAAAGCAAGGGTGCGCTGGTATATTTGATGTTTCCTGCAAAACTCAAGGTTACACACAAGGAACGCACTAGATTTTTTACCACTGAGTCTGCCGCCAAGGAATTTTTGCTTTCAATTTGATATTGGGGTGTGAGATGCAAAATGTTTAATTAACTTTGGCCATTTGGGGTTATACTACTGGCAGTGTTACTAGCAGTATGGATTTGTAGTTTATTAGACTAATGTCTAAATAATTTTGGATTTTTTTGGGGCTCTCTCGCCGGCAGTATTGATTGGCAGTTTAATTATAGGGCTGTGAAAACTCTGTTGGGGGGCAGCAGGGGAGGGGGGACAAACTTTCCATCACAGGACCATTGGTCCTAAAGCCTCAGTGAAGGGGGGGGGGGGTTGGGGGGCAAGAGAGGGGGGGGGGCTTTGGGGCGGGTTAAGGCACGGGTGGGTGTAATTAAAAGGGGGAAAAAATTTGGAACACGACTAGTGAGCGCTGTAAAAATAGACACAAGATATAGTGAGCGGAATTTGGATTTAGACATGTTATTATATAATTTTTCTTTTGTACAAAGCTTGGTTAAACCATCTTGGATAAGACGGTCGAATTTAATATGGCGGGGAATTGCTTAAGGATTTGTTCTCTGAATGTATCTGGTTTAAATAATGTAATAAAAAGACATAAAGTGGCAGCGGAGTTAAAATATATACAATCTGATGTGGCTTGTATACAAGAGACGCATATCCCATGGAGCAAGAGGGATCTTTTGAAGGATCTAGGCTACAGAGTTGTATCAGTCTCCAAACAATCGAGTATGATACGGGGGGTGGCTATTTTGGTTAGAGACACCTCAGTGGCTGTCGGGCGCAAGTTGGAAGACAAGAAAGGGCGCTGGGTCATTGTTGAGTTAAAGTTTGGAAATAGACAGGTTACGTTGGTTTCGGTATATGGGGCAAATCTGGATGACCCCGAGCCATTGATAGAGATTAATCTGGAGCTTGTTAACTTTCAACACCCGATAGTGATCTGTGGTGATATCAATATTAATTTGAGTACGAGTGTACTAGGAGAACCACAAATAATATATAAGGGTCGCAAGCCCAAGGTTTATATTGCCCTTAAGAATTTATTACAAGATCATGGGTTGGTGGATACTTGGGGGGTGCTAAGAAATATGGATTCTGGATATACATTCTATTCTTATCCACACAAGAAATTAGTAAGATTGGATTTTTTTTTTTTACCCCGAAACTTGATTGAAGGCACGAATATTAGAACTTATCCCCGAATTTCTTCAGACCATTCTCCATTAGTGGTAGACATACACCACTTACCCAAAAGTAAGATACAAGCTAGTTTTTCATATGATCGCAAACAGGGTGTAAATATTGAATTTATTACACACATGCAGGGTTGGATCCAAACCTTTTTCAATGAAAATCGTGGTACGGCTAGTATCCCTGTGGTATGGGACACATTTAAAGCAGGGTTTAGGGGAGAATGTATTAATTTTGCATTTGGCCAGCGCAAGAAATTAAAAAGGGAAATGGATATGTTATATGAAGTGCTGAGAAATGCTGAGATTTCTTTAACCAGAAAAATTGCTTTGGGTAAGGCTGATTTGGTGGAAGAGGAGAATGGGGTTATTAAAGCTAGGTCTAACATCTTGGGATTCTGGGATAAAGAAATTGCTAGAAAGTTTTTAACCTCTAAAGTGACAAGTCATGAATACGGTGAAAGGATAGGTCGGATTTTGGCGACAAAAATCCGAATGAAACATTCTGCTGAATATATACAGGCAATGGAAGATTCTCATGGCAATATATATCACGATCAAGAAAGTATATTGGGAATTTTCCAAACTTATTATGCACAACTGTACGCGAGGGAAGACATTGTAGCGCCTGACGAGCAATGGTATGATAGGATACTCACAGATTTGAAAATATTAGACCCTGGCATAGTAGATGAACTTGACCAACCGATAACTCTGGGGGAAGTGGAATGTGCAGTGAATAGTTTAGCACTGGGCAAAGCCGCAGGGCCCGATAGGCTGCCTGCTGAAATGTATAAACGTTTTATGCATAACATCAAGGATGAGCTACACCGGGTAATTTTAGCTGCTCAAGATGGCAATCCCCCTGCTACATGGGCCGAAGCAACAATTGTAGTGTTCTGCAAAAAAGATAAACCTACTGATAGGGTAGGGTCTTATAGACCTATATCCTTGTTGAATGTTGACAATAAGATCTATTCAAAGATATTGGCTACTCGACTGTCCGGGGTAGTGTCATCTTTAGTGTCCAGACATCAACACGGGTTTATTCCTAAAAGAAGCACTACTGAGCACATCAATAAAGTTATCACCCTGTTTGATTTGGCTGCAGTTAACAAAAAAAAATTAGCGCTTTTCCTATTAGACGCGGAAAAAGCGTTTGATCGGGTGGCATGGGAGTATTTATGGACCTTAATGGAAAAAATGGGTTTTGGTCAGAGATATGTTAAAGCCATCAAAACTCTTTATCTCCAACCCAAAGCTAGGATATCCACTTTGGGCGGACTATCCGATGTGATTAATATTACAAGAGGGACCCGTCAAGGTTGCCCATGCTCCCCCCTTTTATTTGCATTATATATTAACCCTTTTATTGAGTTACTAAGTCAGAACAGGTTAATCCCCCCTTTTATAGTTGCAGAGTTTTCTTTTTCTGTCTTCGCATATGCGGACGACATAGCAGTTGTGACGGAAAGCCCGGAAACTGCCAGTTTGGAAATTGAGAAGCTAGCTAAAGAATTCGGCAGGATAACGGGATATAAGCTTAATGCTTCTAAAACACAAATACTTTGTTCCAGTGCTATAACTTGGGGGGATGAAAGGGTGGTTGATGAAGTCACATATTTAGGAATACGTATCAAAACGGACATGGATGAGTTGGTTAATGTTAACTGTAGTAATGTCTTCCATAAAATCAAAACCTCCTTGGAGAAATGGGAGCGGTTATATTTGACTATTATTGGTAGGACTAACGTCATCAAAATGAATGTGCTTCCGAAAATTCTGTATTTGTTCCGATCAATACCTCTGGATTTTCCGAAACCTAAATTGCAGGCGCTACAATCTCTCTGCGGTAAATTTATTTGGAGCCCCGGGAAACCCAGGCGGGCAATGAAACATCTTACATTACCAATTGAAAGGGGCGGAATGGGGTTACCTGATTTTTTTCTTGTATTATGTAGTATGTTTTTTGTTAAAAATGAGATTTTTGTTAATAAGAGATGCCCAGGAGGACATGCATAACTATCCCTCTATATTTGAGATTTTGATGGGGTCACAAACCAAACAAGTGTTTTTTAATGAATTAGATGGCAATTATTACAAAAGGACACGATTCAAGGTTCTTATAGGCGCTCATAAAGTTTGGAAATGGGTGGCCCGTCTCATTGATGTAAGGAAAGTCTCATATTATACTCCATATTGTTTGGTCAGTTTTTTACCTATGATATTTTCGGATGGAGTTGCTCGGAAACTGCAAAAAAAAGGGGTATTTAGGTTGGGAGATTTTTTTTCGAATGCAGGAGAGTGTAAATCGTTCTCAGAAATGAGTGAAGAATTTGGGCTGACCAGGGATTTTTTTTTCAAGTTCTTACAGATACGAGATTATTTCAATAGACACAAAATTTCTTTAAGGGAGCATAAAATCGTAGAAGGTATAACACAACAAGTTAAGATAGGGGTTCTTTATCGTATGTTTTTGGAAGAAAAAAATGATGATTTGGACAAAGTACAAGGAAAATGGAGGGAACTACTGGGAGACAATGATATTGAAGTGGGAAATTTGATTTTGATGTCTAAAGATGTACTGATGTCCGCTAACTTAAAAGCGCAATTTTTCAAAAGCCTCTTTGATTTATATTATACACCGGTTCGCATGCTAAAGTGGGGAAGAGGTCATGATGGCAAATGTTTTCGTTGTAAAATGGATAATGCAGACTGTATACATATTTTTTTTCCTGCCCCATATTAGGGAAATTCATTCAAGATATCGAAAAGTTTGTATCTATTATCTTAAAGGTTAATCTAAAAATTACTCCTTCAATGATGATGATAGGAAAGACTCCTGAGGATGGTCAAAATAAGGAAATCACCGGTTGTCGACAGTTTATTTTTGTTATAATGACAGTCGCTAAATTATGTATTGCGGCAGAATGGCTTCAAGAAAAACCTCCATTATTTCAACAATGGCAAGCTCGATTATACAAATTGTATAAGCTAGAGTGGAGTCTTTTTTCGTTATCTGAATCAAGAAGAAAAAAAAGATTGGGATTGAAGATTTGGGTTTTTTTCCCGATTTTTATGAGACTTAAGTATGAATAATGAAGCGGCTATAGTTATGTATATCTCCTATTCTGTGCTTTACCCTTTTCTTATATGTTAGTTGTATTTGAGTAGGTGCGTTTGTGTGTTCCATTCCGCCAAGGTTGGAAAATTGTTTTGAATTATGAATTATGTAACGGTTATCTTGTGTATTTTGTATGTTTAAATGTTTCTTTCTTCCTTGTCGTGTTCCAATTAAAAAAAAAAAAAAAAAAAATTGTGCTCAGATCTACAGAGGTCATTGAGTCTGTCAAATCCGCAGATTTCTGCTCCGGCCTGGTGTGTGAGGCAATGTTTCTTTCCTATAACTCAAGTCGCCCGTTTGTGTGCCAGGAGCATCTTTAGTAGGTGAGGCTTCCACAACATTTTGTCTGAAAGTCTGACACCTAAGTAGTCGAAGGTGTCAACCCTTTCTAAGGGTACTCCACTCATTTGGGACTTGTGACAGTTAACGACCATACATTTAGTTTTTTGTATTATTTATGTCCAACCCCAAATTATCACAAAAAGTTGGAATATGTTGAGCAAACGCTGTAGCCCGCTAGTGACAGCAGGGTGTTGTCTGCAAACAACAGAGTTAGTACCTTTATTACACCCAGAGTAGGTGAGTCTGAGGGAATCTCCTGGAAAAAGCTGACCCCCCCCTCCCCGTTCACATATAGGGAAAATAGGATCGGAGCTAGAACGCAGCCCTGTCGAACTCCTCGGTTGACAGGGATGCGTTTAGTGAGTTGTCCTTGTGGCCCCCATCTCACCAATGCGTAGTTGCCCTCATGTAGATGTATCAACAGTTTGAGGATGAGGTGGGGAATACCCAGCTCTCCAAGTGTGGTCCACAGCTTAGATCTAGGGACCAAGTCAAAGGCAGCCTTCAGGTTGTGACAAAAAGCTAAGTATTATGAATATCTACTATGCTATAATCAAACCACTTACAACTCTGGAATATGTTTGGTTGCCGCAAAACAAGAATCCAACACAAGAAAAGGGAACCTGCATCACAGAATGGACTCGCGTAAAAAACTCGCAAAAATGAAACTAATCGAACGGGTGTGGTTTATATACTTTTTGGTTATTGAGTAGTCTATGGAAGGCGTCACGTTTTACAGTTGACACGTGCTCAGGTTTTAACTGTTTAAGTTGTGCATGTGCTGGGAAAAGTTACAAAATGTAAAGCGGTAAAGGTTTCGCTTTTGATCCTAACACGTATAAGGTTACCCAGCACACCGTGTCATTTCCATTCTCATGACTAAAACATCTATTAATTGCCGTAATTCTAAATAGAAGACATTAAAAATAATATTGTTCTGAATTTAAGGGAAAAAAGTGCTAATATTTCTCATCACTATGGTTTTAAATAAAAAAAATGCCAGCATATGTAAAGCGTACAGCTACCCCCAGAAAGGTGTGCCGGCGCTCGGGGTCTTCTGGAAGATTAAGCAAGGTGTTGCCCACAGTGACATAGTGGTGCTGCGGGAGCCGGGAATCAAACTGTGAACGCTGTTGTTCGAAGTCGAATATCATAGCTCCTGCATCACACTTTTTCCACACTTATATGTTAATTACTGCTTATTAAGTTTTAAACATTGTTAAATTATAACTTATAACAGACTACTGTTACAGTTAGTTTTTCACTACAAAAAGTATGCACTTTTTTTTTCTTTTTTCTTAAAATCAATATAGGTTTCAAGGACATTGTAGTTAAAAATTATCATTTATAAAACTTTTGAAATTCACTGGAAAAAAACCATAGGTTTTACAGACGTAATAGTTAAAAATTAACATTTAAAAAAAACTTTGAAATTCACTGGAAAGACCATAGGTTTCAATTACGTTCTAGTTAGATGGATATTTCACTCGTTCAAAACCATAGAAATTCCACTGCTATAGTTAGTTCAGCTAACTATATCTTGCACCCCCGCAATGCACTGCTGACATCTCAAATGGCATCACTGATGACATCATCCACGTGAAAATCTGGCACCTCCTCACAGTGTAATATAACCTTTGATACACCCACTGTAAAATACACATTACCGTTTTCGAAGCCATCGAGGACACC